>NW_028126565.1:0-603379 GCF_965194825.1 Balaenoptera physalus | reverse complement strand
CAAACCTGCAGACTTATAAATGATTACTCTCGTCCACAAATATATTGTGGGAAGGCAACGAAGAGGATTTGAAAGCAAGGCAGAATTGCAGGAAACAGATTTCAGGAGGGAGATTCAAATCGCCTTTAAAGCACAGGAAAAGCGGCAAAACCTCGTCAATGATGCCCTTGGCCAAAAAGGGCGTATGCGTTTTTTCCTGTATATATTCAGGAAAAAACGCATACGCCCTTTTTGGCCAACCAAGCAACCTGGAAAGGAAAATCAGCGCTACAAAGAAGTCTCGCTTCCCATCTGTCAAAAGGGCCATGCTGAATAAAGTGTCAAAACCAGAAATGCAGGACAGGCCATGGAGAAACGGGAGCCTTGCTACGCTGATGGGCGGGATGTAAATTGCCAACAGCCACTCTGGAGAAGTGTACGGTGTGTCCTGAAACATCTAAAAAACTCAGCTTAGAGAGCATAGGGCACTTCCACTCATGGGCGTATAAAGTGGGAAAATTAAAAACAAGCAAGACACAGGCACCCCAAAGTTTAGGGCTGCTCTGTTGACAAGAACCTCCAACTTCGTTACACCTTAAATATCCCAGGAAAGAGAAAAATGGATAAAGATGTTGTGGTCCTTATGTACAATGGAATATCACTCAACCATGAAATCAACGTCATAAGGCTAGTAGCAGCATGATGAGTGGATTTAGGTACGACAATTCTAAGTGAAATAAGTCACACAGAAAAAGACACTTATCATAAGATATCACTTATAGAGGGAATGTAAAAACCGCTACCCTTGAACTGAATTACAAAACAGAACAGAGTCACACGTTTAGAAAACACACTATGGCTGCTTAACGGGAAATGTGAGGTGGAGTGATGCATAAAACAAGGGTTTCAAATTAGCTCAGATACCGTTCCATAAACCCAATATGTAATAGACAAGACCTACTCCTTGCTCAGTGAATTGGACTCAACACCCCCTATTCACGGCCCAAGAATATATCTGACTAGTAAGAATCTTAAAACCTATGTATTGATATCTCTCTGTAAGTGAGTCAAGTGGGAGTAAAGTGGTATAAACACAGCAGTGAAAAGCAGCTAAACCCCATTATAAAAATCAATTACTTTTAAAAACCTGTGAAAAAAAGACAGTGAAAGAGAGAGAAATTCTTACAAAATTCGTTTAGGGGCAGTGATGCTACCTGGATTGACCATATCTAGACCCACAGCTGATTGAGACATAAGGGTGGACACTCTTGGGGCAGAGAGGTTTGCTGAGGTTGGGTGAGCAAACGCAGACCCGTTAAAGTAATACTGCATGGTACCCATCCCATGGGTCCCAAATCTCCAGGTTCAAGGGCATCTTCCTACATCGAAAACATGCATGAGAAACCCAGAAGATGGTATACCGTGTGATCGGGAAAGGGTTCTAAAACGCACCTAATTTCTCATCTCCTTGTTCTCGGGTTCGCCATTCCAGCCACTTTACTAGCAATCTCCCTCCTTGCAGAATCAGCACCTTTAACCTCCTGTTCCATACAGGTTGCAATTTGTCCTGAGGATGAACGGGAAGAGGGGGAACCAATGAGAGACTAGCTCTAGGTGTTGGGACAGGCACAGGTCACTCTATTTTCCCATCAGGAAGAAGAATTAAGCACAGGCTCAGC
This sequence comes from Balaenoptera physalus, assembly GCF_965194825.1. Taxonomy (NCBI): domain Eukaryota; kingdom Metazoa; phylum Chordata; class Mammalia; order Artiodactyla; family Balaenopteridae; genus Balaenoptera; species Balaenoptera physalus. Next base: position 601,721 of record NW_028126565.1, on the reverse strand, counting down.
CTGCCGCCTGGGACCAGAATAGGGCCTGAAGCAATCGTGCGCTTTTGCGGCCAGCTCCCAAGAAAGCGAGTTGAAAAATGGAGCTCAGGGGCACTGCAATTCACAAACCTGCAGACTTATAAATGATCACTCTCGTCCACAAATATATTGAGGGAAGGCAACGAAGAGGATTTGAAAGCAAGGCAGAATTGCAGGAAACAGATTTCAGGAGGGAGATTCGAATCGCCTTTAAAGCCCAGGAAAAGCGGCAAAACCCCGACAATGATGCCCTTGGCCAAAAAGGGCGTATGCGTTTTTTCCTGAATATATTCAGGAAAAAACGCATACGCCCTTTTTGGCCAACCAAGCAACCTGGAAAGGCAAATCAGCGCTACAAAGAAGTCTCGCTTCCCATCGGTCAAAAGGGCCATGCTGAATAAAGTGTCAAAACCAGAAATGCAGGGCAGGCCATGGAGAAACGGGAGGCTTGCTACGCTGATGGGCGGGATGTAAATTGCCAACAGCCACTCTGGAGAAGTGTACGGTGTGTCGTGAAACATCTAAAAAACTCAGCTTAGAGAGCATAGGGCACTTCCACTCATGGGCGTATAAAGTGGGAAAAGTAAAATTCAGCAAGACACAGGCACCCCAACGTTTAGGACTGCTCTGTTGACAATAACCTCCACTTCGTTACACCTTAAATATCTCAGGAAAGAGAAAAATGTATAAAGAAGTTGTGGTCCTTATGTACAATGGAATATCACTCAGCCATGAAATCAACGTCATAAGGCTAGTAGCAGCATGATGAGTGGATTTAGGTACGACGATTCTAAGTGAAATAAGTCACACAGAAAAAGACACTTATCATAAGATATCACTTATAGAGGGAATGTAAAAACCGCTACCCTTGAACTGAATTACAAAACAGAACAGAGTCACACGTTTAGAAAACACACTATGGCTGCTTAACGGGAAAGGTGAGGTGGGGTGATGCATAAAACAAGGGTTTCAAATTAGCTCAGATACCGTTCCATAAACCCAATATGTAATAGACAAGACCTACTCCTTGCTCAGTGAATTGGACTCAACACCCCCTATTCACGGCCCAAGAATATATCTGACTAGTAAGAATCTTAAAACCTATGTATTGATATCTCTCTCTAAGTGAGTCAAGTGGGTGTAAAGTGGTATAAACACAGCAGTGAAAAGCAGCTAAACCCCATTATAAAAATCAATTACTTTTAAAAACCTGTGAAAAAAAGACAGTGAAAGAGAGAGAAATTCTTACAAAATTCGTTTAGGGGCAGTTATGCTACCTGGATTGACCATATCTAGACCCACAGCTGATTGAGACATAAGGGTGGACACTCTTGGGGCAGAGAGGTTTGCTGAGGTTGGGTGAGCAAACGCAGACCCGTTAAAGTAATACTGCATGGTACCCATCCCATGGGTCCCAAATCTCCAGGTTCAAGGGCATCTTCCTACACCAAAAACATGCATGAGAAACCCAGAAGATGGTATACCGTGTGATCGGGAAAGGGTTCTAAAACGCACCTCATTTCTCATCTCCTTGTGCTCGGGTTCGCCATTCCAGCCCCTTTACTAGCAATCTCCCTCCTTGCAGAATCAGCACCTTTAACCTCCTGTTCCGTACAGGTTGCAATTTGTCCTGAGGATGAACGGGAAGAGGGGGAACCAATGAGAGACTAGCTCTAGGTGTTGGGACAGGCACAGGTCACTCTATTTTCCCATCAGGAAGAAGAATTAAGCACAGGCTCAGCCTGCCGCCCGGGACCAGAATAGGGCCTGAAGCAATCCTGCGCCTTTGCGGCCAGCTCCCAAGAAAGCGAGTTGAAAAATGGAGCTCAGGGGCACTGCAATTCACAAAGCTGCAGACTTATAAATGATCACTCTCGTCCACAAATATATTGAGGGAAGGCAACGAAGAGGATTTGAAAGCAAGGCAGAATTGCAGGAAACAGATTTCAGGAGGGAGATTCGAATCGCCTTTAAAGCACAGGAAAAGCGGCAAAACCTCGACAATGATGCCCTTGGCCAAAAAGGGCGTATGCGTTTTTTCCTGAATATATTCAGGAAAAAACGCATACGCCCTTTTTGGCCACCCAAGCAACCTGGAAAGGCAAATCAGCGCTACAAAGAAGTCTCGCTTCCCATCAGTCAAAAGGGCCATGCTGAATAAAGTGTCAAAACCAGAAATGCAGGGCAGGCCATGAGGAAACGGGAGCCTTGCTACGATGATGGGCGGGATGTAAATTGCCAACAGCCACTCTGGAGAAGTGTACGGTGTGTCCTGAAACATCTAAAAAACTCAGCTTAGAGAGCATAGGGCACTTCCACTCATGGGCGTATAAAGTGGGAAAAGTAAAAACAAGCAAGACACAGGCACCCCAAAGTTTAGGGCTGCTCTGTTGACAAGAACCTCCAACTTCGTTACACCTTAAATATCCCAGGAAAGAGAAAAATGGATAAAGATGTTGTGGTCCTTATGTACAATGGAATATCACTCAACCATGAAATCAACGTCATAAGGCTAGTAGCAGCATGATGAGTGGATTTAGGTACGACGATTCTAAGTGAAATAAGTCACACAGAAAAAGACACATATCATAAGATATCACTTATAGAGGGAATGTAAAAACCACTACCCTTGAACTGAATTACAAAACAGAACAGAGTCACACGTTTAGAAAACACACTATGGCTGCTTAACGGGAAATGTGAGGTGGAGTGATGCATAAAACAAGGGTTTCAAATTAGCTCAGATACCGTTCCATAAACCCAATATGTAATAGACAAGACCTACTCCTTGCTCAGTGAATTGGACTCAACACCCCCTATTCACGGCCCAAGAATATATCTGACTAGTAAGAATCTTAAAACCTATGTATTGATATCTCTCTGTAAGTGAGTCAAGTGGGTGTAAAGTGTTATAAAGACAGCAGTGAAAAGCAGCTAAACCCCATTATAAAAATCAATTACTTTTAAAAACCTGTGAAAAAAAGACAGTGAAAGAGAGAGAAATTCTTACAAAATTCGTTTAGGGGCAGTGATGCTACCTGGATTGACCATATCTAGACCCACAGCTGATTGAGACATAAGGGTGGACACTCTTGGGGCAGAGAGGTTTGCTGTGGTTGGGTGAGCAAACGCAGACCCGTTAAAGTAATACTGCATGGTACCCATCCCATGGGTCCCAAATCTCCAGGTTCAAGGGCATCTTCCTACATCGAAAACATGCATGAGAACCCCAAAAGATGGTCTACCGTGTGATCGGGAAAGGGTTCTAAAACGCACCTCATTTCTCATCTCCTTGTGCTCGGGTTCGCCATTCCAGCCCCTTTACTAGCAATCTCCCTCCTTGCAGAATCAGCACCTTTAACCTCCTGTTCCGTACAGGTTGCAATTTGTCCTGAGGATGAACGGGAAGAGGGGGAACCAATGAGAGACTAGCTCTAGGTGTTGGGACAGGCACAGGTCACTCTATTTTCCCATCAGGAAGAAGAATTAAGCACAGGCTCAGCCTGCCGCCCGGGACCAGAATAGGGCCTGAAGCAATCCTGCGCCTTTGCGGCCAGCTCCCAAGAAAGCGAGTTGAAAAATGGAGCTCAGGGGCACTGCAATTCACAAAGCTGCAGACTTATAAATGATCACTCTCGTCCACAAATATATTGAGGGAAGGCAACGAAGAGGATTTGAAAGCAAGGCAGAATTGCAGGAAACAGATTTCAGGAGGGAGATTCGAATCGCCTTTAAAGCACAGGAAAAGCGGCAAAACCTCGACAATGATGCCCTTGGCCAAAAAGGGCGTATGCGTTTTTTCCTGAATATATTCAGGAAAAAACGCATACGCCCTTTTTGGCCACCCAAGCAACCTGGAAAGGCAAATCAGCGCTACAAAGAAGTCTCGCTTCCCATCAGTCAAAAGGGCCATGCTGAATAAAGTGTCAAAACCAGAAATGCAGGGCAGGCCATGAGGAAACGGGAGCCTTGCTACGATGATGGGCGGGATGTAAATTGCCAACAGCCACTCTGGAGAAGTGTACGGTGTGTCCTGAAACATCTAAAAAACTCAGCTTAGAGAGCATAGGGCACTTCCACTCATGGGCGTATAAAGTGGGAAAAGTAAAAACAAGCAAGACACAGGCACCCCAAAGTTTAGGGCTGCTCTGTTGACAAGAACCTCCAACTTCGTTACACCTTAAATATCCCAGGAAAGAGAAAAATGGATAAAGATGTTGTGGTCCTTATGTACAATGGAATATCACTCAACCATGAAATCAACGTCATAAGGCTAGTAGCAGCATGATGAGTGGATTTAGGTACGACGATTCTAAGTGAAATAAGTCACACAGAAAAAGACACATATCATAAGATATCACTTATAGAGGGAATGTAAAAACCACTACCCTTGAACTGAATTACAAAACAGAACAGAGTCACACGTTTAGAAAACACACTATGGCTGCTTAACGGGAAATGTGAGGTGGAGTGATGCATAAAACAAGGGTTTCAAATTAGCTCAGATACCGTTCCATAAACCCAATATGTAATAGACAAGACCTACTCCTTGCTCAGTGAATTGGACTCAACACCCCCTATTCACGGCCCAAGAATATATCTGACTAGTAAGAATCTTAAAACCTATGTATTGATATCTCTCTGTAAGTGAGTCAAGTGGGTGTAAAGTGGTATAAAGACAGCAGTGAAAAGCAGCTAAACCCCATTATAAAAATCAATTACTTTTAAAAACCTGTGAAAAAAAGACAGTGAAAGAGAGAGAAATTCTTACAAAATTCGTTTAGGGGCAGTGATGCTACCTGGATTGACCATATCTAGACCCACAGCTGATTGAGACATAAGGGTGGACACTCTTGGGGCAGAGAGGTTTGCTGTGGTTGGGTGAGCAAACGCAGACCCGTTAAAGTAATACTGCATGGTACCCATCCCATAGGTCCCAAATCTCCAGGTTCAAGGGCATCTTCCTACATCGAAAACATGCATGAGAACCCCAAAAGATGGTCTACCGTGTGATCGGGAAAGGGTTCTAAAACGCACCTAATTTCTCATCTCCTTGTGCTCGGGTTCGCCATTCCAGCCGCTTTACTAGCAATCTCCCTCCTTGCAGAATCAGCACCTTTAACCTCCTGTTCCATACAGGTTGCAATTTGTCCTGAGGATGAACGGGAAGAGGGGGAACCAATGAGAGACTAGCTCTAGGTGTTGGGACAGGCACAGGTTACTCTATTTTCCCATCAGGAAGAAGAATTAAGCACAGGCTCAGCCTGCCGCCTGGGACCAGAATAGGGCCTGAAGCAATCCTGCGCTTTTGCGGCCAGCTCCCAAGAAAGCGAGTTGAAAAATGGAGCTCAGGGGCACTGCAATTCACAAAGCTGCAGACTTATAAATGATCACTCTCGTCCACAAATATATTGAGGGAAGGCAACGAAGAGGATTTGAAAGCAAGGCAGAATTGCAGGAAACAGATTTCAGGAGGGAGATTCGAATCGCTTTTAAAGCACAGGAAAAGCGGCAAATCCTCGTCAATGATGCCCTTGGCCAAAAAGGGCGTATGCGTTTTTTCCTAAATATATTCAGGAAAAAACGCATACGCCCTTTTTGGCCAACCAAGCAACCTGGAAAGGCAAATCAGCGCTACAAAGAAGTCTCGCTTCCCATCGGTCAAAAGGGCCATGCTGAATAAAGTGTCAAAACCAGAAATGCAGGGCAGGCCATGAGGAAACGGGAGCCTTGCTACGATGATGGGCGGGATGTAAATTGCCAACAGCCACTCTGGAGAAGTGTACGGTGTGTCCTGAAACATCTAAAAAACTCAGCTTAGAGAGCATAGGGCACTTCCACTCATGGGCGTATAAAGTGGGAAAATTAAAAACAAGCAAGACACAGGCACCCCAATGTTTAGGGCTGCTCTGTTGACAAGAACCTCCAACTTCGTTACACCTTAAATATCCCAGGAAAGAGAAAAATGGATAAAGATGTTGTGGTCCTTATGTACAATGGAATATCACTCAACCATGAAATCAACGTCATAAGGCTAGTAGCAGCATGATGAATGGATTTAGGTACGACGATTCTAAGTGAAATAAGTCACACAGAAAAAGACACTTATCATAAGATATCACTTATAGAGGGAATGTAAAAACCGCTACCCTTGAACTGAATTACAAAACAGAACAGAGTCACACGTTTAGAAAACACACTATGGCTGCTTAACGGGAAAGGTGAGGTGGGGTGATGCATAAAACAAGGGTTTCAAATTAGCTCAGATACCGTTCCATAAACCCAATATGTAATAGACAAGACCTACTCCTTGCTCAGTGAATTGGACTCAACACCCCCTATTCACGGCCCAAGAATATATCTGACTAGTAAGAATCTTAAAACCTATGTATTGATATCTCTCTGTAAGTGAGTCAAGTGGGTGTAAAGTGGTATAAACACAGCAGTGAAAAGCAGCTAAACCCCATTATAAAAATCAATTACTTTTAAAAACCTGTGAAAAAAAGACAGTGAAAGAGAGAGAAATTCTTACAAAATTCGTTTAGGGGCAGTGATGCTACCTGGATTGACCATATCTAGACCCACAGCTGATTGAGACATAAGGGTGGACACTCTTGGGGCTGAGAGGTTTGCTGAGGTTGGGTGCGGAAACGCAGACCCTTTAAAGTAATACTGCGTGGTACCCATCCCATGGGTCCCAAATCTCCAGGTTCAAGGGCATCTTCCTACATCGAAAACATGCATGAGAAACCCAGAAGATGGTATACCGTGTGATCGGGAAAGGTTTCTAAAACGCACCTCATTTCTCATCTCCTTGTGCTCGAATTCGCCATTCCAGCTGCTTTACTAGCAGTCTCCCTCATTGGAGAATCAGCACCTTTAACCTCCTGTTCCGTACAGGTTGCAATTTGTCCTGAGGATGAACGGGAAAAGGGGGAAACAATGAGAGACTAGCTCTACGTGTTGGGACAGGCACAGGTCACTCTATTTTCCCATCAGGAAGAAGAATTAAGCACAGGCTCAGCCTGCCGCCCTGAACCAGAATAGGGCCTGAAGCAATCCGGCGCTTTTGCGGCCAGCTCCCAAGAAAGCGAGTTGAAAAATGGAGCTCAGGGGCACTGCAATTCACAAACCTGCAGACTTATAAATGATCACTCTCGTCCACAAATATATTGAGGGAAGGCAACGAAGAGGATTTGAAAGCAAGGCAGAATTGCAGGAAACAGATTTCAGGAGGGAGATTCGAATCGCCTTTAAAGCACAGGAAAAGCGGCAAATCCTCGTCAATGATGCCCTTGGCCAAAAAGGGCGTATGCGTTTTTTCCTGAATATATTCAGGAAAAAACGCATACGCCCTTTTTGGCCAACCAAGCAACCTGGAAAGGCAAATCAGCGCTACAAAGAAGTCTCACTTCCCATCTGTCAAAAGGGCCATGCTGAATAAAGTGTCAAAACCAGAAATGCAGGACAGGCCATGGAGAAACGGGAGCCTTGCTACGCTGATGGGCGGGATGTAAATTGCCAACAGCCACTCTGGAGAAGTGTACGGTGTGTCCTGAAACATCTAAAAAACTCAGCTTAGAGAGCATAGGGCACTTCCACTCATGGGCGTATAAAGTGGGAAAAGTAAAAACAAGCAAAACACAGGCACCCCAAAGTTTAGGGCTGCTCTGTAGACAAAAACCTCCAACTTCGTTACACCTTAAATATCCCAGGAAAGAGAAAAATGGATAAAGATGTTGTGGTCCTTATGTACAATGGAATATCACTCAACCATGAAATCAACGTCATAAGGCTAGTAGCAGCATGATGAGTGGATTTAGGTACGACAATTCTAAGTGAAATAAGTCACACAGAAAAAGACACTTATCATAAGATATCACTTATAGAGGGAATGTAAAAACCGCTACCCTTGAACTGAATTACAAAACAGAACAGAGTCACACGTTTAGAAAACACACTATGGCTGCTTAACGGGAAATGTGAGGTGGAGTGATGCATAAAACAAGGGTTTCAAATTAGCTCAGATACCGTTCCATAAACCCAATATGTAATAGACAAGACCTACTCCTTGCTCAGTGAATTGGACTCAACACCCCCTATTCACGGCCCAAGAATATATCTGACTAGTAAGAATCTTAAAACCTATGTATTGATATCTCTCTGTAAGTGAGTCAAGTGGGAGTAAAGTGGTATAAACACAGCAGTTAAAAGCAGTTAAACCCCATTATAAAAATCAATTACTTTTAAAAACCTGTGAAAAAAAGACAGTGAAAGAGAGAGAAATTCTTACAAAATTCGTTTAGGGGCAGTGATGCTACCTGGATTGACCATATCTAGACCCACAGCTGATTGAGACATAAGGGTGGACACTCTTGGGGCAGAGAGGTTTGCTGAGGTTGGGTGAGCAAACGCAGACCCGTTAAAGTAATACTGCATGGTACCCATCCCATGGGTCCCAAATCTCCAGGTTCAAGGGCATCTTCCTACATCGAAAACATGCATGAGAAACCCAGAAGATGGTCTACCGTGTGATCGGGAAAGGGTTCTAAAACGCACCTAATTTCTCATCTCCTTGTGCTCGGGTTCGCCATTCCAGCCGCTTTACTAGCAATCTCCCTCCTTGCAGAATCAGCACCTTTAACCTCCTGTTCCATACAGGTTGCAATTTGTCCTGAGGATGAACGGGAAGAGGGGGAACCAATGAGAGACTAGCTCTAGGTGTTGGGACAGGCACAGGTCACTCTATTTTCTCATCAGGAAGAAGAATTAAGCACAGTCTCAGCCTGCCGCCTGGGACCAGAATAGGGCCTGAAGCAATCCTGCGCTTTTGCGGCCAGCTCCCAAGAAAGCGAGTTGAAAAATGGAGCTCAGGGGCACTGCAATTCACAAACCTGCAGACTTATAAATGATCACTCTCGTCCACAAATATATTGAGGGAAGGCAACGAAGAGGATTTGAAAGCAAGGCAGAATTGCAGGAAACAGATTTCAGGAGGGAGATTCGAATCGCCTTTAAAGCCCAGGAAAAGCGGCAAAACCCCGACAATGATGCCCTTGGCCAAAAAGGGCGTATGCGTTTTTTCCTGAATATATTCAGGAAAAAACGCATACGCCCTTTTTGGCCAACCAAGCAACCTGGAAAGGCAAATCAGCGCTACAAAGAAGTCTCGCTTCCCATCGGTCAAAAGGGCCATGCTGAATTAAGTGTCAAAACCAGAAATGCAGGGCAGGCCATGGAGAAACGGGAGGCTTGCTACGCTGATGGGCGGGATGTAAATTGCCAACAGCCACTCTGGAGAAGTGTACGGTGTGTCGTGAAACATCTAAAAAACTCAGCTTAGAGAGCATAGGGCACTTCCACTCATGGGCGTATAAATTGGGAAAAGTAAAATTCAGCAAGACACAGGCACCCCAACGTTTAGGAATGCTCTGTTGACAATAACCTCCACTTCGTTACACCTTAAATATCTCAGGAAAGAGAAAAATGGATAAAGAAGTTGTGGTCCTTATGTACAATGGAATATCACTCAGCCATGAAATCAACGTCATAAGGCTAGTAGCAGCATGATGAGTGGATTTAGGTACGACGATTCTAAGTGAAATAAGTCACACAGAAAAAGACACTTATCATAAGATATCACTTATAGAGGGAATGTAAAAACCGCTACCCTTGAACTGAATTACAAAACAGAACAGAGTCACACGTTTAGAAAACACACTATGGCTGCTTAACGGGAAATGTGAGGTGGAGTGATGCATAAAACAAGGGTTTCAAATTAGCTCAGATACCGTTCCATAAACCCAATATGTAATAGACAAGACCTACTCCTTGCTCAGTGAATTGGACTCAACACCCCCTATTCACGGCCCAAGAATATATCTGACTAGTAAGAATCTTAAAACCTATGTATTGATATCTCTCTGTAAGTGAGTCAAGTGGGAGTAAAGTGGTATAAACACAGCAGTGCAAAGCAGCTAAACCCCATTATAAAAATCAATTACTTTTAAAAACCTGTGAAAAAAAGACAGTGAAAGAGAGAGAAATTCTTACAAAATTCGTTTAGGGGCAGTGATGCTACCTGGATTGACCATATCTAGACCCACAGCTGATTGAGACATAAGGGTGGACACTCTTGGGGCAGAGAGGTTTGCTGAGGTTGGGTGAGCAAACGCAGACCCGTTAAAGTAATACTGCATGGTACCCATCCCATGGGTCCCAAATCTCCAGGTTCAAGGGCATCTTCCTACATCGAAAACATGCATGAGAAACCCAGAAGATGGTATACCGTGTGATCGGGAAAGGGTCCTAAAACGCACCTAATTTCTCATCTCCTTGTTCTCGGGTTCGCCATTCCAGCCACTTTACTAGCAATCTCCCTCCTTGCAGAATCAGCACCTTTAACCTCCTGTTCCATACAGGTTGCAATTTGTCCTGAGGATGAACGGGAAGAGGGGGAACCAATGAGAGACTAGCTCTAGGTGTTGGGACAGGCACAGGTCACTCTATTTTCCCATCAGGAAGAAGAATTAAGCACAGGCTCAGCCTGCCGCCTGGGACCAGAATAGGGCCTGAAGCAATCGTGCGCTTTTGCGGCCAGCTCCCAAGAAAGCGAGTTGAAAAATGGAGCTCAGGGGCACTGCAATTCACAAACCTGCAGACTTATAAATGATCACTCTCGTCCACAAATATATTGAGGGAAGGCAACGAAGAGGATTTGAAAGCAAGGCAGAATTGCAGGAAACAGATTTCAGGAGGGAGATTCGAATCGCCTTTAAAGCCCAGGAAAAGCGGCAAAACCCCGACAATGATGCCCTTGGCCAAAAAGGGCGTATGCGTTTTTTCCTGAATATATTCAGGAAAAAACGCATACGCCCTTTTTGGCCAACCAAGCAACCTGGAAAGGCAAATCAGCGCTACAAAGAAGTCTCGCTTCCCATCGGTCAAAAGGGCCATGCTGAATAAAGTGTCAAAACCAGAAATGCAGGGCAAGCCATGGAGAAACGGGAGGCTTGCTACGCTGATGGGCGGGATGTAAATTGCCAACAGCCACTCTGGAGAAGTGTACGGTGTGTCGTGAAACATCTAAAAAACTCAGCTTAGAGAGCATAGGGCACTTCCACTCATGGGCGTATAAATTGGGAAAAGTAAAATTCAGCAAGACACAGGCACCCCAACGTTTAGGACTGCTCTGTTGACAATAACCTCCACTTCGTTACACCTTAAATATCTCAGGAAAGAGAAAAATGGATAAAGAAGTTGTGGTCCTTATGTACAATGGAATATCACTCAGCCATGAAATCAACGTCATAAGGCTAGTAGCAGCATGATGAGTGGATTTAGGTACGACGATTCTAAGTGAAATAAGTCACACAGAAAAAGACACTTATCATAAGATATCACTTATAGAGGGAATGTAAAAACCGCTACCCTTGAACTGAATTACAAAACAGAACAGAGTCACACGTTTAGAAAACACACTATGGCTGCTTAACGGGAAAGGTGAGGTGGGGTGATGCATAAAACAAGGGTTTCAAATTAGCTCAGATACCGTTCCATAAACCCAATATGTAATAGACAAGACCTACTCCTTGCTCAGTGAATTGGACTCAACACCCCCTATTCACGGCCCAAGAATATATCTGACTAGTAAGAATCTTAAAACCTATGTATTGATATCTCTCTGTAAGTGAGTCAAGTGGGTGTAAAGTGACATAAACACAGCAGTGAAAAGCAGCTAAACCCCATTATAAAAATCAATTACTTTTAAAATCCTGTGAAACAAAGACAGTGAAAGAGAGAGAAATTCTTACAAAATTCGTTCAGGGGCTGTGATGCCACCTGGATTGACCATATCTAGACCCACAGCTGATTGAGACATAAGGGTGGACACTCTTGGGGCTGAGAGGAATGGTGAGGTTGGGTGAGAAAACGCAGACCCTTTAAAGTAATACTGCGTGGTACCCATCCCATGGGTCCCAAATCTCCAGGTTCAAGGGCATCTTCCTACATCGAAAACATGCATGAGAAACCCAGAAGATGGTACACTGTGTGATCGGGAAAGGTTTCTAAAACGCAACTCATTTCTCATGTCCTTCTGCTCGGGTTCGCCATTCCAGCCGCATTACTAGCAATCTCCCTCCTTGGAGAATCAGCACCTTTAACCTCCTGTTCCGTACAGGTTGCAATTTGTCCTGAGGATGAACGGGAAGAGGGGGAACCAATGAGAGACTAGCTCTAGGTGTTGGGACAGGCACAGGTCACTCTATTTTCCCATCAGGAAGAAGAATTAAGCACAGGCTCAGCCTGCCGCCCTGAACCAGAATAGGGCCTGAAGCAATCCTGCGCTTTTGCGGCCAGCTCCCAAGAAAGCGAGTTGAAAAATGGAGCTCAGGGGCACTGCAATTCACAAACCTGCAGACTTATAAATGATTACTCTCGTCCACAAATATATTGTGGGAAGGCAACGAAGAGGATTTGAAAGCGAGGCAGAATTGCAGGAAACAGATTTCAGGAGGGAGATTCAAATCGCCTTTAAAGCACAGGAAAAGCGGCAAAACCTCGTCAATGATGCCCTTGGCCAAAAAGGGCGTATGCGTTTTTTCCTGAATATATTCAGGAAAAAACGCATACGCCCTTTTTGGCCAACCAAGCAACCTGGAAAGGCAAATCAGCGCTACAAAGAAGTCTCGCTTCCCATCTGTCAAAAGGGCCATGCTGAATAAAGTGTGAAAACCAGAAATGCAGGACAGGCCATGGAGAAACGGGAGCCTTGCTACGCTGATGGGCGGGATGTAAATTGCCAACAGCCACTCTGGAGAAGTGTACGGTGTGTCCTGAAACATCTAAAAAACTCAGCTTAGAGAGCATAGGGCACTTCCACTCATGGGCGTATAAAGTGGGAAAATTAAAAACAAGCAAGACACAGGCACCCCAAAGTTTAGGGCTGCTCTGTTGACAAGAACCTCCAACTTCGTTACACCTTAAATATCCCAGGAAAGAGAAAAATGGATAAAGATGTTGTGGTCCTTATGTACAATGGAATATCACTCAACCATGAAATCAACGTCATAAGGCTAGTAGCAGCATGATGAGTGGATTTAGGTACGACAATTCTAAGTGAAATATGTCACACAGAAAAAGACACTTATCATAAGATACCACTTATAGAGGGAATGTAAAAACCGCTACCCTTGAACTGAATTACAAAACAGAACAGAGTCACACGTTTAGAAAACACACTATGGCTGCTTAACGGGAAATGTGAGGTGGAGTGATGCATAAAACAAGGGTTTCAAATTAGCTCAGATACCGTTCCATAAACCCAATATGTAATAGACAAGACCTACTCCTTGCTCAGTGAATTGGACTCAACACCCCCTATTCACGGCCCAAGAATATATCTGACTAGTAAGAATCTTAAAACCTATGTATTGATATCTCTCTGTAAGTGAGTCAAGTGGGAGTAAAGTGGTATAAACACAGCAGTGCAAAGCAGCTAAACCCCATTATAAAAATCAATTACTTTTAAAAACCTGTGAAAAAAAGACAGTGAAAGAGAGAGAAATTCTTACAAAATTCGTTTAGGGGCAGTGATGCTACCTGGATTGACCATATCTAGACCCACAGCTGATTGACACATAAGGGTGGACACTCTTGGGGCAGAGAGGTTTGCTGAGGTTGGGTGAGCAAACGCAGACCCGTTAAAGTAATACTGCATGGTACCCATCCCATGGGTCCCAAATCTCCAGGTTCAAGGGCATCTTCCTACATCGAAAACATGCATGAGAAACCCAGAAGATGGTATACCGTGTGATCGGGAAAGGGTCCTAAAACGCACCTAATTTCTCATCTCCTTGTTCTCGGGTTCGCCATTCCAGCCACTTTACTAGCAATCTCCATCCTTGCAGAATCAGCACCTTTAACCTCCTGTTCCATACAGGTTGCAATTTGTCCTGAGGATGAACGGGAAGAGGGGGAACCAATGAGAGACTAGCTCTAGGTGTTGGGACAGGCACAGGTCACTCTATTTTCCCATCAGGAAGAAGAATTAAGCACAGGCTCAGCCTGCCGCCTGGGACCAGAATAGGGCCTGAAGCAATCGTGCGCTTTTGCGGCCAGCTCCCAAGAAAGCGAGTTGAAAAATGGAGCTCAGGGGCACTGCAATTCACAAACCTGCAGACTTATAAATGATCACTCTCGTCCACAAATATATTGAGGGAAGGCAACGAAGAGGATTTGAAAGCAAGGCAGAATTGCAGGAAACAGATTTCAGGAGGGAGATTCGAATCGCCTTTAAAGCCCAGGAAAAGCGGCAAAACCCCGACAATGATGCCCTTGGCCAAAAAGGGCGTATGCGTTTTTTCCTGAATATATTCAGGAAAAAACGCATACGCCCTTTTTGGCCAACCAAGCAACCTGGAAAGGCAAATCAGCGCTACAAAGGAGTCTCGCTTCCCATCGGTCAAAAGGGCCATGCTGAATAAAGTGTCAAAACCAGAAATGCAGGGCAGGCCATGGAGAAACGGGAGGCTTGCTACGCTGATGGGCGGGATGTAAATTGCCAACAGCCACTCTGGAGAAGTGTACGGTGTGTCGTGAAACATCTAAAAAACTCAGCTTAGAGAGCATAGGGCACTTCCACTCATGGGCGTATAAATTGGGAAAAGTAAAATTCAGCAAGACACAGGCACCCCAACGTTTAGGACTGCTCTGTTGACAATAACCTCCACTTCGTTACACCTTAAATATCTCAGGAAAGAGAAAAATGGATAAAGAAGTTGTGGTCCTTATGTACAATGGAATATCACTCAGCCATGAAATCAACGTCATAAGGCTAGTAGCAGCATGATGAGTGGATTTAGGTACGACGATTCTAAGTGAAATAAGTCACACAGAAAAAGACACTTATCATAAGATATCACTTATAGAGGGAATGTAAAAACCGCTACCCTTGAACTGAATTACAAAACAGAACAGAGTCACACGTTTAGAAAACACACTATGGCTGCTTAACGGGAAAGGTGAGGTGGGGTGATGCATAAAACAAGGGTTTCAAATTAGCTCAGATACCGTTCCATAAACCCAATATGTAATAGACAAGACCTACTCCTTGCTCAGTGAATTGGACTCAACACCCCCTATTCACGGCCCAAGAATATATCTGACTAGTAAGAATCTTAAAACCTATGTATTGATATCTCTCTGTAAGTGAGTCAAGTGGGTGTAAAGTGACATAAACACAGCAGTGAAAAGCAGCTAAACCCCATTATAAAAATCAATTACTTTTAAAAACCTGTGAAACAAAGACAGTGAAAGAGAGAGAAATTCTTACAAAATTCGTTCAGGGGCTGTGATGCCACCTGGATTGACCATATCTAGACCCACAGCTGATTGAGACATAAGGGTGGACACTCTTGGGGCTGAGAGGAATAGTGAGGTTGGGTGAGAAAACGCAGACCCTTTAAAGTAATACTGCGTGGTACCCATCCCATGGGTCCCAAATCTCCAGGTTCAAGGGCATCTTCCTACATCGAAAACATGCATGAGAAACCCAGAAGATGGTACACTGTGTGATCGGGAAAGGTTTCTAAAACGCAACTCATTTCTCATGTCCTTCTGCTCGGGTTCGCCATTCCAGCCGCATTACTAGCAATCTCCCTCCTTGGAGAATCAGCACCTTTAACCTCCTGTTCCGTACAGGTTGCAATTTGTCCTGAGGATGAACGGGAAGAGGGGGAACCAATGAGAGACTAGCTCTAGGTGTTGGGACAGGCACAGGTCACTCTATTTTCCCATCAGGAAGAAGAATTAAGCACAGGCTCAGCCTTCCGCCCTGAACCAGAATAGGGCCTGAAGCAATCCTGCGCTTTTGCGGCCAGCTCCCAAGAAAGCGAGTTGAAAAATGGAGCTCAGGGGCACTGCAATTCACAAACCTGCAGACTTATAAATGATTACTCTCGTCCACAAATATATTGTGGGAAGGCAACGAAGAGGATTTGAAAGCAAGGCAGAATTGCAGGAAACAGATTTCAGGAGGGAGATTCAAATCGCCTTTAAAGCACAGGAAAAGCGGCAAAACCTCGTCAATGATGCCCTTGGCCAAAAAGGGCGTATGCGTTTTTTCCTGTATATATTCAGGAAAAAACGCATACGCCCTTTTTGGCCAACCAAGCAACCTGGAAAGGCAAATCAGCGCTACAAAGAAGTCTCGCTTCCCATCTGTCAAAAGGGCCATGCTGAATAAAGTGTCAAAACCAGAAATGCAGGACAGGCCATGGAGAAACGGGAGCCTTGCTACGCTGATGGGCGGGATGTAAATTGCCAACAGCCACTCTGGAGAAGTGTACGGTGTGTCCTGAAACATCTAAAAAACTCAGCTTAGAGAGCATAGGGCACTTCCACTCATGGGCGTATAAAGTGGGAAAATTAAAAACAAGCAAGACACAGGCACCCCAAAGTTTAGGGCTGCTCTGTTGACAAGAACCTCCAACTTCGTTACACCTTAAATATCCCAGGAAAGAGAAAAATGGATAAAGATGTTGTGGTCCTTATGTACAATGGAATATCACTCAACCATGAAATCAACGTCATAAGGCTAGTAGCAGCATGATGAGTGGATTTAGGTACGACAATTCTAAGTGAAATAAGTCACACAGAAAAAGACACTTATCATAAGATATCACTTATAGAGGGAATGTAAAAACCGCTACCCTTGAACTGAATTACAAAACAGAACAGAGTCACACGTTTAGAAAACACACTATGGCTGCTTAACGGGAAATGTGAGGTGGAGTGATGCATAAAACAAGGGTTTCAAATTAGCTCAGATACCGTTCCATAAACCCAATATGTAATAGACAAGACCTACTCCTTGCTCAGTGAATTGGACTCAACACCCCCTATTCACGGCCCAAGAATATATCTGACTAGTAAGAATCTTAAAACCTATGTATTGATATCTCTCTGTAAGTGAGTCAAGTGGGAGTAAAGTGGTATAAACACAGCAGTGAAAAGCAGCTAAACCCCATTATAAAAATCAATTACTTTTAAAAACCTGTGAAAAAAAGACAGTGAAAGAGAGAGAAATTCTTACAAAATTCATTTAGGGGCAGTGATGCTACCTGGATTGACCATATCTAGACCCACAGCTGATTGAGACATAAGGGTGGACACTCTTGGGGCAGAGAGGTTTGCTGAGGTTGGGTGAGCAAACGCAGACCCGTTAAAGTAATACTGCATGGTACCCATCCCATGGGTCCCAAATCTCCAGGTTCAAGGGCATCTTCCTACATCGAAAACATGCATGAGAAACCCAGAAGATGGTATACCGTGTGATCGGGAAAGGGTTCTAAAACGCACCTAATTTCTCATCTCCTTGTTCTCGGGTTCGCCATTCCAGCCACTTTACTAGCAATCTCCCTCCTTGCAGAATCAGCACCTTTAACCTCCTGTTCCATACAGGTTGCAATTTGTCCTGAGGATGAACGGGAAGAGGGGGAACCAATGAGAGACTAGCTCTAGGTGTTGGGACAGGCACAGGTCACTCTATTTTCCCATCAGGAAGAAGAATTAAGCACAGGCTCAGCCTGCCGCCTGGGACCAGAATAGGGCCTGAAGCAATCGTGCGCTTTTGCGGCCAGCTCCCAAGAAAGCGAGTTGAAAAATGGAGCTCAGGGGCACTGCAATTCACAAACCTGCAGACTTATAAATGATCACTCTCGTCCACAAATATATTGAGGGAAGGCAACGAAGAGGATTTGAAAGCAAGGCAGAATTGCAGGAAACAGATTTCAGGAGGGAGATTCGAATCGCCTTTAAAGCCCAGGAAAAGCGGCAAAACCCCGACAATGATGCCCTTGGCCAAAAAGGGCGTATGCCTTTTTTCCTGAATATATTCAGGAAAAAACGCATACGCCCTTTTTGGCCAACCAAGCAACCTGGAAAGGCAAATCAGCGCTACAAAGAAGTCTCGCTTCCCATCGGTCAAAAGGGCCATGCTGAATAAAGTGTCAAAACCAGAAATGCAGGGCAGGCCATGGAGAAACGGGAGGCTTGCTACGCTGATGGGCGGGATGTAAATTGCCAACAGCCACTCTGGAGAAGTGTACGGTGTGTCGTGAAACATCTAAAAAACTCAGCTTAGAGAGCATAGGGCACTTCCACTCATGGGCGTATAAAGTGGGAAAAGTAAAATTCAGCAAGACACAGGCACCCCAACGTTTAGGACTGCTCTGTTGACAATAACCTCCACTTCGTTACACCTTAAATATCTCAGGAAAGAGAAAAATGGATAAAGAAGTTGTGGTCCTTATGTACAATGGAATATCACTCAGCCATGAAATCAACGTCATAAGGCTAGTAGCAGCATGATGAGTGGATTTAGGTACGACGATTCTAAGTGAAATAAGTCACACAGAAAAAGACACTTATCATAAGATATCACTTATAGAGGGAATGTAAAAACCGCTACCCTTGAACTGAATTACAAAACAGAACAGAGTCACACGTTTAGAAAACACACTATGGCTGCTTAACGGGAAAGGTGAGGTGGAGTGATGCATAAAACAAGGGTTTCAAATTAGCTCAGATACCGTTCCATAAACCCAATATGTAATAGACAAGACCTACTCCTTGCTCAGTGAATTGGACTCAACACCCCCTATTCACGGCCCAAGAATATATCTGACTAGTAAGAATCTTAAAACCTATGTATTGATATCTCTCTGTAAGTGAGTCAAGTGGGTGTAAAGTGACATAAACACAGCAGTGAAAAGCAGCTAAACCCCATTATAAAAATCAATTACTTTTAAAAACCTGTGAAACAAAGACAGTGAAAGAGAGAGAAATTCTTACAAAATTCGTTCAGGGGCTGTGATGCCACCTGGATTGACCATATCTAGACCCACAGCTGATTGAGACATAAGGGTGGACACTCTTGGGGCTGAGAGGAATGGTGAGGTTGGGTGAGAAAACGCAGACCCTTTAAAGTAATACTGCGTGGTACCCATCCCATGGGTCCCAAATCTCCAGGTTCAAGGGCATCTTCCTACATCGAAAACATGCATGAGAAACCCAGAAGATGGCACACTGTGTGATCGGGAAAGGTTTCTAAAACGCACCTCATTTCTCATCTCCTTGTGCTCGAATTCGCCATTCCAGCTGCTTTACTAGCAGTCTCCCTCATTGGAGAATCAGCACCTTTAACCGCCTGTTCCGTACAGGTTGCAATTTGTCCTGAGGATGAACGGGAAAAGGGGGAAACAATGAGAGTCTAGCTCTAGGTGTTGGGACAGGCACGGGTCACTCTATTTTCCCATTAGGAAGAAGAATTAAGCACAGGATCAGCCTGCCGCCCGAAACCAGAATAGGGCCTGAAGCAATCCTGCGCTTTTGCGGCCAGCTCCCAAGAAAGCGAGTTGAAAAATGGAGCTCAGGGGCACTGCAATTCACAAACATGCAGACTTATAAATGACCACTCTCGTCCACAAATATATTGAGGGAAGGCAACGAAGAGGATTTGAAAGCAAGGCAGAATTGCAGGAAACAGATTTCAGGAGGGAGATTCGAATCGCCTTTAAAGCACAGGAAAAGCGGCAAAACCTCGACAATGATGCCCTTGGCCAAAAAGGGCGTATGCGTTTTTTCCTGAATATATTCAGGAAAAAACGCATACGCCCTTTTTGGCCAACCAAGCAACCTGGAAAGGCAAATCAGCGCTACAAAGAAGTCTCACTTCCCATCTGTCAAAAGGGCCATGCTGAATAAAGTGTCAAAACGAGAAATGCAGGGCAGGCCATGGAGAAACGGGAGCCGTGCTACGCTGATGGGCGGGATGTAAATTGCCAACAGCCACTCTGGAGAAGTGTACGGTGTGTCCTGAAACATCTAAAAAACTCAGCTTAGAGAGCATAGGGCACTTCCACTCATGGGCGTATAAATTGGGAAAACTAAAAATCAGCAAGACACAGGCACCCCAACGTTTAGGGCTCCTCTGTTGACAAGAACCTCCACTTCGTTACACCTTAAATATCTCAGGATAGAGAAAAATGGATAAATAAGTTGTGGTCCTTATGTACAATGGAATATCACTCAGCCATGAAATCAACGTCATAAGGCTAGTAGCAGCATGATGAGTGGATTTAGGTACGACGATTCTAAGTGAAATAAGTCACACAGAAAAAGACACTTATCATAAGATATCACTTATAGAGGGAATGTAAAAACCGCTACCCTTGAACTGAATTACAAAACAGAACAGAGTCACACGTTTAGAAAACACCCTATGGCTGCTTAACGGGAAAGGTGAGGTGGGGTGATGCATAAAACAAGGGTTTCAAATTAGCTCAGATACCGTTCCATAAACCCAATATGTAATAGACAAGACCTACTCCTTGCTCAGTGAATTGGACTCAACACCCCCTATTCACGGCCCAAGAATATATATGACTAGTAAGAATCTTAAAACCTATGTATTGATATCTCTTTGTAAGTGAGTCAAGTGGGTGTAAAGTGGCATAAACACAGCAGTGAAAAGCAGCTAAACCCCATTATAAAAATCAATTACTTTTAAAAACCTGTGAAAAAAAGACAGTGAAAGAGAGAGAAATTCTTACAAAATTCGTTTAGGGGCAGTTATGCTACCTGGATTGACCATATCTAGACCCACAGCTGATTGAGACATAAGGGTGGACACTCTTGGGGCTGAGAGGTTTGGTGAGGTTGGGTGAGCAAACGCAGACCCTTTAAAGTAATACTGCGTGGTACCCATCCCATGGGTCCCAAATATCCAGGTTCAAGGGCATCTTCCTACATCGAAAACATGCATGAGAAACCCAGAAGATGGTACACTGTGTGATCGGGAAAGGTTTCTAAAACGCACCTCATTTCTCATTTCCTTGTGCTCGGGTTCGCCATTCCAGCCGCATTACTAGAAATCTCCCACCTTGGAGAATCAGCACCTTTAACCTCCTGTTCCGTACAGGTTGCAATTTGTCCTGAGGATGAACGGGAAGAAGTGGGAACCAATGAGAGAGTAGCTCTAGGTGTTGGGACAGGCACAGGTCACTCTATTTTCCCATCAGGAAGAAGAATTAAGCACAGGCTCAGCCTTCCGCCCGGGACCAGAATAGGGCCTGAAGCAATCCTGCGCTTTTGCGGCCAGCCCCCAAGAAAGCGAGTTGAAAAATGGAGCTCAGGGGCACTGCAATTCACAAACCTGCAGACTTATAAATGATCACTCTCGTCCACAAATATATTGAGGGAAGGCAACGAAGAGGATTTGAAAGCAAGGCAGAATTGCAGGAAACAGATTTCAGGAGGGAGATTCGAATCGCCTTTAAAGCACAGGAAAAGCGGCAAAACCTCGTCAATGATGCCCTTGGCCAAAAAGGGCATATGCGTTTTTTCCTGAATATATTCAGGAAAAAACGCATACGCCCTTTTTGGTCAACCAAGCAACCTGGAAAGGCAAATCAGCGGTACAAAGAAGTCTCACTTCCCATCGGTCAAAAGGGCCATGCTGAATAAAGTGTCAAAACCAGAAATGCAGGGCAGGCCATGGAGAAACGGGAGCCTTGCTACGCTGATGGGCGGGATGTAAATTGCCAACAGCCACTCTGGAGAAGTGTACGGTGTGTCCTGAAACATCTAAAAAACTCAGCTTAGAGAGCATAGGGCACTTCCACTCATGGGCGTATAAAGTGGGAAAATTAAAAACCAGCAAGACACAGGCACCCCAAAGTTTAGGGCTGCTCTGTTGACAAGAACCTCCAACTTCGTTACACCTTAAATATCCCAGGAAAGAGAAAAATGGATAAAGATGTTGTGGTCCTTATGTACAATGGAATATCACTCAGCCATGAAATCAACGTCATAAGGCTAGTAGCAGCATGATGAGTGGATTTAGGTACTACGATTCTAAGTGAAATAAGTCACACAGAAAAAGACACTTATCATAAGATATCACTTATAGAGGGAATGTAAAAACCGCTACCCTTGAACTGAATTACAAAACAGAACAGAGTCACACGTTTAGAAAACACACTATGGCTGCTTAACGGGAAAGGTGAGGTGGGGAGATGCATAAAACAAGGGTTTCAAATTAGCTCAGATACCGTTCCATAAACCCAATATGTAATAGACAAGACCTACTCCTTGCTCAGTGAATTGGACTCAACACCGCCTATTCACGGCCCAAGAATATATCTGACTAGTAAGAATCTTAAAACCTATGTATTGATATCTCTCTGTAAGTGAGTCAAGTGGGTGTAAAGTGACATAAACACAGCAGTGAAAAGCAGCTAAACCCCATTATAAAAATCAATTACTTTTAAAAACCTGTGAAAAAAAGACAGTGAAAGAGAGAGAAATTCTTACAAAATTCGTTTAGGGGCACTTATGCTACCTGGATTGACCATATCTAGACCCACAGCTGATTGAGACATAAGGGTGGACACTCTTGGGGCTGAGGGGTTTGGTGAGGTTGGGTGAGGAAACGCAGACCCTTTAAAGTAATACTGCGTGGTACCCATCCCATGGGTCCCAAATCTCCAGGTTTAAGGGCATCTTCCTACATCGAAAACATGCATGAGAAACCCAGAAGATGGCACACTGTGTGATCGGGAAAGGTTTCTAAAACGCACCTCATTTCTCATCTCCTTGTGCTCGAATTCGCCATTCCAGCTGCTTTACTAGCAGTCTCCCTCATTGGAGAATCAGCACCTTTAACCTCCTGTTCCGTACAGGTTGCAATTTGTCCTGAGGATGAACGGGAAAAGGGGGAAACAATGAGAGTCTAGCTCTAGGTGTTGGGACAGGCACAGGTCACTCTATTTTCCCATCAGGAAGAAGAATTAAGCACAGGCTCAGCCTGCCGCCCGGGACCAGAATAGGGCCTGAAGCAATCCTGCGCTTTTGCGGCCAGCTCCCAAGAAAGCGAGTTGAAAAATGGAGCTCAGGGGCACTGCAATTCACAAAGCTGCAGACTTATAAATGATCACTCTCGTCCACAAATATATTGAGGGAAGGCAACGAAGAGGATTTGAAAGCAAGGCAGAATTGCAGGAAACAGATTTCAGGAGGGAGATTCGAATCGCTTTTAAAGCACAGGAAAAGCGGCAAATCCTCGTCAATGATGCCCTTGGCCAAAAAGGGCGTATGCGTTTTTTCCTAAATATATTCAGGAAAAAACGCATACGCCCTTTTTGGCCAACCAAGGAACCTGGAAAGGCAAATCAGCGCTACAAAGAAGTCTCGCTTCCCATCGGTCAAAAGGGCCATGCTGAATAAAGTGTCAAAACCAGAAATGCAGGGCAGGCCATGAGGAAACGGGAGCCTTGCTACGATGATGGGCGGGATGTAAATTGCCAACAGCCACTCTGGAGAAGTGTACGGTGTGTCCTGAAACATCTAAAAAACTCAGCTTAGAGAGCATAGGGCACTTCCACTCATGGGCGTATAAAGTGGGAAAATTAAAAACAAGCAAGACACAGGCACCCCAATGTTTAGGGCTGCTCTGTTGACAAGAACCTCCAACTTCGTTACACCTTAAATATCCCAGGAAAGAGAAAAATGGATAAAGATGTTGTGGTCCTTATGTACAATGGAATATCACTCAACCATGAAATCAACGTCATAAGGCTAGTAGCAGCATGATGAATGGATTTAGGTACGACGATTCTAAGTGAAATAAGTCACACAGAAAAAGACACTTATCATAAGATATCACTTATAGAGGGAATGTAAAAACCGCTACCCTTGAACTGAATTACAAAACAGAACAGAGTCACACGTTTAGAAAACACACTATGGCTGCTTAACGGGAAAGGTGAGGTGGGGTGATGCATAAAACAAGGGTTTCAAATTAGCTCAGATACCGTTCCATAAACCCAATATGTAATAGACAAGACCTACTCCTTGCTCAGTGAATTGGACTCAACACCCCCTATTCACGGCCCAAGAATATATCTGAGTAGTAAGAATCTTAAAACCTATGTATTGATATCTCTCTGTAAGTGAGTCAAGTGGGTGTAAAGTGGTATAAACACAGCAGTGAAAAGCAGCTAAACCCCATTATAAAAATCAATTACTTTTAAAAACCTGTGAAAAAAAGACAGTGAAAGAGAGAGAAATTCTTACAAAATTCGTTTAGGGGCAGTGATGCTACCTGGATTGACCATATCTAGACCCACAGCTGATTGAGACATAAGGGTGGACACTCTTGGGGCTGAGAGGTTTGCTGAGGTTGGGTGCGGAAACGCAGACCCTTTAAAGTAATACTGCGTGGTACCCATCCCATGGGTCCCAAATCTCCAGGTTCAAGGGCATCTTCCTACATCGAAAACATGCATGAGAAACCCAGAAGATGGTATACCGTGTGATCGGGAAAGGTTTCTAAAACGCACCTCATTTCTCATCTCCTTGTGCTCGAATTCGCCATTCCAGCTGCTTTACTAGCAGTCTCCCTCATTGGAGAATCAGCACCTTTAACCTCCTGTTCCGTACAGGTTGCAATTTGTCCTGAGGATGAACGGGAAAAGGGGGAAACAATGAGAGACTAGCTCTACGTGTTGGGACAGGCACAGGTCACTCTATTTTCCCATCAGGAAGAAGAATTAAGCACAGGCTCAGCCTGCCGCCCTGAACCAGAATAGGGCCTGAAGCAATCCGGCGCTTTTGCGGCCAGCTCCCAAGAAAGCGAGTTGAAAAATGGAGCTCAGGGGCACTGCAATTCACAAACCTGCAGACTTATAAATGATCACTCTCGTCCACAAATATATTGAGGGAAGGCAACGAAGAGGATTTGAAAGCAAGGCAGAATTGCAGGAAACAGATTTCAGGAGGGAGATTCGAATCGCCTTTAAAGCACAGGAAAAGCGGCAAATCCTCGTCAATGATGCCCTTGGCCAAAAAGGGCGTATGCGTTTTTTCCTGAATATATTCAGGAAAAAACGCATACGCCCTTTTTGGCCAACCAAGCAACCTGGAAAGGCAAATCAGCGCTACAAAGAAGTCTCACTTCCCATCTGTCAAAAGGGCCATGCTGAATAAAGTGTCAAAACCAGAAATGCAGGACAGGCCATGGAGAAACGGGAGCCTTGCTACGCTGATGGGCGGGATGTAAATTGCCAACAGCCACTCTGGAGAAGTGTACGGTGTGTCCTGAAACATCTAAAAAACTCAGCTTAGAGAGCATAGGGCACTTCCACTCATGGGCGTATAAAGTGGGAAAAGTAAAAACAAGCAAAACACAGGCACCCCAAAGTTTAGGGCTGCTCTGTAGACAAAAACCTCCAACTTCGTTACACCTTAAATATCCCAGGAAAGAGAAAAATGGATAAAGATGTTGTGGTCCTTATGTACAATGGAATATCACTCAACCATGAAATCAACGTCATAAGGCTAGTAGCAGCATGATGAGTGGATTTAGGTACGACAATTCTAAGTGAAATAAGTCACACAGAAAAAGACACTTATCATAAGATATCACTTATAGAGGGAATGTAAAAACCGCTACCCTTGAACTGAATTACAAAACAGAACAGAGTCACACGTTTAGAAAACACACTATGGCTGCTTAACGGGAAATGTGAGGTGGAGTGATGCATAAAACAAGGGTTTCAAATTAGCTCAGATACCGTTCCATAAACCCAATATGTAATAGACAAGACCTACTCCTTGCTCAGTGAATTGGACTCAACACCCCCTATTCACGGCCCAAGAATATATCTGACTAGTAAGAATCTTAAAACCTATGTATTGATATCTCTCTGTAAGTGAGTCAAGTGGGAGTAAAGTGGTATAAACACAGCAGTTAAAAGCAGTTAAACCCCATTATAAAAATCAATTACTTTTAAAAACCTGTGAAAAAAAGACAGTGAAAGAGAGAGAAATTCTTACAAAATTCGTTTAGGGGCAGTGATGCTACCTGGATTGACCATATCTAGACCCACAGCTGATTGAGACATAAGGGTGGACACTCTTGGGGCAGAGAGGTTTGCTGAGGTTGGGTGAGCAAACGCAGACCCGTTAAAGTAATACTGCATGGTACCCATCCCATGGGTCCCAAATCTCCAGGTTCAAGGGCATCTTCCTACATCGAAAACATGCATGAGAAACCCAGAAGATGGTCTACCGTGTGATCGGGAAAGGGTTCTAAAACGCACCTAATTTCTCATCTCCTTGTGCTCGGGTTCGCCATTCCAGCCGCTTTACTAGCAATCTCCCTCCTTGCAGAATCAGCACCTTTAACCTCCTGTTCCATACAGGTTGCAATTTGTCCTGAGGATGAACGGGAAGAGGGGGAACCAATGAGAGACTAGCTCTAGGTGTTGGGACAGGCACAGGTCACTCTATTTTCTCATCAGGAAGAAGAATTAAGCACAGTCTCAGCCTGCCGCCTGGGACCAGAATAGGGCCTGAAGCAATCCTGCGCTTTTGCGGCCAGCTCCCAAGAAAGCGAGTTGAAAAATGGAGCTCAGGGGCACTGCAATTCACAAACCTGCAGACTTATAAATGATCACTCTCGTCCACAAATATATTGAGGGAAGGCAACGAAGAGGATTTGAAAGCAAGGCAGAATTGCAGGAAACAGATTTCAGGAGGGAGATTCGAATCGCCTTTAAAGCCCAGGAAAAGCGGCAAAACCCCGACAATGATGCCCTTGGCCAAAAAGGGCGTATGCTTTTTTTCCTGAATATATTCAGGAAAAAACGCATACGCCCTTTTTGGCCAACCAAGCAACCTGGAAAGGCAAATCAGCGCTACAAAGAAGTCTCGCTTCCCATCGGTCAAAAGGGCCATGCTGAATAAAGTGTCAAAACCAGAAATGCAGGGCAGGCCATGGAGAAACGGGAGGCTTGCTACGCTGATGGGCGGGATGTAAATTGCCAACAGCCACTCTGGAGAAGTGTACGGTGTGTCGTGAAACATCTAAAAAACTCAGCTTAGAGAGCATAGGGCACTTCCACTCATGGGCGTATAAATTGGGAAAAGTAAAATTCAGCAAGACACAGGCACCCCAACGTTTAGGAATGCTCTGTTGACAATAACCTCCACTTCGTTACACCTTAAATATCTCAGGAAAGAGAAAAATGGATAAAGAAGTTGTGGTCCTTATGTACAATGGAATATCACTCAGCCATGAAATCAACGTCATAAGGCTAGTAGCAGCATGATGAGTGGATTTAGGTACGACGATTCTAAGTGAAATAAGTCACACAGAAAAAGACACTTATCATAAGATATCACTTATAGAGGGAATGTAAAAACCGCTACCCTTGAACTGAATTACAAAACAGAACAGAGTCACACGTTTAGAAAACACACTATGGCTGCTTAACGGGAAATGTGAGGTGGAGTGATGCATAAAACAAGGGTTTCAAATTAGCTCAGATACCGTTCCATAAACCCAATATGTAATAGACAAGACCTACTCCTTGCTCAGTGAATTGGACTCAACACCCCCTATTCACGGCCCAAGAATATATCTGACTAGTAAGAATCTTAAAACCTATGTATTGATATCTCTCTGTAAGTGAGTCAAGTGGGAGTAAAGTGGTATAAACACAGCAGTGCAAAGCAGCTAAACCCCATTATAAAAATCAATTACTTTTAAAAACCTGTGAAAAAAAGACAGTGAAAGAGAGAGAAATTCTTACAAAATTCGTTCAGGGGCTGTGATGCCACCTGGATTGACCATATCTAGACCCACAGCTGATTGAGACATAAGGGTGGACACTCTTGGGGCTGAGAGGAATGGTGAGGTTGGGTGAGAAAACGCAGACCCTTTAAAGTAATACTGCGTGGTACCCATCCCATGGGTCCCAAATCTCCAGGTTCAAGGGCATCTTCCTACATCGAAAACATGCATGAGAAACCCAGAAGATGGTACACTGTGTGATCGGGAAAGGTTTCTAAAACGCAACTCATTTCTCATGTCCTTCTGCTCGGGTTCGCCATTTCAGCCGCATTACTAGCAATCTCCCTCCTTGGAGAATCAGCACCTTTAACCTCCTGTTCCGTACAGGTTGCAATTTGTCCTGAGGATGAACGGGAAGAGGGGGAACCAATGAGAGACTAGCTCTAGGTGTTGGGACAGGCACAGGTCACTCTATTTTCCCATCAGGAAGAAGAATTAAGCACAGGCTCAGCCTTCCGCCCTGAACCAGAATAGGGCCTGAAGCAATCCTGCGCTTTTGCGGCCAGCTCCCAAGAAAGCGAGTTGAAAAATGGAGCTCAGGGGCACTGCAATTCACAAACCTGCAGACTTATAAATGATTACTCTCGTCCACAAATATATTGTGGGAAGGCAACGAAGAGGATTTGAAAGCAAGGCAGAATTGCAGGAAACAGATTTCAGGAGGGAGATTCGAATCGCCTTTAAAGCACAGGAAAAGCGGCAAAGCCTCGGCAAGATGCCCTTGGCCAAAAAGGGCGTATGCGTTTATTCCTGAACATATTCAGGAAAAAACGCATACGCCCTTTTTGGCCAACCAAGCAACCTGGAAAGGCAAATCAGCGCTACAAAGAAGTCTCGCCTCCCATCGGTCAAAAGGGCCATGCTGAATAAAGTATCAAAACCAGAAATGCAGGGCAGGCCATGAGGAAACGGGAGCCTTGCTACGATGATGGGAGGGATGTAAATTGCCAACAGCCACTCTGGAGAAGTGTACGGTGTGTCCTGAAACATCTAAAAAACTCAGCTTAGAGAGCATAGGTCACTTCCACTCATGGGTATATAAAGTGGGAAAATTAAAAACCAGCAAGACACAGGCACCCCAAAGTTTAGGGCTGCTCTGTTGACAAGAACCTCCAACTTCGTTACACCTTAAATATCCCAGGAAAGAGAAAAATGGATAAAGATGTTGTGGTCCTTATGTACAATGGAATATCACTCAACCATGAAATCAACGTCATAAGGCTAGTAGCAGCATGATGAGTGGATTTAGGTACGACAATTCTAAGTGAAATAAGTCACACAGAAAAAGACACTTATCATAAGATATCACTTATAGAGGGAATGTAAAAACCGCTACCCTTGAACTGAATTACAAAACAGAACAGAGTCACACGTTTAGAAAACACACTATGGCTGCTTAACGGGAAATGTGAGGTGGAGTGATGCATAAAACAAGGGTTTCAAATTAGCTCAGATACCGTTCCATAAACCCAATATGTAATAGACAAGACCTACTCCTTGCTCAGTGAATTGGACTCAACACCCCCTATTCACGGCCCAAGAATATATCTGACTAGTAAGAATCTTAAAACCTATGTATTGATATCTCTCTGTAAGTGAGTCAAGTGGGAGTAAAGTGGTATAAACACAGCAGTGAAAAGCAGCTAAACCCCATTATAAAAATCAATTACTTTTAAAAACCTGTGAAAAAAAGACAGTGAAAGAGAGAGAAATTCTTACAAAATTCATTTAGGGGCAGTGATGCTACCTGGATTGACCATATCTAGACCCACAGCTGATTGAGACATAAGGGTGGACACTCTTGGGGCAGAGAGGTTTGCTGAGGTTGGGTGAGCAAACGCAGACCCGTTAAAGTAATACTGCATGGTACCCATCCCATGGGTCCCAAATCTCCAGGTTCAAGGGCATCTTCCTACATCGAAAACATGCATGAGAAACCCAGAAGATGGTATACCGTGTGATCGGGAAAGGGTTCTAAAACGCACCTAATTTCTCATCTCCTTGTTCTCGGGTTCGCCATTCCAGCCACTTTACTAGCAATCTCCCTCCTTGCAGAATCAGCACCTTTAACCTCCTGTTCCATACAGGTTGCAATTTGTCCTGAGGATGAACGGGAAGAGGGGGAACCAATGAGAGACTAGCTCTAGGTGTTGGGACAGGCACAGGTCACTCTATTTTCCCATCAGGAAGAAGAATTAAGCACAGGCTCAGCCTGCCGCCTGGGACCAGAATAGGGCCTGAAGCAATCGTGCGCTTTTGCGGCCAGCTCCCAAGAAAGCGAGTTGAAAAATGGAGCTCAGGGGCACTGCAATTCACAAACCTGCAGACTTATAAATGATCACTCTCGTCCACAAATATATTGAGGGAAGGCAACGAAGAGGATTTGAAAGCAAGGCAGAATTGCAGGAAACAGATTTCAGGAGGGAGATTCGAATCGCCTTTAAAGCCCAGGAAAAGCGGCAAAACCCCGACAATGATGCCCTTGGCCAAAAAGGGCGTATGCCTTTTTTCCTGAATATATTCAGGAAAAAACGCATACGCCCTTTTTGGCCAACCAAGCAACCTGGAAAGGCAAATCAGCGCTACAAAGAAGTCTCGCTTCCCATCGGTCAAAAGGGCCATGCTGAATAAAGTGTCAAAACCAGAAATGCAGGGCAGGCCATGGAGAAACGGGAGGCTTGCTACGCTGATGGGCGGGATGTAAATTGCCAACAGCCACTCTGGAGAAGTGTACGGTGTGTCGTGAAACATCTAAAAAACTCAGCTTAGAGAGCATAGGGCACTTCCACTCATGGGCGTATAAAGTGGGAAAAGTAAAATTCAGCAAGACACAGGCACCCCAACGTTTAGGACTGCTCTGTTGACAATAACCTCCACTTCGTTACACCTTAAATATCTCAGGAAAGAGAAAAATGGATAAAGAAGTTGTGGTCCTTATGTACAATGGAATATCACTCAGCCATGAAATCAACGTCATAAGGCTAGTAGCAGCATGATGAGTGGATTTAGGTACGACGATTCTAAGTGAAATAAGTCACACAGAAAAAGACACTTATCATAAGATATCACTTATAGAGGGAATGTAAAAACCGCTACCCTTGAACTGAATTACAAAACAGAACAGAGTCACACGTTTAGAAAACACACTATGGCTGCTTAACGGGAAAGGTGAGGTGGAGTGATGCATAAAACAAGGGTTTCAAATTAGCTCAGATACCGTTCCATAAACCCAATATGTAATAGACAAGACCTACTCCTTGCTCAGTGAATTGGACTCAACACCCCCTATTCACGGCCCAAGAATATATCTGACTAGTAAGAATCTTAAAACCTATGTATTGATATCTCTCTGTAAGTGAGTCAAGTGGGTGTAAAGTGACATAAACACAGCAGTGAAAAGCAGCTAAACCCCATTATAAAAATCAATTACTTTTAAAAACCTGTGAAACAAAGACAGTGAAAGAGAGAGAAATTCTTACAAAATTCGTTCAGGGGCTGTGATGCCACCTGGATTGACCATATCTAGACCCACAGCTGATTGAGACATAAGGGTGGACACTCTTGGGGCTGAGAGGAATGGTGAGGTTGGGTGAGAAAACGCAGACCCTTTAAAGTAATACTGCGTGGTACCCATCCCATGGGTCCCAAATCTCCAGGTTCAAGGGCATCTTCCTACATCGAAAACATGCATGAGAAACCCAGAAGATGGCACACTGTGTGATCGGGAAAGGTTTCTAAAACGCACCTCATTTCTCATCTCCTTGTGCTCGAATTCGCCATTCCAGCTGCTTTACTAGCAGTCTCCCTCATTGGAGAATCAGCACCTTTAACCGCCTGTTCCGTACAGGTTGCAATTTGTCCTGAGGATGAACGGGAAAAGGGGGAAACAATGAGAGTCTAGCTCTAGGTGTTGGGACAGGCACGGGTCACTCTATTTTCCCATTAGGAAGAAGAATTAAGCACAGGATCAGCCTGCCGCCCGAAACCAGAATAGGGCCTGAAGCAATCCTGCGCTTTTGCGGCCAGCTCCCAAGAAAGCGAGTTGAAAAATGGAGCTCAGGGGCACTGCAATTCACAAACATGCAGACTTATAAATGACCACTCTCGTCCACAAATATATTGAGGGAAGGCAACGAAGAGGATTTGAAAGCAAGGCAGAATTGCAGGAAACAGATTTCAGGAGGGAGATTCGAATCGCCTTTAAAGCACAGGAAAAGCGGCAAAACCTCGACAATGATGCCCTTGGCCAAAAAGGGCGTATGCGTTTTTTCCTGAATATATTCAGGAAAAAACGCATACGCCCTTTTTGGCCAACCAAGCAACCTGGAAAGGCAAATCAGCGCTACAAAGAAGTCTCACTTCCCATCTGTCAAAAGGGCCATGCTGAATAAAGTGTCAAAACGAGAAATGCAGGGCAGGCCATGGAGAAACGGGAGCCGTGCTACGCTGATGGGCGGGATGTAAATTGCCAACAGCCACTCTGGAGAAGTGTACGGTGTGTCCTGAAACATCTAAAAAACTCAGCTTAGAGAGCATAGGGCACTTCCACTCATGGGCGTATAAATTGGGAAAACTAAAAATCAGCAAGACACAGGCACCCCAACGTTTAGGGCTGCTCTGTTGACAAGAACCTCCACTTCGTTACACCTTAAATATCTCAGGATAGAGAAAAATGGATAAATAAGTTGTGGTCCTTATGTACAATGGAATATCACTCAGCCATGAAATCAACGTCATAAGGCTAGTAGCAGCATGATGAGTGGATTTAGGTACGACGATTCTAAGTGAAATAAGTCACACAGAAAAAGACACTTATCATAAGATATCACTTATAGAGGGAATGTAAAAACCGCTACCCTTGAACTGAATTACAAAACAGAACAGAGTCACACGTTTAGAAAACACCCTATGGCTGCTTAACGGGAAAGGTGAGGTGGGGTGATGCATAAAACAAGGGTTTCAAATTAGCTCAGATACCGTTCCATAAACCCAATATGTAATAGACAAGACCTACTCCTTGCTCAGTGAATTGGACTCAACACCCCCTATTCACGGCCCAAGAATATATATGACTAGTAAGAATCTTAAAACCTATGTATTGATATCTCTTTGTAAGTGAGTCAAGTGGGTGTAAAGTGGCATAAACACAGCAGTGAAAAGCAGCTAAACCCCATTATAAAAATCAATTACTTTTAAAAACCTGTGAAAAAAAGACAGTGAAAGAGAGAGAAATTCTTACAAAATTCGTTTAGGGGCAGTTATGCTACCTGGATTGACCATATCTAGACCCACAGCTGATTGAGACATAAGGGTGGACACTCTTGGGGCTGAGAGGTTTGGTGAGGTTGGGTGAGCAAACGCAGACCCTTTAAAGTAATACTGCGTGGTACCCATCCCATGGGTCCCAAATATCCAGGTTCAAGGGCATCTTCCTACATCGAAAACATGCATGAGAAACCCAGAAGATGGTACACTGTGTGATCGGGAAAGGTTTCTAAAACGCACCTCATTTCTCATTTCCTTGTGCTCGGGTTCGCCATTCCAGCCGCATTACTAGAAATCTCCCACCTTGGAGAATCAGCACCTTTAACCTCCTGTTCCGTACAGGTTGCAATTTGTCCTGAGGATGAACGGGAAGAAGTGGGAACCAATGAGAGAGTAGCTCTAGGTGTTGGGACAGGCACAGGTCACTCTATTTTCCCATCAGGAAGAAGAATTAAGCACAGGCTCAGCCTTCCGCCCGGGACCAGAATAGGGCCTGAAGCAATCCTGCGCTTTTGCGGCCAGCCCCCAAGAAAGCGAGTTGAAAAATGGAGCTCAGGGGCACTGCAATTCACAAACCTGCAGACTTATAAATGATCACTCTCGTCCACAAATATATTGAGGGAAGGCAACGAAGAGGATTTGAAAGCAAGGCAGAATTGCAGGAAACAGATTTCAGGAGGGAGATTCGAATCGCCTTTAAAGCACAGGAAAAGCGGCAAAACCTCGTCAATGATGCCCTTGGCCAAAAAGGGCATATGCGTTTTTTCCTGAATATATTCAGGAAAAAACGCATACGCCCTTTTTGGTCAACCAAGCAACCTGGAAAGGCAAATCAGCGGTACAAAGAAGTCTCACTTCCCATCGGTCAAAAGGGCCATGCTGAATAAAGTGTCAAAACCAGAAATGCAGGGCAGGCCATGGAGAAACGGGAGCCTTGCTACGCTGATGGGCGGGATGTAAATTGCCAACAGCCACTCTGGAGAAGTGTACGGTGTGTCCTGAAACATCTAAAAAACTCAGCTTAGAGAGCATAGGGCACTTCCACTCATGGGCGTATAAAGTGGGAAAATTAAAAACCAGCAAGACACAGGCACCCCAAAGTTTAGGGCTGCTCTGTTGACAAGAACCTCCAACTTCGTTACACCTTAAATATCCCAGGAAAGAGAAAAATGGATAAAGATGTTGTGGTCCTTATGTACAATGGAATATCACTCAGCCATGAAATCAACGTCATAAGGCTAGTAGCAGCATGATGAGTGGATTTAGGTACTACGATTCTAAGTGAAATAAGTCACACAGAAAAAGACACTTATCATAAGATATCACTTATAGAGGGAATGTAAAAACCGCTACCCTTGAACTGAATTACAAAACAGAACAGAGTCACACGTTTAGAAAACACACTATGGCTGCTTAACGGGAAAGGTGAGGTGGGGAGATGCATAAAACAAGGGTTTCAAATTAGCTCAGATACCGTTCCATAAACCCAATATGTAATAGACAAGACCTACTCCTTGCTCAGTGAATTGGACTCAACACCGCCTATTCACGGCCCAAGAATATATCTGACTAGTAAGAATCTTAAAACCTATGTATTGATATCTCTCTGTAAGTGAGTCAAGTGGGTGTAAAGTGACATAAACACAGCAGTGAAAAGCAGCTAAACCCCATTATAAAAATCAATTACTTTTAAAAACCTGTGAAAAAAAGACAGTGAAAGAGAGAGAAATTCTTACAAAATTCGTTTAGGGGCACTTATGCTACCTGGATTGACCATATCTAGACCCACAGCTGATTGAGACATAAGGGTGGACACTCTTGGGGCTGAGGGGTTTGGTGAGGTTGGGTGAGGAAACGCAGACCCTTTAAAGTAATACTGCGTGGTACCCATCCCATGGGTCCCAAATCTCCAGGTTTAAGGGCATCTTCCTACATCGAAAACATGCATGAGAAACCCAGAAGATGGCACACTGTGTGATCGGGAAAGGTTTCTAAAACGCACCTCATTTCTCATCTCCTTGTGCTCGAATTCGCCATTCCAGCTGCTTTACTAGCAGTCTCCCTCATTGGAGAATCAGCACCTTTAACCTCCTGTTCCGTACAGGTTGCAATTTGTCCTGAGGATGAACGGGAAAAGGGGGAAACAATGAGAGTCTAGCTCTAGGTGTTGGGACAGGCACAGGTCACTCTATTTTCCCATCAGGAAGAAGAATTAAGCACAGGCTCAGCCTGCCGCCCGGGACCAGAATAGGGCCTGAAGCAATCCTGCGCTTTTGCGGCCAGCTCCCAAGAAAGCGAGTTGAAAAATGGAGCTCAGGGGCACTGCAATTCACAAAGCTGCAGACTTATAAATGATCACTCTCGTCCACAAATATATTGAGGGAAGGCAACGAAGAGGATTTGAAAGCAAGGCAGAATTGCAGGAAACAGATTTCAGGAGGGAGATTCGAATCGCTTTTAAAGCACAGGAAAAGCGGCAAATCCTCGTCAATGATGCCCTTGGCCAAAAAGGGCGTATGCGTTTTTTCCTAAATATATTCAGGAAAAAACGCATACGCCCTTTTTGGCCAACCAAGGAACCTGGAAAGGCAAATCAGCGCTACAAAGAAGTCTCGCTTCCCATCGGTCAAAAGGGCCATGCTGAATAAAGTGTCAAAACCAGAAATGCAGGGCAGGCCATGAGGAAACGGGAGCCTTGCTACGATGATGGGCGGGATGTAAATTGCCAACAGCCACTCTGGAGAAGTGTACGGTGTGTCCTGAAACATCTAAAAAACTCAGCTTAGAGAGCATAGGGCACTTCCACTCATGGGCGTATAAAGTGGGAAAATTAAAAACAAGCAAGACACAGGCACCCCAATGTTTAGGGCTGCTCTGTTGACAAGAACCTCCAACTTCGTTACACCTTAAATATCCCAGGAAAGAGAAAAATGGATAAAGATGTTGTGGTCCTTATGTACAATGGAATATCACTCAACCATGAAATCAACGTCATAAGGCTAGTAGCAGCATGATGAATGGATTTAGGTACGACGATTCTAAGTGAAATAAGTCACACAGAAAAAGACACTTATCATAAGATATCACTTATAGAGGGAATGTAAAAACCGCTACCCTTGAACTGAATTACAAAACAGAACAGAGTCACACGTTTAGAAAACACACTATGGCTGCTTAACGGGAAAGGTGAGGTGGGGTGATGCATAAAACAAGGGTTTCAAATTAGCTCAGATACCGTTCCATAAACCCAATATGTAATAGACAAGACCTACTCCTTGCTCAGTGAATTGGACTCAACACCCCCTATTCACGGCCCAAGAATATATCTGAGTAGTAAGAATCTTAAAACCTATGTATTGATATCTCTCTGTAAGTGAGTCAAGTGGGTGTAAAGTGGTATAAACACAGCAGTGAAAAGCAGCTAAACCCCATTATAAAAATCAATTACTTTTAAAAACCTGTGAAAAAAAGACAGTGAAAGAGAGAGAAATTCTTACAAAATTCGTTTAGGGGCAGTGATGCTACCTGGATTGACCATATCTAGACCCACAGCTGATTGAGACATAAGGGTGGACACTCTTGGGGCTGAGAGGTTTGCTGAGGTTGGGTGCGGAAACGCAGACCCTTTAAAGTAATACTGCGTGGTACCCATCCCATGGGTCCCAAATCTCCAGGTTCAAGGGCATCTTCCTACATCGAAAACATGCATGAGAAACCCAGAAGATGGTATACCGTGTGATCGGGAAAGGTTTCTAAAACGCACCTCATTTCTCATCTCCTTGTGCTCGAATTCGCCATTCCAGCTGCTTTACTAGCAGTCTCCCTCATTGGAGAATCAGCACCTTTAACCTCCTGTTCCGTACAGGTTGCAATTTGTCCTGAGGATGAACGGGAAAAGGGGGAAACAATGAGAGACTAGCTCTACGTGTTGGGACAGGCACAGGTCACTCTATTTTCCCATCAGGAAGAAGAATTAAGCACAGGCTCAG
Organism: Balaenoptera physalus; assembly: GCF_965194825.1. NCBI lineage: Eukaryota > Metazoa > Chordata > Mammalia > Artiodactyla > Balaenopteridae > Balaenoptera > Balaenoptera physalus. The sequence continues at coordinate 564,749 of NW_028126565.1, read as the reverse complement.
CCTGCCGCCCTGAACCAGAATAGGGCCTGAAGCAATCCGGCGCTTTTGCGGCCAGCTCCCAAGAAAGCGAGTTGAAAAATGGAGCTCAGGGGCACTGCAATTCACAAACCTGCAGACTTATAAATGATCACTCTCGTCCACAAATATATTGAGGGAAGGCAACGAAGAGGATTTGAAAGCAAGGCAGAATTGCAGGAAACAGATTTCAGGAGGGAGATTCGAATCGCCTTTAAAGCACAGGAAAAGCGGCAAATCCTCGTCAATGATGCCCTTGGCCAAAAAGGGCGTATGCGTTTTTTCCTGAATATATTCAGGAAAAAACGCATACGCCCTTTTTGGCCAACCAAGCAACCTGGAAAGGCAAATCAGCGCTACAAAGAAGTCTCACTTCCCATCTGTCAAAAGGGCCATGCTGAATAAAGTGTCAAAACCAGAAATGCAGGACAGGCCATGGAGAAACGGGAGCCTTGCTACGCTGATGGGCGGGATGTAAATTGCCAACAGCCACTCTGGAGAAGTGTACGGTGTGTCCTGAAACATCTAAAAAACTCAGCTTAGAGAGCATAGGGCACTTCCACTCATGGGCGTATAAAGTGGGAAAAGTAAAAACAAGCAAAACACAGGCACCCCAAAGTTTAGGGCTGCTCTGTAGACAAAAACCTCCAACTTCGTTACACCTTAAATATCCCAGGAAAGAGAAAAATGGATAAAGATGTTGTGGTCCTTATGTACAATGGAATATCACTCAACCATGAAATCAACGTCATAAGGCTAGTAGCAGCATGATGAGTGGATTTAGGTACGACAATTCTAAGTGAAATAAGTCACACAGAAAAAGACACTTATCATAAGATATCACTTATAGAGGGAATGTAAAAACCGCTACCCTTGAACTGAATTACAAAACAGAACAGAGTCACACGTTTAGAAAACACACTATGGCTGCTTAACGGGAAATGTGAGGTGGAGTGATGCATAAAACAAGGGTTTCAAATTAGCTCAGATACCGTTCCATAAACCCAATATGTAATAGACAAGACCTACTCCTTGCTCAGTGAATTGGACTCAACACCCCCTATTCACGGCCCAAGAATATATCTGACTAGTAAGAATCTTAAAACCTATGTATTGATATCTCTCTGTAAGTGAGTCAAGTGGGAGTAAAGTGGTATAAACACAGCAGTTAAAAGCAGTTAAACCCCATTATAAAAATCAATTACTTTTAAAAACCTGTGAAAAAAAGACAGTGAAAGAGAGAGAAATTCTTACAAAATTCGTTTAGGGGCAGTGATGCTACCTGGATTGACCATATCTAGACCCACAGCTGATTGAGACATAAGGGTGGACACTCTTGGGGCAGAGAGGTTTGCTGAGGTTGGGTGAGCAAACGCAGACCCGTTAAAGTAATACTGCATGGTACCCATCCCATGGGTCCCAAATCTCCAGGTTCAAGGGCATCTTCCTACATCGAAAACATGCATGAGAAACCCAGAAGATGGTCTACCGTGTGATCGGGAAAGGGTTCTAAAACGCACCTAATTTCTCATCTCCTTGTGCTCGGGTTCGCCATTCCAGCCGCTTTACTAGCAATCTCCCTCCTTGCAGAATCAGCACCTTTAACCTCCTGTTCCATACAGGTTGCAATTTGTCCTGAGGATGAACGGGAAGAGGGGGAACCAATGAGAGACTAGCTCTAGGTGTTGGGACAGGCACAGGTCACTCTATTTTCTCATCAGGAAGAAGAATTAAGCACAGTCTCAGCCTGCCGCCTGGGACCAGAATAGGGCCTGAAGCAATCCTGCGCTTTTGCGGCCAGCTCCCAAGAAAGCGAGTTGAAAAATGGAGCTCAGGGGCACTGCAATTCACAAACCTGCAGACTTATAAATGATCACTCTCGTCCACAAATATATTGAGGGAAGGCAACGAAGAGGATTTGAAAGCAAGGCAGAATTGCAGGAAACAGATTTCAGGAGGGAGATTCGAATCGCCTTTAAAGCCCAGGAAAAGCGGCAAAACCCCGACAATGATGCCCTTGGCCAAAAAGGGCGTATGCTTTTTTTCCTGAATATATTCAGGAAAAAACGCATACGCCCTTTTTGGCCAACCAAGCAACCTGGAAAGGCAAATCAGCGCTACAAAGAAGTCTCGCTTCCCATCGGTCAAAAGGGCCATGCTGAATAAAGTGTCAAAACCAGAAATGCAGGGCAGGCCATGGAGAAACGGGAGGCTTGCTACGCTGATGGGCGGGATGTAAATTGCCAACAGCCACTCTGGAGAAGTGTACGGTGTGTCGTGAAACATCTAAAAAACTCAGCTTAGAGAGCATAGGGCACTTCCACTCATGGGCGTATAAATTGGGAAAAGTAAAATTCAGCAAGACACAGGCACCCCAACGTTTAGGAATGCTCTGTTGACAATAACCTCCACTTCGTTACACCTTAAATATCTCAGGAAAGAGAAAAATGGATAAAGAAGTTGTGGTCCTTATGTACAATGGAATATCACTCAGCCATGAAATCAACGTCATAAGGCTAGTAGCAGCATGATGAGTGGATTTAGGTACGACGATTCTAAGTGAAATAAGTCACACAGAAAAAGACACTTATCATAAGATATCACTTATAGAGGGAATGTAAAAACCGCTACCCTTGAACTGAATTACAAAACAGAACAGAGTCACACGTTTAGAAAACACACTATGGCTGCTTAACGGGAAATGTGAGGTGGAGTGATGCATAAAACAAGGGTTTCAAATTAGCTCAGATACCGTTCCATAAACCCAATATGTAATAGACAAGACCTACTCCTTGCTCAGTGAATTGGACTCAACACCCCCTATTCACGGCCCAAGAATATATCTGACTAGTAAGAATCTTAAAACCTATGTATTGATATCTCTCTGTAAGTGAGTCAAGTGGGAGTAAAGTGGTATAAACACAGCAGTGCAAAGCAGCTAAACCCCATTATAAAAATCAATTACTTTTAAAAACCTGTGAAAAAAAGACAGTGAAAGAGAGAGAAATTCTTACAAAATTCGTTCAGGGGCTGTGATGCCACCTGGATTGACCATATCTAGACCCACAGCTGATTGAGACATAAGGGTGGACACTCTTGGGGCTGAGAGGAATGGTGAGGTTGGGTGAGAAAACGCAGACCCTTTAAAGTAATACTGCGTGGTACCCATCCCATGGGTCCCAAATCTCCAGGTTCAAGGGCATCTTCCTACATCGAAAACATGCATGAGAAACCCAGAAGATGGTACACTGTGTGATCGGGAAAGGTTTCTAAAACGCAACTCATTTCTCATGTCCTTCTGCTCGGGTTCGCCATTTCAGCCGCATTACTAGCAATCTCCCTCCTTGGAGAATCAGCACCTTTAACCTCCTGTTCCGTACAGGTTGCAATTTGTCCTGAGGATGAACGGGAAGAGGGGGAACCAATGAGAGACTAGCTCTAGGTGTTGGGACAGGCACAGGTCACTCTATTTTCCCATCAGGAAGAAGAATTAAGCACAGGCTCAGCCTTCCGCCCTGAACCAGAATAGGGCCTGAAGCAATCCTGCGCTTTTGCGGCCAGCTCCCAAGAAAGCGAGTTGAAAAATGGAGCTCAGGGGCACTGCAATTCACAAACCTGCAGACTTATAAATGATTACTCTCGTCCACAAATATATTGTGGGAAGGCAACGAAGAGGATTTGAAAGCAAGGCAGAATTGCAGGAAACAGATTTCAGGAGGGAGATTCGAATCGCCTTTAAAGCACAGGAAAAGCGGCAAAGCCTCGGCAAGATGCCCTTGGCCAAAAAGGGCGTATGCGTTTATTCCTGAACATATTCAGGAAAAAACGCATACGCCCTTTTTGGCCAACCAAGCAACCTGGAAAGGCAAATCAGCGCTACAAAGAAGTCTCGCCTCCCATCGGTCAAAAGGGCCATGCTGAATAAAGTATCAAAACCAGAAATGCAGGGCAGGCCATGAGGAAACGGGAGCCTTGCTACGATGATGGGAGGGATGTAAATTGCCAACAGCCACTCTGGAGAAGTGTACGGTGTGTCCTGAAACATCTAAAAAACTCAGCTTAGAGAGCATAGGTCACTTCCACTCATGGGTATATAAAGTGGGAAAATTAAAAACCAGCAAGACACAGGCACCCCAAAGTTTAGGGCTGCTCTGTTGACAAGAACCTCCAACTTCGTTACACCTTAAATATCCCAGGAATGGGAAAAATGGATAAAGAAGTTGTGGTCCTTATGTACAATGGAATATCACTCAGCCATGAAATCAACGTCATAAGACTAGTAGCAGCATGATGAGTGGATTTAGGTACGACGATTCTAAGTGAAATAAGTCACACAGAAAAAGACACTTATCATAAGATATCACTTATAGAGGGAATGTAAAAACCGCTACCCTTGAACTGAATTACAAAACAGAACAGAGTCACACGTTTAGAAAACACCCTATGGCTGCTTAACGGGAAAGGTGAGGTGGGGTGATGCATAAAACAAGGGTTTCAAATTAGCTCAGATACCGTTCCATAAACCCAATATGTAATAGACAAGACCTACTCCTTGCTCAGTGAATTGGACTCAACACCCCCTATTCACGGCCCAAGAATATATATGACTAGTAAGAATCTTAAAACCTATGTATTGATATCTCTTTGTAAGTGAGTCAAGTGGGTGTAAAGTGGCATAAACACAGCAGTGAAAAGCAGCTAAACCCCATTATAAAAATCAATTACTTTTAAAAACCTGTGAAAAAAAGACAGTGAAAGAGAGAGAAATTCTTACAAAATTCGTTTAGGGGCAGTTATGCTACCTGGATTGACCATATCTAGACCCACAGCTGATTGAGACATAAGGGTGGACACTCTTGGGGCTGAGAGGTTTGGTGAGGTTGGGTGAGCAAACGCAGACCCTTTAAAGTAATACTGCGTGGTACCCATCCCATGGGTCCCAAATCTCCAGGTTCAAGGGCATCTTCCTACATCGAAAACATGCATGAGAAACCCAGAAGATGGTACACTGTGTGATCGGGAAAGGTTTCTAAAACGCAACTCATTTCTCATGTCCTTGTGCTCGGGTTCGCCATTCCAGCCGCATTACTAGCAATCTCCCTCCTTGGAGAATCAGCACCTTTAACCTCCTGATCCGTACAGGTTGCAATTTGTCCTGAGGATGAACGAGAAAAGGGGGAAACAATGAGAGTCTAGCTCTAGGTGTTGGGACAGGCACAGGTCACTCTATTTTCCCATCAGGAAGAAGAATTAAGCACAGGCTCAGCCTGCCGCACGGAACCAAAATAGGGCCTGAAGCAATCCTGCGCTTTTGCGGCCAGCTCCCAAGAAAGCGAGTTGAAAAATGGAGCTCAGGGGCACTGCAATTCACAAACCTGCAGACTTATAAATGACCACTCTCGTCCACAAATATACTGAGGGAAGGCAACGAAGAGGATTTGAAAGCAAGGCAGAATTGAAGGAAACAGATTTCAGGAGGGAGATTCGAATCGCCTTTAAAGCACAGGAAAAGCGGCAAAACCTCGACAATGATGCCCTTGGCCAAAAAGGCCGTATGCGTTTTTTCCTGAATATATTCAGGAAAAAACGCATACGCCCTTTTTGGCCAAGCAAGCAACCTGGAAAGGCAAATCAGCGCTACAAAGTAGTCTCGCTTCCCATCGGTCAAAAGGGCCATGCTGAATAAAGTGTCAAAACCAGAAATGCAGGGCAGGCCATGGAGAAACGGGAGCCTTGGTACGCTGATGGGCGGGATGTAAACTGCCAACAGCCACTCTGGAGAAGTGTACGGTGTGTCCTGAAACATCTAAAAAACTCAGCTTAGAGAGCATAGGGCACTTCCACTCATGGGCGTATAAAGTGGGAAAATTAAAAACCAGCAAGACACAGGCACCCCAAAGTTTAGGGCTGCTCTGTTGACAAGAACCTCCAACTTCGTTACACCTTAAATATCCCACGAAAGAGAAAAATGGATAAAGATGTTGTGGTTCTTATGTACAATGGAATATCACTCAGCCATGAAATCAACGTCATAAGGCTAGTAGCAGCATGATGAGTGGATTTAGGTTCTACGATTCTAAGTGAAATAAGTCACACAGAAAAAGACACTTATCATAAGATATCACTTATAGAGGGAATGTAAAAACCGCTACCCTTGAACTGAATTACAAAACAGAACAGAGTCACACGTTTAGAAAACACACTATGGCTGCTTAACGGGAAAGGTGAGGCGGGGTGATGCATAAAACAAGGGTTTCAAATTAGCTCAGATACCGTTCCTTAAACCCAATATGTAATAGACAAGACCTACTCCTTGCTCAGTGACTTGGACTCAACACCCCCTATTCACGGCCCAAGAATATATCTGACTAGTAAGAATCTTAAAACCTATGTATTGATATCTCTCTGTAAGTGAGTCAAGTGGGTGTAAAGTGACATAAACACAGCAGTGAAAAGCAGCTAAACCCCATTATAAAAATCAATTACTTTTAAAAACCTGTGAAAAAAAGACAGTGAAAGAGAGAGAAATTCTTACAAAATTCGTTTAGGGGCAGTGATGCTACCTGGATTGACCATATCTAGACCCACAGCTGATTGAGACATAAGGGTGGACACTCTTGGGGCTGAGAGGTTTGCTGAGGTTGGGTGAGGAAACGCAGACCCTTTAAAGTAATATTGCGTGGTACCCATCCCATGGGTCCCAAATCTCCAGGTTCAAGGGCATCTTCCTACATCGAAAACATGCATGAGAAACCCAGAAGATGGCACACTGTGTGATCGGGAAAGGTTTCTAAAACGCACCTCATTTCTCATCTCCTTGTGCTCGAATTCGCCATTCCAGCTGCTTTACTAGCAGTCTCCCTCATTGGAGAATCAGCACCTTTAACCTCCTGTTCCGTACAGGTTGCAATTTGTCCTGAGGATGAACGGGAAAAGGGGGAAACAATGAGAGTCTAGCTCTAGGTGTTGGGACAGGCACGGGTCACTCTATTTTCCCATTAGGAAGAAGAATTAAGCACAGGCTCAGCCTGCCGCCCGGAACCAGAATAGGGCCTGAAGCAATCCTGCGCTTTTGCGGCCAGCTCCCAAGAAAGCGAGTTGAAAAATGGAGCTCAGGGGCACTGCAATTCACAAACCTGCAGACTTATAAATGACCACTCTCGTCCACAAATATATTGAGGGAAGGCAACGAAGAGGATTTGAAAGCAAGGCAGAATTGCAGGAAACAGATTTCAGGAGGGAGATTCGAATCGCCTTTAAAGCACAGGAAAAGCGGCAAAACCTCGACAATGATGCCCTTGGCCAAAAAGGGCGTATGCGTTTTTTCCTGAATATATTCAGGAAAAAACGCATACGCCCTTTTTGGCCAACCAAGCAACCTGGAAAGGCAAATCAGCGCTACAAAGAAGTCTCACTTCCCATCTGTCAAAAGGGCCATGCTGAATAAAGTGTCAAAACCAGAAATGCAGGGCAGGCCATGGAGAAACGGGAGCCGTGCTACGCTGATGGGCGGGATGTAAATTGCCAACAGCCACTCTGGAGAAGTGTACGGTGTGTCCTGAAACATCTAAAAAACTCAGCTTAGAGAGCATAGGGCACTTCCACTCATGGGCGTATAAATTGGGAAAACTAAAAATCAGCAAGACACAGGCACCCCAACGTTTAGGGCTGCTCTGTTGACAAGAACCTCCACTTCGTTACACCTTAAATATCTCAGGATAGAGAAAAATGGATAAAGAAGTTGTGGTCCTTATGTACAATGGAATATCACTCAGCCATGAAATCAACGTCATAAGGCTAGTAGCAGCATGATGAGTGGATTTAGGTACGACGATTCTAAGTGAAATAAGTCTCACAGAAAAAGACACTTATCATAAGATATCACTTATAGAGGGAATGTAAAAACCGCTACCCTTGAACTGAATTACAAAACAGAACAGAGTCACACGTTTAGAAAACACCCTATGGCTGCTTAACGGGAAAGGTGAGGTGGGGTGATGCATAAAACAAGGGTTTCAAATTAGCTCAGATACCGTTCCATAAACCCAATATGTAATAGACAAGACCTACTCCTTGCTCAGTGAATTGGACTCAACACCCCCTATTCACGGCCCAAGAATATATATGACTAGTAAGAATCTTAAAACCTATGTATTGATATCTCTTTGTAAGTGAGTCAAGTGGGTGTAAAGTGGCATAAACACAGCAGTGAAAAGCAGCTAAACCCCATTATAAAAATCAATTACTTTTAAAAACCTGTGAAAAAAAGACAGTGAAAGAGAGAGAAATTCTTACAAAATTCGTTTAGGGGCAGTTATGCTACCTGGATTGACCATATCTAGACCCACAGCTGATTGAGACATAAGGGTGGACACTCTTGGGGCTGAGAGGTTTGGTGAGGTTGGGTGAGCAAACGCAGACCCTTTAAAGTAATACTGCGTGGTACCCATCCCATGGGTCCCAAATATCCAGGTTCAAGGGCATCTTCCTACATCGAAAACATGCATGAGAAACCCAGAAGATGGTACACTGTGTGATCGGGAAAGGTTTCTAAAACGCACCTCATTTCTCATTTCCTTGTGCTCGGGTTCGCCATTCCAGCCGCATTACTAGAAATCTCCCACCTTGGAGAATCAGCACCTTTAACCTCCTGTTCCGTACAGGTTGCAATTTGTCCTGAGGATGAACGGGAAGAAGTGGGAACCAATGAGAGACTAGCTCTAGGTGTTGGGACAGGCACAGGTCACTCTATTTTCCCATCAGGAAGAAGAATTAAGCACAGGCTCAGCCTTCCGCCCGGGACCAGAATAGGGCCTGAAGCAATCCTGCGCTTTTGCGGCCAGCTCCCAAGAAAGCGAGTTGAAAAATGGAGCTCAGGGGCACTGCAATTCACAAACCTGCAGACTTATAAATGATCACTCTCGTCCACAAATATATTGAGGGAAGGCAACGAAGAGGATTTGAAAGCAAGGCAGAATTGCAGGAAACAGATTTCAGGAGGGAGATTCGAATCGCCTTTAAAGCACAGGAAAAGCGGCAAAACCTCGTCAATGATGCCCTTGGCCAAAAAGGGCGTATGCGTTTTTTCCTGAATATATTCAGGAAAAAACGCATACGCCCTTTTTGGTCAACCAAGCAACCTGGAAAGGCAAATCAGCGCTACAAAGAAGTCTTACTTCCCATCGGTCAAAAGGGCCATGCTGAATAAAGTGTCAAAACCAGAAATGCAGGGCAGGCCATGGAGAAACGGGAGCCTTGCTACGCTGATGGGCGGGATGTAAATTGCCAACAGCCACTCTGGAGAAGTGTACGGTGTGTCCTGAAACATCTAAAAAACTCAGCTTAGAGAGCATAGGGCACTTCCACTCATGGGCGTATAAAGTGGGAAAATTAAAAACCAGCAAGACACAGGCACCCCAAAGTTTAGGGCTGCTCTGTTGACAAGAACCTCCAACTTCGTTACACCTTAAATATCCCAGGAAAGAGAAAAATGGATAAAGATGTTGTGGTCCTTATGTACAATGGAATATCACTCAGCCATGAAATCAACGTCATAAGGCTAGTAGCAGCATGATGAGTGGATTTAGGTACTACGATTATAAGTGAAATAAGTCACACAGAAAAAGACACTTATCATAAGATATCACTTATAGAGGGAATGTAAAAACCGCTACCCTTGAACTGAATTACAAAACAGAACAGAGTCACACGTTTAGAAAACACACTATGGCTGCTTAACGGGAAAGGTGAGGTGGGGAGATGCATAAAACAAGGGTTTCAAATTAGCTCAGATACCGTTCCATAAACCCAATATGTAATAGACAAGACCTACTCCTTGCTCAGTGAATTGGACTCAACACCGCCTATTCACGGCCCAAGAATATATCTGACTAGTAAGAATCTTAAAACCTATGTATTGATATCTCTCTGTAAGTGAGTCAAGTGGGTGTAAAGTGACATAAACACAGCAGTGAAAAGCAGCTAAACCCCATTATAAAAATCAATTACTTTTAAAAACCTGTGAAAAAAAGACAGTGAAAGAGAGAGAAATTCTTACAAAATTCGTTTAGGGGCACTTATGCTACCTGGATTGACCATATCTAGACCCACAGCTGATTGAGACATAAGGGTGGACACTCTTGGGGCTGAGGGGTTTGGTGAGGTTGGGTGAGGAAACGCAGACCCTTTAAAGTAATACTGCGTGGTACCCATCCCATGGGTCCCAAATCTCCAGGTTTAAGGGCATCTTCCTACATCGAAAACATGCATGAGAAACCCAGAAGATGGCACACTGTGTGATCGGGAAAGGTTTCTAAAACGCACCTCATTTCTCATCTCCTTGTGCTCGAATTAGCCATTCCAGCTGCTTTACTAGCAGTCTCCCTCATTGGAGAATCAGCACCTTTAACCTCCTGTTCCGTACAGGTTGCAATTTGTCCTGAGGATGAACGGGAAAAGGGGGAAACAATGAGAGTCTAGCTCTAGGTGTTGGGACAGGCACAGGTCACTCTATTTTCCCATCAGGAAGAAGAATTAAGCACAGGCTCAGCCTGCCGCCCGGAACCAGAATTGGGCCTGAAGCAATCCTGCGCTTTTGCGGCCACCTCCCAAGAAAGGGAGTTGAAAAATGGAGCTCAGGGGCACTGCAATTCACAAACCTGCAGACTTATAAATGACCACTCTCGTCCACAAATATATTGAGGGAAGGCAACGAAGAGGATTTGAAAGCAGGGCAGAATTGCAGGAAACAGATTTCAGGAGGGAGATTCGAATCGCCTTTAAAGCACAGGAAAAGCGGCAAAACCTCGACAATGATGCCCTTGGCCAAAAAGGGCGTATGCGTTTTTTCCTGAATATATTCAGGAAAAAACGCATACGCCCTTTTTGGCCAAGCAAGCAACCTGGAAAGGCAAATCAGCGCTACAAAGAAGTCTCGCTTCCCATCGGTCAAAAGGGCCATGCTGAATAAAGTGTCAAAACCAGAAATGCAGGGCAGGCCATGGAGAAACGGGAGCCTTGCTACGCTGATGGGCGGGATGTAAATTGCCAACAGCCACTCTGGAGAAGTGTACGGTGTGTCCTGAAACATCTAAAAAACTCAGCTTAGAGAGCATAGGGCACTTCCACTCATGCGCGTATAAATTGGGAAAACTAAAAATCAGCAAGACACAGGCACCCCAACGTTTAGGGCTGCTCTGTTGACAAGAACCTCCACTTTGTTACACCTTAAATATCCCAGGAAAGAGAAAAATGGATAAAGAAGTTGTGGTCCTTATGTACAATGGAATATCACTCAGCCATGAAATCAACGTCATAAGGCTAGTAGCAGCATGATGAGTGGATTTAGGTACTACGATTCTAAGTGAAATAAGTCACACAGAAAAAGACACTTATCATAAGATATCACTTATAGTGGGAATGTAAAAACCGCTACCCTTGAACTGAATTACAAAACAGAACAGAGTCACACGTTTAGAAAACACACTATGGCTGCTTAACGGGAAAGGTGAGGTGGGGTGATGCATAAAACAAGGGTTTCAAATTAGCTCAGATACCGTTCCATAAACCCAATATGTAATAGACAAGACCTACTCCTTGCTCAGTGAATTGGACTCAACACCCCCTATTCACGGCCCAAGAATATATCTGACTAGTAAGAATCTTAAAACCTATGTATTGATATCTCTCTGTAAGTGAGTCAAGTGGGTGTAAAGTGACATAAACACAGCAGTGAAAAGCAGCTAAACCCCATTATAAAAATCAATTACTTTTAAAAACCTGTGAAAAAAAGACAGTGAAAGAGAGAGAAATTCTTACAAAATTCGTTTAGGGGCAGTGATGCTACCTGGATTGACCATATCTAGACCCACAGCTGATTGAGACATAAGGGTGGACACTCTTGGGGCTGAGAGGTTTGGTGAGGTTGGGTGAGGAAACGCAGACCCTTTAAAGTAATATTGCCTGGTACCCATCCCATGGGTCCCAAATCTCCAGGTTCAAGGGCATCTTCCTACATCGAAAACATGCATGAGAAACCCAGAAGATGGCACACTGTGTGATCGGGAAAGGTTTCTAAAACGCACCTCATTTCTCATCTCCTTGTGCTCGAATTCGCCATTCCAGCTGCTTTACTAGCAGTCTGCCTCATTGGAGAATCAGCACCTTTAACCTCCTGTTCCGTACAGGTTGCAATTTGTCCTGAGGATGAACGGGAAAAGGGGGAAACAATGAGAGTCTAGCTCTAGGTGTTGGGACAGGCACAGGTCACTCTATTTTCCCATCAGGAAGAAGAATTAAGCACAGGCTCAGCCTGCCGCCCGGGACCAGAATAGGGCCTGAAGCAATCCTGCGCTTTTGCGGCCAGCTCCCAAGAAAGCGAGTTGAAAAATGGAGCTCAGGGGCACTGCAATTCACAAACCTGCAGACTTATAAATGATCACTCTCGTCCACAAATATATTGAGGGAAGGCAACGAAGAGGATTTGAAAGCAAGGCAGAATTGCAGGAAACAGATTTCAGGAGGGAGATTCGAATCGCCTTTAAAGCACAGGAAAAGCGGCAAAACCTCGTCAATGATGCCCTTGGCCAAAAAGGGCGTATGCGTTTTTTCCTGAATATATTCAGGAAAAAACGCATACGCCCTTTTTGGCCAACCAAGCAACCTGCAAAGGCAAATCAGCGCTACAAAGAAGTCTCGCTTCCCATCGGTCAAAAGGGCCATACTGAATAAAGTGTCAAAATCAGAAATGCAGGACAGGCCATGGAGAAACGGGAGCCTTGCTACGCTGATGGGCGGGATGTAAATTGCCAACAGCCACTCTGGAGAAGTGTACGGTGTGTCCTGAAACATCTAAAAAATTCAGCTTAGAGAGCATAGGGCACTTCCACTCATGGGCGTATAAAGTGGGAAAATTAAAAACCAGCAAGACACAGGCACCCCAAAGTTTAGGGCTGCTCTGTTGACAAGAACCTCCACTTCGTTACACCTTAATTATCCCAGGAAAGAGAAAAATGGATAAAGAAGTTGTGGTCCTTATGTACAATGGAATATCACTCAGCCATGAAATCAACGTCATAAGGCTAGTAGCAGCATGATGAGTGGATTTAGGTACTACGATTCTAAGTGAAATAAGTCACACAGAAAAAGACACTTATCATAAGATATCACTTATAGAGGGAATGTAAAAACCGCTACCCTTGAACTGAATTACAAAACAGAACAGAGTCACACGTTTAGAAAACACACTATGGCTGCTTAACGGGAAAGGTGAGGTGGGGTGATGCATAAAACAAGGGTTTCAAATTAGCTCAGATACCGTTCCATAAACCCAATATGTAATAGACAAGACCTACTCCTTGCTCAGTGAATTGGACTCAACACCCCCTATTCACGGCCCAAGAATATATCTGATTAGTAAGAATCTTAAAACCTATGTATTGATATCTCTCTGTAAGTGAGTCAAGTGGGTGTAAAGTGACATAAACACAGCAGTGAAAAGCAGCTAAACCCCATTATAAAAATCAATTACTTTTAAAAACCTGTGAAAAAAAGACAGTGAAAGAGAGAGAAATTCTTACAAAATTCGTTTAGGGGCAGTGATGCTACCTGGATTGACCATATCTAGACCCACAGCTGATTGAGACATAAGGGTGGACAGTCTTGGGGCTGAGAGGTTTGCTGAGGTTGGGTGAGGAAACGCAGACCCTTTAAAGTAATATTGCCTGGTACCCATCCCATGGGTCCCAAATCTCCAGGTTCAAGGGCATCTTCCTACATCGAAAACATGCATGAGAAACCCAGAAGATGGCACACTGTGTGATCGGGAAAGTTTTCTAAAACGCACCTCATTTCTCATCTCCTTGTGCTCGAATTCGCCATTCCAGCTGCTTTACTAGCAGTCTCCCTCATTGGAGAATCAGCACCTTTAACCTCCTGTTCCGTACAGGTTGCAATTTGTCCTGAGGATGAACGGCAAAAGGGGGAAACAATGAGAGTCTAGCTCTAGGTGTTGGGACAGGCACAGGTCACTCTATTTTCCCATCAGGAAGAAGAATTAAGCACAGGCTCAGCCTGCCGCCCGGAACCAGAATAGGGCCTGAAGCAATCCTGCGCTTTTGCGGCCAGCTCCCAAGAAAGCGAGTTGAAAAATGGAGCTCAGGGGCACTGCAATTCACAAACCTGCAGACTTATAAATGACCACTCTCGTCCACAAATATATTGAGGGAAGGCAACGAAGAGGATTTGAAAGCAAGGCAGAATTGCAGGAAACAGATTTCAGGAGGGAGATTCGAATCGCCTTTAAAGCACAGGAAAAGCGGCAAAACCTCGACAAGATGCCCTTGGCCAAAAAGGGCGTATGCTTTTTATCCTGAATATATTCAGGAAAAAACGCATACGCCCTTTTTGGCCAACCAAGCAACCTGCAAAGGCAAATCAGCGCTACAAAGAAGTCTCGCTTCCCATCGGTCAAAAGGGCCATGCTGAATAAAGTGTCAAAACCAGAAATGCAGGGCAGGCCATGGAGAAACGGGAGGCTTGCTACGCTGATGGGCGGGATGTAAATTGCCAACAGCCACTCTGGAGAAGTGTACGGTGTGTCCTGAAACATCTAAAAAACTCAGCTTAGAGAGCATAGGGCACTTCCACTCATGGGCGTATAAATTGGGAAAACTAAAAATCAGCAAGACACAGGCACCCCAACGTTTAGGGCTGCTCTGTTGACAAGAACCTCCACTTCGTTACACCTTAAATATCTCAGGATAGAGAAAAATGGATAAATAAGTTGTGGTCCTTATGTACAATGGAATATCACTCAGCCATGAAATCAACGTCATAAGGCTAGTAGCAGCATGATGAGTGGATTTAGGTACGACGATTCTAAGTGAAATAAGTCACACAGAAAAAGACACTTATCATAAGATATCACTTATAGAGGGAATGTAAAAACCGCTACCCTTGAACTGAATTACAAAACAGAACAGAGTCACACGTTTAGAAAACACACTATGGCTGCTTAACGGGAAAGGTGAGGTGGGGTGATGCATAAAACAAGGGTTTCAAATTAGCTCAGATACCGTTCCATAAACCCAATATGTAATAGACAAGACCTACTCCTTGCTCAGTGAATTGGACTCAACACCCCCTATTCACGGCCCAAGAATATATCTGACTAGTAAGAATCTTAAAACCTATGTATTGATATCTCTTTGTAAGTGAGTCAAGTGGGTGTAAAGTGGCATAAACACAGCAGTGAAAAGCAGCTAAACCCCATTATAAAAATCAATTACTTTTAAAAACCTGTGAAAAAAAGACAGTGAAAGAGAGAGAAATTCTTACAAAATTCGTTTAAGGGCAGTTATGCTACCTGGATTGACCATATCTAGACCCACAGCTGATTGAGACATAAGGGTGGACACTCTTGGGGCTGAAAGGTTTGGTGAGGTTGGGTGAGCAAACGCAGACCCTTTAAAGTAATACTGCGTGGTACCCATCCCATGGGTCCCAAATATCCAGCTTCAAGGGCATCTTCCTACATCGAAAACATGCATGAGAAACCCAGAAGATGGTACACTGTGTGATCGGGAAAGGTTTCTAAAACGCACCTCATTTCTCATGTCCTTGTGCTCGGGTTCGCCATTCCAGCCGCATTACTAGAAATCTCCCACCTTGGAGAATCAGCACCTTTAACCTCCTGTTCCGTACAGGTTGCAATTTGTCCTGAGGATGAACGGGAAGAAGTGGGAACCAATGAGAGACTAGCTCTAGGTGTTGGGACAGGCACAGGTCACTCTATTTTCCCATCAGGAAGAAGAATTAAGCACAGGCTCAGCCTTCCGCCCGGGACCAGAATAGGGCCTGAAGCAATCCTGCGCTTTTGCGGCCAGCTCCCAAGAAAGCGAGTTGAAAAATGGAGCTCAGGGGCACTGCAATTCACAAACCTGCAGACTTATAAATGATCACTCTCGTCCACAAATATATTGAGGGAAGGCAACGAAGAGGATTTGAAAGCAAGGCAGAATTGCACGAAACAGATTTCAGGAGGGAGATTCGAATCGCCTTTAAAGCACAGGAAAAGCGGCAAAACCTCGTCAATGATGCCCTTGGCCAAAAAGGGCGTATGCGTTTTTTCCTGAATATATTCAGGAAAAAACGCATACGCCCTTTTTGGTCAACCAAGCAACCTGGAAAGGCAAATCAGCGGTACAAAGAAGTCTCACTTCCCATCGGTCAAAAGGGCCATGCTGAATAAAGTGTCAAAACCAGAAATGCAGGACAGGCCATGGAGAAACGGGAGCCTTGCTACGCTGATGGGCGGGATGTAAATTGCCAACAGCCACTCTGGAGAAGTGTACGGTGTGTCCTGAAACATCTAAAAAACTAAGCTTAGAGAGCATAGGGCACTTCCACTCATGGGCGTATAAAGTGGGAAAATTAAAAACCAGCAAGACACAGGCACCCCAAAGTTTAGGGCTGCTCTGTTGACAAGAACCTCCAACTTCGTTACACCTTAAATATCCCAGGAAAGAGAAAAATGGATAAAGATGTTGTGGTCCTTATGTACAATGGAATATCACTCAGCCATGAAATCAACGTCATAAGGGTAGTAGCAGCATGATGAGTGGATTTAGGTACTACGATTCTAAGTGAAATAAGTCACACAGAAAAAGACACTTATCATAAGATATCACTTATAGAGGGAATGTAAAAACCGCTACCCTTGAACTGAATTACAAAACAGAACAGAGTCACACGTTTAGAAAACACACTATGGCTGCTTAACGGGAAAGGTGAGGTGAGGAGATGCATAAAACAAGGGTTTCAAATTAGCTCAGATACCGTTCCATAAACCCAATATGTAATAGACAAGACCTACTCCTTGCTCAGTGAATTGGACTCAACACCCCCTATTCACGGCCCAAGAATATATCTGACTAGTAAGAATCTTAAAACCTATGTATTGATATCTCTCTGTAAGTGAGTCAAGTGGGTGTAAAGTGACATAAACACAGCAGTGAAAAGCAGCTAAACCCCATTATAAAAATCAATTACTTTTAAAAACCTGTGAAAAAAAGACAGTGAAAGAGAGAGAAATTCTTACAAAATTCGTTTAGGGGCACTTATGCTACCTGGATTGACCATATCTAGACCCACAGCTGATTGAGACATAAGGGTGGACACTCTTGGGGCTGAGGGGTTTGGTCAGGTTGGGTGAGGAAACGCAGACCCTTTAAAGTAATACTGCGTGGTACCCATCCCATGGGTCCCAAATCTCCAGGTTTAAGGGCATCTTCCTACATCGAAAACATGCATGAGAAACCCAGAAGATGGCACACTGTGTGATCGGGAAAGGTTTCTAAAACGCACCTCATTTCTCATCTCCTTGTGCTCGGGTTCGCCATTCCAGCCGCTTTACTAACAATCTCCCTCCTTGGAGAATCAGCACCTTTAACCTCCTGTTCCGTACAGGTTGCAATTTGTCCTGAGGATGAACGGGAAAAGGGGGAAACAATGAGAGTCTAGCTCTAGGTGTTGGGACAGGCACAGGTCACTCTATTTTCCCATCAGGAAGAAGAATTAAGCACAGGCTCAGCCTGCCGCCCGGAACCAGAATTGGGACTGAAGCAATCCTGCGCTTTTGCGGCCAGCTCCCAAGAAAGGGAGTTGAAAAATGGAGCTCAGGGGCACTGCAATTCACAAACCTGCAGACTTATAAATGACCACTCTCGTCCACAAATATATTGAGGGAAGGCAACGAAGAGGATTTGAAAGCAAGGCAGAATTGCAGGAAACAGATTTCAGGAGGGAGATTCGAATCGCCTTTAAAGCACAGGAAAAGCGGCAAAACCTCGACAATGATGCCCTTGGCCAAAAAGGGCGTATGCGTTTTTTCCTGAATATATTCAGGAAAAAAAGCATACGCCCTTTTTGGCCAAGCAAGCAACCTGGAAAGGCAAATCAGCGCTACAAAGAAGTCTCGCTTCCCATCGGTCAAAAGGGCCATGCTGAATAAAGTGTCAAAACCAGAAATGCAGGGCAGGCCATGGAGAAAAGGGAGCCTTGCTACGCTGATGGGCGGGATGTAAATTGCCAACAGCCACTCTGGAGAAGTGTACGGTGTGTCCTGAAACATCTAAAAAACTCAGCTTAGAGAGCATAGGGCACTTCCACTCATGCGCGTATAAATTGGGAAAACTAAAAATCAGCAAGACACAGGCACCCCAACGTTTAGGGCTGCTCTGTTGACAAGAACCTCCACTTCGTTACACCTTAAATATCCCAGGAAAGAGAAAAATGGATAAAGAAGTTGTGGTCCTTATGTACAATGGAATATCACTCAGCCATGAAATCAACGTCATAAGGCTAGTAGCAGCATGATGAGTGGATTTAGGTACTACGATTCTAAGTGAAATAAGTCACACAGAAAAAGACACTTATCATAAGATATCACTTATAGTGGAAATGTAAAAACCGCTACCCTTGAACTGAATTACAAAACAGAACAGAGTCACACGTTTAGAAAACACACTATGGCTGCTTAACGGGAAAGGTGAGGTGGGGTGATGCATAAAACAAGGGTTTCAAATTAGCTCAGATACCGTTCCATAAACCCAATATGTAATAGACAAGACCTACTCCTTGCTCAGTGAATTGGACTCAACACCCCCTATTCACGGCCCAAGAATATATCTGACTAGTAAGAATCTTAAAACCTATGTATTGATATCTCTCTGTAAGTGAGTCAAGTGGGTGTAAAGTGACATAAACACAGCAGTGAAAATCAGCTAAACCCCATTATAAAAATCAATTACTTTTAAAAACCTGTGAAAAAAAGACAGTGAAAGAGAGAGAAATTCTTACAAAATTCGTTTAGGGGCAGTGATGCTACCTGGATTGACCATATCTAGACCCACAGCTGATTGAGACATAAGGGTGGACACTCTTGGGGCTGAGAGGTTTGGTGAGGTTGGGTGAGGAAACGCAGACCCTTTAAAGTAATATTGCCTGGTACCCATCCCATGGGTCCCAAATCTCCAGGTTCAAGGGCATCTTCCTACATCGAAAACATGCATGAGAAACCCAGAAGATGGCACACTGTGTGATCGGGAAAGGTTTCTAAAACGCACCTCATTTCTCATCTCCTTGTGCTCGAATTCGCCATTCCAGCTGCTTTACTAGCAGTCTGCCTCATTGGAGAATCAGCACCTTTAACCTCCTGTTCCGTACAGGTTGCAATTTGTCCTGAGGATGAACGGGAAAAGGGGGAAACAATGAGAGTCTAGCTCTAGGTGTTGGGACAGGCACAGGTCACTCTATTTTCCCATCAGGAAGAAGAATTAAGCACAGGCTCAGCCTGCCGCCCGTAACCAGAATAGGGCCTGAAACAATCCTGCGCTTTTGCGGCCACCTCCCAAGAAAGCGAGTTGAAAAATGGAGCTCAGGGGCACTGCAATTCACAAACCTGCAGACTTATAAATGACCACTCTCGTCCACAAATATATTGAGGGAAGGCAACGAAGAGGATTTGAAAGCAAGGCAGAATTGCAGGAAACAGATTTCAGGAGGGAGATTCGAATCGCCTTTAAAGCACAGGAAAAGCGGCAAAACCTCGACAATGATGCCCTTGGCCAAAAAGGGCGTATGCGTTTTTTCCTGAATATATTCAGGAAAAAACGCATACGCCCTTTTTGGCCAACCAAGCAACCTGGAAAGGCAAATCAGCGCTACAAAGAAGTCTCGCTTCCCATCGGTCAAAAGGGCCATGCTGAATAAAGTGTCAAAACCAGAAATGCAGGGCAGGCCATGGAGAAACGGGAGCCTTGCTACGCTGATGGGCGGGATGTAAATTGCCAACAGCCACTCTGCAGAAGTGTACGGTGTGTCCTGAAATATCTAAAGAACTCTGCTTAGAGAGCATAGGGCACTTCCACTCATGGGCGTATAAATTGGGAAAACTAAAAATCAGCAAGACACAGGCATCCCAACGTTTAGGGCTGCTCTGTTGACAAGAACCTCCACTTCGTTACACCTTAAATATCTCAGGATATAGAAAAATGGATAAATAAGTTGTGGTCCTTATGTACAATGGAATATCACTCAGCCATGAAATCAACGTCATAAGGCTAGTAGCAGCATGATGAGTGGATTTAGGTACGACGATTCTAAGTGAAATAAGTCACACAGAAAAAGACACTTATCATAAGATATCACTTATAGAGGGAATGTAAAAACCGCTACCCTTGAACTGAATTACAAAACAGAACAGAGTCACACGTTTAGAAAACACACTATGGCTGCTTAACGGGAAAGGTGATGTGGGGCGATGCATAAAACAAGGGTTTCAAATTAGCTCAGATACCGTTCCATAAACCCAATATGTAATAGACAAGATCTACTCCTTGCTCAGTGAATTGGACTCAACACCCCCTATTCACGGCCCAAGAATATATCTGACTAGTAAGAATCTTAAAACCTATGTATTGATATCTCTCTGTAAGTGAGTCAAGTGGGTGTAAACTGGCATAAACACAGCAGTGAAAAGCAGCTAAACCCCATTATAAAAATCAATTACTTTTAAAAACCTGTGAAAAAAAGACAGTGAAAGAGAGAGAAATTCTTACAAAATTCGTTTAGGGGCAGTTATGCTACCTGGATTGACCATATCTAGACCCACAGCTGATTGAGACATAAGGGTGGACACTCTTGGGGCTGAGAGGTTTGCTGAGGTTGGGTGAGGAAACGCAGACCCTTTAAAGTAATATTGCCTGGTACCCATCCCATGGGTCCCAAATCTCCAGGTTCAAGGGCATCTTCCTACATCGAAAACATGCATGACAAACCCAGAAGATGGCACACTGTGTGATCGGGAAAGGTTTCTAAAACGCACCTCATTTCTCATGTCCTTGTGCTCGGGTTCGCCATTCCAGCCGCTTTACTAACAATCTCTCTCCTTGGAGAATCAGCACCTTTAACCTCCTGTTCCATACAGGTTGCAATTTGTCCTGAGGATGAACGGGAAGAGGGGAAAACAATGAGAGACTAGCTCTAGGTGTTGGGACAGGCACAGGTCACTCTATTTTCCCATCAGGAAGAAGAATTAAGCACAGGCTCAGCCTGCCGCCCGGGACCAGAATAGGGCCTGAAGCAATCCTGCGCTTTTGCGGCCAGCTCCCAAGAAAGCGAGTTGAAAAATGGAGCTCAGGGGCACTGCAATTCACAAACCTGCAGACTTATAAATGATCACTCTCGTCCACAAATATATTGAGGGAAGGCAACGAAGAGGATTTGAAAGCAAGGCAGAATTGCAGGAAACAGATTTCAGGAGGGAGATTCGAATCGCCTTTAAAGCACAGGAAAAGCGGCAAAACCTCGACAATGATGCCCTTGGCCAAAAAGGGCGTATGCGTTTTTTCCTGAATATATTCAGGAAAAAACGCATACGCCCTTTTTGGCCAACCAAGCAACCTGGAAAGGCAAATCAGCGCTACAAAGAAGTCTCGCTTCCCATCGGTCAAAAGGGCCATGCTGAATAAAGTGTCAAAACCAGAAATGCAGGGCAGGCCATGAGGAAACGGGAGCCTTGCTACGCTGATGGGCGGGATGTAAATTGCCAACAGCCACTCTGGAGAAGTGTACGGTGTGTGCTGAAACATCTAAAAAACTCAGCTTAGAGAGCATAGGGCACTTCCACTCATGGGCGTATAAAGTGGGAAAATTAAAAACCAGCAAGACACAGGCACCCCAAAGTTTAGGGCTGCTCTGTTGACAAGAATCTCCACTTCGTTACACCTTAAATATCCCAGGAAAGAGAAAAATGGATAAAGAAGTTGTGGTCCTTATGTACAATGGAATATCACTCAGCCATGAAATCAACGTCATAAGGCTAGTAGCAGCATGATGAGTGGATTTAGGTACTACGATTCTAAGTGAAATAAATCACACAGAAAAAGACACTTATCATAAGATATCACTTATAGAGGGAATGTAAAAACCGCTACCCTTGAACTGAATTACAAAACAGAACAGAGTCACACGTTTAGAAAACACACTATGGCTGCTTAACGGGAAAGGTGAGGTGGGGTGATGCATAAAACAAGGGTTTCAAATTAGCTCAGATACCGTTCCATAAACCCAATATGTAATAGACAAGACCTACTCCTTGCTCAGTGAATTGGACTCAACACCCCCTATTCACGGCCCAAGAATATATCTGACTAGTAAGAATCTTAAAACCTATGTATTGATATCTCTTTGTAAGTGAGTCAAGTGGGTGTAAAGTGGCATAAACACAGCAGTGAAAAGCAGCTAAACCCCATTATAAAAATCAATTACTTTTAAAAACCTGTGAAAAAAAGACAGTGAAAGAGAGAGAAATTCTTACAAAATTCGTTTAGGGGCAGTTATGCTACCTGGATTGACCATATCTAGACCCACAGCTGATTGAGACATAAGGTTGGACACTCTTGGGGCTGAGAGGTTTGGTGAGGTTGGGTGAGGAAACGCAGACCCTTTAAAGTAATACTGCCTGGTACCCATCCCATGGGTCCCAAATCTCCAGGTTCAAGGGCATCTTCCTATATCGAAAACATGCATGAGAAACCCAGAAGATGGTACACCGTGTGATCGGGAAAGGTTTCTAAAACACACCTCATTTCTCATCTCCTTGTGCTCGAATTCGCCATTCCAGCTGCTTTACTAGCAGTCTCCCTCATTGGAGAATCAGCACCTTTAACCTCCTGTTCCGTACAGGTTGCAATTTGTCCTGAGGATGAACGGGAAGAGGGGAAAACAATGAGAGACTAGCTCTAGGTGTTGGGACAGGCACAGGTCACTCTATTTTCCCATCAGGAAGAAGAATTAAGCACAGGCTCAGCCTGCCGCCCGGGACCAGAATAGGGCCTGAAGCAATCCTGCGCTTTTGCGGCCAGCTCCCAAGAAAGCGAGTTGAAAAATGGAGCTCAGGGGCACTGCAATTCACAAACCTGCAGACTTATAAATGATCACTCTCGTCCACAAATATATTGAGGGAAGGCAACGAAGAAGATTTGAAAGCAAGGCAGAATTGAAGGAAACAGATTTCAGGAGGGAGATTCAAATCGCCTTTAAAGCACAGGAAAAGCGGCAAAACCTCGAGAAGATGCCCTTGGCCAAAAAGGGCGTATGCGTTTTTTCCTGAATATATTCAGGAAAAAACGCATACGCCCTTTTTGGCCAACCAAGCAACCTGGAAAGGCAAATCAGCGCTACAAAGAAGTCTCGCTTCCCATCGGTCAAAAGGGCCATGCTGAATAAAGTGTCAAAACCAGAAATGCAGGGCAGGCCATGAGGAAACGGGAGCCTTGCTACGATGATGGGCGGGATGTAAATTGCCAACAGCCACTCTGGTGAAGTGTACGGTGTGTCCTGAAACATCTAAAAAACTCAGCTTAGAGAGCATAGGGCAGTTCCACTCATGGGCGTATAAATTGGGAAAACTAAAAATCAGCAAGACACAGGCACCCCAACATTTAGGGCTGCTCTGTTGACAAGAACCTCCACTTCGTTACACCTTACATATCTCAGGAAAGAGAAAAATGGATAAAGAAGTTGTGGTCCTTATGTACAATGGAATATCACTCAGCCATGAAATCAACGTCATTAGGCTAGTAGCAGCATGATGAGTGGATATAGGTACGACGATTCTAAATGAAATAAGTCACACAGAAAAAGACACTTATCATAAGATATCACTTATAGAGGGAATGTAAAAACCGCTACCCTTGAACTGAATTACAAAACAGAACAGAGTCACACGTTTAGAAAACACACTATGGCTGCTTAACGGGAAAGGTGATGTGGGGTGATGCATAAAATAAGGGTTTCAAATTAGCTCAGATACCGTTCCATAAACCCAATATGTAATAGACAAGACCTACTCCTTTCTCAGTGAATTGGACTCAACACCCCCTATTCACGGCCCAAGAATATATCTGACTAGTAAGAATCTTAAAACCTATGTATTGATATCTCTCTGTAAGTGAGTCAAGTGGGTGTAAAGTGGCATAAACACAGCAGTGAAAAGCAGCTAAACCCCATTATAAAAATCAATTACTTTTAAAAACCTGTGAAAAAAAGACAGTGAAAGAGAGAGAAATTCTTACAAAATTCGTTTAGGGGCAGTTATGCTACCTGGATTGACCATATCTAGACCCACAGCTGATTGAGACATAAGGGTGGACACTCTTGGGGCTGAGAGGTTTGGTGAGGTTGGGTGAGGAAACGCAGACCCTTTAAAGTAATACTGCGTGGTACCCATCCCATGGGTCCCAAATCTCCAGGTTCAAGGGCATCTTCCTACATCGAAAACATGCATGAGAAACCCAGAAGATGGTACACCGTGTGATCGGGAAAGGTTTCTAAAACGCACCTCATTTCTCATCTCCTTGTGCTCGGGTTCGCCATTCCAGCCGCTTTACTAACAATCTCCCTCCTTGGAGAATCAGCACCTTTAACCTCCTGTTCCGTACAGGTTGCAATTTGTCCTGAGGATTAACGGGAAGAGGGGAAAACAATGAGAGACTAGCTCTAGGTGTTGGGACAGGCACAGGTCACTCTATTTTCCCATCAGGAAGAAGAATTAAGCACAGGCTCAGCCTGCCGCCCGGGACCAGAATAGGGCCTGAAGCAATCCTGCGCTTTTGCGGCCAGCTCCCAAGAAAGCGAGTTGAAAAATGGAGCTCAGGGGCACTGCAATTCACAAACCTGCAGACTTATAAATGATCACTCTCGTCCACAAATATATTGAGGGAAGGCAACGAAGAAGATTTGAAAGCAAGGCAGAATTGAAGGAAACAGATTTCAGGAGGGAGATTCAAATCGCCTTTAAAGCACAGGAAAAGCGGCAAAACCTCGAGAAGATGCCCTTGGCCAAAAAGGGCGTATGCGTTTTTTCCTGAATATATTCAGGAAAAAACGCATACGCCCTTTTTGGCCAACCAAGCAACCTGGAAAGGCAAATCAGCGCTACAAAGAAGTCTCGCTTCCCATCGGTCAAAAGGGCCATGCTGAATAAAGTGTCAAAACCAGAAATGCAGGGCAGGCCATGAGGAAACGGGAGCCTTGCTACGATGATGGGCGGGATGTAAATTGCCAACAGCCACTCTGGTGAAGTGTACGGTGTGTCCTGAAACATCTAAAAAACTCAGCTTAGAGAGCATAGGGCAGTTCCACTCATGGGCGTATAAATTGGGAAAACTAAAAATCAGCAAGACACAGGCACCCCAACATTTAGGGCTGCTCTGTTGACAAGAACCTCCACTTCGTTACACCTTACATATCTCAGGAAAGAGAAAAATGGATAAAGAAGTTGTGGTCCTTATGTACAATGGAATATCACTCAGCCATGAAATCAACGTCATTAGGCTAGTAGCAGCATGATGAGTGGATATAGGTACGACGATTCTAAGTGAAATAAGTCACACAGAAAAAGACACTTATCATAAGATATCACTTATAGAGGGAATGTAAAAACCGCTACCCTTGAACTGAATTACAAAACAGAACAGAGTCACACGTTTAGAAAACACACTATGGCTGCTTAACGGGAAAGGTGATGTGGGGTGATGCATAAAAGAAGGGTTTCAAATTAGCTCAGATACCGTTCCATAAACCCAATATGTAATAGACAAGACCTACTCCTTTCTCAGTGAATTGGACTCAACACCCCCTATTCACGGCCCAAGAATATATCTGACTAGTAAGAATCTTAAAACCTATGTATTGATATCTCTCTGTAAGTGAGTCAAGTGGGTGTAAAGTGGCATAAACACAGCAGTGAAAAGCAGCTAAACGCCATTATAAAAATCAAATACTTTTAAAAACCTGTGAAAAAAAGACAGTGAAAGAGAGAGAAATTCTTACAAAATTCGTTTAGGGGCAGTTATGCTACCTGGATTGACCATATCTAGACCCACAGCTGATTGAGACATAAGGGTGGACACTCTTGGGGCTGAGAGGTTTGGTGAGGTTGGGTGAGGAAACGCAGACCCTTTAAAGTAATACTGCGTGGTACCCATCCCATGGGTCCCAAATCTCCAGGTTCAAGGGCATCTTCCTACATCGAAAACATGCATGAGAAACCCAGAAGATGGTACACCGTGTGATCGGGAAAGGTTTCTAAAACGCACCTCATTTCTCATCTCCTTGTGCTCGGGTTCGCCATTCCAGCCGCTTTACTAACAATCTCCCTCCTTGGAGAATCAGCACCTTTAACCTCCTGTTCCGTACAGGTTGCAATTTGTCCTGAGGATGAACGGGAAGAGGGGAAAACAATGAGAGACTAGCTCTAGGTGTTGGGACAGGCACAGGTCACTCTATTTTCCCATCAGGAAGAAGAATTAACCACAGGCTCAGCCTGCCGCCCGGGACCAGAATAGGGCCTGAAGCAATCCTGAGCTTTTGCGGCCAGCTCCCAAGAAAGCGAGTTGAAAAATGGAGCTCAGTGGCACCGCAATTCACAAAGCTGCAGACTTATAAATGATCACTCTCGTCCACAAATATATTGAGGGAAGGCAACGAAGAGGATTTGAAAGCAAGGCAGAATTGCAGGAAACAGATTTCAGGAGGGAGATTCGAATCGCCTTAAAAGCACAGGAAAAGCGGCAAAACCTCGACAAGATGCGCTTGGCCAAAAAGGGCGTATGCGTTTTTTCCTGAATATATTCAGGAAAAAACGCATACGCCCTTTTTGGCCAACCAAGCAACCTGGAAAGGCAAATCAGCGCTACAAAGAAGTCTCGCTTCCCATCGGTCAAAAGGGCCATGCTGAATAAAGTGTCAAAACCAAAAATGCAGGGTAGGCCATGAGGAAACGGGAGCCTTGCTACGATGATGGGCGGGATGTAAATTGCCAACAGCCACTCTGGAGAAGTGTACGGTGTGTCCTGAAACATCTAAAAAACTCAGCTTAGAGAGCATAGGGCAGTTCCACTCATGGGCGTATAAATTGGGAAAACTAAAAATCAGCAAGACACAGGCACCCCAACGTTTAGGGCTGCTCTGTTGACAAGAACCTCCACTTCGTTACACCTTACATATCTCAGGAAAGAGAAAAATGGATAAAGAAGTTGTGGTCCTTATGTACAATGGAATATCACTCAGCCATGAAATCAACGTCATAAGGCTAGTAGCAGCATGATGAGTGGATTTAGGTACGACGATTCTAAATGAAATAAGTCACACAGAAAAAGACATTTATCATAAGATATCACTTATAGAGGGAATGTAAAAACCGCTACCCTTGAACTGAATTACAAAACTGAACAGAGTCACACGTTTAGAAAACACACTATGGCTGCTTAACGGGAAAGAGGAGGTGGGGTGATGCATAAAACAAGGATTTCAAATTAGCTCAGATACCGTTCCATAAACCCAATATGTAATAGACAAGACCTACTCCTTCCTCAGTGAATTGGACTAAACACCCCCTATTCACGGCCCAAGAATATATCTGACTAGTAAGAATCTTAAAACCTATGTATTGATATCTCTCAGTAAGTGAGTCAAGTGGGTGTAAAGTGACATAAACACAGCAGTGAAAAGCAGGTAAACCCCATTATAAAAATCAATTACTTTTAAAAACCTGTGAAAAAAAGACACTGAAAGAGAGAGAAATTCTTACAAAATTCGTTTATGGGCAGTTATGCTACCTGGATTGACCATATCTAGACCCACAGCTGATTGAGACATAAGGGTGGACACTCTTGGGGCTGAGAGGTTTGGTGAGGTTGGGTGAGGAAACGCAGACCCTTTAAAGTAATACTGCGTGGTACCCATCCCATGGGTCCCAAATCTCCAGGTTCAAGGGCATCTTCCTACATCGAAAACATGCATGAGAAACCCAGAAGATGGTACACCGTGTGATCGGGAAAGGTTTCTAAAACGCACCTCATTTCTCATCTCCTTGTGCTCGGGTTCGCCATTCCAGCCTCTTTACTAACAATCTCCCTCCTTGGAGAATCAGCACCTTTAACCTCCTGTTCCGTACAGGTTGCAATTTGTCCTGAGGATGAACGGGAAGAGGGGAAAACAATGAGAGACTAGCTCTAGGTGTTGGGACAGGCACAGGTCACTCTATTTTCCCATCAGGAAGAAGAATTAACCACAGGCTCAGCCTGCCGCCCGGGACCAGAATAGGGCCTGAAGCAATCCTGCGCTTTTGCGGCCAGCTCCCAAGAAAGCGAGTTGAAAAATGGAGCTCAGGGGCACTGCAATTCACAAACCTGCAGACTTATAAATGATCACTCTCGTCCACAAATATATTGAGGGAAGGCAACGAAGAGGATTTGAAAGCAAGGCAGAATTGCAGGAAACAGATTTCAGGAGGGAGATTCGAATCGCCTTTAAAGCACAGGAAAAGCGGCAAAACCTCGTCAATGACGCCCTTTTTGGCCAACCAAGCAACCTGGAAAGGCAAATCAGCGCTACAAAGAAGTCTCGCTTCCCATCGGTCAAAAGGGCCATGCTGAATAAAGTGTCTAAACCAGAAATGCAGGACAGTCCATGGAGAAACGGGAGCCTTGCTACGCTGATGGGCGGGATGTAAATTGCCAACAGCCACTCTGGAGTATGTACGGTGTGTCCTGAAACATCTAAAAAACTCAGCTTAGAGAGCATAGGGCACTTCCACTCATGGGCGTATAAAGTGGGAAAATTAAAAACCAGCAAGACACAGGCACCCCAAAGTTTAGGGCTGCTCTGTTGACAAGAACCTCCAACTTCGTTACACCTTAAATATCCCAGGAAAGAGAAAAATGGATAAAGATGTTGTGGTCCTTATGTACAATGGAATATCACTCAGCCATGAAATCAACGTCATAATGCTAGTAGCAGCATGATGAGTGGATTGAGGTACGACGATTCTAAGTGAAATAAGTCACACAGAAAAAGACACTTATCATAAGATATCACTTATAGAGGGAATGTAAAAACCGCTACCCTTGAACTGAATTACAAAACAGAACAGAGTCACACGTTTAGAAAACACACTATGGCTGCTTAACGGGAAAGGTGAGGTGGGGTGATGCATAAAACAAGGGTTTCAAATTAGCTCAGATACCGTTCCATAAACCCAATATGTACTAGAGAAGACCTACTCCTTGCTCAGTGAATTGGACTCAAAACCCCCTATTCACGGCCCAAGAATATATCTGACTAGTAAGAATCTTAAAACCTATGTATTGCTATCTCTCTGTAAGTGAGTCAAGTGGGTGTAAAGTGACATAAACACAGCAGTGAAAAGCAGCTAAACCCCATTATAAAAATCAATTACTTTTAAAAACCTGTGAAAAAAAGACAGTGAAAGAGAGAGAAATTCTTACAAAATTCGTTTAGGGGCAGTTATGCTACATGGATTGACCATATCTAGACCCACAGCTGATTGAGACATAAGGGTGGACACTCTTGGGGCTGAGAGGTTTGGTGAGGTTGGGTGAGCAAACGCAGACCCTTTAAAGTAATACTGCGTGGTACCCATCCCATGGGTTCCAAATCTCCAGGTTCAAGGGCATCTTCCTACATCGAAAACATGCATGAGAAACCCAGAAGATGGTACACCGTGTGATCGAGAAAGGTTTCTAAAACGCACCTCATTTCTCATCTCCTTGTGCTCGGGTTCGCCATTCCAGCTGCTTTACTAGCAACCTCCCTCCTTGGAGAATCAGCACCTTTAACCTCCTGTTCCGTACAGGTTGCAATTTGTCCTGAGGATGAACGGGAAGAGGGGAAAACAATGAGAGACTAGCTCTAGGTGTTGGGACAGGAACAGGTCACTCTATTTTCCCATCAGGAAGAAGAATTAAGCACAGGCTCAGCCTGCCGCCCGGGACCAGAATAGGGCCTGAAGCAATCCTGCGCTTTTGCGGCCAGCTCCCAAGAAAGCGAGTTGAAAAATGGAGCTCAGGGGCACTGCAATTCACAAACCTGCAGACTTATAAATGATCACTCTCGTCCACAAATATATTGAGAGAAGGCAACGAAGAGGATTTGAAAGCAAGGCAGAATTGCAGGAAAAAGATTTCAGGAGGGAGATTCGAATCGCCTTTAAAGCACAGGAAAAGCGGCAAAACCTCGTCAATGACGCCCTTTTTGGCCAACCAAGCAACCTGGAAAGGCAAATCAGCGCTACAAAGAAGTCTCGCTTCCCATCGGTCAAAAGGGCCATGCTGAATAAAGTGTCAAAACCAGAAATGCAGGACAGGCCATGGAGAAACGGGAGCCTTGCTACGCTGATGGGCGGGATGTAAATTGCCAACAGCCACTCTGGAGTATGTACGGTGTGTCCTGAAACATCTAAAAAACTCAGCTTAGAGAGCATAGGGCACTTCCACTCATGGGCGTATAAAGTGGGAAAATTAAAAACCAGCAAGACACAGGCACCCCAAAGTTTAGGGCTGCTCTGTTGACAAGAACCTCCAACTTCGTTACACCTTAAATATCCCAGGAAAGAGAAAAATGGATAAAGATGTTGTGGTCCTTATGTACAATGGAATATCACTCAGCCATGAAATCAACGTGATAATGCTATTAGCAGCATGATGAGTGGATTGAGGTACGACGATTCTAAGTGAAATAAGTCACACAGAAAAAGACACTTACCATAAGATATCACTTATAGAGGGAATGTAAAAACCGCTACCCTTGAACTGAATTACAAAACAGAACAGAGTCACACGTTTAGAAAACACACTATGGCTGCTTAACGGGAAAGGTGAGGTGGCGTGATGCATAAAACAAGGGTTTCATATTAGCTCGGATACCGTTCCATAAACCCAATATGTACTAGAGAAGACCTACTCCTTGCTCAGTGAATTGGACTCAAAACCCCCTATTCACGGCCCAAGAATATATCTGACTAGTAAGAATCTTAAAACCAATATATTGATATCTCTCTGTAAGTGAGTCAAGTGGGTGTAAAGTGACATAAACACAGCAGTGAAAAGCAGCTATACCCCATTATAAAAATCAATTACCTTTAAAAACCTGTGAAAAAAAGACAGTGAAAGAGAGAGAAATTCTTACAAAATTCGTTTAGGGGCAGTTATGCTACCTGGATTGACCATATCTAGACTCACAGCTGATTGAGACATAAGGGTGGACACTCTTGGGGCTGAGAGGTTTGGTGAGGTTGGGTGAGGAAACGCAGACCCTTTAAAGTAATACTGCGTGGTACCCATCCCATGGGTTCCAAATCTCCAGGTTCAAAGGCATCTTCCTACATCGAAAACATGCATAAGAAACCCAGAAGATGGTACACCGTGTGATCGCGAAAGGTTTCTAAAACGCACCTCATTTCTCATCTCCTTGTGCTCGGGTTCGCCATTCCAGCTGCTTTACTAGCAACCTCCCTCCTTGGAGAATCAGCACCTTTAACCTCCTGTTCCGTACAGGTTGCAATTTGTCCTGAGGATGAACGGGAAGAGGGGAAAACAATGAGAGACTAGCTCTAGGTGTTGGGACAGGCACAGGTCACTCTATTTTCCCATCAGGAAGAAGAATTAAGCACAGGCTCAGCCTGCCGCCCGGGACCAGAATAGGGCCTGAAGCAATCCTGCGCTTTTGCGGCCAGCTCCCAAGAAAGCGAGTTGAAAAATGGAGCTCAGGGGCACTGCAATTCACAAACCTGCAGACTTATAAATGATCACTCTCGTCCACAAATATATTGAGGGAAGGCAACGAAGAGGATTTGAAAGCAAGGCAGAATTGCAGGAAACAGATTTCAGGAGGGAGATTCAAATCGCCTTTAAAGCACAGGAAAAGCGGCAAAACCTCGAGAAGATGCCCTTGGCCAAAAAGGGCATATGCGTTTTTTCCTGAATATATTCAGGAAAAAAGGCATATGCCCTTTTTGGCCAACCAAGCAACCTGGAAAGGCAAATCAGCGCTACAAAGAAGTCTCGCTTCCCATCGGTCAAAAGGCCCATGCTGAATAAAGTGTCAAAACCAAAAATGCAGGTCAGGCCATGAGGAAACAGGAGCCTTGCTACGATGATGGGCGGGATGTAAATTGCCAACAGCCACTCTGGAGAAGTGTACAGTGTGTCCTGAAACATCTAAAAAACTCAGCTTAGAGAGCATAGGGCAGTTCCACTCATGGGCGTATAAATTGGGAAAACTAAAAATCAGCAAGACACAGGCACCCCAACGTTTAGGGCTGCTCTGTTGACAAGAACCTCCACTTCGTTACACCTTACACATCTCAGGAAAGAGAAAAATGGATAAAGAAGTTGTGGTCCTTATGTACAATGGAATATCACTCAGCCATGAAATCAACGTCATAAGGCTAGTAGCAGCATGATGAGTGGATTTAGGTACGACGATTCTAAATGAAATAAGTCACACAGAAAAAGACATTTATCATAAGATATCACTTATAGAGGGCATGTAAAAACCGCTACCCTTGAACTGAATTACAAAACAGAACAGAGTCACACGTTTAGAAAACACACTATGGCTGCTTAACGGGAAAGGTGATGTGGGGTGATGCATAAAACAAGGGTTTCAAATTAGCTCAGATACCGTTCCATAAACCCAATATGTAATAGACAAGACCTACTCCTTTCTCAGTGAATTGGACTCAACACCCCCTATTCACGGCCCAAGAATATATCTGACTAGTAAGAATCTTAAAACCTATGTATTGATATCTCTCTGTAAGTGAGTCAAGTGGGTGTAAAGTGGCATAAACACAGCAGTGAAAAGCAGCTAAACCCCATTATAAAAATCAATTACTTTTAAAAACCTGTGAAAAAAAGACAGTGAAAGAGAGAGAAATTCTTACAAAATTCGTTTAGGGGCAGTTATGCTACCTGGATTGACCATATCTAGACCCACAGCTGATTGAGACATAAGGGTGGACACTCTTGGGGCTGAGAGGTTTGGTGAGGTTGGGTGAGGAAACGCAGACCCTTTAAAGTAATACTGCGTGGTACCCATCCCATGGGTCCCAAATCTCCAGGTTCAAGGGCATCTTCCTACATCGAAAACATGCATGAGAAACCCAGAAGATGGTACACCGTGTGATCGGGAAAGGTTTCTAAAACGCACCTCATTTCTCATCTCCTTGTGCTCGGGTTCGCCATTCCAGCCGCTTTACTAACAATCTCCCTCCTTGGAGAATCAGCACCTTTAACCTCCTGTTCCGTACAGGTTGCAATTTGTCCTGAGGATGAACGGGAAGAGGGGAAAACAATGAGAGACTAGCTCTAGGTGTTGGGACAGGCACAGGTCACTCTATTTTCCCATCAGGAAGAAGAATTAACCACAGGCTCAGCCTGCCGCCCGGGACCAGAATAGGGCCTGAAGCAATCCTGCGCTTTTGCGGCCAGCTCCCAAGAAAGTGAGTTGAAAAATGGAGCTCAGGGGCACTGCAATTCACAAACCTGCAGACTTATAAATGATCACTCTCGTCCACAAATATATTGAGGGAAGGCAACGAAGAGGATTTGAAAGCAAGGCAGAATTGCAGGAAACAGATTTCAGGAGGGAGATTCAAATCGCCTTTAAAGCACAGGAAAAGCGGCAAAACCTCGTCAATGACGCCCTTTTTGGCCAACCAAGCAACCTGGAAAGGCAAATCAGCGCTACAAAGAAGTCTCGCTTCCCATCGGTCAAAAGGGCCATGCTGAATAAAGTGTCAAAACCAGAAATGCAGGACAGGCCATGGAGAAACGGGAGCCTTGCTACGCTGATGGGCGGGATGTAAATTGCCAACAGCCACTCTGGAGTATGTACGGTGTGTCCTGAAACATCTAAAAAACTCAGCTTAGAGAGCATAGGGCACTTCCACTCATGGGCGTATAAAGTGGGAAAATTAAAAACCAGCAAGACACAGGCACCCCAAAGTTTAGGGCTGCTCTGTTGACAAGAACCTCCAACTTCGTTACACCTTAAATATCCCAGGAAAGAGAAAAATGGATAAAGATGTTGTGGTCCTTATGTACAATGGAATATCACTCAGCCATGAAATCAACGTCATAATGCTAGTAGCAGCATGATGAGTGGATTGAGGTACAACGATTCTAAGTGAAATAAGTCACACAGAAAAAGACACTTATCATAAGATATCACTTATAGAGGGAATGTAAAAACCGCTACCCTTGAACTGAATTACAAAACAGAACAGAGTCACACGTTTAGAAAACACACTATGGCTGCTTAACGGGAAAGGTGAGGTGGAGTGATGCATAAAACAAGGGTTTCAAATTAGCTCAGATACCGTTCCATAAACCCAATATGTACTAGAGAAGACCTACTCCTTGCTCAGTGAATTGGACTCAAAACCCCCTATTCACGGCCCAAGAATATATCTGACTAGTAAGAATCTTAAAACCTATGTATTGCTATCTCTCTGTAAGTGAGTCAAGTGGGTGTAAAGTGACATAAACACAGCAGTGAAAAGCAGCTAAACCCCATTATAAAAATCAATTACTTTTAAAAACCTGTGAAAAAAAGACAGTGAAAGAGAGAGAAATTCTTACAAAATTCGTTTAGGGGCAGTTATGCTACATGGATTGACCATATCTAGACCCACAGCTGATTGAGACATAAGGGTGGACACTCTTGGGGCTGAGAGATTTGGTGAGGTTGGGTGAGGAAACGCAGACCCTTTAAAGTAATACTGCGTGGTACCCATCCCATGGGTTCCAAATCTCCAGGTTCAAGGGCATCTTCCTACATCGAAAACATGCATGAGAAACCCAGAAGATGGTACACCGTGTGATCGCGAAAGGTTTCTAAAACGCACCTCATTTCTCATCTCCTTGTGCTCGGGTTCGCCATTCCAGCTGCTTTACTAGCAACCTCCCTCCTTGGAGAATCAGCACCTTTAACCTCCTGTTCCGTACAGGTTGCAATTTGTCCTGAGGATGAACGGGAAGAGGGGAAAACAATGAGAGACTAGCTCTAGGTGTTGGGACAGGCACAGGTCACTCTATTTTCCCATCAGGAAGAAGAATTAAGCACAGGCTCAGCCTGCCGCCCGGGACCAGAATAGGGCCTGAAGCAATCCTGCGCTTTTGCGGCCAGCTCCCAAGAAAGCGAGTTGAAAAATGGAGCTCAGGGGCACTGCAATTCACAAACCTGCAGACTTATAAATGATCACTCTCGTCCACAAATATATTGAGGGAAGGCAACGAAGAGGATTTGAAAGCAAGGCAGAATTGCAGGAAACAGATTTCAGGAGGGAGATTCGAATCGCCTTTAAAGCACAGGAAAAGCGGCAAAACCTCGACAAGATGCGCTTGGCCAAAAAGGGCGTATGCGTTTTTTCCTGAATATATTCAGGAAAAAACGCATACGCCCTTTTTGGCCAACCAAGCAACCTGGAAAGGCAAATCAGCGCTACAAAGAAGTCTCGCTTCCCATCGGTCAAAAGGGCCATGCTGAATAAAGTGTCAAAACCAAAAATGCAGGGCAGGCCATGAGGAAACGGGAGCCTTGCTACGCTGATGGGCGGGATGTAAATTGCCAACAGCCACTCTGGAGAAGTGTACGGTGTGTCCTGAAACATCTAAAAAACTCAGCTTAGAGAGCATAGGGCAGTTCCACTCATGGGCGTATAAATTGGGAAAACTAAAAATCAGGAAGACACAGGCACCCCAACGTTTAGGGCTGCTCTGTTGACAAGAACCTCCACTTCGTTACACCTTACATATCTCAGGAAAGAGAAAAATGGATAAAGAAGTTGTGGTCCTTATGTACAATGGAATATCACTCAGCCATGAAATCAACGTCATAAGGCTAGTAGCAGCATGATGAGTGGATTTAGGTACGACGATTCTAAATGAAATAAGTCACACAGAAAAAGACATTTATCATAAGATATCACTTATAGAGGGAATGTAAAAACCGCTACCCTTGAACTGAATTACAAAACTGAACAGAGTCACACGTTTAGAAAACACACTATGGCTGCTTAACGGGAAAGAGGAGGTGGGGTGATGCATAAAACAAGGGTTTCAAATTAGCTCAGATACCGTTCCATAAACCCAATATGTACTAGAGAAGACCTACTCCTTGCTCAGTGAATTGGACTCAAAACCCCCTATTCACGGCCCAAGAATATATCTGACTAGTAAGAATCTTAAAACCAATGTATTGATATCTCTCTGTAAGTGAGTCAAGTGGGTGTAAAGTGACATAAACACAGCAGTGAAAAGCAGCTAAACCCCATTATAAAAATCAATTACTTTTAAAAACCTGTGAAAAAAAGACAGTGAAAGAGAGAGAAATTCTTACAAAATTCGTTTAGGGGCAGTTATGCTACCTGGATTGACCATATCTAGACTCACAGCTGATTGAGACATAAGGGTGGACACTCTTGGGGCTGAGAGGTTTGGTGAGGTTGGGTGAGGAAACGCAGACCCTTTAAAGTAATACTGCGTGGTACCCATCCCATGGGTTCCAAATCTCCAGGTTCAAAGGCATCTTCCTACATCGAAAACATGCATAAGAAACCCAGAAGATGGTACACCGTGTGATCGCGAAAGGTTTCTAAAACGCACCTCATTTCTCATCTCCTTGTGCTCGGGTTCGCCATTCCAGCTGCTTTACTAGCAACCTCCCTCCTTGGAGAATCAGCACCTTTAACCTCCTGTTCCGTACAGGTTGCAATTTGTCCTGAGGATGAACGGGAAGAGGGGAAAACAATGAGAGACTAGCTCTAGGTGTTGGGACAGGCACAGGTCACTCTATTTTCCCATCAGGAAGAAGAATTAAGCACAGGCTCAGCCTGCCGCCCGGGACCAGAATAGGGCCTGAAGCAATCCTGCGCTTTTGCGGCCAGCTCCCAAGAAAGCGAGTTGAAAAATGGAGCTCAGGGGCACTGCAATTCACAAAGCTGCAGACTTATAAATGATCACTCTCGTCCACAAATATATTGAGGGAAGGCAACGAAGAGGATTTGAAAGCAAGGCAGAATTGCAGGAAACAGATTTCAGGAGGGAGATTCGAATCGCCTTTAAAGCACAGGAAAAGCGGCAAAACCTCGTCAATGACGCCCTTTTTGGCCAACCAAGCAACCTGGAAAGGCAAATCAGCGCTACAAAGAAGTCTCGCTTCCCATCGGTCAAAAGGGCCATGCTGAATAAAGTGTCTAAACCAGAAATGCAGGACAGGCCATGGAGAAACGGGAGCCTTGCTACGCTGATGGGCGGGATGTAAATTGCCAACAGCCACTCTGGAGTATGTACGGTGTGTCCTGAAACATCTAAAAAACTCAGCTTAGAGAGCATAGGGCACTTCCACTCATGGGCGTATAAAGTGGGAAAATTAAAAACCAGCAAGACACAGGCACCCCAAAGTTTAGGGCTGCTCTGTTGACAAGAACCTCCAACTTCGTTACACCTTAAATATCCCAGGAAAGAGAAAAATGGATAAAGATGTTGTGGTCCTTATGTACAATGGAATATCACTCAGCCATGAAATCAACGTGATAATGCTATTAGCAGCATGATGAGTGGATTGAGGTACGACGATTCTAAGTGAAATAAGTCACACAGAAAAAGACACTTACCATAAGATATCACTTATAGAGGGAATGTAAAAACCGCTACCCTTGAACTGAATTACAAAACAGAACAGAGTCACACGTTTAGAAAACACACTATGGCTGCTTAACGGGAAAGGTGAGGTGGGGTGATGCATAAAACAAGGGTTTCAAATTAGCTCAGATACCGTTCCATAAACCCAATATGTACTAGAGAAGACCTACTCCTTGCTCAGTGAATTGGACTCAAAACCCCCTATTCACGGCCCAAGAATATATCTGACTAGTAAGAATCTTAAAACCAATGTATTGATATCTCTCTGTAAGTGAGTCAAGTGGGTGTAAAGTGACATAAACACAGCAGTGAAAAGCAGCTAAACCCCATTATAAAAATCAATTACTTTTAAAAACCTGTGAAAAAAAGACAGTGAAAGAGAGAGAAATTCTTACAAAATTCGTTTAGGGGCAGTTATGCTACCTGGATTGACCATATCTAGACTCACAGCTGATTGAGACATAAGGGTGGACACTCTTGGGGCTGAGAGGTTTGGTGAGGTTGGGTGAGGAAACGCAGACCCTTTAAAGTAATACTGCGTGGTACCCATCCCATGGGTTCCAAATCTCCAGGTTCAAAGGCATCTTCCTACATCGAAAACATGCATAAGAAACCCAGAAGATGGTACACCGTGTGATCGCGAAAGGTTTCTAAAACGCACCTCATTTCTCATCTCCTTGTGCTCGGGTTCGCCATTCCAGCTGCTTTACTAGCAACCTCCCTCCTTGGAGAATCAGCACCTTTAACCTCCTGTTCCGTACAGGTTGCAATTTGTCCTGAGGATGAACGGGAAGAGGGGAAAACAATGAGAGACTAGCTCTAGGTGTTGGGACAGGCACAGGTCACTCTATTTTCCCATCAGGAAGAAGAATTAAGCACAGGCTCAGCCTGCCGCCCGGGACCAGAATAGGGCCTGAAGCAATCCTGCGCTTTTGCGGCCAGCTCCCAAGAAAGCGAGTTGAAAAATGGAGCTCAGGGGCACTGCAATTCACAAACCTGCAGACTTATAAATGATCACTCTCGTCCACAAATATATTGAGGGAAGGCAACGAAGAGGATTTGAAAGCAAGGCAGAATTGCAGGAAACAGATTTCAGGAGGGAGATTCAAATCGCCTTTAAAGCACAGGAAAAGCGGCAAAACCTCGAGAAGATGCCCTTGGCCAAAAAGGGCATATGCGTTTTTTCCTGAATATATTCAGGAAAAAAGGCATATGCCCTTTTTGGCCAACCAAGCAACCTGGAAAGGCAAATCAGCGCTACAAAGAAGTCTCGCTTCCCATCGGTCAAAAGGCCCATGCTGAATAAAGTGTCAAAACCAAAAATGCAGGTCAGGCCATGAGGAAACAGGAGCCTTGCTACGATGATGGGCGGGATGTAAATTGCCAACAGCCACTCTGGAGAAGTGTACAGTGTGTCCTGAAACATCTAAAAAACTCAGCTTAGAGAGCATAGGGCAGTTCCACTCATGGGCGTATAAATTGGGAAAACTAAAAATCAGCAAGACACAGGCACCCCAACGTTTAGGGCTGCTCTGTTGACAAGAACCTCCACTTCGTTACACCTTACACATCTCAGGAAAGAGAAAAATGGATAAAGAAGTTGTGGTCCTTATGTACAATGGAATATCACTCAGCCATGAAATCAACGTCATAAGGCTAGTAGCAGCATGATGAGTGGATTTAGGTACGACGATTCTAAATGAAATAAGTCACACAGAAAAAGACATTTATCATAAGATATCACTTATAGAGGGCATGTAAAAACCGCTACCCTTGAACTGAATTACAAAACAGAACAGAGTCACACGTTTAGAAAACACACTATGGCTGCTTAACGGGAAAGGTGATGTGGGGTGATGCATAAAACAAGGGTTTCAAATTAGCTCAGATACCGTTCCATAAACCCAATATGTAATAGACAAGACCTACTCCTTTCTCAGTGAATTGGACTCAACACCCCCTATTCACGGCCCAAGAATATATCTGACTAGTAAGAATCTTAAAACCTATGTATTGATATCTCTCTGTAAGTGAGTCAAGTGGGTGTAAAGTGGCATAAACACAGCAGTGAAAAGCAGCTAAACCCCATTATAAAAATCAATTACTTTTAAAAACCTGTGAAAAAAAGACAGTGAAAGAGAGAGAAATTCTTACAAAATTCGTTTAGGGGCAGTTATGCTACCTGGATTGACCATATCTAGACCCACAGCTGATTGAGACATAAGGGTGGACACTCTTGGGGCTGAGAGGTTTGGTGAGGTTGGGTGAGGAAACGCAGACCCTTTAAAGTAATACTGCGTGGTACCCATCCCATGGGTCCCAAATCTCCAGGTTCAAGGGCATCTTCCTACATCGAAAACATGCATGAGAAACCCAGAAGATGGTACACCGTGTGATCGGGAAAGGTTTCTAAAACGCACCTCATTTCTCATCTCCTTGTGCTCGGGTTCGCCATTCCAGCCGCTTTACTAACAATCTCCCTCCTTGGAGAATCAGCACCTTTAACCTCCTGTTCCGTACAGGTTGCAATTTGTCCTGAGGATGAACGGGAAGAGGGGAAAACAATGAGAGACTAGCTCTAGGTGTTGGGACAGGCACAGGTCACTCTATTTTCCCATCAGGAAGAAGAATTAACCACAGGCTCAGCCTGCCGCCGGGACCAGAATAGGGCCTGAAGCAATCCTGCGCTTTTGCGGCCAGCTCCCAAGAAAGTGAGTTGAAAAATGGAGCTCAGGGGCACTGCAATTCACAAACCTGCAGACTTATAAATGATCACTCTCGTCCACAAATATATTGAGGGAAGGCAACGAAGAGGATTTGAAAGCAAGGCAGAATTGCAGGAAACAGATT
Source organism: Balaenoptera physalus (assembly GCF_965194825.1). Taxonomy (NCBI): domain Eukaryota; kingdom Metazoa; phylum Chordata; class Mammalia; order Artiodactyla; family Balaenopteridae; genus Balaenoptera; species Balaenoptera physalus. Next base: position 524,310 of record NW_028126565.1, on the reverse strand, counting down.
TCAGGAGGGAGATTCAAATCGCCTTTAAAGCACAGGAAAAGCGGCAAAACCTCGTCAATGACGCCCTTTTTGGCCAACCAAGCAACCTGGAAAGGCAAATCAGCGCTACAAAGAAGTCTCGCTTCCCATCGGTCAAAAGGGCCATGCTGAATAAAGTGTCAAAACCAGAAATGCAGGACAGGCCATGGAGAAACGGGAGCCTTGCTACGCTGATGGGCGGGATGTAAATTGCCAACAGCCACTCTGGAGTATGTACGGTGTGTCCTGAAACATCTAAAAAACTCAGCTTAGAGAGCATAGGGCACTTCCACTCATGGGCGTATAAAGTGGGAAAATTAAAAACCAGCAAGACACAGGCACCCCAAAGTTTAGGGCTGCTCTGTTGACAAGAACCTCCAACTTCGTTACACCTTAAATATCCCAGGAAAGAGAAAAATGGATAAAGATGTTGTGGTCCTTATGTACAATGGAATATCACTCAGCCATGAAATCAACGTCATAATGCTAGTAGCAGCATGATGAGTGGATTGAGGTACGACGATTCTAAGTGAAATAAGTCACACAGAAAAAGACACTTATCATAAGATATCACTTATAGAGGGAATGTAAAAACCGCTACCCTTGAACTGAATTACAAAACAGAACAGAGTCACACGTTTAGAAAACACACTATGGCTGCTTAACGGGAAAGGTGAGGTGGGGTGATGCATAAAACAAGGGTTTCAAATTAGCTCAGATACCGTTCCATAAACCCAATATGTACAAGAGAAGACCTACTCCTTGCTCAGTGAATTGGACTCAAAACCCCCTATTCACGGCCCAAGAATATATCTGACTAGTAAGAATCTTAAAACCTATGTATTGATATCTCTCTGTAAGTGAGTCAAGTGGGTGTAAAGTGACATAAACACAGCAGTGAAAAGCAGCTAAACCCCATTATAAAAATCAATTACTTTTAAAAACCTGTGAAAAAAAGACAGTGAAAGAGAGAGAAATTCTTACAAAATTCGTTTAGGGGCAGTTATGCTACCTAGATTGACCATATCTAGACCCACAGCTGATTGAGACATAAGGGTGGACACTCTTGGGGCTGAGAGGTTTGGTGAGGTTGGGTGAGGAAACGCAGACCCTTTAAAGTAATACTGCGTGGTACCCATCCCATGGGTTCCAAATCTCCAGGTTCAAGGGCATCTTCCTACATCGAAAACATGCATGAGAAACCCAGAAGATGGTACACCGTGTGATCGCGAAAGGTTTCTAAAACGCACCTCATTTCTCATCTCCTTGTGCTCGGGTTCGCCATTCCAGCTGCTTTACTAGCAACCTCCCTCCTTGGAGAATCAGCACCTTTAACCTCCTGTTCCGTACAGGTTGCAATTTGTCCTGAGGATGAACGGGAAGAGGGGAAAACAATGAGAGACTAGCTCTAGGTGTTGGGACAGGCACAGGTCACTCTATTTTCCCATCAGGAAGAAGAATTAAGCACAGGCTCAGCCTGCCGCCCGGGACCAGAATAGGGCCTGAAGCAATCCTGCGCTTTTGCGGCCAGCTCCCAAGAAAGCGAGTTGAAAAATGGAGCTCAGGGGCACTGCAATTCACAAACCTGCAGACTTATAAATGATCACTCTCGTCCACAAATATATTGAGGGAAGGCAACGAAGAGGATTTGAAAGCAAGGCAGAATTGCAGGAAACAGATTTCAGGAGGGAGATTCGATTCGCCTTTAAAGCACAGGAAAAGCGGCAAAACCTCGTCAATGACGCCCTTTTTGGCCAACCAAGCAACCTGGAAAGGCAAATCAGCGCTACAAAGAAGTCTCGCTTCCCATCGGTCAAAAGGGCCATGCTGAATAAAGTGTCTAAACCAGAAATGCAGGACAGGCCATGGAGAAACGGGAGCCTTGCTACGCTGATGGGCGGGATGTAAATTGCCAACAGCCACTCTGGAGTATGTACGGTGTGTCCTGAAACATCTAAAAAACTCAGCTTAGAGAGCATAGGGCACTTCCACTCATGGGCGTATAAAGTGGGAAAATTAAAAACCAGCAAGACACAGGCACCCCAAAGTTTAGGGCTGCTCTGTTGACAAGAACCTCCAACTTCGTTACACCTTAAATATCCCAGGAAAGAGAAAAATGGATAAAGATGTTGTGGTCCTTATGTACAATGGAATATCACTCAGCCATGAAATCAACGTGATAATGCTATTAGCAGCATGATGAGTGGATTGAGGTACAACGATTCTAAGTGAAATAAGTCACACAGAAAAAGACACTTACCATAAGATATCACTTATAGAGGGAATGTAAAAACCGCTACCCTTGAACTGAATTACAAAACAGAACAGAGTCACACGTTTAGAAAACACACTATGGCTGCTTAACGGGAAAGGTGAGGTGGGGTGATGCATAAAACAAGGGTTTCAAATTAGCTCAGATACCGTTCCATAAACCCAATATGTACTAGAGAAGACCTACTCCTTGCTCAGTGAATTGGACTCAAAACCCCCTATTCACGGCCCAAGAATATATCTGACTAGTAAGAATCTTAAAACCAATGTATTGATATCTCTCTGTAAGTGAGTCAAGTGGGTGTAAAGTGACATAAACACAGCAGTGAAAAGCAGCTAAACCCCATTATAAAAATCAATTACTTTTAAAAACCTGTGAAAAAAAGACAGTGAAAGAGAGAGAAATTCTTACAAAATTCGTTTAGGGGCAGTTATGCTACCTGGATTGACCATATCTAGACTCACAGCTGATTGAGACATAAGGGTGGACACTCTTGGGGCTGAGAGGTTTGGTGAGGTTGGGTGAGGAAACGCAGACCCTTTAAAGTAATACTGCGTGGTACCCATCCCATGGGTTCCAAATCTCCAGGTTCAAAGGCATCTTCCTACATCGAAAACATGCATAAGAAACCCAGAAGATGGTACACCGTGTGATCGCGAAAGGTTTCTAAAACGCACCTCATTTCTCATCTCCTTGTGCTCGGGTTCGCCATTCCAGCTGCTTTACTAGCAACCTCCCTCCTTGGAGAATCAGCACCTTTAACCTCCTGTTCCGTACAGGTTGCAATTTGTCCTGAGGATGAACGGGAAGAGGGGAAAACAATGAGAGACTAGCTCTAGGTGTTGGGACAGGCACAGGTCACTCTATTTTCCCATCAGGAAGAAGAATTAAGCACAGGCTCAGCCTGCCGCCCGGGACCAGAATAGGGCCTGAAGCAATCCTGCGCTTTTGCGGCCAGCTCCCAAGAAAGCGAGTTGAAAAATGGAGCTCAGGGGCACTGCAATTCACAAACCTGCAGACTTATAAATGATCACTCTCGTCCACAAATATATTGAGGGAAGGCAACGAAGAGGATTTGAAAGCAAGGCAGAATTGCAGGAAACAGATTTCAGGAGGGAGATTCAAATCGCCTTTAAAGCACAGGAAAAGCGGCAAAACCTCGTCAATGACGCCCTTTTTGGCCAACCAAGCAACCTGGAAAGGCAAATCAGCGCTACAAAGAAGTCTCGCTTCCCATCGGTCAAAAGGGCCATGCTGAATAAAGTGTCAAAACCAGAAATGCAGGACAGGCCATGGAGAAACGGGAGCCTTGCTACGCTGATGGGCGGGATGTAAATTACCAACAGCCACTCTGTAGTATGTACGGTGTGTCCTGAAACATCTAAAAAACTCAGCTTAGAGAGCATAGGGCACTTCCACTCATGGGCGTATAAAGTGGGAAAATTAAAAACCAGCAAGACACAGGCACCCCAAAGTTTAGGGCTGCTCTGTTGACAAGAACCTCCAACTTCGTTACACCTTAAATATCCCAGGAAAGAGAAAAATGGATAAAGATGTTGTGGTCCTTATGTACAATGGAATATCACTCAGCCATGAAATCAACGTCATAATGCTATTAGCAGCATGATGAGTGGATTGAGGTACAACGATTCTAAGTGAAATAAGTCACACAGAAAAAGACACTTATCATAAGATATCACTTATAGAGGGAATGTAAAAACCGCTACCCTTGAACTGAATTACAAAACAGAACAGAGTCACACGTTTAGAAAACACACTATGGCTGCTTAACGGGAAAGGTGAGGTGGAGTGATGCATAAAACAAGGGTTTCAAATTAGCTCAGATACCGTTCCATAAACCCAATATGTACTAGAGAAGACCTACTCCTTGCTCAGTGAATTGGACTCAAAACCCCCTATTCACGGCCCAAGAATATATCTGACTAGTAAGAATCTTAAAACCTATGTATTGCTATCTCTCTGTAAGTGAGTCAAGTGGGTGTAAAGTGACATAAACACAGCAGTGAAAAGCAGCTAAACCCCATTATAAAAATCAATTACTTTTAAAAACCTGTGAAAAAAAGACAGTGAAAGAGAGAGAAATTCTTACAAAATTCGTTTAGGGGCAGTTATGCTACATGGATTGACCATATCTAGACCCACAGCTGATTGAGACATAAGGGTGGACACTCTTGGGGCTGAGAGATTTGGTGAGGTTGGGTGAGGAAACGCAGACCCTTTAAAGTAATACTGCGTGGTACCCATCCCATGGGTTCCAAATCTCCAGGTTCAAGGGCATCTTCCTACATCGAAAACATGCATGAGAAACCCAGAAGATGGTACACCGTGTGATCGCGAAAGGTTTCTAAAACGCACCTCATTTCTCATCTCCTTGTGCTCGGGTTCGCCATTCCAGCTGCTTTACTAGCAACCTCCCTCCTTGGAGAATCAGCACCTTTAACCTCCTGTTCCGTACAGGTTGCAATTTGTCCTGAGGATGAACGGGAAGAGGGGAAAACAATGAGAGACTAGCTCTAGGTGTTGGGACAGGCACAGGTCACTCTATTTTCCCATCAGGAAGAAGAATTAAGCACAGGCTCAGCCTGCCGCCCGGGACCAGAATAGGGCCTGAAGCAATCCTGCGCTTTTGCGGCCAGCTCCCAAGAAAGCGAGTTGAAAAATGGAGCTCAGGGGCACTGCAATTCACAAACCTGCAGACTTATAAATGATCACTCTCGTCCACAAATATATTGAGGGAAGGCAACGAAGAGGATTTGAAAGCAAGGCAGAATTGCAGGAAACAGATTTCAGGAGGGAGATTCGAATCGCCTTTAAAGCACAGGAAAAGCGGCAAAACCTCGTCAATGACGCCCTTTTTGGCCAACCAAGCAACCTGGAAAGGCAAATCAGCGCTACAAAGAAGTCTCGCTTCCCATCGGTCAAAAGGGCCATGCTGAATAAAGTGTCTAAACCAGAAATGCAGGACAGGCCATGGAGAAACGGGAGCCTTGCTACGCTGATGGGCGGGATGTAAATTGCCAACAGCCACTCTGGAGTATGTACGGTGTGTCCTGAAACATCTAAAAAACTCAGCTTAGAGAGCATAGGGCACTTCCACTCATGGGCGTATAAAGTGGGAAAATTAAAAACCAGCAAGACACAGGCACCCCAAAGTTTAGGGCTGCTCTGTTGACAAGAACCTCCAACTTCGTTACACCTTAAATATCCCAGGAAAGAGAAAAATGGATAAAGATGTTGTGGTCCTTATGTACAATGGAATATCACTCAGCCATGAAATCAACGTGATAATGCTATTAGCAGCATGATGAGTGGATTGAGGTACGACGATTCTAAGTGAAATAAGTCACACAGAGAAAGACACTTACCATAAGATATCACTTATAGAGGGAATGTAAAAACCGCTACCCTTGAACTGAATTACAAAACAGAACAGAGTCACACGTTTAGAAAACACACTATGGCTGCTTAACGGGAAAGGTGAGGTGGGGTGATGCATAAAACAAGGGTTTCAAATTAGCTCAGATACCGTTCCATAAACCCAATATGTACTAGAGAAGACCTACTCCTTGCTCAGTGAATTAGACTCAAAACCCCCTATTCACGGCCCAAGAATATATCTGACTAGTAAGAATCTTAAAACCAATGTATTGATATCTCTCTGTAAGTGAGTCAAGTGGGTGTAAAGTGACATAAACACAGCAGTGAAAAGCAGCTAAACCCCATTATAAAAATCAATTACTTTTAAAAACCTGTGAAAAAAAGACAGTGAAAGAGAGAGAAATTCTTACAAAATTCGTTTAGGGGCAGTTATGCTACCTGGATTGACCATATCTAGACTCACAGCTGATTGAGACATAAGGGTGGACACTCTTGGGGCTGAGAGGTTTGGTGAGGTTGGGTGAGGAAACGCAGACCCTTTAAAGTAATACTGCGTGGTACCCATCCCATGGGTTCCAAATCTCCAGGTTCAAAGGCATCTTCCTACATCGAAAACATGCATAAGAAACCCAGAAGATGGTACACCGTGTGATCGCGAAAGGTTTCTAAAACGCACCTCATTTCTCATCTCCTTGTGCTCGGGTTCGCCATTCCAGCTGCTTTACTAGCAACCTCCCTCCTTGGAGAATCAGCACCTTTAACCTCCTGTTCCGTACAGGTTGCAATTTGTCCTGAGGATGAACGGGAAGAGGGGAAAACAATGAGAGACTAGCTCTAGGTGTTGGGACAGGCACAGGTCACTCTATTTTCCCATCAGGAAGAAGAATTAAGCACAGGCTCAGCCTGCCGCCCGGGACCAGAATAGGGCCTGAAGCAATCCTGCGCTTTTGCGACCAGCTCCCAAGAAAGCGAGTTGAAAAATGGAGCTCAGGAGCACTGCAATTCACAAACCTGCAGACTTATAAATGATCACTCTCGTCCACAAATATATTGAGGGAAGGCAACGAAGAGGATTTGAAAGCAAGGCAGAATTGCAGGAAACAGATTTCAGGAGGGAGATTCAAATCGCCTTTAAAGCACAGGAAAAGCGGCAAAACCTCGAGAAGATGCCCTTGGCCAAAAAGGGCGTATGCGTTTTTTCCTGAATATATTCAGGAAAAAACGCATACGCCCTTTTTGGCCAACCAAGCAACCTGGAAAGGCAAATCAGCGCTACAAAGAAGTCTCGCTTCCCATCGGTCAAAAGGGCCATGCTGAATAAAGTGTCAAAACCAAAAATGCAGGTCAGGCCATGAGGAAACGGGAGCCTTGCTACGATGATGGGCGGGATGTAAATTGCCAACAGCCACTCTGGAGAAGTGTACGGTGTGTCCTGAAACATCTAAAAAACTCAGCTTAGAGAGCATAGGGCAGTTCCACTCATGGGCGTATAAATTGGGAAAACTAAAAATCAGCAAGACACAGGCACCCCAACGTTTAGGGCTGCTCTGTTGACAAGAACCTCCACTTCGTTACACCTTACACATCTCAGGAAAGAGAAAAATGGATAAAGAAGTTGTGGTCCTTATGTACAATGGAATATCACTCAGCCATGAAATCAACGTCATAAGGCTAGTAGCAGCATGATGAGTGGATTTAGGTACGACGATTCTAAATGAAATAAGTCACACAGAAAAAGACATTTATCATAAGATATCACTTATAGAGGGCATGTAAAAACCGCTACCCTTGAACTGAATTACAAAACAGAACAGAGTCACACGTTTAGAAAACACACTATGGCTGCTTAACGGGAAAGGTGATGTGGGGTGATGCATAAAACAAGGGTTTCAAATTAGCTCAGATACCGTTCCATAAACCCAATATGTAATAGACAAGACCTACTCCTTTCTCAGTGAATTGGACTCAACACCCCCTATTCACGGCCCAAGAATATATCTGACTAGTAAGAATCTTAAAACCTATGTATTGATATCTCTCTGTAAGTGAGTCAAGTGGGTGTAAAGTGGCATAAACACAGCAGTGAAAAGCAGCTAAACCCCATTATAAAAATCAATTACTTTTAAAAACCTGTGAAAAAAAGACAGTGAAAGAGAGAGAAATTCTTACAAAATTCGTTTAGGGGCAGTTATGCTACCTGGATTGACCATATCTAGACCCACAGCTGATTGAGACATAAGGGTGGACACTCTTGGGGCTGAGAGGTTTGGTGAGGTTGGGTGAGGAAACGCAGACCCTTTAAAGTAATACTGCGTGGTACCCATCCCATGGGTCCCAAATCTCCAGGTTCAAGGGCATCTTCCTACATCGAAAACATGCATGAGAAACCCAGAAGATGGTACACCGTGTGATCGGGAAAGGTTTCTAAAACGCACCTCATTTCTCATCTCCTTGTGCTCGGGTTCGCCATTCCAGCCGCTTTACTAACAATCTCCCTCCTTGGAGAATCAGCACCTTTAACCTCCTGTTCCGTACAGGTTGCAATTTGTCCTGAGGATGAACGGGAAGAGGGGAAAACAATGAGAGACTAGCTCTAGGTGTTGGGACAGGCACAGGTCACTCTATTTTCCCATCAGGAAGAAGAATTAACCACAGGCTCAACCTGCCGCCCGGGACCAGTATAGGGCCTGAAGCAATCCTGCGCTTTTGCGGCCAGCTCCCAAGAAAGTGAGTTGAAAAATGGAGCTCAGGGGCACTGCAATTCACAAACCTGCAGACTTATAAATGATCACTCTCGTCCACAAATATATTGAGGGAAGGCAACGAAGAGGATTTGAAAGCAAGGCAGAATTGCAGGAAACAGATTTCAGGAGGGAGATTCAAATCGCCTTTACAGCACAGGAAAAGCGGCAAAACCTCGTCAATGACGCCCTTTTTGGCCAACCAAGCAACCTGGAAAGGCAAATCAGCGCTACAAAGAAGTCTCGCTTCCCATCGGTCAAAAGGGCCATGCTGAATAAAGTGTCAAAACCAGAAATGCAGGACAGGCCATGGAGAAACGGGAGCCTTGCTACGCTGATGGGCGGGATGTAAATTGCCAACAGCCACTCTGGAGTATGTACGGTGTGTCCTGAAACATCTAAAAAACTCAGCTTAGAGAGCATAGGGCACTTCCACTCATGGGCGTATAAAGTGGGAAAATTAAAAACCAGCAAGACACAGGCACCCCAAAGTTTAGGGCTGCTCTGTTGACAAGAACCTCCAACTTCGTTACACCTTAAATATCCCAGGAAAGAGAAAAATGGATAAAGATGTTGTGGTCCTTATGTACAATGGAATATCACTCAGCCATGAAATCAACGTCATAATGCTAGTAGCAGCATGATGAGTGGATTGAGGTACGACGATTCTAAGTGAAATAAGTCACACAGAAAAAGACACTTATCATAAGATATCACTTATAGAGGGAATGTAAAAACCGCTACCCTTGAACTGAATTACAAAACAGAACAGAGTCACACGTTTAGAAAACACACTATGGCTGCTTAACGGGAAAGGTGAGGTGGGGTGATGCATAAAACAAGGGTTTCAAATTAGCTCAGATACCGTTCCATAAACCCAATATGTACTAGAGAAGACCTACTCCTTGCTCAGTGAATTGGACTCAAAACCCCCTATTCACGGCCCAAGAATATATCTGACTAGTAAGAATCTTAAAACTTATGTATTGCTATCTCTCTGTAAGTGAGTCAAGTGGGTGTAAAGTGACATAAACACAGCAGTGAAAAGCAGCTAAACCCCATTATAAAAATCAATTACTTTTAAAAACCTGTGAAAAAAACACAGTGAAAGAGAGAGAAATTCTTACAAAATTCGTTTAGGGGCAGTTATGCTACATGGATTGACCATATCTAGACCCACAGCTGATTGAGACATAAGGGTGGACACTCTTGGGGCTGAGAGATTTGGTGAGGTTGGGTGAGGAAACGCAGACCCTTTAAAGTAATACTGCGTGGTACCCATCCCATGGGTTCCAAATCTCCAGGTTCAAGGGCATCTTCCTACATCGAAAACATGCATGAGAAACCCAGAAGATGGTACACCGTGTGATCGCGAAAGGTTTCTAAAACGCACCTCATTTCTCATCTCCTTGTGCTCGGGTTCGCCATTCCAGCTGCTTTACTAGCAACCTCCCTCCTTGGAGAATCAGCACCTTTAACCTCCTGTTCCGTACAGGTTGCAATTTGTCCTGAGGATGAACGGGAAGAGGGGAAAACAATGAGAGACTAGCTCTAGGTGTTGGGACAGGCACAGGTCACTCTATTTTCCCATCAGGAAGAAGAATTAAGCACAGGCTCAGCCTGCCGCCCGGGACCAGAATAGGGCCTGAAGCAATCCTGCGCTTTTGCGGCCAGCTCCCAAGAAAGCGAGTTGAAAAATGGAGCTCAGGGGCACTGCAATTCACAAAGCTGCAGACTTATAAATGATCACTCTCGTCCACAAATATATTGAGGGAAGGCAACGAAGAGGATTTGAAAGCAAGGCAGAATTGCAGGAAACAGATTTCAGGAGGGAGATTCGAATCGCCTTTAAAGCACAGGAAAAGCGGCAAAACCTCGTCAATGACGCCCTTTTTGGCCAACCAAGCAACCTGGAAAGGCAAATCAGCGCTACAAAGAAGTCTCGCTTCCCATCGGTCAAAAGGGCCATGCTGAATAAAGTGTCTAAACCAGAAATGCAGGACAGGCCATGGAGAAACGGGAGCCTTGCTACGCTGATGGGCGGGATGTAAATTGCCAACAGCCACTCTGGAGTATGTACGGTGTGTCCTGAAACATCTAAAAAACTCAGCTTAGAGAGCATAGGGCACTTCCACTCATGGGCGTATAAAGTGGGAAAATTAAAAACCAGCAAGACACAGGCACCCCAAAGTTTAGGGCTGCTCTGTTGACAAGAACCTCCAACTTCGTTACACCTTAAATATCCCAGGAAAGAGAAAAATGGATAAAGATGTTGTGGTCCTTATGTACAATGGAATATCACTCAGCCATGAAATCAACGTGATAATGCTATTAGCAGCATGATGAGTGGATTGAGGTACGACGATTCTAAGTGAAATAAGTCACACAGAAAAAGACACTTACCATAAGATATCACTTATAGAGGGAATGTAAAAACCGCTACCCTTGAACTGAATTACAAAACAGAACAGAGTCACACGTTTAGAAAACACACTATGGCTGCTTAACGGGAAAGGTGAGGTGGGGTGATGCATAAAACAAGGGTTTCAAATTAGCTCAGATACCGTTCCATAAACCCAATATGTACTAGAGAAGACCTACTCCTTGCTCAGTGAATTGGACTCAAAACCCCCTATTCACGGCCCAAGAATATATCTGACTAGTAAGAATCTTAAAACCAATGTATTGATATCTCTCTGTAAGTGAGTCAAGTGGGTGTAAAGTGACATAAACACAGCAGTGAAAAGCAGCTAAACCCCATTATAAAAATCAATTACTTTTAAAAACCTGTGAAAAAAAGACAGTGAAAGAGAGAGAAATTCTTACAAAATTCGTTTAGGGGCAGTTATGCTACCTGGATTGACCATATCTAGACTCACAGCTGATTGAGACATAAGGGTGGACACTCTTGGGGCTGAGAGGTTTGGTGAGGTTGGGTGAGGAAACGCAGACCCTTTAAAGTAATACTGCGTGGTACCCATCCCATGGGTTCCAAATCTCCAGGTTCAAAGGCATCTTCCTACATCGAAAACATGCATAAGAAACCCAGAAGATGGTACACCGTGTGATCGCGAAAGGTTTCTAAAACGCACCTCATTTCTCATCTCCTTGTGCTCGGGTTCGCCATTCCAGCTGCTTTACTAGCAACCTCCCTCCTTGGAGAATCAGCACCTTTAACCTCCTGTTCCGTACAGGTTGCAATTTGTCCTGAGGATGAACGGGAAGAGGGGAAAACAATGAGAGACTAGCTCTAGGTGTTGGGACAGGCACAGGTCACTCTATTTTCCCATCAGGAAGAAGAATTAAGCACAGGCTCAGCCTGCCGCCCGGGACCAGAATAGGGCCTGAAGCAATCCTGCGCTTTTGCGGCCAGGTCCCAAGAAAGCGAGTTGAAAAATGGAGCTCAGGGGCACTGCAATTCACAAACCTGCAGACTTATAAATGATCACTCTCGTCCACAAATATATTGAGGGAAGGCAACGAAGAGGATTTGAAAGCAAGGCAGAATTGCAGGAAACAGATTTCAGGAGGGAGATTCAAATCGCCTTTAAAGCACAGGAAAAGCGGCAAAACCTCGAGAAGATGCCCTTGGCCAAAAAGGGCATATGCGTTTTTTCCTGAATATATTCAGGAAAAAAGGCATATGCCCTTTTTGGCCAACCAAGCAACCTGGAAAGGCAAATCAGCGCTACAAAGAAGTCTCGCTTCCCATCGGTCAAAAGGCCCATGCTGAATAAAGTGTCAAAACCAAAAATGCAGGTCAGGCCATGAGGAAACAGGAGCCTTGCTACGATGATGGGCGGGATGTAAATTGCCAACAGCCACTCTGGAGAAGTGTACAGTGTGTCCTGAAACATCTAAAAAACTCAGCTTAGAGAGCATAGGGCAGTTCCACTCATGGGCGTATAAATTGGGAAAACTAAAAATCAGCAAGACACAGGCACCCCAACGTTTAGGGCTGCTCTGTTGACAAGAACCTCCACTTCGTTACACCTTACACATCTCAGGAAAGAGAAAAATGGATAAAGAAGTTGTGGTCCTTATGTACAATGGAATATCACTCAGCCATGAAATCAACGTCATAAGGCTAGTAGCAGCATGATGAGTGGATTTAGGTACGACGATTCTAAATGAAATAAGTCACACAGAAAAAGACATTTATCATAAGATATCACTTATAGAGGGCATGTAAAAACCGCTACCCTTGAACTGAATTACAAAACAGAACAGAGTCACACGTTTAGAAAACACACTATGGCTGCTTAACGGGAAAGGTGATGTGGGGTGATGCATAAAACAAGGGTTTCAAATTAGCTCAGATACCGTTCCATAAACCCAATATGTAATAGACAAGACCTACTCCTTTCTCAGTGAATTGGACTCAACACCCCCTATTCACGGCCCAAGAATATATCTGACTAGTAAGAATCTTAAAACCTATGTATTGATATCTCTCTGTAAGTGAGTCAAGTGGGTGTAAAGTGGCATAAACACAGCAGTGAAAAGCAGCTAAACCCCATTATAAAAATCAATTACTTTTAAAAACCTGTGAAAAAAAGACAGTGAAAGAGAGAGAAATTCTTACAAAATTCGTTTAGGGGCAGTTATGCTACCTGGATTGACCATATCTAGACCCACAGCTGATTGAGACATAAGGGTGGACACTCTTGGGGCTGAGAGGTTTGGTGAGGTTGGGTGAGGAAACGCAGACCCTTTAAAGTAATACTGCGTGGTACCCATCCCATGGGTCCCAAATCTCCAGGTTCAAGGGCATCTTCCTACATCGAAAACATGCATGAGAAACCCAGAAGATGGTACACCGTGTGATCGGGAAAGGTTTCTAAAACGCACCTCATTTCTCATCTCCTTGTGCTCGGGTTCGCCATTCCAGCCGCTTTACTAACAATCTCCCTCCTTGGAGAATCAGCACCTTTAACCTCCTGTTCCGTACAGGTTGCAATTTGTCCTGAGGATGAACGGGAAGAGGGGAAAACAATGAGAGACTAGCTCTAGGTGTTGGGACAGGCACAGGTCACTCTATTTTCCCATCAGGAAGAAGAATTAACCACAGGCTCAGCCTGCCGCCCGGGACCAGAATAGGGCCTGAAGCAATCCTGCGCTTTTGCGGCCAGCTCCCAAGAAAGTGAGTTGAAAAATGGAGCTCAGGGGCACTGCAATTCACAAACCTGCAGACTTATAAATGATCACTCTCGTCCACAAATATATTGAGGGAAGGCAACGAAGAGGATTTGAAAGCAAGGCAGAATTGCAGGAAACAGATTTCAGGAGGGAGATTCAAATCGCCTTTAAAGCACAGGAAAAGCGGCAAAACCTCGTCAATGACGCCCTTTTTGGCCAACCAAGCAACCTGGAAAGGCAAATCAGCGCTACAAAGAAGTCTCGCTTCCCATCGGTCAAAAGGGCCATGCTGAATAAAGTGTCTAAACCAGAAATGCAGGACAGGCCATGGAGAAACGGGAGCCTTGCTACGCTGATGGGCGGGATGTAAATTGCCAACAGCCACTCTGGAGTATGTACGGTGTGTCCTGAAACATCTAAAAAACTCAGCTTAGAGAGCATAGGGCACTTCCACTCATGGGCGTATAAAGTGGGAAAATTAAAAACCAGCAAGACACAGGCACCCCAAAGTTTAGGGCTGCTCTGTTGACAAGAACCTCCAACTTCGTTACACCTTAAATATCCCAGGAAAGAGAAAAATGGATAAAGATGTTGTGGTCCTTATGTACAATGGAATATCACTCAGCCATGAAATCAACGTGATAATGCTATTAGCAGCATGATGAGTGGATTGAGGTACAACGATTCTAAGTGAAATAAGTCACACAGAAAAAGACACTTACCATAAGATATCACTTATAGAGGGAATGTAAAAACCGCTACCCTTGAACTGAATTACAAAACAGAACAGAGTCACACGTTTAGAAAACACACTATGGCTGCTTAACGGGAAAGGTGAGGTGGGGTGATGCATAAAACAAGGGTTTCAAATTAGCTCAGATACCGTTCCATAAACCCAATATGTACTAGAGAAGACCTACTCCTTGCTCAGTGAATTGGACTCAAAACCCCCTATTCACGGCCCAAGAATATATCTGACTAGTAAGAATCTTAAAACCAATGTATTGATATCTCTCTGTAAGTGAGTCAAGTGGGTGTAAAGTGACATAAACACAGCAGTGAAAAGCAGCTAAACCCCATTATAAAAATCAATTACTTTTAAAAACCTGTGAAAAAAAGACAGTGAAAGAGAGAGAAATTCTTACAAAATTCGTTTAGGGGCAGTTATGCTACCTGGATTGACCATATCTAGACTCACAGCTGATTGAGACATAAGGGTGGACACTCTTGGGGCTGAGAGGTTTGGTGAGGTTGGGTGAGGAAACGCAGACCCTTTAAAGTAATACTGCGTGGTACCCATCCCATGGGTTCCAAATCTCCAGGTTCAAAGGCAACTTCCTACATCGAAAACATGCATAAGAAACCCAGAAGATGGTACACCGTGTGATCGCGAAAGGTTTCTAAAACGCACCTCATTTCTCATCTCCTTGTGCTCGGGTTCGCCATTCCAGCTGCTTTACTAGCAACCTCCCTCCTTGGAGAATCAGCACCTTTAACCTCCTGTTCCGTACAGGTTGCAATTTGTCCTGAGGATGAACGGGAAGAGGGGAAAACAATGAGAGACTAGCTCTAGGTGTTGGGACAGGCACAGGTCACTCTATTTTCCCATCAGGAAGAAGAATTAAGCACAGGCTCAGCCTGCCGCCCGGGACCAGAATAGGGCCTGAAGCAATCCTGCGCTTTTGCGGCCAGGTCCCAAGAAAGCGAGTTGAAAAATGGAGCTCAGGGGCACTGCAATTCACAAACCTGCAGACTTATAAATGATCACTCTCGTCCACAAATATATTGAGGGAAGGCAACGAAGAGGATTTGAAAGCAAGGCAGAATTGCAGGAAACAGATTTCAGGAGGGAGATTCAAATCGCCTTTAAAGCACAGGAAAAGCGGCAAAACCTCGTCAATGACGCCCTTTTTGGCCAACCAAGCAACCTGGAAAGGCAAATCAGCGCTACAAAGAAGTCTCGCTTCCCATCGGTCAAAAGGGCCATGCTGAATAAAGTGTCAAAACCAGAAATGCAGGACAGGCCATGGAGAAACGGGAGCCTTGCTACGCTGATGGGCGGGATGTAAATTGCCAACAGCCACTCTGGAGTATGTACGGTGTGTCCTGAAACATCTAAAAAACTCAGCTTAGAGAGCATAGGGCACTTCCACTCATGGGCGTATAAAGTGGGAAAATTAAAAACCAGCAAGACACAGGCACCCCAAAGTTTAGGGCTGCTCTGTTGACAAGAACCTCCAACTTCGTTACACCTTAAATATCCCAGGAAAGAGAAAAATGGATAAAGATGTTGTGGTCCTTATGTACAATGGAATATCACTCAGCCATGAAATCAACGTCATAATGCTAGTAGCAGCATGATGAGTGGATTGAGGTACAACGATTCTAAGTGAAATAAGTCACACAGAAAAAGACACTTATCATAAGATATCACTTATAGAGGGAATGTAAAAACCGCTACCCTTGAACTGAATTACAAAACAGAACAGAGTCACACGTTTAGAAAACACACTATGGCTGCTTAACGGGAAAGGTGAGGTGGAGTGATGCATAAAACAAGGGTTTCAAATTAGCTCAGATACCGTTCCATAAACCCAATATGTACTAGAGAAGACCTACTCCTTGCTCAGTGAATTGGACTCAAAACCCCCTATTCACGGCCCAAGAATATATCTGACTAGTAAGAATCTTAAAACCTATGTATTGCTATCTCTCTGTAAGTGAGTCAAGTGGGTGTAAAGTGACATAAACACAGCAGTGAAAAGCAGCTAAACCCCATTATAAAAATCAATTACTTTTAAAAACCTGTGAAAAAAAGACAGTGAAAGAGAGAGAAATTCTTACAAAATTCGTTTAGGGGCAGTTATGCTACATGGATTGACCATATCTAGACCCACAGCTGATTGAGACATAAGGGTGGACACTCTTGGGGCTGAGAGATTTGGTGAGGTTGGGTGAGGAAACGCAGACCCTTTAAAGTAATACTGCGTGGTACCCATCCCATGGGTTCCAAATCTCCAGGTTCAAGGGCATCTTCCTACATCGAAAACATGCATGAGAAACCCAGAAGATGGTACACCGTGTGATCGCGAAAGGTTTCTAAAACGCACCTCATTTCTCATCTCCTTGTGCTCGGGTTCGCCATTCCAGCTGCTTTACTAGCAACCTCCCTCCTTGGAGAATCAGCACCTTTAACCTCCTGTTCCGTACAGGTTGCAATTTGTCCTGAGGATGAACGGGAAGAGGGGAAAACAATGAGAGACTAGCTCTAGGTGTTGGGACAGGCACAGGTCACTCTATTTTCCCATCAGGAAGAAGAATTAAGCACAGGCTCAGCCTGCCGCCCGGGACCAGAATAGGGCCTGAAGCAATCCTGCGCTTTTGCGGCCAGCTCCCAAGAAAGCGAGTTGAAAAATGGAGCTCAGGGGCACTGCAATTCACAAACCTGCAGACTTATAAATGATCACTCTCGTCCACAAATATATTGAGGGAAGGCAACGAAGAGGATTTGAAAGCAAGGCAGAATTGCAGGAAACAGATTTCAGGAGGGAGATTCGAATCGCCTTTAAAGCACAGGAAAAGCGGCAAAACCTCGTCAATGACGCCCTTTTTGGCCAACCAAGCAACCTGGAAAGGCAAATCAGCGCTACAAAGAAGTCTCGCTTCCCATCGGTCAAAAGGGCCATGCTGAATAAAGTGTCTAAACCAGAAATGCAGGACAGGCCATGGAGAAACGGGAGCCTTGCTACGCTGATGGGCGGGATGTAAATTGCCAACAGCCACTCTGGAGTATGTACGGTGTGTCCTGAAACATCTAAAAAACTCAGCTTAGAGAGCATAGGGCACTTCCACTCATGGGCGTATAAAGTGGGAAAATTAAAAACCAGCAAGACACAGGCACCCCAAAGTTTAGGGCTGCTCTGTTGACAAGAACCTCCAACTTCGTTACACCTTAAATATCCCAGGAAAGAGAAAAATGGATAAAGATGTTGTGGTCCTTATGTACAATGGAATATCACTCAGCCATGAAATCAACGTGATAATGCTATTAGCAGCATGATGAGTGGATTGAGGTACGACGATTCTAAGTGAAATAAGTCACACAGAGAAAGACACTTACCATAAGATATCACTTATAGAGGGAATGTAAAAACCGCTACCCTTGAACTGAATTACAAAACAGAACAGAGTCACACGTTTAGAAAACACACTATGGCTGCTTAACGGGAAAGGTGAGGTGGGGTGATGCATAAAACAAGGGTTTCAAATTAGCTCAGATACCGTTCCATAAACCCAATATGTACTAGAGAAGACCTACTCCTTGCTCAGTGAATTAGACTCAAAACCCCCTATTCACGGCCCAAGAATATATCTGACTAGTAAGAATCTTAAAACCAATGTATTGATATCTCTCTGTAAGTGAGTCAAGTGGGTGTAAAGTGACATAAACACAGCAGTGAAAAGCAGCTAAACCCCATTATAAAAATCAATTACTTTTAAAAACCTGTGAAAAAAAGACAGTGAAAGAGAGAGAAATTCTTACAAAATTCGTTTAGGGGCAGTTATGCTACCTGGATTGACCATATCTAGACTCACAGCTGATTGAGACATAAGGGTGGACACTCTTGGGGCTGAGAGGTTTGGTGAGGTTGGGTGAGGAAACGCAGACCCTTTAAAGTAATACTGCGTGGTACCCATCCCATGGGTTCCAAATCTCCAGGTTCAAAGGCATCTTCCTACATCGAAAACATGCATAAGAAACCCAGAAGATGGTACACCGTGTGATCGCGAAAGGTTTCTAAAACGCACCTCATTTCTCATCTCCTTGTGCTCGGGTTCGCCATTCCAGCTGCTTTACTAGCAACCTCCCTCCTTGGAGAATCAGCACCTTTAACCTCCTGTTCCGTACAGGTTGCAATTTGTCCTGAGGATGAACGGGAAGAGGGGAAAACAATGAGAGACTAGCTCTAGGTGTTGGGACAGGCACAGGTCACTCTATTTTCCCATCAGGAAGAAGAATTAAGCACAGGCTCAGCCTGCCGCCCGGGACCAGAATAGGGCCTGAAGCAATCCTGCGCTTTTGCGACCAGCTCCCAAGAAAGCGAGTTGAAAAATGGAGCTCAGGAGCACTGCAATTCACAAACCTGCAGACTTATAAATGATCACTCTCGTCCACAAATATATTGAGGGAAGGCAACGAAGAGGATTTGAAAGCAAGGCAGAATTGCAGGAAACAGATTTCAGGAGGGAGATTCAAATCGCCTTTAAAGCACAGGAAAAGCGGCAAAACCTCGAGAAGATGCCCTTGGCCAAAAAGGGCGTATGCGTTTTTTCCTGAATATATTCAGGAAAAAACGCATACGCCCTTTTTGGCCAACCAAGCAACCTGGAAAGGCAAATCAGCGCTACAAAGAAGTCTCGCTTCCCATCGGTCAAAAGGGCCATGCTGAATAAAGTGTCAAAACCAAAAATGCAGGTCAGGCCATGAGGAAACGGGAGCCTTGCTACGATGATGGGCGGGATGTAAATTGCCAACAGCCACTCTGGAGAAGTGTACGGTGTGTCCTGAAACATCTAAAAAACTCAGCTTAGAGAGCATAGGGCAGTTCCACTCATGGGCGTATAAATTGGGAAAACTAAAAATCAGCAAGACACAGGCACCCCAACGTTTAGGGCTGCTCTGTTGACAAGAACCTCCACTTCGTTACACCTTACACATCTCAGGAAAGAGAAAAATGGATAAAGAAGTTGTGGTCCTTATGTACAATGGAATATCACTCAGCCATGAAATCAACGTCATAAGGCTAGTAGCAGCATGATGAGTGGATTTAGGTACGACGATTCTAAATGAAATAAGTCACACAGAAAAAGACATTTATCATAAGATATCACTTATAGAGGGCATGTAAAAACCGCTACCCTTGAACTGAATTACAAAACAGAACAGAGTCACACGTTTAGAAAACACACTATGGCTGCTTAACGGGAAAGGTGATGTGGGGTGATGCATAAAACAAGGGTTTCAAATTAGCTCAGATACCGTTCCATAAACCCAATATGTAATAGACAAGACCTACTCCTTTCTCAGTGAATTGGACTCAACACCCCCTATTCACGGCCCAAGAATATATCTGACTAGTAAGAATCTTAAAACCTATGTATTGATATCTCTCTGTAAGTGAGTCAAGTGGGTGTAAAGTGGCATAAACACAGCAGTGAAAAGCAGCTAAACCCCATTATAAAAATCAATTACTTTTAAAAACCTGTGAAAAAAAGACAGTGAAAGAGAGAGAAATTCTTACAAAATTCGTTTAGGGGCAGTTATGCTACCTGGATTGACCATATCTAGACCCACAGCTGATTGAGACATAAGGGTGGACACTCTTGGGGCTGAGAGGTTTGGTGAGGTTGGGTGAGGAAACGCAGACCCTTTAAAGTAATACTGCGTGGTACCCATCCCATGGGTCCCAAATCTCCAGGTTCAAGGGCATCTTCCTACATCGAAAACATGCATGAGAAACCCAGAAGATGGTACACCATGTGATCGGGAAAGGTTTCTAAAACGCACCTCATTTCTCATCTCCTTGTGCTCGGGTTCGCCATTCCAGCCGCTTTACTAACAATCTCCCTCCTTGGAGAATCAGCACCTTTAACCTCCTGTTCCGTACAGGTTGCAATTTGTCCTGAGGATGAACGGGAAGAGGGGAAAACAATGAGAGACTAGCTCTAGGTGTTGGGACAGGCACAGGTCACTCTATTTTCCCATCAGGAAGAAGAATTAAGCACAGGCTCAGCCTGCCGCCCGGGACCAGAATAGGGCCTGAAGCAATCCTGCGCTTTTGCGGCCAGCTCCCAAGAAAGCGAGTTGAAAAATGGAGCTCAGGGGCACTGCAATTCACAAACCTGCAGACTTATAAATGATCACTCTCGTCCACAAATATATTGAGGGAAGGCAACGAAGAGGATTTGAAAGCAAGGCAGAATTGCAGGAAACAGATTTCAGGAGGGAGATTCGAATCGCCTTTAAAGCACAGGAAAAGCGGCAAAACCTCGTCAATGACGCCCTTTTTGGCCAACCAAGCAACCTGGAAAGGCAAATCAGCGCTACAAAGAAGTCTCGCTTCCCATCGGTCAAAAGGGCCATGCTGAATAAAGTGTCTAAACCAGAAATGCAGGACAGGCCATGGAGAAACGGGAGCCTTGCTACGCTGATGGGCGGGATGTAAATTGCCAACAGCCACTCTGGAGTATGTACGGTGTGTCCTGAAACATCTAAAAAACTCAGCTTAGAGAGCATAGGGCACTTCCACTCATGGGCGTATAAAGTGGGAAAATTAAAAACCAGCAAGACACAGGCACCCCAAAGTTTAGGGCTGCTCTGTTGACAAGAACCTCCAACTTCGTTACACCTTAAATATCCCAGGAAAGAGAAAAATGGATAAAGATGTTGTGGTCCTTATGTACAATGGAATATCACTCAGCCATGAAATCAACGTGATAATGCTATTAGCAGCATGATGAGTGGATTGAGGTACGACGATTCTAAGTGAAATAAGTCACACAGAGAAAGACACTTACCATAAGATATCACTTATAGAGGGAATGTAAAAACCGCTACCCTTGAACTGAATTACAAAACAGAACAGAGTCACACGTTTAGAAAACACACTATGGCTGCTTAACGGGAAAGGTGAGGTGGGGTGATGCATAAAACAAGGGTTTCAAATTAGCTCAGATACCGTTCCATAAACCCAATATGTACTAGAGAAGACCTACTCCTTGCTCAGTGAATTAGACTCAAAACCCCCTATTCACGGCCCAAGAATATATCTGACTAGTAAGAATCTTAAAACCAATGTATTGATATCTCTCTGTAAGTGAGTCAAGTGGGTGTAAAGTGACATAAACACAGCAGTGAAAAGCAGCTAAACCCCATTATAAAAATCAATTACTTTTAAAAACCTGTGAAAAAAAGACAGTGAAAGAGAGAGAAATTCTTACAAAATTCGTTTAGGGGCAGTTATGCTACCTGGATTGACCATATCTAGACTCACAGCTGATTGAGACATAAGGGTGGACACTCTTGGGGCTGAGAGGTTTGGTGAGGTTGGGTGAGGAAACGCAGACCCTTTAAAGTAATACTGCGTGGTACCCATCCCATGGGTTCCAAATCTCCAGGTTCAAAGGCATCTTCCTACATCGAAAACATGCATAAGAAACCCAGAAGATGGTACACCGTGTGATCGCGAAAGGTTTCTAAAACGCACCTCATTTCTCATCTCCTTGTGCTCGGGTTCGCCATTCCAGCTGCTTTACTAGCAACCTCCCTCCTTGGAGAATCAGCACCTTTAACCTCCTGTTCCGTACAGGTTGCAATTTGTCCTGAGGATGAACGGGAAGAGGGGAAAACAATGAGAGACTAGCTCTAGGTGTTGGGACAGGCACAGGTCACTCTATTTTCCCATCAGGAAGAAGAATTAAGCACAGGCTCAGCCTGCCGCCCGGGACCAGAATAGGGCCTGAAGCAATCCTGCGCTTTTGCGACCAGCTCCCAAGAAAGCGAGTTGAAAAATGGAGCTCAGGAGCACTGCAATTCACAAACCTGCAGACTTATAAATGATCACTCTCGTCCACAAATATATTGAGGGAAGGCAACGAAGAGGATTTGAAAGCAAGGCAGAATTGCAGGAAACAGATTTCAGGAGGGAGATTCAAATCGCCTTTAAAGCACAGGAAAAGCGGCAAAACCTCGAGAAGATGCCCTTGGCCAAAAAGGGCGTATGCGTTTTTTCCTGAATATATTCAGGAAAAAACGCATACGCCCTTTTTGGCCAACCAAGCAACCTGGAAAGGCAAATCAGCGCTACAAAGAAGTCTCGCTTCCCATCGGTCAAAAGGGCCATGCTGAATAAAGTGTCAAAACCAAAAATGCAGGTCAGGCCATGAGGAAACGGGAGCCTTGCTACGATGATGGGCGGGATGTAAATTGCCAACAGCCACTCTGGAGAAGTGTACGGTGTGTCCTGAAACATCTAAAAAACTCAGCTTAGAGAGCATAGGGCAGTTCCACTCATGGGCGTATAAATTGGGAAAACTAAAAATCAGCAAGACACAGGCACCCCAACGTTTAGGGCTGCTCTGTTGACAAGAACCTCCACTTCGTTACACCTTACACATCTCAGGAAAGAGAAAAATGGATAAAGAAGTTGTGGTCCTTATGTACAATGGAATATCACTCAGCCATGAAATCAACGTCATAAGGCTAGTAGCAGCATGATGAGTGGATTTAGGTACGACGATTCTAAATGAAATAAGTCACACAGAAAAAGACATTTATCATAAGATATCACTTATAGAGGGCATGTAAAAACCGCTACCCTTGAACTGAATTACAAAACAGAACAGAGTCACACGTTTAGAAAACACACTATGGCTGCTTAACGGGAAAGGTGATGTGGGGTGATGCATAAAACAAGGGTTTCAAATTAGCTCAGATACCGTTCCATAAACCCAATATGTAATAGACAAGACCTACTCCTTTCTCAGTGAATTGGACTCAACACCCCCTATTCACGGCCCAAGAATATATCTGACTAGTAAGAATCTTAAAACCTATGTATTGATATCTCTCTGTAAGTGAGTCAAGTGGGTGTAAAGTGGCATAAACACAGCAGTGAAAAGCAGCTAAACCCCATTATAAAAATCAATTACTTTTAAAAACCTGTGAAAAAAAGACAGTGAAAGAGAGAGAAATTCTTACAAAATTCGTTTAGGGGCAGTTATGCTACCTGGATTGACCATATCTAGACCCACAGCTGATTGAGACATAAGGGTGGACACTCTTGGGGCTGAGAGGTTTGGTGAGGTTGGGTGAGGAAACGCAGACCCTTTAAAGTAATACTGCGTGGTACCCATCCCATGGGTCCCAAATCTCCAGGTTCAAGGGCATCTTCCTACATCGAAAACATGCATGAGAAACCCAGAAGATGGTACACCATGTGATCGGGAAAGGTTTCTAAAACGCACCTCATTTCTCATCTCCTTGTGCTCGGGTTCGCCATTCCAGCCGCTTTACTAACAATCTCCCTCCTTGGAGAATCAGCACCTTTAACCTCCTGTTCCGTACAGGTTGCAATTTGTCCTGAGGATGAACGGGAAGAGGGGAAAACAATGAGAGACTAGCTCTAGGTGTTGGGACAGGCACAGGTCACTCTATTTTCCCATCAGGAAGAAGAATTAACCACAGGCTCAACCTGCCGCCCGGGACCAGTATAGGGCCTGAAGCAATCCTGCGCTTTTGCGGCCAGCTCCCAAGAAAGTGAGTTGAAAAATGGAGCTCAGGGGCACTGCAATTCACAAACCTGCAGACTTATAAATGATCACTCTCGTCCACAAATATATTGAGGGAAGGCAACGAAGAGGATTTGAAAGCAAGGCAGAATTGCAGGAAACAGATTTCAGGAGGGAGATTCAAATCGCCTTTACAGCACAGGAAAAGTGGCAAAACCTCGTCAATGACGCCCTTTTTGGCCAACCAAGCAACCTGGAAAGGCAAATCAGCGCTACAAAGAAGTCTCGCTTCCCATCGGTCAAAAGGGCCATGCTGAATAAAGTGTCAAAACCAGAAATGCAGGACAGGCCATGGAGAAACGGGAGCCTTGCTACGCTGATGGGCGGGATGTAAATTGCCAACAGCCACTCTGGAGTATGTACGGTGTGTCCTGAAACATCTAAAAAACTCAGCTTAGAGAGCATAGGGCACTTCCACTCATGGGCGTATAAAGTGGGAAAATTAAAAACCAGCAAGACACAGGCACCCCAAAGTTTAGGGCTGCTCTGTTGACAAGAACCTCCAACTTCGTTACACCTTAAATATCCCAGGAAAGAGAAAAATGGATAAAGATGTTGTGGTCCTTATGTACAATGGAATATCACTCAGCCATGAAATCAACGTCATAATGCTAGTAGCAGCATGATGAGTGGATTGAGGTACGACGATTCTAAGTGAAATAAGTCACACAGAAAAAGACACTTATCATAAGATATCACTTATAGAGGGAATGTAAAAACCGCTACCCTTGAACTGAATTACAAAACAGAACAGAGTCACACGTTTAGAAAACACACTATGGCTGCTTAACGGGAAAGGTGAGGTGGGGTGATGCATAAAACAAGGGTTTCAAATTAGCTCAGATACCGTTCCATAAACCCAATATGTACTAGAGAAGACCTACTCCTTGCTCAGTGAATTGGACTCAAAACCCCCTATTCACGGCCCAAGAATATATCTGACTAGTAAGAATCTTAAAACTTATGTATTGCTATCTCTCTGTAAGTGAGTCAAGTGGGTGTAAAGTGACATAAACACAGCAGTGAAAAGCAGCTAAACCCCATTATAAAAATCAATTACTTTTAAAAACCTGTGAAAAAAACACAGTGAAAGAGAGAGAAATTCTTACAAAATTCGTTTAGGGGCAGTTATGCTACATGGATTGACCATATCTAGACCCACAGCTGATTGAGACATAAGGGTGGACACTCTTGGGGCTGAGAGATTTGGTGAGGTTGGGTGAGGAAACGCAGACCCTTTAAAGTAATACTGCGTGGTACCCATCCCATGGGTTCCAAATCTCCAGGTTCAAGGGCATCTTCCTACATCGAAAACATGCATGAGAAACCCAGAAGATGGTACACCGTGTGATCGCGAAAGGTTTCTAAAACGCACCTCATTTCTCATCTCCTTGTGCTCGGGTTCGCCATTCCAGCTGCTTTACTAGCAACCTCCCTCCTTGGAGAATCAGCACCTTTAACCTCCTGTTCCGTACAGGTTGCAATTTGTCCTGAGGATGAACGGGAAGAGGGGAAAACAATGAGAGACTAGCTCTAGGTGTTGGGACAGGCACAGGTCACTCTATTTTCCCATCAGGAAGAAGAATTAAGCACAGGCTCAGCCTGCCGCCCGGGACCAGAATAGGGCCTGAAGCAATCCTGCGCTTTTGCGGCCAGCTCCCAAGAAAGCGAGTTGAAAAATGGAGCTCAGGGGCACTGCAATTCACAAACCTGCAGACTTATAAATGATCACTCTCGTCCACAAATATATTGAGGGAAGGCAACGAAGAGGATTTGAAAGCAAGGCAGAATTGCAGGAAACAGATTTCAGGAGGGAGATTCGAATCGCCTTTAAAGCACAGGAAAAGCGGCAAAACCTCGTCAATGACGCCCTTTTTGGCCAACCAAGCAACCTGGAAAGGCAAATCAGCGCTACAAAGAAGTCTCGCTTCCCATCGGTCAAAAGGGCCATGCTGAATAAAGTGTCTAAACCAGAAATGCAGGACAGTCCATGGAGAAACGGGAGCCTTGCTACGCTGATGGGCGGGATGTAAATTGCCAACAGCCACTCTGGAGTATGTACGGTGTGTCCTGAAACATCTAAAAAACTCAGCTTAGAGAGCATAGGGCACTTCCACTCATGGGCGTATAAAGTGGGAAAATTAAAAACCAGCAAGACACAGGCACCCCAAAGTTTAGGGCTGCTCTGTTGACAAGAACCTCCAACTTCGTTACACCTTAAATATCCCAGGAAAGAGAAAAATGGATAAAGATGTTGTGGTCCTTATGTACAATGGAATATCACTCAGCCATGAAATCAACGTGATAATGCTATTAGCAGCATGATGAGTGGATTGAGGTACGACGATTCTAAGTGAAATAAGTCACACAGAAAAAGACACTTACCATAAGATATCACTTATAGAGGGAATGTAAAAACCGCTACCCTTGAACTGAATTACAAAACAGAACAGAGTCACACGTTTAGAAAACACACTATGGCTGCTTAACGGGAAAGGTGAGGTGGGGTGATGCATAAAACAAGGGTTTCAAATTAGCTCAGATACCGTTCCATAAACCCAATATGTACTAGAGAAGACCTACTCCTTGCTCAGTGAATTGGACTCAAAACCCCCTATTCACGGCCCAAGAATATATCTGACTAGTAAGAATCTTAAAACCAATGTATTGATATCTCTCTGTAAGTGAGTCAAGTGGGTGTAAAGTGACATAAACACAGCAGTGAAAAGCAGCTAAACCCCATTATAAAAATCAATTACTTTTAAAAACCTGTGAAAAAAAGACAGTGAAAGAGAGAGAAATTCTTACAAAATTCGTTTAGGGGCAGTTATGCTACCTGGATTGACCATATCTAGACTCACAGCTGATTGAGACATAAGGGTGGACACTCTTGGGGCTGAGAGGTTTGGTGAGGTTGGGTGAGGAAACGCAGACCCTTTAAAGTAATACTGCGTGGTACCCATCCCATGGGTTCCAAATCTCCAGGTTCAAAGGCATCTTCCTACATCGAAAACATGCATAAGAAACCCAGAAGATGGTACACCGTGTGATCGCGAAAGGTTTCTAAAACGCACCTCATTTCTCATCTCCTTGTGCTCGGGTTCGCCATTCCAGCTGCTTTACTAGCAACCTCCCTCCTTGGAGAATCAGCACCTTTAACCTCCTGTTCCGTACAGGTTGCAATTTGTCCTGAGGATGAACGGGAAGAGGGGAAAACAATGAGAGACTAGCTCTAGGTGATGGGACAGGCACAGGTCACTCTATTTTCCCATCAGGAAGAAGAATTAAGCACAGGCTCAGCCTGCCGCCCGGGACCAGAATAGGGCCTGAAGCAATCCTGCGCTTTTGCGGCCAGCTCCCAAGAAAGCGAGTTGAAAAATGGAGCTCAGTGGCACTGCAATTCACAAAGCTGCAGACTTATAAATGATCACTCTCGTCCACAAATATATTGAGGGAAGGCAACGAAGAGGATTTGAAAGCAAGGCAGAATTGCAGGAAACAGATTTCAGGAGGGAGATTCGAATCGCCTTTAAAGCACAGGAAAAGCGGCAAAACCTCGACAAGATGCGCTTGGCCAAAAAGGGCGTATGGTTTTTTCCTGAATATATTCAGGAAAAAACGCATACGCCCTTTTTGGCCAACCAAGCAACCTGGAAAGGCAAATCAGCGCTACAAAGAAGTCTCGCTTCCCATCGGTCAAAAGGGCCATGCTGAATAAAGTGTCAAAACCAAAAATGCAGGGCAGGCCATGAGGAAACGGGAGCCTTGCTACGCTGATGGGCGGGATGTAAATTGCCAACAGCCACTCTGGAGAAGTGTACGGTGTGTCCTGAAACATCTAAAAAACTCAGCTTAGAGAGCATAGGGCAGTTCCACTCATGGGCGTATAAATTGGGAAAACTAAAAATCAGGAAGACACAGGCACCCCAACGTTTAGGGCTGCTCTGTTGACAAGAACCTCCACTTCGTTACACCTTACATATCTCAGGAAAGAGAAAAATGGATAAAGAAGTTGTGGTCCTTATGTACAATGGAATATCACTCAGCCATGAAATCAACGTCATAAGGCTAGTAGCAGCATGATGAGTGGATTTAGGTACGACGATTCTAAATGAAATAAGTCACACAGAAAAAGACATTTATCATAAGATATCACTTATAGAGGGAATGTAAAAACCGCTACCCTTGAACTGAATTACAAAACTGAACACAGTCACACGTTTAGAAAACACACTATGGCTGCTTAACGGGAAAGAGGAGGTGGGGTGATGCATAAAACAAGGGTTTCAAATTAGCTCAGATACCGTTCCATAAACCCAATATGTAATAGACAAGACCTACTCCTTGCTCAGTGAATTGGACTCAAAACCCCCTATTCACGGCCCAAGAATATATCTGACTAGTAAGAATCTTAAAACCTATGTATTGATATCTCTCAGTAAGTGAGTCAAGTGGGTGTAAAGTGACATAAACACAGCAGTGAAAAGCAGGTAAACCCCATTATAAAAATCAATTACTTCTAAAAACCTGTGAAAAAAAGACAGTGAAAGAGAGAGAAATTCTTACAAAATTCGTTTAGGGGCAGTTATGCTACCTGGATTGACCATATCTAGACCCACAGCTGATTGAGACATAAGGGTGGACACTCTTGGGGCTGAGAGGTTTGGTGAGGTTGGGTGAGGAAACGCAGACCCTTTAAAGTAATACTGCGTGGTACCCATCCCATGGGTCCCAAATCTCCAGGTTCAAGGGCATCTTCCTACATCGAAAACATGCATGAGAAACCCAGAAGATGGTACACCGTGTGATCGGGAAAGGTTTCTAAAACGCACCTCATTTCTCATCTCCTTGTGCTCGGGTTCGCCATTCCAGCCTCTTTACTAACAATCTCCCTCCTTGGAGAATCAGCACCTTTAACCTCCTGTTCCGTACAGGTTGCAATTTGTCCTGAGGATGAACGGGAAGAGGGGAAAACAATGAGAGACTAGCTCTAGGTGTTGGGACAGGCACAGGTCACTCTATTTTCCCATCAGGAAGAAGAATTAAGCACAGGCTCAGCCTGCCGCCCGGGACCAGAATAGGGCCTGAAGCAATCCTGCGCTTTTGCGGCCAGCTCCCAAGAAAGCGAGTTGAAAAATGGAGCTCAGGGGCACTGCAATTCACAAACCTGCAGACTTATAAATGATCACTCTCGTCCACAAATATATTGAGGGAAGGCAACGAAGAGGATTTGAAAGCAAGGCAGAATTGCAGGAAACAGATTTCAGGAGGGAGATTCGAATCGCCTTTAAAGCACAGGAAAAGCGGCAAAACCTCGTCAATGACGCCCTTTTTGGCCAACCAAGCAACCTGGAAAGGCAAATCAGCGCTACAAAGAAGTCTCGCTTCCCATCGGTCAAAAGGGCCATGCTGAATAAAGTGTCTAAACCAGAAATGCAGGACAGGCCATGGAGAAACGGGAGCCTTGCTACGCTGATGGGCGGGATGTAAATTGCCAACAGCCACTCTGGAGTATGTACGGTGTGTCCTGAAACATCTAAAAAACTCAGCTTAGAGAGCATAGGGCACTTCCACTCATGGGCGTATAAAGTGGGAAAATTAAAAACCAGCAAGACACAGGCACCCCAAAGTTTAGGGCTGCTCTGTTGACAAGAACCTCCAACTTCGTTACACCTTAAATATCCCAGGAAAGAGAAAAATGGATAAAGATGTTGTGGTCCTTATGTACAATGGAATATCACTCAGCCATGAAATCAACGTGATAATGCTATTAGCAGCATGATGAGTGGATTGAGGTACGACGATTCTAAGTGAAATAAGTCACACAGAAAAAGACACTTACCATAAGATATCACTTATAGAGGGAATGTAAAAACCGCTACCCTTGAACTGAATTACAAAACAGAACAGAGTCACACGTTTAGAAAACACACTATGGCTGCTTAACGGGAAAGGTGAGGTGGGGTGATGCATAAAACAAGGGTTTCAAATTAGCTCAGATACCGTTCCATAAACCCAATATGTACTAGAGAAGACCTACTCCTTGCTCAGTGAATTGGACTCAAAACCCCCTATTCACGGCCCAAGAATATATCTGACTAGTAAGAATCTTAAAACCAATGTATTGATATCTCTGTAAGTGAGTCAAGTGGGTGTAAAGTGACATAAACACAGCAGTGAAAAGCAGCTAAACCCCATTATAAAAATCAATTACTTTTAAAAACCTGTGAAAAAAAGACAGTGAAAGAGAGAGAAATTCTTACAAAATTCGTTTAGGGGCAGTTATGCTACCTGGATTGACCATATCTAGACTCACAGCTGATTGAGACATAAGGGTGGACACTCTTGGGGCTGAGAGGTTTGGTGAGGTTGGGTGAGGAAACGCAGACCCTTTAAAGTAATACTGCGTGGTACCCATCCCATGGGTTCCAAATCTCCAGGTTCAAAGGCATCTTCCTACATCGAAAACATGCATAAGAAACCCAGAAGATGGTACACCGTGTGATCGCGAAAGGTTTCTAAAACGCACCTCATTTCTCATCTCCTTGTGCTCGGGTTCGCCATTCCAGCTGCTTTACTAGCAACCTCCCTCCTTGGAGAATCAGCACCTTTAACCTCCTGTTCCGTACAGGTTGCAATTTGTCCTGAGGATGAACGGGAAGAGGGGAAAACAATGAGAGACTAGCTCTAGGTGTTGGGACAGGCACAGGTCACTCTATTTTCCCATCAGGAAGAAGAATTAAGCACAGGCTCAGCCTGCCGCCCGGGACCAGAATAGGGCCTGAAGCAATCCTGCGCTTTTGCGGCCAGGTCCCAAGAAAGCGAGTTGAAAAATGGAGCTCAGGGGCACTGCAATTCACAAACCTGCAGACTTATAAATGATCACTCTCGTCCACAAATATATTGAGGGAAGGCAACGAAGAGGATTTGAAAGCAAGGCAGAATTGCAGGAAACAGATTTCAGGAGGGAGATTCAAATCGCCTTTAAAGCACAGGAAAAGCGGCAAAACCTCGAGAAGATGCCCTTGGCCAAAAAGGGCATATGCGTTTTTTCCTGAATATATTCAGGAAAAAAGGCATATGCCCTTTTTGGCCAACCAAGCAACCTGGAAAGGCAAATCAGCGCTACAAAGAAGTCTCGCTTCCCATCGGTCAAAAGGGCCATGCTGAATAAAGTGTCAAAACCAAAAATGCAGGTCAGGCCATGAGGAAACAGGAGCCTTGCTACGATGATGGGCGGGATGTAAATTGCCAACAGCCACTCTGGAGAAGTGTACAGTGTGTCCTGAAACATCTAAAAAACTCAGCTTAGAGAGCATAGGGCAGTTCCACTCATGGGCGTATAAATTGGGAAAACTAAAAATCAGCAAGACACAGGCACCCCAACGTTTAGGGCTGCTCTGTTGACAAGAACCTCCACTTCGTTACACCTTACACATCTCAGGAAAGAGAAAAATGGATAAAGAAGTTGTGGTCCTTATGTACAATGGAATATCACTCAGCCATGAAATCAACGTCATAAGGCTAGTAGCAGCATGATGAGTGGATTTAGGTACGACGATTCTAAATGAAATAAGTCACACAGAAAAAGACATTTATCATAAGATATCACTTATAGAGGGCATGTAAAAACCGCTACCCTTGAACTGAATTACAAAACAGAACAGAGTCACACGTTTAGAAAACACACTATGGCTGCTTAACGGGAAAGGTGATGTGGGGTGATGCATAAAACAAGGGTTTCAAATTAGCTCAGATACCGTTCCATAAACCCAATATGTAATAGACAAGACCTACTCCTTTCTCAGTGAATTGGACTCAACACCCCCTATTCACGGCCCAAGAATATATCTGACTAGTAAGAATCTTAAAACCTATGTATTGATATCTCTCTGTAAGTGAGTCAAGTGGGTGTAAAGTGGCATAAACACAGCAGTGAAAAGCAGCTAAACCCCATTATAAAAATCAATTACTTTTAAAAACCTGTGAAAAAAAGACAGTGAAAGAGAGAGAAATTCTTACAAAATTCGTTTAGGGGCAGTTATGCTACCTGGATTGACCATATCTAGACCCACAGCTGATTGAGACATAAGGGTGGACACTCTTGGGGCTGAGAGGTTTGGTGAGGTTGGGTGAGGAAACGCAGACCCTTTAAAGTAATACTGCGTGGTACCCATCCCATGGGTCCCAAATCTCCAGGTTCAAGGGCATCTTCCTACATCGAAAACATGCATGAGAAACCCAGAAGATGGTACACCGTGTGATCGGGAAAGGTTTCTAAAACGCACCTCATTTCTCATCTCCTTGTGCTCGGGTTCGCCATTCCAGCCGCTTTACTAACAATCTCCCTCCTTGGAGAATCAGCACCTTTAACCTCCTGTTCCGTACAGGTTGCAATTTGTCCTGAGGATGAACGGGAAGAGGGGAAAACAATGAGAGACTAGCTCTAGGTGTTGGGACAGGCACAGGTCACTCTATTTTCCCATCAGGAAGAAGAATTAACCACAGGCTCAGCCTGCCGCCCGGGACCAGAATAGGGCCTGAAGCAATCCTGCGCTTTTGCGGCCAGCTCCCAAGAAAGTGAGTTGAAAAATGGAGCTCAGGGGCACTGCAATTCACAAACCTGCAGACTTATAAATGATCACTCTCGTCCACAAATATATTGAGGGAAGGCAACGAAGAGGATTTGAAAGCAAGGCAGAATTGCAGGAAACAGATTTCAGGAGGGAGATTCAAATCGCCTTTAAAGCACAGGAAAAGCGGCAAAACCTCGTCAATGACGCCCTTTTTGGCCAACCAAGCAACCTGGAAAGGCAAATCAGCGCTACAAAGAAGTCTCGCTTCCCATCGGTCAAAAGGGCCATGCTGAATAAAGTGTCAAAACCAGAAATGCAGGACAGGCCATGGAGAAACGGGAGCCTTGCTACGCTGATGGGCGGGATGTAAATTGCCAACAGCCACTCTGGAGTATGTACGGTGTGTCCTGAAACATCTAAAAAACTCAGCTTAGAGAGCATAGGGCACTTCCACTCATGGGCGTATAAAGTGGGAAAATTAAAAACCAGCAAGACACAGGCACCCCAAAGTTTAGGGCTGCTCTGTTGACAAGAACCTCCAACTTCGTTACACCTTAAATATCCCAGGAAAGAGAAAAATGGATAAAGATGTTGTGGTCCTTATGTACAATGGAATATCACTCAGCCATGAAATCAACGTCATAATGCTAGTAGCAGCATGATGAGTGGATTGAGGTACGACGATTCTAAGTGAAATAAGTCACACAGAAAAAGACACTTATCATAAGATATCACTTATAGAGGGAATGTAAAAACCGCTACCCTTGAACTGAATTACAAAACAGAACAGAGTCACACGTTTAGAAAACACACTATGGCTGCTTAACGGGAAAGGTGAGGTGGGGTGATGCATAAAACAAGGGTTTCAAATTAGCTCAGATACCGTTCCATAAACCCAATATGTACAAGAGAAGACCTACTCCTTGCTCAGTGAATTGGACTCAAAACCCCCTATTCACGGCCCAAGAATATATCTGACTAGTAAGAATCTTAAAACCTATGTATTGATATCTCTCTGTAAGTGAGTCAAGTGGGTGTAAAGTGACATAAACACAGCAGTGAAAAGCAGCTAAACCCCATTATAAAAATCAATTACTTTTAAAAACCTGTGAAAAAAAGACAGTGAAAGAGAGAGAAATTCTTACAAAATTCGTTTAGGGGCAGTTATGCTACCTAGATTGACCATATCTAGACCCACAGCTGATTGAGACATAAGGGTGGACACTCTTGGGGCTGAGAGGTTTGGTGAGGTTGGGTGAGGAAACGCAGACCCTTTAAAGTAATACTGCGTGGTACCCATCCCATGGGTTCCAAATCTCCAGGTTCAAGGGCATCTTCCTACATCGAAAACATGCATGAGAAACCCAGAAGATGGTACACCGTGTGATCGCGAAAGGTTTCTAAAACGCACCTCATTTCTCATCTCCTTGTGCTCGGGTTCGCCATTCCAGCTGCTTTACTAGCAACCTCCCTCCTTGGAGAATCAGCACCTTTAACCTCCTGTTCCGTACAGGTTGCAATTTGTCCTGAGGATGAACGGGAAGAGGGGAAAACAATGAGAGACTAGCTCTAGGTGTTGGGACAGGCACAGGTCACTCTATTTTCCCATCAGGAAGAAGAATTAAGCACAGGCTCAGCCTGCCGCCCGGGACCAGAATAGGGCCTGAAGCAATCCTGCGCTTTTGCGGCCAGCTCCCAAGAAAGCGAGTTGAAAAATGGAGCTCAGGGGCACTGCAATTCACAAACCTGCAGACTTATAAATGATCACTCTCGTCCACAAATATATTGAGGGAAGGCAACGAAGAGGATTTGAAAGCAAGGCAGAATTGCAGGAAACAGATTTCAGGAGGGAGATTCGAATCGCCTTTAAAGCACAGGAAAAGCGGCAAAACCTCGTCAATGACGCCCTTTTTGGCCAACCAAGCAACCTGGAAAGGCAAATCAGCGCTACAAAGAAGTCTCGCTTCCCATCGGTCAAAAGGGCCATGCTGAATAAAGTGTCTAAACCAGAAATGCAGGACAGGCCATGGAGAAACGGGAGCCTTGCTACGCTGATGGGCGGGATGTAAATTGCCAACAGCCACTCTGGAGTATGTACGGTGTGTCCTGAAACATCTAAAAAACTCAGCTTAGAGAGCATAGGGCACTTCCACTCATGGGCGTATAAAGTGGGAAAATTAAAAACCAGCAAGACACAGGCACCCCAAAGTTTAGGGCTGCTCTGTTGACAAGAACCTCCAACTTCGTTACACCTTAAATATCCCAGGAAAGAGAAAAATGGATAAAGATGTTGTGGTCCTTATGTACAATGGAATATCACTCAGCCATGAAATCAACGTGATAATGCTATTAGCAGCATGATGAGTGGATTGAGGTACAACGATTCTTAGTGAAATAAGTCACACAGAAAAAGACACTTACCATAAGATATCACTTATAGAGGGAATGTAAAAACCGCTACCCTTGAACTGAATTACAAAACAGAACAGAGTCACACGTTTAGAAAACACACTATGGCTGCTTAACGGGAAAGGTGAGGTGGGGTGATGCATAAAACAAGGGTTTCAAATTAGCTCAGATACCGTTCCATAAACCCAATATGTACTAGAGAAGACCTACTCCTTGCTCAGTGAATTGGACTCAAAACCCCCTATTCACGGCCCAAGAATATATCTGACTAGTAAGAATCTTAAAACCAATGTATTGATATCTCTCTGTAAGTGAGTCAAGTGGGTGTAAAGTGACATAAACACAGCAGTGAAAAGCAGCTAAACCCCATTATAAAAATCAATTACTTTTAAAAACCTGTGAAAAAAAGACAGTGAAAGAGAGAGAAATTCTTACAAAATTCGTTTAGGGGCAGTTATGCTACCTGGATTGACCATATCTAGACTCACAGCTGATTGAGACATAAGGGTGGACACTCTTGGGGCTGAGAGGTTTGGTGAGGTTGGGTGAGGAAACGCAGACCCTTTAAAGTAATACTGCGTGGTACCCATCCCATGGGTTCCAAATCTCCAGGTTCAAAGGCATCTTCCTACATCGAAAACATGCATAAGAAACCCAGAAGATGGTACACCGTGTGATCGCGAATGGTTTCTAAAACGAACCTCATTTCTCATCTCCTTGTGCTCGGGTTCGCCATTCCAGCTGCTTTACTAGCAACCTCCCTCCTTGGAGAATCAGCACCTTTAACCTCCTGTTCCGTACAGGTTGCAATTTGTCCTGAGGATGAACGGGAAGAGGGGAAAACAATGAGAGACTAGCTCTAGGTGTTGGGACAGGCACAGGTCACTCTATTTTCCCATCAGGAAGAAGAATTAAGCACAGGCTCAGCCTGCCGCCCGGGACCAGAATAGGGCCTGAAGCAATCCTGCGCTTTTGCGGCCAGCTCCCAAGAAAGCGAGTTGAAAAATGGAGCTCAGGGGCACTGCAATTCACAAACCTGCAGACTTATAAATGATCACTCTCGTCCACAAATATATTGAGGGAAGGCAACGAAGAGGATTTGAAAGCAAGGCAGAATTGCAGGAAACAGATTTCAGGAGGGAGATTCAAATCGCCTTTAAAGCACAGGAAAAGCGGCAAAACCTCGAGAAGATGCCCTTGGCCAAAAAGGGCGTATGCGTTTTTTCCTGAATATATTCAGGAAAAAACGCATACGCCCTTTTTGGCCAACCAAGCAACCTGGAAAGGCAAATCAGCGCTACAAAGAAGTCTCGCTTCCCATCGGTCAAAAGGGCCATGCTGAATAAAGTGTCAAAACCAAAAATGCAGGTCAGGCCATGAGGAAACGGGAGCCTTGCTACGATGATGGGCGGGATGTAAATTGCCAACAGCCACTCTGGAGAAGTGTACGGTGTGTCCTGAAACATCTAAAAAACTCAGCTTAGAGAGCATAGGGCAGTTCCACTCATGGGCGTATAAATTGGGAAAACTAAAAATCAGCAAGACACAGGCACCCCAACGTTTAGGGCTGCTCTGTTGACAAGAACCTCCACTTCGTTACACCTTACATATCTCAGGAAAGAGAAAAATGGATAAAGAAGTTGTGGTCCTTATGTACAATGGAATATCACTCAGCCATGAAATCAACGTCATAAGGCTAGTAGCAGCATGATGAGTGGATTTAGGTACGACGATTCTAAATGAAATAAGTCACACAGAAAAAGACATTTATCATAAGATATCACTTATAGAGGGCATGTAAAAACCGCTACCCTTGAACTGAATTACAAAACAGAACAGAGTCACACGTTTAGAAAACACACTATGGCTGCTTAACGGGAAAGGTGATGTGGGGTGATGCATAAAACAAGGGTTTCAAATTAGCTCAGATACCGTTCCATAAACCCAATATGTAATAGACAAGACCTACTCCTTTCTCAGTGAATTGGACTCAACACCCCCTATTCACGGCCCAAGAATATATCTGACTAGTAAGAATCTTAAAACCTATGTATTGATATCTCTCTGTAAGTGAGTCAAGTGGGTGTAAAGTGGCATAAACACAGCAGTGAAAAGCAGCTAAACCCCATTATAAAAATCAATTACTTTTAAAAACCTGTGAAAAAAAGACAGTGAAAGAGAGAGAAATTCTTACAAAATTCGTTTAGGGGCAGTTATGCTACCTGGATTGACCATATCTAGACCCACAGCTGATTGAGACATAAGGGTGGACACTCTTGGGGCTGAGAGGTTTGGTGAGGTTGGGTGAGGAAACGCAGACCCTTTAAAGTAATACTGCGTGGTACCCATCCCATGGGTCCCAAATCTCCAGGTTCAAGGGCATCTTCCTACATCGAAAACATGCATGAGAAACCCAGAAGATGGTACACCGTGTGATCGGGAAAGGTTTCTAAAACGCACCTCATTTCTCATCTCCTTGTGCTCGGGTTCGCCATTCCAGCCGCTTTACTAACAATCTCCCTCCTTGGAGAATCAGCACCTTTAACCTCCTGTTCCGTACAGGTTGCAATTTGTCCTGAGGATGAACGGGAAGAGGGGAAAACAATGAGAGACTAGCTCTAGGTGTTGGGACAGGCACAGGTCACTCTATTTTCCCATCAGGAAGAAGAATTAACCACAGGCTCAGCCTGCCGCCCGGGACCAGAATAGGGCCTGAAGCAATCCTGCGCTTTTGCGGCCAGCTCCCAAGAAAGTGAGTTGAAAAATGGAGCTCAGGGGCACTGCAATTCACAAACCTGCAGACTTATAAATGATCACTCTCGTCCACAAATATATTGAGGGAAGGCAACGAAGAGGATTTGAAAGCAAGGCAGAATTGCAGGAAACAGATTTCAGGATGGAGATTCAAATCGCCTTTAAAGCACAGGAAAAGCGGCAAAACCTCGTCAATGACGCCCTTTTTGGCCAACCAAGCAACCTGGAAAGGCAAATCAGCGCTACAAAGAAGTCTCGCTTCCCATCGGTCAAAAGGGCCATGCTGAATAAAGTGTCAAAACCAGAAATGCAGGACAGGCCATGGAGAAACGGGAGCCTTGCTACGCTGATGGGCGGGATGTAAATTGCCAACAGCCACTCTGGAGTATGTACGGTGTGTCCTGAAACATCTAAAAAACTCAGCTTAGAGAGCATAGGGCACTTCCACTCATGGGCGTATAAAGTGGGAAAATTAAAAACCAGCAAGACACAGGCACCCCAAAGTTTAGGGCTGCTCTGTTGACAAGAACCTCCAACTTCGTTACACCTTAAATATCCCAGGAAAGAGAAAAATGGATAAAGATGTTGTGGTCCTTATGTACAATGGAATATCACTCAGCCATGAAATCAACGTCATAATGCTAGTAGCAGCATGATGAGTGGATTGAGGTACAACGATTCTAAGTGAAATAAGTCACACAGAAAAAGACACTTATCATAAGATATCACTTATAGAGGGAATGTAAAAACCGCTACCCTTGAACTGAATTACAAAACAGAACAGAGTCACACGTTTAGAAAACACACTATGGCTGCTTAACGGGAAAGGTGAGGTGGAGTGATGCATAAAACAAGGGTTTCAAATTAGCTCAGATACCGTTCCATAAACCCAATATGTACTAGAGAAGACCTACTCCTTGCTCAGTGAATTGGACTCAAAACCCCCTATTCACGGCCCAAGAATATATCTGACTAGTAAGAATCTTAAAACCTATGTATTGCTATCTCTCTGTAAGTGAGTCAAGTGGGTGTAAAGTGACATAAACACAGCAGTGAAAAGCAGCTAAACCCCATTATAAAAATCAATTACTTTTAAAAACCTGTGAAAAAAAGACAGTGAAAGAGAGAGAAATTCTTACAAAATTCGTTTAGGGGCAGTTATGCTACATGGATTGACCATATCTAGACCCACAGCTGATTGAGACATAAGGGTGGACACTCTTGGGGCTGAGAGATTTGGTGAGGTTGGGTGAGGAAACGCAGACCCTTTAAAGTAATACTGCGTGGTACCCATCCCATGGGTTCCAAATCTCCAGGTTCAAGGGCATCTTCCTACATCGAAAACATGCATGAGAAACCCAGAAGATGGTACACCGTGTGATCGCGAAAGGTTTCTAAAACGCACCTCATTTCTCATCTCCTTGTGCTCGGGTTCGCCATTCCAGCTGCTTTACTAGCAACCTCCCTCCTTGGAGAATCAGCACCTTTAACCTCCTGTTCCGTACAGGTTGCAATTTGTCCTGAGGATGAACGGGAAGAGGGGAAAACAATGAGAGACTAGCTCTAGGTGTTGGGACAGGCACAGGTCACTCTATTTTCCCATCAGGAAGAAGAATTAAGCACAGGCTCAGCCTGCCGCCCGGGACCAGAATAGGGCCTGAAGCAATCCTGCGCTTTTGCGGCCAGCTCCCAAGAAAGCGAGTTGAAAAATGGAGCTCAGGGGCACTGCAATTCACAAACCTGCAGACTTATAAATGATCACTCTCGTCCACAAATATATTGAGGGAAGGCAACGAAGAGGATTTGAAAGCAAGGCAGAATTGCAGGAAACAGATTTCAGGAGGGAGATTCGAATCGCCTTTAAAGCACAGGAAAAGCGGCAAAACCTCGTCAATGACGCCCTTTTTGGCCAACCAAGCAACCTGGAAAGGCAAATCAGCGCTACAAAGAAGTCTCGCTTCCCATCGGTCAAAAGGGCCATGCTGAATAAAGTGTCTAAACCAGAAATGCAGGACAGGCCATGGAGAAACGGGAGCCTTGCTACGCTGATGGGCGGGATGTAAATTGCCAACAGCCACTCTGGAGTATGTACGGTGTGTCCTGAAACATCTAAAAAACTCAGCTTAGAGAGCATAGGGCACTTCCACTCATGGGCGTATAAAGTGGGAAAATTAAAAACCAGCAAGACACAGGCACCCCAAAGTTTAGGGCTGCTCTGTTGACAAGAACCTCCAACTTCGTTACACCTTAAATATCCCAGGAAAGAGAAAAATGGATAAAGATGTTGTGGTCCTTATGTACAATGGAATATCACTCAGCCATGAAATCAACGTGATAATGCTATTAGCAGCATGATGAGTGGATTGAGGTACGACGATTCTAAGTGAAATAAGTCACACAGAGAAAGACACTTACCATAAGATATCACTTATAGAGGGAATGTAAAAACCGCTACCCTTGAACTGAATTACAAAACAGAACAGAGTCACACGTTTAGAAAACACACTATGGCTGCTTAACGGGAAAGGTGAGGTGGGGTGATGCATAAAACAAGGGTTTCAAATTAGCTCAGATACCGTTCCATAAACCCAATATGTACTAGAGAAGACCTACTCCTTGCTCAGTGAATTAGACTCAAAACCCCCTATTCACGGCCCAAGAATATATCTGACTAGTAAGAATCTTAAAACCAATGTATTGATATCTCTCTGTAAGTGAGTCAAGTGGGTGTAAAGTGACATAAACACAGCAGTGAAAAGCAGCTAAACCCCATTATAAAAATCAATTACTTTTAAAAACCTGTGAAAAAAAGACAGTGAAAGAGAGAGAAATTCTTACAAAATTCGTTTAGGGGCAGTTATGCTACCTGGATTGACCATATCTAGACTCACAGCTGATTGAGACATAAGGGTGGACACTCTTGGGGCTGAGAGGTTTGGTGAGGTTGGGTGAGGAAACGCAGACCCTTTAAAGTAATACTGCGTGGTACCCATCCCATGGGTTCCAAATTTCCAGGTTCAAAGGCATCTTCCTACATCGAAAACATGCATAAGAAACCCAGAAGATGGTACACCGTGTGATCGCGAAAGGTTTCTAAAACGCACCTCATTTCTCATCTCCTTGTGCTCGGGTTCGCCATTCCAGCTGCTTTACTAGCAACCTCCCTCCTTGGAGAATCAGCACCTTTAACCTCCTGTTCCGTACAGGTTGCAATTTGTCCTGAGGATGAACGGGAAGAGGGGAAAACAATGAGAGACTAGCTCTAGGTGTTGGGACAGGCACAGGTCACTCTATTTTCCCATCAGGAAGAAGAATTAAGCACAGGCTCAGCCTGCCGCCCGGGACCAGAATAGGGCCTGAAGCAATCCTGCGCTTTTGCGACCAGCTCCCAAGAAAGCGAGTTGAAAAATGGAGCTCAGGAGCACTGCAATTCACAAACCTGCAGACTTATAAATGATCACTCTCGTCCACAAATATATTGAGGGAAGGCAACGAAGAGGATTTGAAAGCAAGGCAGAATTGCAGGAAACAGATTTCAGGAGGGAGATTCAAATCGCCTTTAAAGCACAGGAAAAGCGGCAAAACCTCGAGAAGATGCCCTTGGCCAAAAAGGGCGTATGCGTTTTTTCCTGAATATATTCAGGAAAAAACGCATACGCCTTTTTTGGCCAACCAAGCAACCTGGAAAGGCAAATCAGCGCTACAAAGAAGTCTCGCTTCCCATCGGTCAAAAGGGCCATGCTGAATAAAGTGTCAAAACCAAAAATGCAGGTCAGGCCATGAGGAAACGGGAGCCTTGCTACGATGATGGGCGGGATGTAAATTGCCAACAGCCACTCTGGAGAAGTGTACGGTGTGTCCTGAAACATCTAAAAAACTCAGCTTAGAGAGCATAGGGCACTTCCACTCATGGGCGTATAAATTGGGAAAACTAAAAATCAGCAAGACACAGGCACCCCAACGTTTAGGGCTGCTCTGTTGACAAGAACCTCCACTTCGTTACACCTTACACATCTCAGGAAAGAGAAAAATGGATAAAGAAGTTGTGGTCCTTATGTACAATGGAATATCACTCAGCCATGAAATCAACGTCATAAGGCTAGTAGCAGCATGATGAGTGGATTTAGGTACGACGATTCTAAATGAAATAAGTCACACAGAAAAAGACATTTATCATAAGATATCACTTATAGAGGGCATGTAAAAACCGCTACCCTTGAACTGAATTACAAAACAGAACAGAGTCACACGTTTAGAAAACACACTATGGCTGCTTAACGGGAAAGGTGATGTGGGGTGATGCATAAAACAAGGGTTTCAAATTAGCTCAGATACCGTTCCATAAACCCAATATGTAATAGACAAGACCTACTCCTTTCTCAGTGAATTGGACTCAACACCCCCTATTCACGGCCCAAGAATATATCTGACTAGTAAGAATCTTAAAACCTATGTATTGATATCTCTCTGTAAGTGAGTCAAGTGGGTGTAAAGTGGCATAAACACAGCAGTGAAAAGCAGCTAAACCCCATTATAAAAATCAATTACTTTTAAAAACCTGTGAAAAAAAGACAGTGAAAGAGAGAGAAATTCTTACAAAATTCGTTTAGGGGCAGTTATGCTACCTGGATTGACCATATCTAGACCCACAGCTGATTGAGACATAAGGGTGGACACTCTTGGGGCTGAGAGGTTTGGTGAGGTTGGGTGAGGAAACGCAGACCCTTTAAAGTAATACTGCGTGGTACCCATCCCATGGGTCCCAAATCTCCAGGTTCAAGGGCATCTTCCTACATCGAAAACATGCATGAGAAACCCAGAAGATGGTACACCGTGTGATAGGGAAAGGTTTCTAAAACGCACCTCATTTCTCATCTCCTTGTGCTCGGGTTCGCCATTCCAGCCGCTTTACTAACAATCTCCCTCCTTGGAGAATCAGCACCTTTAACCTCCTGTTCCGTACAGGTTGCAATTTGTCCTGAGGATGAACGGGAAGAGGGGAAAACAATGAGAGACTAGCTCTAGGTGTTGGGACAGGCACAGGTCACTCTATTTTCCCATCAGGAAGAAGAATTAACCACAGGCTCAACCTGCCGCCCGGGACCAGAATAGGGCCTGAAGCAATCCTGCGCTTTTGCGGCCAGCTCCCAAGAAAGTGAGTTGAAAAATGGAGCTCAATGGCACTGCAATTCACAAACCTGCAGACTTATAAATGATCACTCTCGTCCACAAATATATTGAGGGAAGGCAACGAAGAGGATTTGAAAGCAAGGCAGAATTGCAGGAAACAGATTTCAGGAGGGAGATTCAAATCGCCTTTACAGCACAGGAAAAGCGGCAAAACCTCGTCAATGACGCCCTTTTTGGCCAACCAAGCAACCTGGAAAGGCAAATCAGCGCTACAAAGAAGTCTCGCTTCCCATCGGTCAAAAGGGCCATGCTGAATAAAGTGTCAAAACCAGAAATGCAGGACAGGCCATGGAGAAACGGGAGCCTTGCTACGCTGATGGGCGGGATGTAAATTGCCAACAGCCACTCTGGAGTATGTACGGTGTGTCCTGAAACATCTAAAAAACTCAGCTTAGAGAGCATAGGGCACTTCCACTCATGGGCGTATAAAGTGGGAAAATTAAAAACCAGCAAGACACAGGCACCCCAAAGTTTAGGGCTGCTCTGTTGACAAGAACCTCCAACTTCGTTACACCTTAAATATCCCAGGAAAGAGAAAAATGGATAAAGATGTTGTGGTCCTTATGTACAATGGAATATCACTCAGCCATGAAATCAACGTCATAATGCTAGTAGCAGCATGATGAGTGGATTGAGGTACGACGATTCTAAGTGAAATAAGTCACACAGAAAAAGACACTTATCATAAGATATCACTTATAGAGGGAATGTAAAAACCGCTACCCTTGAACTGAATTACAAAACAGAACAGAGTCACACGTTTAGAAAACACACTATGGCTGCTTAACGGGAAAGGTGAGGTGGGGTGATGCATAAAACAAGGGTTTCAAATTAGCTCAGATACCGTTCCATAAACCCAATATGTACTAGAGAAGACCTACTCCTTGCTCAGTGAATTGGACTCAAAACCCCCTATTCACGGCCCAAGAATATATCTGACTAGTAAGAATCTTAAAACTTATGTATTGCTATCTCTCTGTAAGTGAGTCAAGTGGGTGTAAAGTGACATAAACACAGCAGTGAAAAGCAGCTAAACCCCATTATAAAAATCAATTACTTTTAAAAACCTGTGAAAAAAACACAGTGAAAGAGAGAGAAATTCTTACAAAATTCGTTTAGGGGCAGTTATGCTACATGGATTGACCATATCTAGAC
Source organism: Balaenoptera physalus (assembly GCF_965194825.1). Classification (NCBI taxonomy): domain Eukaryota; kingdom Metazoa; phylum Chordata; class Mammalia; order Artiodactyla; family Balaenopteridae; genus Balaenoptera; species Balaenoptera physalus. The sequence continues at coordinate 480,307 of NW_028126565.1, read as the reverse complement.
CCACAGCTGATTGAGACATAAGGGTGGACACTCTTGGGGCTGAGAGATTTGGTGAGGTTGGGTGAGGAAACGCAGACCCTTTAAAGTAATACTGCGTGGTACCCATCCCATGGGTTCCAAATCTCCAGGTTCAAGGGCATCTTCCTACATCGAAAACATGCATGAGAAACCCAGAAGATGGTACACCGTGTGATCGCGAAAGGTTTCTAAAACGCACCTCATTTCTCATCTCCTTGTGCTCGGGTTCGCCATTCCAGCTGCTTTACTAGCAACCTCCCTCCTTGGAGAATCAGCACCTTTAACCTCCTGTTCCGTACAGGTTGCAATTTGTCCTGAGGATGAACGGGAAGAGGGGAAAACAATGAGAGACTAGCTCTAGGTGTTGGGACAGGCACAGGTCACTCTATTTTCCCATCAGGAAGAAGAATTAAGCACAGGCTCAGCCTGCCGCCCGGGACCAGAATAGGGCCTGAAGCAATCCTGCGCTTTTGCGGCCAGCTCCCAAGAAAGCGAGTTGAAAAATGGAGCTCAGGGGCACTGCAATTCACAAACCTGCAGACTTATAAATGATCACTCTCGTCCACAAATATATTGAGGGAAGGCAACGAAGAGGATTTGAAAGCAAGGCAGAATTGCAGGAAACAGATTTCAGGAGGGAGATTCGAATCGCCTTTAAAGCACAGGAAAAGCGGCAAAACCTCGTCAATGACGCCCTTTTTGGCCAACCAAGCAACCTGGAAAGGCAAATCAGCGCTACAAAGAAGTCTCGCTTCCCATCGGTCAAAAGGGCCATGCTGAATAAAGTGTCTAAACCAGAAATGCAGGACAGGCCATGGAGAAACGGGAGCCTTGCTACGCTGATGGGCGGGATGTAAATTGCCAACAGCCACTCTGGAGTATGTACGGTGTGTCCTGAAACATCTAAAAAACTCAGCTTAGAGAGCATAGGGCACTTCCACTCATGGGCGTATAAAGTGGGAAAATTAAAAACCAGCAAGACACAGGCACCCCAAAGTTTAGGGCTGCTCTGTTGACAAGAACCTCCAACTTCGTTACACCTTAAATATCCCAGGAAAGAGAAAAATGGATAAAGATGTTGTGGTCCTTATGTACAATGGAATATCACTCAGCCATGAAATCAACGTGATAATGCTATTAGCAGCATGATGAGTGGATTGAGGTACGACGATTCTAAGTGAAATAAGTCACACAGAGAAAGACACTTACCATAAGATATCACTTATAGAGGGAATGTAAAAACCGCTACCCTTGAACTGAATTACAAAACAGAACAGAGTCACACGTTTAGAAAACACACTATGGCTGCTTAACGGGAAAGGTGAGGTGGGGTGATGCATAAAACAAGGGTTTCAAATTAGCTCAGATACCGTTCCATAAACCCAATATGTACTAGAGAAGACCTACTCCTTGCTCAGTGAATTAGACTCAAAACCCCCTATTCACGGCCCAAGAATATATCTGACTAGTAAGAATCTTAAAACCAATGTATTGATATCTCTCTGTAAGTGAGTCAAGTGGGTGTAAAGTGACATAAACACAGCAGTGAAAAGCAGCTAAACCCCATTATAAAAATCAATTACTTTTAAAAACCTGTGAAAAAAAGACAGTGAAAGAGAGAGAAATTCTTACAAAATTCGTTTAGGGGCAGTTATGCTACCTGGATTGACCATATCTAGACTCACAGCTGATTGAGACATAAGGGTGGACACTCTTGGGGCTGAGAGGTTTGGTGAGGTTGGGTGAGGAAACGCAGACCCTTTAAAGTAATACTGCGTGGTACCCATCCCATGGGTTCCAAATCTCCAGGTTCAAAGGCATCTTCCTACATCGAAAACATGCATAAGAAACCCAGAAGATGGTACACCGTGTGATCGCGAAAGGTTTCTAAAACGCACCTCATTTCTCATCTCCTTGTGCTCGGGTTCGCCATTCCAGCTGCTTTACTAGCAACCTCCCTCCTTGGAGAATCAGCACCTTTAACCTCCTGTTCCGTACAGGTTGCAATTTGTCCTGAGGATGAACGGGAAGAGGGGAAAACAATGAGAGACTAGCTCTAGGTGTTGGGACAGGCACAGGTCACTCTATTTTCCCATCAGGAAGAAGAATTAAGCACAGGCTCAGCCTGCCGCCCGGGACCAGAATAGGGCCTGAAGCAATCCTGCGCTTTTGCGACCAGCTCCCAAGAAAGCGAGTTGAAAAATGGAGCTCAGGAGCACTGCAATTCACAAACCTGCAGACTTATAAATGATCACTCTCGTCCACAAATATATTGAGGGAAGGCAACGAAGAGGATTTGAAAGCAAGGCAGAATTGCAGGAAACAGATTTCAGGAGGGAGATTCAAATCGCCTTTAAAGCACAGGAAAAGCGGCAAAACCTCGAGAAGATGCCCTTGGCCAAAAAGGGCGTATGCGTTTTTTCCTGAATATATTCAGGAAAAAACGCATACGCCCTTTTTGGCCAACCAAGCAACCTGGAAAGGCAAATCAGCGCTACAAAGAAGTCTCGCTTCCCATCGGTCAAAAGGGCCATGCTGAATAAAGTGTCAAAACCAAAAATGCAGGTCAGGCCATGAGGAAACGGGAGCCTTGCTACGATGATGGGCGGGATGTAAATTGCCAACAGCCACTCTGGAGAAGTGTACGGTGTGTCCTGAAACATCTAAAAAACTCAGCTTAGAGAGCATAGGGCAGTTCCACTCATGGGCGTATAAATTGGGAAAACTAAAAATCAGCAAGACACAGGCACCCCAACGTTTAGGGCTGCTCTGTTGACAAGAACCTCCACTTCGTTACACCTTACACATCTCAGGAAAGAGAAAAATGGATAAAGAAGTTGTGGTCCTTATGTACAATGGAATATCACTCAGCCATGAAATCAACGTCATAAGGCTAGTAGCAGCATGATGAGTGGATTTAGGTACGACGATTCTAAATGAAATAAGTCACACAGAAAAAGACATTTATCATAAGATATCACTTATAGAGGGCATGTAAAAACCGCTACCCTTGAACTGAATTACAAAACAGAACAGAGTCACACGTTTAGAAAACACACTATGGCTGCTTAACGGGAAAGGTGATGTGGGGTGATGCATAAAACAAGGGTTTCAAATTAGCTCAGATACCGTTCCATAAACCCAATATGTAATAGACAAGACCTACTCCTTTCTCAGTGAATTGGACTCAACACCCCCTATTCACGGCCCAAGAATATATCTGACTAGTAAGAATCTTAAAACCTATGTATTGATATCTCTCTGTAAGTGAGTCAAGTGGGTGTAAAGTGGCATAAACACAGCAGTGAAAAGCAGCTAAACCCCATTATAAAAATCAATTACTTTTAAAAACCTGTGAAAAAAAGACAGTGAAAGAGAGAGAAATTCTTACAAAATTCGTTTAGGGGCAGTTATGCTACCTGGATTGACCATATCTAGACCCACAGCTGATTGAGACATAAGGGTGGACACTCTTGGGGCTGAGAGGTTTGGTGAGGTTGGGTGAGGAAACGCAGACCCTTTAAAGTAATACTGCGTGGTACCCATCCCATGGGTCCCAAATCTCCAGGTTCAAGGGCATCTTCCTACATCGAAAACATGCATGAGAAACCCAGAAGATGGTACACCGTGTGATCGGGAAAGGTTTCTAAAACGCACCTCATTTCTCATCTCCTTGTGCTCGGGTTCGCCATTCCAGCCGCTTTACTAACAATCTCCCTCCTTGGAGAATCAGCACCTTTAACCTCCTGTTCCGTACAGGTTGCAATTTGTCCTGAGGATGAACGGGAAGAGGGGAAAACAATGAGAGACTAGCTCTAGGTGTTGGGACAGGCACAGGTCACTCTATTTTCCCATCAGGAAGAAGAATTAACCACAGGCTCAACCTGCCGCCCGGGACCAGAATAGGGCCTGAAGCAATCCTGCGCTTTTGCGGCCAGCTCCCAAGAAAGTGAGTTGAAAAATGGAGCTCAGGGGCACTGCAATTCACAAACCTGCAGACTTATAAATGATCACTCTCGTCCACAAATATATTGAGGGAAGGCAACGAAGAGGATTTGAAAGCAAGGCAGAATTGCAGGAAACAGATTTCAGGAGGGAGATTCAAATCGCCTTTACAGCACAGGAAAAGCGGCAAAACCTCGTCAATGACGCCCTTTTTGGCCAACCAAGCAACCTGGAAAGGCAAATCAGCGCTACAAAGAAGTCTCGCTTCCCATCGGTCAAAAGGGCCATGCTGAATAAAGTGTCAAAACCAGAAATGCAGGACAGGCCATGGAGAAACGGGAGCCTTGCTACGCTGATGGGCGGGATGTAAATTGCCAACAGCCACTCTGGAGTATGTACGGTGTGTCCTGAAACATCTAAAAAACTCAGCTTAGAGAGCATAGGGCACTTCCACTCATGGGCGTATAAAGTGGGAAAATTAAAAACCAGCAAGACACAGGCACCCCAAAGTTTAGGGCTGCTCTGTTGACAAGAACCTCCAACTTCGTTACACCTTAAATATCCCAGGAAAGAGAAAAATGGATAAAGATGTTGTGGTCCTTATGTACAATGGAATATCACTCAGCCATGAAATCAACGTCATAATGCTAGTAGCAGCATGATGAGTGGATTGAGGTACGACGATTCTAAGTGAAATAAGTCACACAGAAAAAGACACTTATCATAAGATATCACTTATAGAGGGAATGTAAAAACCGCTACCCTTGAACTGAATTACAAAACAGAACAGAGTCACACGTTTAGAAAACACACTATGGCTGCTTAACGGGAAAGGTGAGGTGGGGTGATGCATAAAACAAGGGTTTCAAATTAGCTCAGATACCGTTCCATAAACCCAATATGTACTAGAGAAGACCTACTCCTTGCTCAGTGAATTGGACTCAAAACCCCCTATTCACGGCCCAAGAATATATCTGACTAGTAAGAATCTTAAAACTTATGTATTGCTATCTCTCTGTAAGTGAGTCAAGTGGGTGTAAAGTGACATAAACACAGCAGTGAAAAGCAGCTAAACCCCATTATAAAAATCAATTACTTTTAAAAACCTGTGAAAAAAACACAGTGAAAGAGAGAGAAATTCTTACAAAATTCGTTTAGGGGCAGTTATGCTACCTGGATTGACCATATCTAGACCCACAGCTGATTGAGACATAAGGGTGGACACTCTTGGGGCTGAGAGATTTGGTGAGGTTGGGTGAGGAAACGCAGACCCTTTAAAGTAATACTGCGTGGTACCCATCCCATGGGTTCCAAATCTCCAGGTTCAAGGGCATCTTCCTACATCGAAAACATGCATGAGAAACCCAGAAGATGGTACACCGTGTGATCGCGAAAGGTTTCTAAAACGCACCTCATTTCTCATCTCCTTGTGCTCGGGTTCGCCATTCCAGCTGCTTTACTAGCAACCTCCCTCCTTGGAGAATCAGCACCTTTAACCTCCTGTTCCGTACAGGTTGCAATTTGTCCTGAGGATGAACGGGAAGAGGGGAAAACAATGAGAGACTAGCTCTAGGTGTTGGGACAGGCACAGGTCACTCTATTTTCCCATCAGGAAGAAGAATTAAGCACAGGCTCAGCCTGCCGCCCGGGACCAGAATAGGGCCTGAAGCAATCCTGCGCTTTTGCGGCCAGCTCCCAAGAAAGCGAGTTGAAAAATGGAGCTCAGGGGCACTGCAATTCACAAACCTGCAGACTTATAAATGATCACTCTCGTCCACAAATATATTGAGGGAAGGCAACGAAGAGGATTTGAAAGCAAGGCAGAATTGCAGGAAACAGATTTCAGGAGGGAGATTCGAATCGCCTTTAAAGCACAGGAAAAGCGGCAAAACCTCGTCAATGACGCCCTTTTTGGCCAACCAAGCAACCTGGAAAGGCAAATCAGCGCTACAAAGAAGTCTCGCTTCCCATCGGTCAAAAGGGCCATGCTGAATAAAGTGTCTAAACCAGAAATGCAGGACAGGCCATGGAGAAACGGGAGCCTTGCTACGCTGATGGGCGGGATGTAAATTGCCAACAGCCACTCTGGAGTATGTACGGTGTGTCCTGAAACATCTAAAAAACTCAGCTTAGAGAGCATAGGGCACTTCCACTCATGGGCGTATAAAGTGGGAAAATTAAAAACCAGCAAGACACAGGCACCCCAAAGTTTAGGGCTGCTCTGTTGACAAGAACCTCCAACTTCGTTACACCTTAAATATCCCAGGAAAGAGAAAAATGGATAAAGATGTTGTGGTCCTTATGTACAATGGAATATCACTCAGCCATGAAATCAACGTGATAATGCTATTAGCAGCATGATGAGTGGATTGAGGTACGACGATTCTAAGTGAAATAAGTCACACAGAGAAAGACACTTACCATAAGATATCACTTATAGAGGGAATGTAAAAACCGCTACCCTTGAACTGAATTACAAAACAGAACAGAGTCACACGTTTAGAAAACACACTATGGCTGCTTAACGGGAAAGGTGAGGTGGGGTGATGCATAAAACAAGGGTTTCAAATTAGCTCAGATACCGTTCCATAAACCCAATATGTACTAGAGAAGACCTACTCCTTGCTCAGTGAATTAGACTCAAAACCCCCTATTCACGGCCCAAGAATATATCTGACTAGTAAGAATCTTAAAACCAATGTATTGATATCTCTCTGTAAGTGAGTCAAGTGGGTGTAAAGTGACATAAACACAGCAGTGAAAAGCAGCTAAACCCCATTATAAAAATCAATTACTTTTAAAAACCTGTGAAAAAAAGACAGTGAAAGAGAGAGAAATTCTTACAAAATTCGTTTAGGGGCAGTTATGCTACCTGGATTGACCATATCTAGACTCACAGCTGATTGAGACATAAGGGTGGACACTCTTGGGGCTGAGAGGTTTGGTGAGGTTGGGTGAGGAAACGCAGACCCTTTAAAGTAATACTGCGTGGTACCCATCCCATGGGTTCCAAATCTCCAGGTTCAAAGGCATCTTCCTACATCGAAAACATGCATAAGAAACCCAGAAGATGGTACACCGTGTGATCGCGAAAGGTTTCTAAAACGCACCTCATTTCTCATCTCCTTGTGCTCGGGTTCGCCATTCCATCTGCTTTACTAGCAACCTCCCTCCTTGGAGAATCAGCACCTTTAACCTCCTGTTCCGTACAGGTTGCAATTTGTCCTGAGGATGAACGGGAAGAGGGGAAAACAATGAGAGACTAGCTCTAGGTGTTGGGACAGGCACAGGTCACTCTATTTTCCCATCAGGAAGAAGAATTAAGCACAGGCTCAGCCTGCCGCCCGGGACCAGAATAGGGCCTGAAGCAATCCTGCGCTTTTGCGACCAGCTCCCAAGAAAGCGAGTTGAAAAATGGAGCTCAGGGGCACTGCAATTCACAAACCTGCAGACTTATAAATGATCACTCTCGTCCACAAATATATTGAGGGAAGGCAACGAAGAGGATTTGAAAGCAAGGCAGAATTGCAGGAAACAGATTTCAGGAGGGAGATTCAAATCGCCTTTAAAGCACAGGAAAAGCGGCAAAACATCGAGAAGATGCCCTTTGCCAAAAAGGGCGTATGCGTTTTTTCCTGAATATATTCAGGAAAAAACGCATACGCCCTTTTTGGCCAACCAAGCAACCTGGAAAGGCAAATCAGCGCTACAAAGAAGTCTCGCTTCCCATCGGTCAAAAGGGCCATGCTGAATAAAGTGTCAAAACCAGAAATGCAGGGCAGGCCATGGAGAAACGGGAGGCTTGCTACGCTGATGGGCGGGATGTAAATTGCCAACAGCCACTCTGGAGAAGTGTACGGTGTGTCGTGAAACATCTAAAAAACTCAGCTTAGAGAGCATAGGGCACTTCCACTCATGGGCGTATAAATTGGGAAAACTAAAAATCAGCAAGACACAGGCACCCCAACGTTTAAGGCTGCTCTGTTGACAAGAACCTCCACTTCGTTACACCTTAAATATCTCAGGAAAGAGAAAAATGGATAAATAAGTTGTGGTCCTTATGTACAATGGAATATCACTCAGCCATGAAATCAACGTCATAAGGCTAGTAGCAGCATGATGAGTGGATTTAGGTACGACGATTCTAAGTGAAATAAGTCACACAGAAAAAGACACTTATCATAAGATATCACTTATAGAGGGAATGTAAAAACCGCTACCCTTGAACTGAATTACAAAACAGAACAGAGTCACACGTTTAGAAAACACACTATGGCTGCTTAACGGGAAAGGTGAGGTGGGGTGATGCATAAAACAAGGGTTTCAAATTAGCTCAGATACCGTTCCATAAACCCAATATGTAATAGACAAGACCTACTCCTTGCTCAGTGAATTGGACTCAACACCCCCTATTCACGGCCCAAGAATATATCTGACTAGTAAGAATCTTAAAACCTATGTATTGATATCTCTTTGTAAGTGAGTCAAGTGGGTGTAAAGTGGCATAAACACAGCAGTGAAAAGCAGCTAAACCCCATTATAAAAATCAATTACTTTTAAAAACCTGTGAAAAAAAGACAGTGAAAGAGAGAGAAATTCTTACAAAATTCGTTTAAGGGCAGTTATGCTACCTGGATTGACCATATCTAGACCCACAGCTGATTGAGACATAAGGGTGGACACTCTTGGGGCTGAGAGGTTTGGTGAGGTTGGGTGAGCAAACGCAGACCCTTTAAAGTAATACTGCGTGGTACCCATCCCATGGGTCCCAAATATCCAGCTTCAAGGGCATCTTCCTACATCGAAAACATGCATGAGAAACCCAGAAGATGGTACACTGTGTGATCGGGAAAGGTTTCTAAAACGCACCTCATTTCTCATGTCCTTGTGCTCGGGTTCGCCATTCCAGCCGCATTACTAGAAATCTCCCACCTTGGAGAATCAGCACCTTTAACCTCCTGTTCCGTACAGGTTGCAATTTGTCCTGAGGATGAACGGGAAGAAGTGGGAACCAATGAGAGACTAGCTCTAGGTGTTGGGACAGGCACAGGTCACTCTATTTTCCCATCAGGAAGAAGAATTAAGCACAGGCTCAGCCTTCCGCCCGGGACCAGAATAGGGCCTGAAGCAATCCTGCGCTTTTGCGGCCAGCTCCCAAGAAAGCGAGTTGAAAAATGGAGCTCAGGGGCACTGCAATTCACAAACCTGCAGACTTATAAATGATCACTCTCGTCCACAAATATATTGAGGGAAGGCAACGAAGAGGATTTGAAAGCAAGGCAGAATTGCAGGAAACAGATTTCAGGAGGGAGATTCGAATCGCCTTTAAAGCACAGGAAAAGCGGCAAAACCTCGTCAATGATGCCCTTGGCCAAAAAGGGCGTATGCGTTTTTTCCTGAATATATTCAGGAAAAAACGCATACGCCCTTTTTGGTCAACCAAGCAACCTGGAAAGGCAAATCAGCGGTACAAAGAAGTCTCACTTCCCATCGGTCAAAAGGGCCATGCTGAATAAAGTGTCAAAACCAGAAATGCAGGACAGGCCATGGAGAAACGGGAGCCTTGCTACGCTGATGGGCGGGATGTAAATTGCCAACAGCCACTCTGGAGTATGTACGGTGTGTCCTGAAACATCTAAAAAACTCAGCTTAGAGAGCATAGGGCACTTCCACTCATGGGCGTATAAAGTGGGAAAATTAAAAACCAGCAAGACACAGGCACCCCAAAGTTTAGGGCTGCTCTGTTGACAAGAACCTCCAACTTCGTTACACCTTAAATATCCCAGGAAAGAGAAAAATGGATAAAGATGTTGTGGTCCTTATGTACAATGGAATATCACTCAGCCATGAAATCAACGTCATAAGGGTAGTAGCAGCATGATGAGTGGATTTAGGTACGACGATTCTAAGTGAAATAAGTCACACAGAAAAAGACACTTATCATAAGATATCACTTATAGAGGGAATGTAAAAACCGCTACCCTTGAACTGAATTACAAAACAGAACAGAGTCACACGTTTAGAAAACACACTATGGCTGCTTAACGGGAAAGGTGAGGTGGGGAGATGCATAAAACAAGGGTTTCAAATTAGCTCAGATACCGTTCCATAAACCCAATATGTAATAGACAAGACCTACTCCTTGCTCAGTGAATTGGACTCAACACCCCCTATTCACGGCCCAAGAATATATCTGACTAGTAAGAATCTTAAAACCTATGTATTGATATCTCTCTGTAAGTGAGTCAAGTGGGTGTAAAGTGACATAAACACAGCAGTGAAAAGCAGCTAAACCCCATTATAAAAATCAATTACTTTTAAAAACCTGTGAAAAAAAGACAGTGAAAGAGAGAGAAATTCTTACAAAATTCGTTTAGGGGCACTTATGCTACCTGGATTGACCATATCTAGACCCACAGCTGATTGAGACATAAGGGTGGACACTCTTGGGGCTGAGGGGTTTGGTGAGGTTGGGTGAGGAAACGCAGACCCTTTAAAGTAATACTGCGTGGTACCCATCCCATGGGTCCCAAATCTCCAGGTTTAAGGGCATCTTCCTACATCGAAAACATGCATGAGAAACCCAGAAGATGGCACACTGTGTGATCGGGAAAGGTTTCTAAAACGCACCTCATTTCTCATCTCCTTGTGCTCGGGTTCGCCATTCCAGCCGCTTTACTAACAATCTCCCTCCTTGGAGAATCAGCACCTTTAACCTCCTGTTCCGTACAGGTTGCAATTTGTCCTGAGGATGAACGGGAAAAGGGGGAAACAATGAGAGTCTAGCTCTAGGTGTTGGGACAGGCACAGGTCACTCTATTTTCCCATCAGGAAGAAGAATTAAGCACAGGCTCAGCCTGCCGCCCGGAACCAGAATTGGGACTGAAGCAATCCTGCGCTTTTGCGGCCACCTCCCAAGAAAGGGAGTTGAAAAATGGAGCTCAGGGGCACTGCAATTCACAAACCTGCAGACTTATAAATGACCACTCTCGTCCACAAATATATTGAGGGAAGGCAACGAAGAGGATTTGAAAGCAAGGCAGAATTGCAGGAAACAGATTTCAGGAGGGAGATTCGAATCGCATTTAAAGCACAGGAAAAGCGGCAAAACCTCGACAATGATGCCCTTGGCCAAAAAGGGCGTATGCGTTTTTTCCTGAATATATTCAGGAAAAAAAGCATACGCCCTTTTTGGCCAAGCAAGCAACCTGGAAAGGCAAATCAGCGCTACAAAGAAGTCTCGCTTCCCATCGGTCAAAAGGGCCATGCTGAATAAAGTGTCAAAACCAGAAATGCAGGGCAGGCCATGGAGAAAAGGGAGCCTTGCTACGCTGATGGGCGGGATGTAAATTGCCAACAGCCACTCTGGAGAAGTGTACGGTGTGTCCTGAAACATCTAAAAAACTCAGCTTAGAGAGCATAGGGCACTTCCACTCATGCGCGTATAAATTGGGAAAACTAAAAATCAGCAAGACACAGGCACCCCAACGTTTAGGGCTGCTCTGTTGACAAGAACCTCCACTTCGTTACACCTTAAATATCCCAGGAAAGAGAAAAATGGATAAAGAAGTTGTGGTCCTTATGTACAATGGAATATCACTCAGCCATGAAATCAACGTCATAAGGCTAGTAGCAGCATGATGAGTGGATTTAGGTACTACGATTCTAAGTGAAATAAGTCACACAGAAAAAGACACTTATCATAAGATATCACTTATAGTGGGAATGTAAAAACCGCTACCCTTGAACTGAATTACAAAACAGAACAGAGTCACACGTTTAGAAAACACACTATGGCTGCTTAACGGGAAAGGTGAGGTGGGGTGATGCATAAAACAAGGGTTTCAAATTAGCTCAGATACCGTTCCATAAACCCAATATGTAATAGACAAGACCTACTCCTTGCTCAGTGAATTGGACTCAACACCCCCTATTCACGGCCCAAGAATATATCTGACTAGTAAGAATCTTAAAACCTATGTATTGATATCTCTCTGTAAGTGAGTCAAGTGGGTGTAAAGTGACATAAACACAGCAGTGAAAATCAGCTAAACCCCATTATAAAAATCAATTACTTTTAAAAACCTGTGAAAAAAAGACAGTGAAAGAGAGAGAAATTCTTACAAAATTCGTTTAGGGGCAGTGATGCTACCTGGATTGACCATATCTAGACCCACAGCTGATTGAGACATAAGGGTGGACACTCTTGGGGCTGAGAGGTTTGGTGAGGTTGGGTGAGGAAACGCAGACCCTTTAAAGTAATATTGCCTGGTACCCATCCCATGGGTCCCAAATCTCCAGGTTCAAGGGCATCTTCCTACATCGAAAACATGCATGAGAAACCCAGAAGATGGCACACTGTGTGATCGGGAAAGGTTTCTAAAACGCACCTCATTTCTCATCTCCTTGTGCTCGAATTCGCCATTCCAGCTGCTTTACTAGCAGTCTGCCTCATTGGAGAATCAGCACCTTTAACCTCCTGTTCCGTACAGGTTGCAATTTGTCCTGAGGATGAACGGGAAAAGGGGGAAACAATGAGAGTCTAGCTCTAGGTGTTGGGACAGGCACAGGTCACTCTATTTTCCCATCAGGAAGAAGAATTAAGCACAGGCTCAGCCTGCCGCCCGTAACCAGAATAGGGCCTGAAACAATCCTGCGCTTTTGCGGCCACCTCCCAAGAAAGCGAGTTGAAAAATGGAGCTCAGGGGCACTGCAATTCACAAACCTGCAGACTTATAAATGACCACTCTCGTCCACAAATATATTGAGGGAAGGCAACGAAGAGGATTTGAAAGCAAGGCAGAATTGCAGGAAACAGATTTCAGGAGGGAGATTCGAATCGCCTTTAAAGCACAGGAAAAGCGGCAAAACCTCGACAATGATGCCCTTGGCCAAAAAGGGCGTATGCGTTTTTTCCTGAATATATTCAGGAAAAAACGCATACGCCCTTTTTGGCCAACCAAGCAACCTGGAAAGGCAAATCAGCGCTACAAAGAAGTCTCGCTTCCCATCGGTCAAAAGGGCCATGCTGAATAAAGTGTCAAAACCAGAAATGCAGGGCAGGCCATGGAGAAACGGGAGCCTTGCTACGCTGATGGGCGGGATGTAAATTGCCAACAGCCACTCTGCAGAAGTGTACGGTGTGTCCTGAAATATCTAAACAACTCTGCTTAGAGAGCATAGGGCACTTCCACTCATGGGCGTATAAATTGGGAAAACTAAAAATCAGCAAGACACAGGCATCCCAACGTTTAGGGCTGCTCTGTTGACAAGAACCTCCACTTCGTTACACCTTAAATATCTCAGGATATAGAAAAATGGATAAATAAGTTGTGGTCCTTATGTACAATGGAATATCACTCAGCCATGAAATCAACGTCATAAGGCTAGTAGCAGCATGATGAGTGGATTTAGGTACGACGATTCTAAGTGAAATAAGTCACACAGAAAAAGACACTTATCATAACATATCACTTATAGAGGGAATGTAAAAACCGCTACCCTTGAACTGAATTACAAAACAGAACAGAGTCACACGTTTAGAAAACACACTATGGCTGCTTAACGGGAAAGGTTAGGTGGAGTGATGCATAAAACAATGGTTTCAAATTAGCTCAGATACCGTTCCATAAACCCAATATGTACTAGACAAGACCTACTCCTTGCTCAGTGAATTGGACTCAACACCCCCTATTCACGGCCCAAGAATATATCTGACTAGTAAGAATCTTAAAACCTATGTATTGATATCTCTCTGTAAGTGAGTCAAGTGGGTGTAAACTGGCATAAACACAGCAGTGAAAAGCAGCTAAACCCCATTATAAAAATCAATTACTTTTAAAAACCTGTGAAAAAAAGACAGTGAAAGAGAGAGAAATTCTTACAAAATTCGTTTAGGGGCAGTTATGCTACCTGGATTGACCATATCTAGACCCACAGCTGATTGAGACATAAGGGTGGACACTCTTGGGGCTGAGAGGTTTGCTGAGGTTGGGTGAGGAAACGCAGACCCTTTAAAGTAATATTGCCTGGTACCCATCCCATGGGTCCCAAATCTCCAGGTTCAAGGGCATCTTCCTACATCGAAAACATGCATGACAAACCCAGAAGATGGCACACTGTGTGATCGGGAAAGGTTTCTAAAACGCACCTCATTTCTCATGTCCTTGTGCTCGGGTTCGCCATTCCAGCCGCTTTACTAACAATCTCTCTCCTTGGAGAATCAGCACCTTTAACCTCCTGTTCCATACAGGTTGCAATTTGTCCTGAGGATGAACGGGAAGAGGGGAAAACAATGAGAGACTAGCTCTAGGTGTTGGGACAGGCACAGGTCACTCTATTTTCCCATCAGGAAGAAGAATTAAGCACAGGCTCAGCCTGCCGCCCGGGACCAGAATAGGGCCTGAAGCAATCCTGCGCTTTTGCGGCCAGCTCCCAAGAAAGCGAGTTGAAAAATGGAGCTCAGGGGCACTGCAATTCACAAACCTGCAGACTTATAAATGATCACTCTCGTCCACAAATATATTGAGGGAAGGCAACGAAGAGGATTTGAAAGCAAGGCAGAATTGCAGGAAACAGATTTCAGGAGGGAGATTCGAATCGCCTTTAAAGCACAGGAAAAGCGGCAAAACCTCGACAATGATGCCCTTGGCCAAAAAGGGCGTATGCGTTTTTTCCTGAATATATTCAGGAAAAAACGCATACGCCCTTTTTGGCCAACCAAGCAACCTGGAAAGGCAAATCAGCGCTACAAAGAAGTCTCGCTTCCCATCGGTCAAAAGGGCCATGCTGAATAAAGTGTCAAAACCAGAAATGCAGGGCAGGCCATGAGGAAACGGGAGCCTTGCTACGCTGATGGGCGGGATGTAAATTGCCAACAGCCACTCTGGAGAAGTGTACGGTGTGTGCTGAAACATCTAAAAAACTCAGCTTAGAGAGCATAGGGCACTTCCACTCATGGGCGTATAAAGTGGGAAAATTAAAAACCAGCAAGACACAGGCACCCCAAAGTTTAGGGCTGCTCTGTTGACAAGAATCTCCACTTCGTTACACCTTAAATATCCCAGGAAAGAGAAAAATGGATAAAGAAGTTGTGGTCCTTATGTACAATGGAATATCACTCAGCCATGAAATCAACGTCATAAGGCTAGTAGCAGCATGATGAGTGGATTTAGGTACTACGATTCTAAGTGAAATAAATCACACAGAAAAAGACACTTATCATAAGATATCACTTATAGAGGGAATGTAAAAACCGCTACCCTTGAACTGAATTACAAAACAGAACAGAGTCACACGTTTAGAAAACACACTATGGCTGCTTAACGGGAAAGGTGAGGTGGGGTGATGCATAAAACAAGGGTTTCAAATTAGCTCAGATACCGTTCCATAAACCCAATATGTAATAGACAAGACCTACTCCTTGCTCAGTGAATTGGACTCAACACCCCCTATTCACGGCCCAAGAATATATCTGACTAGTAAGAATCTTAAAACCTATGTATTGATATCTCTTTGTAAGTGAGTCAAGTGGGTGTAAAGTGGCATAAACACAGCAGTGAAAAGCAGCTAAACCCCATTATAAAAATCAATTACTTTTAAAAACCTGTGAAAAAAAGACAGTGAAAGAGAGAGAAATTCTTACAAAATTCGTTTAGGGGCAGTTATGCTACCTGGATTGACCATATCTAGACCCACAGCTGATTGAGACATAAGGTTGGACACTCTTGGGGCTGAGAGGTTTGGTGAGGTTGGGTGAGGAAACGCAGACCCTTTAAAGTAATACTGCCTGGTACCCATCCCATGGGTCCCAAATCTCCAGGTTCAAGGGCATCTTCCTACATCGAAAACATGCATGAGAAACCCAGAAGATGGTACACCGTGTGATCGGGAAAGGTTTCTAAAACACACCTCATTTCTCATCTCCTTGTGCTCGAATTCGCCATTCCAGCTGCTTTACTAGCAGTCTCCCTCATTGGAGAATCAGCACCTTTAACCTCCTGTTCCGTACAGGTTGCAATTTGTCCTGAGGATGAACGGGAAGAGGGGAAAACAATGAGAGACTAGCTCTAGGTGTTGGGACAGGCACAGGTCACTCTATTTTCCCATCAGGAAGAAGAATTAAGCACAGGCTCAGCCTGCCGCCCGGGACCAGAATAGGGCCTGAAGCAATCCTGCGCTTTTGCGGCCAGCTCCCAAGAAAGCGAGTTGAAAAATGGAGCTCAGGGGCACTGCAATTCACAAACCTGCAGACTTATAAATGATCACTCTCGTCCACAAATATATTGAGGGAAGGCAACGAAGAAGATTTGAAAGCAAGGCAGAATTGAAGGAAACAGATTTCAGGAGGGAGATTCAAATCGCCTTTAAAGCACAGGAAAAGCGGCAAAACCTCGAGAAGATGCCCTTGGCCAAAAAGGGCGTATGCGTTTTTTCCTGAATATATTCAGGAAAAAATGCATACGCCCTTTTTGGCCAACCAAGCAACCTGGAAAGGCAAATCAGCGCTACAAAGAAGTCTCGCTTCCCATCGGTCAAAAGGGCCATGCTGAATAAAGTGTCAAAACCAGAAATGCAGGGCAGGCCATGAGGAAACGGGAGCCTTGCTACGATGATGGGCGGGATGTAAATTGCCAACAGCCACTCTGGTGAAGTGTACGGTGTGTCCTGAAACATCTAAAAAACTCAGCTTAGAGAGCATAGGGCAGTTCCACTCATGGGCGTATAAATTGGGAAAACTAAAAATCAGCAAGACACAGGCACCCCAACATTTAGGGCTGCTCTGTTGACAAGAACCTCCACTTCGTTACACCTTACATATCTCAGGAAAGAGAAAAATGGATAAAGAAGTTGTGGTCCTTATGTACAATGGAATATCACTCAGCCATGAAATCAACGTCATTAGGCTAGTAGCAGCATGATGAGTGGATATAGGTACGACGATTCTAAATGAAATAAGTCACACAGAAAAAGACACTTATCATAAGATATCACTTATAGAGGGAATGTAAAAACCGCTACCCTTGAACTGAATTACAAAACAGAACAGAGTCACACGTTTAGAAAACACACTATGGCTGCTTAACGGGAAAGGTGATGTGGGGTGATGCATAAAAGAAGGGTTTCAAATTAGCTCAGATACCGTTCCATAAACCCAATATGTAATAGACAAGACCTACTCCTTTCTCAGTGAATTGGACTCAACACCCCCTATTCACGGCCCAAGAATATATCTGACTAGTAAGAATCTTAAAACCTATGTATTGATATCTCTCTGTAAGTGAGTCAAGTGGGTGTAAAGTGGCATAAACACAGCAGTGAAAAGCAGCTAAACCCCATTATAAAAATCAATTACTTTTAAAAACCTGTGAAAAAAAGACAGTGAAAGAGAGAGAAATTCTTACAAAATTCGTTTAGGGGCACTTATGCTACCTGGATTGACCATATCTAGACCCACAGCTGATTGAGACATAAGGGTGGACACTCTTGGGGCTGAGAGGTTTGGTGAGGTTGGGTGAGGAAACGCAGACCCTTTAAAGTAATACTGCGTGGTACCCATCCCATGGGTCCCAAATCTCCAGGTTCAAGGGCATCTTCCTACATCGAAAACATGCATGAGAAACCCAGAAGATGGTACACCGTGTGATCGGGAAAGGTTTCTAAAACGCACCTCATTTCTCATCTCCTTGTGCTCGGGTTCGCCATTCCAGCCGCTTTACTAACAATCTCCCTCCTTGGAGAATCAGCACCTTTAACCTCCTGTTCCGTACAGGTTGCAATTTGTCCTGAGGATTAACGGGAAGAGGGGAAAACAATGAGAGACTAGCTCTAGGTGTTGGGACAGGCACAGGTCACTCTATTTTCCCATCAGGAAGAAGAATTAAGCACAGGCTCAGCCTGCCGCCCGGGACCAGAATAGGGCCTGAAGCAATCCTGCGCTTTTGCGGCCAGCTCCCAAGAAAGCGAGTTGAAAAATGGAGCTCAGGGGCACTGCAATTCACAAACCTGCAGACTTATAAATGATCACTCTCGTCCACAAATATATTGAGGGAAGGCAACGAAGAAGATTTGAAAGCAAGGCAGAATTGAAGGAAACAGATTTCAGGAGGGAGATTCAAATCGCCTTTAAAGCACAGGAAAAGCGGCAAAACCTCGAGAAGATGCCCTTGGCCAAAAAGGGCGTATGCGTTTTTTCCTGAATATATTCAGGAAAAAACGCATACGCCCTTTTTAGCCAACCAAGCAACCTGGAAAGGCAAATCAGCGCTACAAAGAAGTCTTGCTTCCCATCGGTCAAAAGGGCCATGCTGAATAAAGTGTCAAAACCAGAAATGCAGGGCAGGCCATGAGGAAACGGGAGCCTTGCTACGATGATGGGCGGGATGTAAATTGCCAACAGCCACTCTGGTGAAGTGTACGGTGTGTCCTGAAACATCTAAAAAACTCAGCTTAGAGAGCATAGGGCAGTTCCACTCATGGGCGTATAAATTGGGAAAACTAAAAATCAGCAAGACACAGGCACCCCAACATTTAGGGCTGCTCTGTTGACAAGAACCTCCACTTCGTTACACCTTACATATCTCAGGAAAGAGAAAAATGGATAAAGAAGTTGTGGTCCTTATGTACAATGGAATATCACTCAGCCATGAAATCAACGTCATTAGGCTAGTAGCAGCATGATGAGTGGATATAGGTACGACGATTCTAAGTGAAATAAGTCACACAGAAAAAGACACTTATCATAAGATATCACTTATAGAGGGAATGTAAAAACCGCTACCCTTGAACTGAATTACAAAACAGAACAGAGTCACACGTTTAGAAAACACACTATGGCTGCTTAACGGGAAAGGTGATGTGGGGTGATGCATAAAAGAAGGGTTTCAAATTAGCTCAGATACCGTTCCATAAACCCAATATGTAATAGACAAGACCTACTCCTTTCTCAGTGAATTGGACTCAACACCCCCTATTCACGGCCCAAGAATATATCTGACTAGTAAGAATCTTAAAACCTATGTATTGATATCTCTCTGTAAGTGAGTCAAGTGGGTGTAAAGTGGCATAAACACAGCAGTGAAAAGCAGCTAAACGCCATTATAAAAATCAAATACTTTTAAAAACCTGTGAAAAAAAGACAGTGAAAGAGAGAGAAATTCTTACAAAATTCGTTTAGGGGCAGTTATGCTACCTGGATTGACCATATCTAGACCCACAGCTGATTGAGACATAAGGGTGGACACTCTTGGGGCTGAGAGGTTTGGTGAGGTTGGGTGAGGAAACGCAGACCCTTTAAAGTAATACTGCGTGGTACCCATCCCATGGGTCCCAAATCTCCAGGTTCAAGGGCATCTTCCTACATCGAAAACATGCATGAGAAACCCAGAAGATGGTACACCGTGTGATCGGGAAAGGTTTCTAAAACGCACCTCATTTCTCATCTCCTTGTGCTCGGGTTCGCCATTCCAGCCGCTTTACTAACAATCTCCCTCCTTGGAGAATCAGCACCTTTAACCTCCTGTTCCGTACAGGTTGCAATTTGTCCTGAGGATGAACGGGAAGAGGGGAAAACAATGAGAGACTAGCTCTAGGTGTTGGGACAGGCACAGGTCACTCTATTTTCCCATCAGGAAGAAGAATTAACCACAGGCTCAGCCTGCCGCCCGGGACCAGAATAGGGCCTGAAGCAATCCTGAGCTTTTGCGGCCAGCTCCCAAGAAAGCGAGTTGAAAAATGGAGCTCAGTGGCACTGCAATTCACAAAGCTGCAGACTTATAAATGATCACTCTCGTCCACAAATATATTGAGGGAAGGCAACGAAGAGGATTTGAAAGCAAGGCAGAATTGCAGGAAACAGATTTCAGGAGGGAGATTCGAATCGCCTTAAAAGCACAGGAAAAGCGGCAAAACCTCGACAAGATGCGCTTGGCCAAAAAGGGCGTATGCGTTTTTTCCTGAATATATTCAGGAAAAAACGCATACGCCCTTTTTGGCCAACCAAGCAACCTGGAAAGGCAAATCAGCGCTACAAAGAAGTCTCGCTTCCCATCGGTCAAAAGGGCCATGCTGAATAAAGTGTCAAAACCAGAAATGCAGGGCAGGCCATGAGGAAACGGGAGCCTTGCTACGCTGATGGGCGGGATGTAAATTGCCAACAGCCACTCTGGAGAAGTGTACGGTGTGTGCTGAAACATCTAAAAAACTCAGCTTAGAGAGCATAGGGCACTTCCACTCATGGGCGTATAAAGTGGGAAAATTAAAAACCAGCAAGACACAGGCACCCCAAAGTTTAGGGCTGCTCTGTTGACAAGAATCTCCACTTCGTTACACCTTAAATATCCCAGGAAAGAGAAAAATGGATAAAGAAGTTGTGGTCCTTATGTACAATGGAATATCACTCAGCCATGAAATCAACGTCATAAGGCTAGTAGCAGCATGATGAGTGGATTTAGGTACTACGATTCTAAGTGAAATAAATCACACAGAAAAAGACACTTATCATAAGATATCACTTATAGAGGGAATGTAAAAACCGCTACCCTTGAACTGAATTACAAAACAGAACAGAGTCACACGTTTAGAAAACACACTATGGCTGCTTAACGGGAAAGGTGAGGTGGGGTGATGCATAAAACAAGGGTTTCAAATTAGCTCAGATACCGTTCCATAAACCCAATATGTAATAGACAAGACCTACTCCTTGCTCAGTGAATTGGACTCAACACCCCCTATTCACGGCCCAAGAATATATCTGACTAGTAAGAATCTTAAAACCTATGTATTGATATCTCTTTGTAAGTGAGTCAAGTGGGTGTAAAGTGGCATAAACACAGCAGTGAAAAGCAGCTAAACCCCATTATAAAAATCAATTACTTTTAAAAACCTGTGAAAAAAAGACAGTGAAAGAGAGAGAAATTCTTACAAAATTCGTTTAGGGGCAGTTATGCTACCTGGATTGACCATATCTAGACCCACAGCTGATTGAGACATAAGGTTGGACACTCTTGGGGCTGAGAGGTTTGGTGAGGTTGGGTGAGGAAACGCAGACCCTTTAAAGTAATACTGCCTGGTACCCATCCCATGGGTCCCAAATCTCCAGGTTCAAGGGCATCTTCCTACATCGAAAACATGCATGAGAAACCCAGAAGATGGTACACCGTGTGATCGGGAAAGGTTTCTAAAACACACCTCATTTCTCATCTCCTTGTGCTCGAATTCGCCATTCCAGCTGCTTTACTAGCAGTCTCCCTCATTGGAGAATCAGCACCTTTAACCTCCTGTTCCGTACAGGTTGCAATTTGTCCTGAGGATGAACGGGAAGAGGGGAAAACAATGAGAGACTAGCTCTAGGTGTTGGGACAGGCACAGGTCACTCTATTTTCCCATCAGGAAGAAGAATTAAGCACAGGCTCAGCCTGCCGCCCGGGACCAGAATAGGGCCTGAAGCAATCCTGCGCTTTTGCGGCCAGCTCCCAAGAAAGCGAGTTGAAAAATGGAGCTCAGGGGCACTGCAATTCACAAACCTGCAGACTTATAAATGATCACTCTCGTCCACAAATATATTGAGGGAAGGCAACGAAGAAGATTTGAAAGCAAGGCAGAATTGAAGGAAACAGATTTCAGGAGGGAGATTCAAATCGCCTTTAAAGCACAGGAAAAGCGGCAAAACCTCGAGAAGATGCCCTTGGCCAAAAAGGGCGTATGCGTTTTTTCCTGAATATATTCAGGAAAAAATGCATACGCCCTTTTTGGCCAACCAAGCAACCTGGAAAGGCAAATCAGCGCTACAAAGAAGTCTCGCTTCCCATCGGTCAAAAGGGCCATGCTGAATAAAGTGTCAAAACCAGAAATGCAGGGCAGGCCATGAGGAAACGGGAGCCTTGCTACGCTGATGGGCGGGATGTAAATTGCCAACAGCCACTCTGGAGTATGTACGGTGTGTCCTGAAACATCTAAAAAACTCAGCTTAGAGAGCATAGGGCACTTCCACTCATGGGCGTATAAAGTGGGAAAATTAAAAACCAGCAAGACACAGGCACCCCAAAGTTTAGGGCTGCTCTGTTGACAAGAACCTCCAACTTCGTTACACCTTAAATATCCCAGGAAAGAGAAAAATGGATAAAGATGTTGTGGTCCTTATGTACAATGGAATATCACTCAGCCATGAAATCAACGTGATAATGCTATTAGCAGCATGATGAGTGGATTGAGGTACGACGATTCTAAGTGAAATAAGTCACACAGAGAAAGACACTTACCATAAGATATCACTTATAGAGGGAATGTAAAAACCGCTACCCTTGAACTGAATTACAAAACAGAACAGAGTCACACGTTTAGAAAACACACTATGGCTGCTTAACGGGAAAGGTGAGGTGGGGTGATGCATAAAACAAGGGTTTCAAATTAGCTCAGATACCGTTCCATAAACCCAATATGTACTAGAGAAGACCTACTCCTTGCTCAGTGAATTAGACTCAAAACCCCCTATTCACGGCCCAAGAATATATCTGACTAGTAAGAATCTTAAAACCAATGTATTGATATCTCTCTGTAAGTGAGTCAAGTGGGTGTAAAGTGACATAAACACAGCAGTGAAAAGCAGCTAAACCCCATTATAAAAATCAATTACTTTTAAAAACCTGTGAAAAAAAGACAGTGAAAGAGAGAGAAATTCTTACAAAATTCGTTTAGGGGCAGTTATGCTACCTGGATTGACCATATCTAGACTCACAGCTGATTGAGACATAAGGGTGGACACTCTTGGGGCTGAGAGGTTTGGTGAGGTTGGGTGAGGAAACGCAGACCCTTTAAAGTAATACTGCGTGGTACCCATCCCATGGGTTCCAAATCTCCAGGTTCAAAGGCATCTTCCTACATCGAAAACATGCATAAGAAACCCAGAAGATGGTACACCGTGTGATCGCGAAAGGTTTCTAAAACGCACCTCATTTCTCATCTCCTTGTGCTCGGGTTCGCCATTCCATCTGCTTTACTAGCAACCTCCCTCCTTGGAGAATCAGCACCTTTAACCTCCTGTTCCGTACAGGTTGCAATTTGTCCTGAGGATGAACGGGAAGAGGGGAAAACAATGAGAGACTAGCTCTAGGTGTTGGGACAGGCACAGGTCACTCTATTTTCCCATCAGGAAGAAGAATTAAGCACAGGCTCAGCCTGCCGCCCGGGACCAGAATAGGGCCTGAAGCAATCCTGCGCTTTTGCGACCAGCTCCCAAGAAAGCGAGTTGAAAAATGGAGCTCAGGGGCACTGCAATTCACAAACCTGCAGACTTATAAATGATCACTCTCGTCCACAAATATATTGAGGGAAGGCAACGAAGAGGATTTGAAAGCAAGGCAGAATTGCAGGAAACAGATTTCAGGAGGGAGATTCAAATCGCCTTTAAAGCACAGGAAAAGCGGCAAAACATCGAGAAGATGCCCTTTGCCAAAAAGGGCGTATGCGTTTTTTCCTGAATATATTCAGGAAAAAACGCATACGCCCTTTTTGGCCAACCAAGCAACCTGGAAAGGCAAATCAGCGCTACAAAGAAGTCTCGCTTCCCATCGGTCAAAAGGGCCATGCTGAATAAAGTGTCAAAACCAGAAATGCAGGGCAGGCCATGGAGAAACGGGAGGCTTGCTACGCTGATGGGCGGGATGTAAATTGCCAACAGCCACTCTGGAGAAGTGTACGGTGTGTCGTGAAACATCTAAAAAACTCAGCTTAGAGAGCATAGGGCACTTCCACTCATGGGCGTATAAATTGGGAAAACTAAAAATCAGCAAGACACAGGCACCCCAACGTTTAAGGCTGCTCTGTTGACAAGAACCTCCACTTCGTTACACCTTAAATATCTCAGGAAAGAGAAAAATGGATAAATAAGTTGTGGTCCTTATGTACAATGGAATATCACTCAGCCATGAAATCAACGTCATAAGGCTAGTAGCAGCATGATGAGTGGATTTAGGTACGACGATTCTAAGTGAAATAAGTCACACAGAAAAAGACACTTATCATAAGATATCACTTATAGAGGGAATGTAAAAACCGCTACCCTTGAACTGAATTACAAAACAGAACAGAGTCACACGTTTAGAAAACACACTATGGCTGCTTAACGGGAAAGGTGAGGTGGGGTGATGCATAAAACAAGGGTTTCAAATTAGCTCAGATACCGTTCCATAAACCCAATATGTAATAGACAAGACCTACTCCTTGCTCAGTGAATTGGACTCAACACCCCCTATTCACGGCCCAAGAATATATCTGACTAGTAAGAATCTTAAAACCTATGTATTGATATCTCTTTGTAAGTGAGTCAAGTGGGTGTAAAGTGGCATAAACACAGCAGTGAAAAGCAGCTAAACCCCATTATAAAAATCAATTACTTTTAAAAACCTGTGAAAAAAAGACAGTGAAAGAGAGAGAAATTCTTACAAAATTCGTTTAAGGGCAGTTATGCTACCTGGATTGACCATATCTAGACCCACAGCTGATTGAGACATAAGGGTGGACACTCTTGGGGCTGAGAGGTTTGGTGAGGTTGGGTGAGCAAACGCAGACCCTTTAAAGTAATACTGCGTGGTACCCATCCCATGGGTCCCAAATATCCAGCTTCAAGGGCATCTTCCTACATCGAAAACATGCATGAGAAACCCAGAAGATGGTACACTGTGTGATCGGGAAAGGTTTCTAAAACGCACCTCATTTCTCATGTCCTTGTGCTCGGGTTCGCCATTCCAGCCGCATTACTAGAAATCTCCCACCTTGGAGAATCAGCACCTTTAACCTCCTGTTCCGTACAGGTTGCAATTTGTCCTGAGGATGAACGGGAAGAAGTGGGAACCAATGAGAGACTAGCTCTAGGTGTTGGGACAGGCACAGGTCACTCTATTTTCCCATCAGGAAGAAGAATTAAGCACAGGCTCAGCCTTCCGCCCGGGACCAGAATAGGGCCTGAAGCAATCCTGCGCTTTTGCGGCCAGCTCCCAAGAAAGCGAGTTGAAAAATGGAGCTCAGGGGCACTGCAATTCACAAACCTGCAGACTTATAAATGATCACTCTCGTCCACAAATATATTGAGGGAAGGCAACGAAGAGGATTTGAAAGCAAGGCAGAATTGCAGGAAACAGATTTCAGGAGGGAGATTCGAATCGCCTTTAAAGCACAGGAAAAGCGGCAAAACCTCGTCAATGATGCCCTTGGCCAAAAAGGGCGTATGCGTTTTTTCCTGAATATATTCAGGAAAAAACGCATACGCCCTTTTTGGTCAACCAAGCAACCTGGAAAGGCAAATCAGCGGTACAAAGAAGTCTCACTTCCCATCGGTCAAAAGGGCCATGCTGAATAAAGTGTCAAAACCAGAAATGCAGGACAGGCCATGGAGAAACGGGAGCCTTGCTACGCTGATGGGCGGGATGTAAATTGCCAACAGCCACTCTGGAGTATGTACGGTGTGTCCTGAAACATCTAAAAAACTCAGCTTAGAGAGCATAGGGCACTTCCACTCATGGGCGTATAAAGTGGGAAAATTAAAAACCAGCAAGACACAGGCACCCCAAAGTTTAGGGCTGCTCTGTTGACAAGAACCTCCAACTTCGTTACACCTTAAATATCCCAGGAAAGAGAAAAATGGATAAAGATGTTGTGGTCCTTATGTACAATGGAATATCACTCAGCCATGAAATCAACGTCATAAGGGTAGTAGCAGCATGATGAGTGGATTTAGGTACGACGATTCTAAGTGAAATAAGTCACACAGAAAAAGACACTTATCATAAGATATCACTTATAGAGGGAATGTAAAAACCGCTACCCTTGAACTGAATTACAAAACAGAACAGAGTCACACGTTTAGAAAACACACTATGGCTGCTTAACGGGAAAGGTGAGGTGGGGAGATGCATAAAACAAGGGTTTCAAATTAGCTCAGATACCGTTCCATAAACCCAATATGTAATAGACAAGACCTACTCCTTGCTCAGTGAATTGGACTCAACACCCCCTATTCACGGCCCAAGAATATATCTGACTAGTAAGAATCTTAAAACCTATGTATTGATATCTCTCTGTAAGTGAGTCAAGTGGGTGTAAAGTGACATAAACACAGCAGTGAAAAGCAGCTAAACCCCATTATAAAAATCAATTACTTTTAAAAACCTGTGAAAAAAAGACAGTGAAAGAGAGAGAAATTCTTACAAAATTCGTTTAGGGGCACTTATGCTACCTGGATTGACCATATCTAGACCCACAGCTGATTGAGACATAAGGGTGGACACTCTTGGGGCTGAGGGGTTTGGTGAGGTTGGGTGAGGAAACGCAGACCCTTTAAAGTAATACTGCGTGGTACCCATCCCATGGGTCCCAAATCTCCAGGTTTAAGGGCATCTTCCTACATCGAAAACATGCATGAGAAACCCAGAAGATGGCACACTGTGTGATCGGGAAAGGTTTCTAAAACGCACCTCATTTCTCATCTCCTTGTGCTCGGGTTCGCCATTCCAGCCGCTTTACTAACAATCTCCCTCCTTGGAGAATCAGCACCTTTAACCTCCTGTTCCGTACAGGTTGCAATTTGTCCTGAGGATGAACGGGAAAAGGGGGAAACAATGAGAGTCTAGCTCTAGGTGTTGGGACAGGCACAGGTCACTCTATTTTCCCATCAGGAAGAAGAATTAAGCACAGGCTCAGCCTGCCGCCCGGAACCAGAATTGGGACTGAAGCAATCCTGCGCTTTTGCGGCCACCTCCCAAGAAAGGGAGTTGAAAAATGGAGCTCAGGGGCACTGCAATTCACAAACCTGCAGACTTATAAATGACCACTCTCGTCCACAAATATATTGAGGGAAGGCAACGAAGAGGATTTGAAAGCAAGGCAGAATTGCAGGAAACAGATTTCAGGAGGGAGATTCGAATCGCATTTAAAGCACAGGAAAAGCGGCAAAACCTCGACAATGATGCCCTTGGCCAAAAAGGGCGTATGCGTTTTTTCCTGAATATATTCAGGAAAAAAAGCATACGCCCTTTTTGGCCAAGCAAGCAACCTGGAAAGGCAAATCAGCGCTACAAAGAAGTCTCGCTTCCCATCGGTCAAAAGGGCCATGCTGAATAAAGTGTCAAAACCAGAAATGCAGGGCAGGCCATGGAGAAAAGGGAGCCTTGCTACGCTGATGGGCGGGATGTAAATTGCCAACAGCCACTCTGGAGAAGTGTACGGTGTGTCCTGAAACATCTAAAAAACTCAGCTTAGAGAGCATAGGGCACTTCCACTCATGCGCGTATAAATTGGGAAAACTAAAAATCAGCAAGACACAGGCACCCCAACGTTTAGGGCTGCTCTGTTGACAAGAACCTCCACTTCGTTACACCTTAAATATCCCAGGAAAGAGAAAAATGGATAAAGAAGTTGTGGTCCTTATGTACAATGGAATATCACTCAGCCATGAAATCAACGTCATAAGGCTAGTAGCAGCATGATGAGTGGATTTAGGTACTACGATTCTAAGTGAAATAAGTCACACAGAAAAAGACACTTATCATAAGATATCACTTATAGTGGGAATGTAAAAACCGCTACCCTTGAACTGAATTACAAAACAGAACAGAGTCACACGTTTAGAAAACACACTATGGCTGCTTAACGGGAAAGGTGAGGTGGGGTGATGCATAAAACAAGGGTTTCAAATTAGCTCAGATACCGTTCCATAAACCCAATATGTAATAGACAAGACCTACTCCTTGCTCAGTGAATTGGACTCAACACCCCCTATTCACGGCCCAAGAATATATCTGACTAGTAAGAATCTTAAAACCTATGTATTGATATCTCTCTGTAAGTGAGTCAAGTGGGTGTAAAGTGACATAAACACAGCAGTGAAAATCAGCTAAACCCCATTATAAAAATCAATTACTTTTAAAAACCTGTGAAAAAAAGACAGTGAAAGAGAGAGAAATTCTTACAAAATTCGTTTAGGGGCAGTGATGCTACCTGGATTGACCATATCTAGACCCACAGCTGATTGAGACATAAGGGTGGACACTCTTGGGGCTGAGAGGTTTGGTGAGGTTGGGTGAGGAAACGCAGACCCTTTAAAGTAATATTGCCTGGTACCCATCCCATGGGTCCCAAATCTCCAGGTTCAAGGGCATCTTCCTACATCGAAAACATGCATGAGAAACCCAGAAGATGGCACACTGTGTGATCGGGAAAGGTTTCTAAAACGCACCTCATTTCTCATCTCCTTGTGCTCGAATTCGCCATTCCAGCTGCTTTACTAGCAGTCTGCCTCATTGGAGAATCAGCACCTTTAACCTCCTGTTCCGTACAGGTTGCAATTTGTCCTGAGGATGAACGGGAAAAGGGGGAAACAATGAGAGTCTAGCTCTAGGTGTTGGGACAGGCACAGGTCACTCTATTTTCCCATCAGGAAGAAGAATTAAGCACAGGCTCAGCCTGCCGCCCGTAACCAGAATAGGGCCTGAAACAATCCTGCGCTTTTGCGGCCACCTCCCAAGAAAGCGAGTTGAAAAATGGAGCTCAGGGGCACTGCAATTCACAAACCTGCAGACTTATAAATGACCACTCTCGTCCACAAATATATTGAGGGAAGGCAACGAAGAGGATTTGAAAGCAAGGCAGAATTGCAGGAAACAGATTTCAGGAGGGAGATTCGAATCGCCTTTAAAGCACAGGAAAAGCGGCAAAACCTCGACAATGATGCCCTTGGCCAAAAAGGGCGTATGCGTTTTTTCCTGAATATATTCAGGAAAAAACGCATACGCCCTTTTTGGCCAACCAAGCAACCTGGAAAGGCAAATCAGCGCTACAAAGAAGTCTCGCTTCCCATCGGTCAAAAGGGCCATGCTGAATAAAGTGTCAAAACCAGAAATGCAGGGCAGGCCATGGAGAAACGGGAGCCTTGCTACGCTGATGGGCGGGATGTAAATTGCCAACAGCCACTCTGCAGAAGTGTACGGTGTGTCCTGAAATATCTAAACAACTCTGCTTAGAGAGCATAGGGCACTTCCACTCATGGGCGTATAAATTGGGAAAACTAAAAATCAGCAAGACACAGGCATCCCAACGTTTAGGGCTGCTCTGTTGACAAGAACCTCCACTTCGTTACACCTTAAATATCTCAGGATATAGAAAAATGGATAAATAAGTTGTGGTCCTTATGTACAATGGAATATCACTCAGCCATGAAATCAACGTCATAAGGCTAGTAGCAGCATGATGAGTGGATTTAGGTACGACGATTCTAAGTGAAATAAGTCACACAGAAAAAGACACTTATCATAACATATCACTTATAGAGGGAATGTAAAAACCGCTACCCTTGAACTGAATTACAAAACAGAACAGAGTCACACGTTTAGAAAACACACTATGGCTGCTTAACGGGAAAGGTTAGGTGGAGTGATGCATAAAACAATGGTTTCAAATTAGCTCAGATACCGTTCCATAAACCCAATATGTACTAGACAAGACCTACTCCTTGCTCAGTGAATTGGACTCAACACCCCCTATTCACGGCCCAAGAATATATCTGACTAGTAAGAATCTTAAAACCTATGTATTGATATCTCTCTGTAAGTGAGTCAAGTGGGTGTAAACTGGCATAAACACAGCAGTGAAAAGCAGCTAAACCCCATTATAAAAATCAATTACTTTTAAAAACCTGTGAAAAAAAGACAGTGAAAGAGAGAGAAATTCTTACAAAATTCGTTTAGGGGCAGTTATGCTACCTGGATTGACCATATCTAGACCCACAGCTGATTGAGACATAAGGGTGGACACTCTTGGGGCTGAGAGGTTTGCTGAGGTTGGGTGAGGAAACGCAGACCCTTTAAAGTAATATTGCCTGGTACCCATCCCATGGGTCCCAAATCTCCAGGTTCAAGGGCATCTTCCTACATCGAAAACATGCATGACAAACCCAGAAGATGGCACACTGTGTGATCGGGAAAGGTTTCTAAAACGCACCTCATTTCTCATGTCCTTGTGCTCGGGTTCGCCATTCCAGCCGCTTTACTAACAATCTCTCTCCTTGGAGAATCAGCACCTTTAACCTCCTGTTCCATACAGGTTGCAATTTGTCCTGAGGATGAACGGGAAGAGGGGAAAACAATGAGAGACTAGCTCTAGGTGTTGGGACAGGCACAGGTCACTCTATTTTCCCATCAGGAAGAAGAATTAAGCACAGGCTCAGCCTGCCGCCCGGGACCAGAATAGGGCCTGAAGCAATCCTGCGCTTTTGCGGCCAGCTCCCAAGAAAGCGAGTTGAAAAATGGAGCTCAGGGGCACTGCAATTCACAAACCTGCAGACTTATAAATGATCACTCTCGTCCACAAATATATTGAGGGAAGGCAACGAAGAGGATTTGAAAGCAAGGCAGAATTGCAGGAAACAGATTTCAGGAGGGAGATTCGAATCGCCTTTAAAGCACAGGAAAAGCGGCAAAACCTCGACAATGATGCCCTTGGCCAAAAAGGGCGTATGCGTTTTTTCCTGAATATATTCAGGAAAAAACGCATACGCCCTTTTTGGCCAACCAAGCAACCTGGAAAGGCAAATCAGCGCTACAAAGAAGTCTCGCTTCCCATCGGTCAAAAGGGCCATGCTGAATAAAGTGTCAAAACCAGAAATGCAGGGCAGGCCATGAGGAAACGGGAGCCTTGCTACGCTGATGGGCGGGATGTAAATTGCCAACAGCCACTCTGGAGAAGTGTACGGTGTGTGCTGAAACATCTAAAAAACTCAGCTTAGAGAGCATAGGGCACTTCCACTCATGGGCGTATAAAGTGGGAAAATTAAAAACCAGCAAGACACAGGCACCCCAAAGTTTAGGGCTGCTCTGTTGACAAGAATCTCCACTTCGTTACACCTTAAATATCCCAGGAAAGAGAAAAATGGATAAAGAAGTTGTGGTCCTTATGTACAATGGAATATCACTCAGCCATGAAATCAACGTCATAAGGCTAGTAGCAGCATGATGAGTGGATTTAGGTACTACGATTCTAAGTGAAATAAATCACACAGAAAAAGACACTTATCATAAGATATCACTTATAGAGGGAATGTAAAAACCGCTACCCTTGAACTGAATTACAAAACAGAACAGAGTCACACGTTTAGAAAACACACTATGGCTGCTTAACGGGAAAGGTGAGGTGGGGTGATGCATAAAACAAGGGTTTCAAATTAGCTCAGATACCGTTCCATAAACCCAATATGTAATAGACAAGACCTACTCCTTGCTCAGTGAATTGGACTCAACACCCCCTATTCACGGCCCAAGAATATATCTGACTAGTAAGAATCTTAAAACCTATGTATTGATATCTCTTTGTAAGTGAGTCAAGTGGGTGTAAAGTGGCATAAACACAGCAGTGAAAAGCAGCTAAACCCCATTATAAAAATCAATTACTTTTAAAAACCTGTGAAAAAAAGACAGTGAAAGAGAGAGAAATTCTTACAAAATTCGTTTAGGGGCAGTTATGCTACCTGGATTGACCATATCTAGACCCACAGCTGATTGAGACATAAGGTTGGACACTCTTGGGGCTGAGAGGTTTGGTGAGGTTGGGTGAGGAAACGCAGACCCTTTAAAGTAATACTGCCTGGTACCCATCCCATGGGTCCCAAATCTCCAGGTTCAAGGGCATCTTCCTACATCGAAAACATGCATGAGAAACCCAGAAGATGGTACACCGTGTGATCGGGAAAGGTTTCTAAAACACACCTCATTTCTCATCTCCTTGTGCTCGAATTCGCCATTCCAGCTGCTTTACTAGCAGTCTCCCTCATTGGAGAATCAGCACCTTTAACCTCCTGTTCCGTACAGGTTGCAATTTGTCCTGAGGATGAACGGGAAGAGGGGAAAACAATGAGAGACTAGCTCTAGGTGTTGGGACAGGCACAGGTCACTCTATTTTCCCATCAGGAAGAAGAATTAAGCACAGGCTCAGCCTGCCGCCCGGGACCAGAATAGGGCCTGAAGCAATCCTGCGCTTTTGCGGCCAGCTCCCAAGAAAGCGAGTTGAAAAATGGAGCTCAGGGGCACTGCAATTCACAAACCTGCAGACTTATAAATGATCACTCTCGTCCACAAATATATTGAGGGAAGGCAACGAAGAAGATTTGAAAGCAAGGCAGAATTGAAGGAAACAGATTTCAGGAGGGAGATTCAAATCGCCTTTAAAGCACAGGAAAAGCGGCAAAACCTCGAGAAGATGCCCTTGGCCAAAAAGGGCGTATGCGTTTTTTCCTGAATATATTCAGGAAAAAATGCATACGCCCTTTTTGGCCAACCAAGCAACCTGGAAAGGCAAATCAGCGCTACAAAGAAGTCTCGCTTCCCATCGGTCAAAAGGGCCATGCTGAATAAAGTGTCAAAACCAGAAATGCAGGGCAGGCCATGAGGAAACGGGAGCCTTGCTACGATGATGGGCGGGATGTAAATTGCCAACAGCCACTCTGGTGAAGTGTACGGTGTGTCCTGAAACATCTAAAAAACTCAGCTTAGAGAGCATAGGGCAGTTCCACTCATGGGCGTATAAATTGGGAAAACTAAAAATCAGCAAGACACAGGCACCCCAACATTTAGGGCTGCTCTGTTGACAAGAACCTCCACTTCGTTACACCTTACATATCTCAGGAAAGAGAAAAATGGATAAAGAAGTTGTGGTCCTTATGTACAATGGAATATCACTCAGCCATGAAATCAACGTCATTAGGCTAGTAGCAGCATGATGAGTGGATATAGGTACGACGATTCTAAATGAAATAAGTCACACAGAAAAAGACACTTATCATAAGATATCACTTATAGAGGGAATGTAAAAACCGCTACCCTTGAACTGAATTACAAAACAGAACAGAGTCACACGTTTAGAAAACACACTATGGCTGCTTAACGGGAAAGGTGATGTGGGGTGATGCATAAAAGAAGGGTTTCAAATTAGCTCAGATACCGTTCCATAAACCCAATATGTAATAGACAAGACCTACTCCTTTCTCAGTGAATTGGACTCAACACCCCCTATTCACGGCCCAAGAATATATCTGACTAGTAAGAATCTTAAAACCTATGTATTGATATCTCTCTGTAAGTGAGTCAAGTGGGTGTAAAGTGGCATAAACACAGCAGTGAAAAGCAGCTAAACCCCATTATAAAAATCAATTACTTTTAAAAACCTGTGAAAAAAAGACAGTGAAAGAGAGAGAAATTCTTACAAAATTCGTTTAGGGGCACTTATGCTACCTGGATTGACCATATCTAGACCCACAGCTGATTGAGACATAAGGGTGGACACTCTTGGGGCTGAGAGGTTTGGTGAGGTTGGGTGAGGAAACGCAGACCCTTTAAAGTAATACTGCGTGGTACCCATCCCATGGGTCCCAAATCTCCAGGTTCAAGGGCATCTTCCTACATCGAAAACATGCATGAGAAACCCAGAAGATGGTACACCGTGTGATCGGGAAAGGTTTCTACAACGCACCTCATTTCTCATCTCCTTGTGCTCGGGTTCGCCATTCCAGCCGCTTTACTAACAATCTCCCTCCTTGGAGAATCAGCACCTTTAACCTCCTGTTCCGTACAGGTTGCAATTTGTCCTGAGGATTAACGGGAAGAGGGGAAAACAATGAGAGACTAGCTCTAGGTGTTGGGACAGGCACAGGTCACTCTATTTTCCCATCAGGAAGAAGAATTAAGCACAGGCTCAGCCTGCCGCCCGGGACCAGAATAGGGCCTGAAGCAATCCTGCGCTTTTGCGGCCAGCTCCCAAGAAAGCGAGTTGAAAAATGGAGCTCAGGGGCACTGCAATTCACAAACCTGCAGACTTATAAATGATCACTCTCGTCCACAAATATATTGAGGGAAGGCAACGAAGAAGATTTGAAAGCAAGGCAGAATTGAAGGAAACAGATTTCAGGAGGGAGATTCAAATCGCCTTTAAAGCACAGGAAAAGCGGCAAAACCTCGAGAAGATGCCCTTGGCCAAAAAGGGCGTATGCGTTTTTTCCTGAATATATTCAGGAAAAAACGCATACGCCCTTTTTAGCCAACCAAGCAACCTGGAAAGGCAAATCAGCGCTACAAAGAAGTCTTGCTTCCCATCGGTCAAAAGGGCCATGCTGAATAAAGTGTCAAAACCAGAAATGCAGGGCAGGCCATGAGGAAACGGGAGCCTTGCTACGATGATGGGCGGGATGTAAATTGCCAACAGCCACTCTGGTGAAGTGTACGGTGTGTCCTGAAACATCTAAAAAACTCAGCTTAGAGAGCATAGGGCAGTTCCACTCATGGGCGTATAAATTGGGAAAACTAAAAATCAGCAAGACACAGGCACCCCAACATTTAGGGCTGCTCTGTTGACAAGAACCTCCACTTCGTTACACCTTACATATCTCAGGAAAGAGAAAAATGGATAAAGAAGTTGTGGTCCTTATGTACAATGGAATATCACTCAGCCATGAAATCAACGTCATTAGGCTAGTAGCAGCATGATGAGTGGATATAGGTACGACGATTCTAAGTGAAATAAGTCACACAGAAAAAGACACTTATCATAAGATATCACTTATAGAGGGAATGTAAAAACCGCTACCCTTGAACTGAATTACAAAACAGAACAGAGTCACACGTTTAGAAAACACACTATGGCTGCTTAACGGGAAAGGTGATGTGGGGTGATGCATAAAAGAAGGGTTTCAAATTAGCTCAGATACCGTTCCATAAACCCAATATGTAATAGACAAGACCTACTCCTTTCTCAGTGAATTGGACTCAACACCCCCTATTCACGGCCCAAGAATATATCTGACTAGTAAGAATCTTAAAACCTATGTATTGATATCTCTCTGTAAGTGAGTCAAGTGGGTGTAAAGTGGCATAAACACAGCAGTGAAAAGCAGCTAAACGCCATTATAAAAATCAAATACTTTTAAAAACCTGTGAAAAAAAGACAGTGAAAGAGAGAGAAATTCTTACAAAATTCGTTTAGGGGCAGTTATGCTACCTGGATTGACCATATCTAGACCCACAGCTGATTGAGACATAAGGGTGGACACTCTTGGGGCTGAGAGGTTTGGTGAGGTTGGGTGAGGAAACGCAGACCCTTTAAAGTAATACTGCGTGGTACCCATCCCATGGGTCCCAAATCTCCAGGTTCAAGGGCATCTTCCTACATCGAAAACATGCATGAGAAACCCAGAAGATGGTACACCGTGTGATCGGGAAAGGTTTCTAAAACGCACCTCATTTCTCATCTCCTTGTGCTCGGGTTCGCCATTCCAGCCGCTTTACTAACAATCTCCCTCCTTGGAGAATCAGCACCTTTAACCTCCTGTTCCGTACAGGTTGCAATTTGTCCTGAGGATGAACGGGAAGAGGGGAAAACAATGAGAGACTAGCTCTAGGTGTTGGGACAGGCACAGGTCACTCTATTTTCCCATCAGGAAGAAGAATTAACCACAGGCTCAGCCTGCCGCCCGGGACCAGAATAGGGCCTGAAGCAATCCTGAGCTTTTGCGGCCAGCTCCCAAGAAAGCGAGTTGAAAAATGGAGCTCAGTGGCACTGCAATTCACAAAGCTGCAGACTTATAAATGATCACTCTCGTCCACAAATATATTGAGGGAAGGCAACGAAGAGGATTTGAAAGCAAGGCAGAATTGCAGGAAACAGATTTCAGGAGGGAGATTCGAATCGCCTTAAAAGCACAGGAAAAGCGGCAAAACCTCGACAAGATGCGCTTGGCCAAAAAGGGCGTATGCGTTTTTTCCTGAATATATTCAGGAAAAAACGCATACGCCCTTTTTGGCCAACCAAGCAACCTGGAAAGGCAAATCAGCGCTACAAAGAAGTCTCGCTTCCCATCGGTCAAAAGGGCCATGCTGAATAAAGTGTCAAAACCAGAAATGCAGGGCAGGCCATGAGGAAACGGGAGCCTTGCTACGCTGATGGGCGGGATGTAAATTGCCAACAGCCACTCTGGAGAAGTGTACGGTGTGTGCTGAAACATCTAAAAAACTCAGCTTAGAGAGCATAGGGCACTTCCACTCATGGGCGTATAAAGTGGGAAAATTAAAAACCAGCAAGACACAGGCACCCCAAAGTTTAGGGCTGCTCTGTTGACAAGAATCTCCACTTCGTTACACCTTAAATATCCCAGGAAAGAGAAAAATGGATAAAGAAGTTGTGGTCCTTATGTACAATGGAATATCACTCAGCCATGAAATCAACGTCATAAGGCTAGTAGCAGCATGATGAGTGGATTTAGGTACTACGATTCTAAGTGAAATAAATCACACAGAAAAAGACACTTATCATAAGATATCACTTATAGAGGGAATGTAAAAACCGCTACCCTTGAACTGAATTACAAAACAGAACAGAGTCACACGTTTAGAAAACACACTATGGCTGCTTAACGGGAAAGGTGAGGTGGGGTGATGCATAAAACAAGGGTTTCAAATTAGCTCAGATACCGTTCCATAAACCCAATATGTAATAGACAAGACCTACTCCTTGCTCAGTGAATTGGACTCAACACCCCCTATTCACGGCCCAAGAATATATCTGACTAGTAAGAATCTTAAAACCTATGTATTGATATCTCTTTGTAAGTGAGTCAAGTGGGTGTAAAGTGGCATAAACACAGCAGTGAAAAGCAGCTAAACCCCATTATAAAAATCAATTACTTTTAAAAACCTGTGAAAAAAAGACAGTGAAAGAGAGAGAAATTCTTACAAAATTCGTTTAGGGGCAGTTATGCTACCTGGATTGACCATATCTAGACCCACAGCTGATTGAGACATAAGGTTGGACACTCTTGGGGCTGAGAGGTTTGGTGAGGTTGGGTGAGGAAACGCAGACCCTTTAAAGTAA
This sequence comes from Balaenoptera physalus, assembly GCF_965194825.1. Classification (NCBI taxonomy): domain Eukaryota; kingdom Metazoa; phylum Chordata; class Mammalia; order Artiodactyla; family Balaenopteridae; genus Balaenoptera; species Balaenoptera physalus. The sequence goes on along the minus strand of NW_028126565.1, from coordinate 443,449 downwards.
TACTGCCTGGTACCCATCCCATGGGTCCCAAATCTCCAGGTTCAAGGGCATCTTCCTACATCGAAAACATGCATGAGAAACCCAGAAGATGGTACACCGTGTGATCGGGAAAGGTTTCTAAAACACACCTCATTTCTCATCTCCTTGTGCTCGAATTCGCCATTCCAGCTGCTTTACTAGCAGTCTCCCTCATTGGAGAATCAGCACCTTTAACCTCCTGTTCCGTACAGGTTGCAATTTGTCCTGAGGATGAACGGGAAGAGGGGAAAACAATGAGAGACTAGCTCTAGGTGTTGGGACAGGCACAGGTCACTCTATTTTCCCATCAGGAAGAAGAATTAAGCACAGGCTCAGCCTGCCGCCCGGGACCAGAATAGGGCCTGAAGCAATCCTGCGCTTTTGCGGCCAGCTCCCAAGAAAGCGAGTTGAAAAATGGAGCTCAGGGGCACTGCAATTCACAAACCTGCAGACTTATAAATGATCACTCTCGTCCACAAATATATTGAGGGAAGGCAACGAAGAAGATTTGAAAGCAAGGCAGAATTGAAGGAAACAGATTTCAGGAGGGAGATTCAAATCGCCTTTAAAGCACAGGAAAAGCGGCAAAACCTCGAGAAGATGCCCTTGGCCAAAAAGGGCGTATGCGTTTTTTCCTGAATATATTCAGGAAAAAACGCATACGCCCTTTTTGGCCAACCAAGCAACCTGGAAAGGCAAATCAGCGCTACAAAGAAGTCTCGCTTCCCATCGGTCAAAAGGGCCATGCTGAATAAAGTGTCAAAACCAGAAATGCAGGGCAGGCCATGAGGAAACGGGAGCCTTGCTACGATGATGGGCGGGATGTAAATTGCCAACAGCCACTCTGGTGAAGTGTACGGTGTGTCCTGAAACATCTAAAAAACTCAGCTTAGAGAGCATAGGGCAGTTCCACTCATGGGCGTATAAATTGGGAAAACTAAAAATCAGCAAGACACAGGCACCCCAACATTTAGGGCTGCTCTGTTGACAAGAACCTCCACTTCGTTACACCTTACATATCTCAGGAAAGAGAAAAATGGATAAAGAAGTTGTGGTCCTTATGTACAATGGAATATCACTCAGCCATGAAATCAACGTCATTAGGCTAGTAGCAGCATGATGAGTGGATATAGGTACGACGATTCTAAATGAAATAAGTCACACAGAAAAAGACACTTATCATAAGATATCACTTATAGAGGGAATGTAAAAACCGCTACCCTTGAACTGAATTACAAAACAGAACAGAGTCACACGTTTAGAAAACACACTATGGCTGCTTAACGGGAAAGGTGATGTGGGGTGATGCATAAAAGAAGGGTTTCAAATTAGCTCAGATACCGTTCCATAAACCCAATATGTAATAGACAAGACCTACTCCTTTCTCAGTGAATTGGACTCAACACCCCCTATTCACGGCCCAAGAATATATCTGACTAGTAAGAATCTTAAAACCTATGTATTGATATCTCTCTGTAAGTGAGTCAAGTGGGTGTAAAGTGGCATAAACACAGCAGTGAAAAGCAGCTAAACCCCATTATAAAAATCAATTACTTTTAAAAACCTGTGAAAAAAAGACAGTGAAAGAGAGAGAAATTCTTACAAAATTCGTTTAGGGGCAGTTATGCTACCTGGATTGACCATATCTAGACCCACAGCTGATTGAGACATAAGGGTGGACACTCTTGGGGCTGAGAGGTTTGGTGAGGTTGGGTGAGGAAACGCAGACCCTTTAAAGTAATACTGCGTGGTACCCATCCCATGGGTCCCAAATCTCCAGGTTCAAGGGCATCTTCCTACATCGAAAACATGCATGAGAAACCCAGAAGATGGTACACCGTGTGATCGGGAAAGGTTTCTAAAACGCACCTCATTTCTCATCTCCTTGTGCTCGGGTTCGCCATTCCAGCCGCTTTACTAACAATCTCCCTCCTTGGAGAATCAGCACCTTTAACCTCCTGTTCCGTACAGGTTGCAATTTGTCCTGAGGATTAACGGGAAGAGGGGAAAACAATGAGAGACTAGCTCTAGGTGTTGGGACAGGCACAGGTCACTCTATTTTCCCATCAGGAAGAAGAATTAAGCACAGGCTCAGCCTGCCGCCCGGGACCAGAATAGGGCCTGAAGCAATCCTGCGCTTTTGCGGCCAGCTCCCAAGAAAGCGAGTTGAAAAATGGAGCTCAGGGGCACTGCAATTCACAAACCTGCAGACTTATAAATGATCACTCTCGTCCACAAATATATTGAGGGAAGGCAACGAAGAAGATTTGAAAGCAAGGCAGAATTGAAGGAAACAGATTTCAGGAGGGAGATTCAAATCGCCTTTAAAGCACAGGAAAAGCGGCAAAACCTCGAGAAGATGCCCTTGGCCAAAAAGGGCGTATGCGTTTTTTCCTGAATATATTCAGGAAAAAACGCATACGCCCTTTTTGGCCAACCAAGCAACCTGGAAAGGCAAATCAGCGCTACAAAGAAGTCTCGCTTCCCATCGGTCAAAAGGGCCATGCTGAATAAAGTGTCAAAACCAGAAATGCAGGGCAGGCCATGAGGAAACGGGAGCCTTGCTACGATGATGGGCGGGATGTAAATTGCCAACAGCCACTCTGGTGAAGTGTACGGTGTGTCCTGAAACATCTAAAAAACTCAGCTTAGAGAGCATAGGGCAGTTCCACTCATGGGCGTATAAATTGGGAAAACTAAAAATCAGCAAGACACAGGCACCCCAACATTTAGGGCTGCTCTGTTGACAAGAACCTCCACTTCGTTACACCTTACATATCTCAGGAAAGAGAAAAATGGATAAAGAAGTTGTGGTCCTTATGTACAATGGAATATCACTCAGCCATGAAATCAACGTCATTAGGCTAGTAGCAGCATGATGAGTGGATATAGGTACGACGATTCTAAGTGAAATAAGTCACACAGAAAAAGACACTTATCATAAGATATCACTTATAGAGGGAATGTAAAAACCGCTACCCTTGAACTGAATTACAAAACAGAACAGAGTCACACGTTTAGAAAACACACTATGGCTGCTTAACGGGAAAGGTGATGTGGGGTGATGCATAAAAGAAGGGTTTCAAATTAGCTCAGATACCGTTCCATAAACCCAATATGTAATAGACAAGACCTACTCCTTTCTCAGTGAATTGGACTCAACACCCCCTATTCACGGCCCAAGAATATATCTGACTAGTAAGAATCTTAAAACCTATGTATTGATATCTCTCTGTAAGTGAGTCAAGTGGGTGTAAAGTGGCATAAACACAGCAGTGAAAAGCAGCTAAACGCCATTATAAAAATCAAATACTTTTAAAAACCTGTGAAAAAAAGACAGTGAAAGAGAGAGAAATTCTTACAAAATTCGTTTAGGGGCAGTTATGCTACCTGGATTGACCATATCTAGACCCACAGCTGATTGAGACATAAGGGTGGACACTCTTGGGGCTGAGAGGTTTGGTGAGGTTGGGTGAGGAAACGCAGACCCTTTAAAGTAATACTGCGTGGTACCCATCCCATGGGTCCCAAATCTCCAGGTTCAAGGGCATCTTCCTACATCGAAAACATGCATGAGAAACCCAGAAGATGGTACACCGTGTGATCGGGAAAGGTTTCTAAAACGCACCTCATTTCTCATCTCCTTGTGCTCGGGTTCGCCATTCCAGCCGCTTTACTAACAATCTCCCTCCTTGGAGAATCAGCACCTTTAACCTCCTGTTCCGTACAGGTTGCAATTTGTCCTGAGGATGAACGGGAAGAGGGGAAAACAATGAGAGACTAGCTCTAGGTGTTGGGACAGGCACAGGTCACTCTATTTTCCCATCAGGAAGAAGAATTAACCACAGGCTCAGCCTGCCGCCCGGGACCAGAATAGGGCCTGAAGCAATCCTGAGCTTTTGCGGCCAGCTCCCAAGAAAGCGAGTTGAAAAATGGAGCTCAGTGGCACTGCAATTCACAAAGCTGCAGACTTATAAATGATCACTCTCGTCCACAAATATATTGAGGGAAGGCAACGAAGAGGATTTGAAAGCAAGGCAGAATTGCAGGAAACAGATTTCAGGAGGGAGATTCGAATCGCCTTAAAAGCACAGGAAAAGCGGCAAAACCTCGACAAGATGCGCTTGGCCAAAAAGGGCGTATGCGTTTTTTCCTGAATATATTCAGGAAAAAACGCATACGCCCTTTTTGGCCAACCAAGCAACCTGGAAAGGCAAATCAGCGCTACAAAGAAGTCTCGCTTCCCATCGGTCAAAAGGGCCATGCTGAATAAAGTGTCAAAACCAAAAATGCAGGGTAGGCCATGAGGAAACGGGAGCCTTGCTACGATGATGGGCGGGATGTAAATTGCCAACAGCCACTCTGGAGAAGTGTACGGTGTGTCCTGAAACATCTAAAAAACTCAGCTTAGAGAGCATAGGGCAGTTCCACTCATGGGCGTATAAATTGGGAAAACTAAAAATCAGCAAGACACAGGCACCCCAACGTTTAGGGCTGCTCTGTTGACAAGAACCTCCACTTCGTTACACCTTACATATCTCAGGAAAGAGAAAAATGGATAAAGAAGTTGTGGTCCTTATGTACAATGGAATATCACTCAGCCATGAAATCAACGTCATAAGGCTAGTAGCAGCATGATGAGTGGATTTAGGTACGACGATTCTAAATGAAATAAGTCACACAGAAAAAGACATTTATCATAAGATATCACTTATAGAGGGAATGTAAAAACCGCTACCCTTGAACTGAATTACAAAACTGAACAGAGTCACACGTTTAGAAAACACACTATGGCTGCTTAACGGGAAAGAGGAGGTGGGGTGATGCATAAAACAAGGGTTTCAAATTAGCTCAGATACCGTTCCATAAACCCAATATGTAATAGACAAGACCTACTCCTTCCTCAGTGAATTGGACTAAACACCCCCTATTCACGGCCCAAGAATATATCTGACTAGTAAGAATCTTAAAACCTATGTATTGATATCTCTCAGTAAGTGAGTCAAGTGGGTGTAAAGTGACATAAACACAGCAGTGAAAAGCAGGTAAACCCCATTATAAAAATCAATTACTTTTAAAAACCTGTGAAAAAAAGACAGTGAAAGAGAGAGAAATTCTTACAAAATTCGTTTATGGGCAGTTATGCTACCTGGATTGACCATATCTAGACCCACAGCTGATTGAGACATAAGGGTGGACACTCTTGGGGCTGAGAGGTTTGGTGAGGTTGGGTGAGGAAACGCAGACCCTTTAAAGTAATACTGCGTGGTACCCATCCCATGGGTCCCAAATCTCCAGGTTCAAGGGCATCTTCCTACATCGAAAACATGCATGAGAAACCCAGAAGATGGTACACCGTGTGATCGGGAAAGGTTTCTAAAACGCACCTCATTTCTCATCTCCTTGTGCTCGGGTTCGCCATTCCAGCCTCTTTACTAACAATCTCCCTCCTTGGAGAATCAGCACCTTTAACCTCCTGTTCCGTACAGGTTGCAATTTGTCCTGAGGATGAACGGGAAGAGGGGAAAACAATGAGAGACTAGCTCTAGGTGTTGGGACAGGCACAGGTCACTCTATTTTCCCATCAGGAAGAAGAATTAACCACAGGCTCAGCCTGCCGCCCGGGACCAGAATAGGGCCTGAAGCAATCCTGCGCTTTTGCGGCCAGCTCCCAAGAAAGCGAGTTGAAAAATGGAGCTCAGGGGCACTGCAATTCACAAACCTGCAGACTTATAAATGATCACTCTCGTCCACAAATATATTGAGGGAAGGCAACGAAGAGGATTTGAAAGCAAGGCAGAATTGCAGGAAACAGATTTCAGGAGGGAGATTCGAATCGCCTTTAAAGCACAGGAAAAGCGGCAAAACCTCGTCAATGACGCCCTTTTTGGCCAACCAAGCAACCTGGAAAGGCAAATCAGCGCTACAAAGAAGTCTCGCTTCCCATCGGTCAAAAGGGCCATGCTGAATAAAGTGTCTAAACCAGAAATGCAGGACAGTCCATGGAGAAACGGGAGCCTTGCTACGCTGATGGGCGGGATGTAAATTGCCAACAGCCACTCTGGAGTATGTACGGTGTGTCCTGAAACATCTAAAAAACTCAGCTTAGAGAGCATAGGGCACTTCCACTCATGGGCGTATAAAGTGGGAAAATTAAAAACCAGCAAGACACAGGCACCCCAAAGTTTAGGGCTGCTCTGTTGACAAGAACCTCCAACTTCGTTACACCTTAAATATCCCAGGAAAGAGAAAAATGGATAAAGATGTTGTGGTCCTTATGTACAATGGAATATCACTCAGCCATGAAATCAACGTCATAATGCTAGTAGCAGCATGATGAGTGGATTGAGGTACGACGATTCTAAGTGAAATAAGTCACACAGAAAAAGACACTTATCATAAGATATCACTTATAGAGGGAATGTAAAAACCGCTACCCTTGAACTGAATTACAAAACAGAACAGAGTCACACGTTTAGAAAACACACTATGGCTGCTTAACGGGAAAGGTGAGGTGGGGTGATGCATAAAACAAGGGTTTCAAATTAGCTCAGATACCGTTCCATAAACCCAATATGTACTAGAGAAGACCTACTCCTTGCTCAGTGAATTGGACTCAAAACCCCCTATTCACGGCCCAAGAATATATCTGACTAGTAAGAATCTTAAAACCTATGTATTGCTATCTCTCTGTAAGTGAGTCAAGTGGGTGTAAAGTGACATAAACACAGCAGTGAAAAGCAGCTAAACCCCATTATAAAAATCAATTACTTTTAAAAACCTGTGAAAAAAAGACAGTGAAAGAGAGAGAAATTCTTACAAAATTCGTTTAGGGGCAGTTATGCTACATGGATTGACCATATCTAGACCCACAGCTGATTGAGACATAAGGGTGGACACTCTTGGGGCTGAGAGGTTTGGTGAGGTTGGGTGAGGAAACGCAGACCCTTTAAAGTAATACTGCGTGGTACCCATCCCATGGGTTCCAAATCTCCAGGTTCAAGGGCATCTTCCTACATCGAAAACATGCATGAGAAACCCAGAAGATGGTACACCGTGTGATCGAGAAAGGTTTCTAAAACGCACCTCATTTCTCATCTCCTTGTGCTCGGGTTCGCCATTCCAGCTGCTTTACTAGCAACCTCCCTCCTTGGAGAATCAGCACCTTTAACCTCCTGTTCCGTACAGGTTGCAATTTGTCCTGAGGATGAACGGGAAGAGGGGAAAACAATGAGAGACTAGCTCTAGGTGTTGGGACAGGCACAGGTCACTCTATTTTCCCATCAGGAAGAAGAATTAAGCACAGGCTCAGCCTGCCGCCCGGGACCAGAATAGGGCCTGAAGCAATCCTGCGCTTTTGCGGCCAGCTCCCAAGAAAGCGAGTTGAAAAATGGAGCTCAGGGGCACTGCAATTCACAAACCTGCAGACTTATAAATGATCACTCTCGTCCACAAATATATTGAGAGAAGGCAACGAAGAGGATTTGAAAGCAAGGCAGAATTGCAGGAAAAAGATTTCAGGAGGGAGATTCGAATCGCCTTTAAAGCACAGGAAAAGCGGCAAAACCTCGTCAATGACGCCCTTTTTGGCCAACCAAGCAACCTGGAAAGGCAAATCAGCGCTACAAAGAAGTCTCGCTTCCCATCGGTCAAAAGGGCCATGCTGAATAAAGTGTCAAAACCAGAAATGCAGGACAGGCCATGGAGAAACGGGAGCCTTGCTACGCTGATGGGCGGGATGTAAATTGCCAACAGCCACTCTGGAGTATGTACGGTGTGTCCTGAAACATCTAAAAAACTCAGCTTAGAGAGCATAGGGCACTTCCACTCATGGGCGTATAAAGTGGGAAAATTAAAAACCAGCAAGACACAGGCACCCCAAAGTTTAGGGCTGCTCTGTTGACAAGAACCTCCAACTTCGTTACACCTTAAATATCCCAGGAAAGAGAAAAATGGATAAAGATGTTGTGGTCCTTATGTACAATGGAATATCACTCAGCCATGAAATCAACGTGATAATGCTATTAGCAGCATGATGAGTGGATTGAGGTACGACGATTCTAAGTGAAATAAGTCACACAGAAAAAGACACTTACCATAAGATATCACTTATAGAGGGAATGTAAAAACCGCTACCCTTGAACTGAATTACAAAACAGAACAGAGTCACACGTTTAGAAAACACACTATGGCTGCTTAACGGGAAAGGTGAGGTGGCGTGATGCATAAAACAAGGGTTTCATATTAGCTCGGATACCGTTCCATAAACCCAATATGTACTAGAGAAGACCTACTCCTTGCTCAGTGAATTGGACTCAAAACCCCCTATTCACGGCCCAAGAATATATCTGACTAGTAAGAATCTTAAAACCAATATATTGATATCTCTCTGTAAGTGAGTCAAGTGGGTGTAAAGTGACATAAACACAGCAGTGAAAAGCAGCTAAACCCCATTATAAAAATCAATTACCTTTAAAAACCTGTGAAAAAAAGACAGTGAAAGAGAGAGAAATTCTTACAAAATTCGTTTAGGGGCAGTTATGCTACCTGGATTGACCATATCTAGACTCACAGCTGATTGAGACATAAGGGTGGACACTCTTGGGGCTGAGAGGTTTGGTGAGGTTGGGTGAGGAAACGCAGACCCTTTAAAGTAATACTGCGTGGTACCCATCCCATGGGTTCCAAATCTCCAGGTTCAAAGGCATCTTCCTACATCGAAAACATGCATAAGAAACCCAGAAGATGGTACACCGTGTGATCGCGAAAGGTTTCTAAAACGCACCTCATTTCTCATCTCCTTGTGCTCGGGTTCGCCATTCCAGCTGCTTTACTAGCAACCTCCCTCCTTGGAGAATCAGCACCTTTAACCTCCTGTTCCGTACAGGTTGCAATTTGTCCTGAGGATGAACGGGAAGAGGGGAAAACAATGAGAGACTAGCTCTAGGTGTTGGGACAGGCACAGGTCACTCTATTTTCCCATCAGGAAGAAGAATTAACCACAGGCTCAGCCTGCCGCCCGGGACCAGAATAGGGCCTGAAGCAATCCTGAGCTTTTGCGGCCAGCTCCCAAGAAAGCGAGTTGAAAAATGGAGCTCAGTGGCACTGCAATTCACAAAGCTGCAGACTTATAAATGATCACTCTCGTCCACAAATATATTGAGGGAAGGCAACGAAGAGGATTTGAAAGCAAGGCAGAATTGCAGGAAACAGATTTCAGGAGGGAGATTCGAATCGCCTTTAAAGCACAGGAAAAGCGGCAAAACCTCGACAAGATGCGCTTGGCCAAAAAGGGCGTATGCGTTTTTTCCTGAATAAATTCAGGAAAAAACGCATACGCCCTTTTTGGCCAACCAAGCAACCTGGAAAGGCAAATCAGCGCTACAAAGAAGTCTCGCTTCCCATCGGTCAAAAGGGCCATGCTGAATAAAGTGTCAAAACCAAAAATGCAGGGCAGGCCATGAGGAAACGGGAGCCTTGCTACGCTGATGGGCGGGATGTAAATTGCCAACAGCCACTCTGGAGAAGTGTACGGTGTGTCCTGAAACATCTAAAAAACTCAGCTTAGAGAGCATAGGGCAGTTCCACTCATGGGCGTATAAATTGGGAAAACTAAAAATCAGCAAGACACAGGCACCCCAACGTTTAGGGCTGCTCTGTTGACAAGAACCTCCACTTCGTTACACCTTACATATCTCAGGAAAGAGAAAAATGGATAAAGAAGTTGTGGTCCTTATGTACAATGGAATATCACTCAGCCATGAAATCAACGTCATAAGGCTAGTAGCAGCATGATGAGTGGATTTAGGTACGACGATTCTAAATGAAATAAGTCACACAGAAAAAGACATTTATCATAAGATATCACTTATAGAGGGCATGTAAAAACCGCTACCCTTGAACTGAATTACAAAACAGAACAGAGTCACACGTTTAGAAAACACACTATGGCTGCTTAACGGGAAAGGTGATGTGGGGTGATGCATAAAACAAGGGTTTCAAATTAGCTCAGATACCGTTCCATAAACCCAATATGTAATAGACAAGACCTACTCCTTTCTCAGTGAATTGGACTCAACACCCCCTATTCACGGCCCAAGAATATATCTGACTAGTAAGAATCTTAAAACCTATGTATTGATATCTCTCTGTAAGTGAGTCAAGTGGGTGTAAAGTGGCATAAACACAGCAGTGAAAAGCAGCTAAACCCCATTATAAAAATCAATTACTTTTAAAAACCTGTGAAAAAAAGACAGTGAAAGAGAGAGAAATTCTTACAAAATTCGTTTAGGGGCAGTTATGCTACCTGGATTGACCATATCTAGACCCACAGCTGATTGAGACATAAGGGTGGACACTCTTGGGGCTGAGAGGTTTGGTGAGGTTGGGTGAGGAAACGCAGACCCTTTAAAGTAATACTGCGTGGTACCCATCCCATGGGTCCCAAATCTCCAGGTTCAAGGGCATCTTCCTACATCGAAAACATGCATGAGAAACCCAGAAGATGGTACACCGTGTGATCGGGAAAGGTTTCTAAAACGCACCTCATTTCTCATCTCCTTGTGCTCGGGTTCGCCATTCCAGCCGCTTTACTAACAATCTCCCTCCTTGGAGAATCAGCACCTTTAACCTCCTGTTCCGTACAGGTTGCAATTTGTCCTGAGGATGAACGGGAAGAGGGGAAAACAATGAGAGACTAGCTCTAGGTGTTGGGACAGGCACAGGTCACTCTATTTTCCCATCAGGAAGAAGAATTAACCACAGGCTCAGCCTGCCGCCCGGGACCAGAATAGGGCCTGAAGCAATCCTGCGCTTTTGCGGCCAGCTCCCAAGAAAGTGAGTTGAAAAATGGAGCTCAGGGGCACTGCAATTCACAAACCTGCAGACTTATAAATGATCACTCTCGTCCACAAATATATTGAGGGAAGGCAACGAAGAGGATTTGAAAGCAAGGCAGAATTGCAGGAAACAGATTTCAGGAGGGAGATTCAAATCGCCTTTAAAGCACAGGAAAAGCGGCAAAACCTCGTCAATGACGCCCTTTTTGGCCAACCAAGCAACCTGGAAAGGCAAATCAGCGCTACAAAGAAGTCTCGCTTCCCATCGGTCAAAAGGGCCATGCTGAATAAAGTGTCAAAACCAGAAATGCAGGACAGGCCATGGAGAAACGGGAGCCTTGCTACGCTGATGGGCGGGATGTAAATTGCCAACAGCCACTCTGGAGTATGTACGGTGTGTCCTGAAACATCTAAAAAACTCAGCTTAGAGAGCAAAGGGCACTTCCACTCATGGGCGTATAAAGTGGGAAAATTAAAAACCAGCAAGACACAGGCACCCCAAAGTTTAGGGCTGCTCTGTTGACAAGAACCTCCAACTTCGTTACACCTTAAATATCCCAGGAAAGAGAAAAATGGATAAAGATGTTGTGGTCCTTATGTACAATGGAATATCACTCAGCCATGAAATCAACGTCATAATGCTAGTAGCAGCATGATGAGTGGATTGAGGTACAACGATTCTAAGTGAAATAAGTCACACAGAAAAAAACACTTATCATAAGATATCACTTATAGAGGGAATGTAAAAATCGCTACCCTTGAACTGAATTACAAAACAGAACAGAGTCACACGTTTAGAAAACACACTATGGCTGCTTAACGGGAAAGGTGAGGTGGAGTGATGCATAAAACAAGGGTTTCAAATTAGCTCAGATACCGTTCCATAAACCCAATATGTACTAGAGAAGACCTACTCCTTGCTCAGTGAATTGGACTCAAAACCCCCTATTCACGGCCCAAGAATATATCTGACTAGTAAGAATCTTAAAACCTATGTATTGCTATCTCTCTGTAAGTGAGTCAAGTGGGTGTAAAGTGACATAAACACAGCAGTGAAAAGCAGCTAAACCCCATTATAAAAATCAATTACTTTTAAAAACCTGTGAAAAAAAGACAGTGAAAGAGAGAGAAATTCTTACAAAATTCGTTTAGGGGCAGTTATGCTACATGGATTGACCATATCTAGACCCACAGCTGATTGAGACATAAGGGTGGACACTCTTGGGGCTGAGAGATTTGGTGAGGTTGGGTGAGGAAACGCAGACCCTTTAAAGTAATACTGCGTGGTACCCATCCCATGGGTTCCAAATCTCCAGGTTCAAGGGCATCTTCCTACATCGAAAACATGCATGAGAAACCCAGAAGATGGTACACCGTGTGATCGCGAAAGGTTTCTAAAATGCACCTCATTTCTCATCTCCTTGTGCTCGGGTTCGCCATTCCAGCTGCTTTACTAGCAACCTCCCTCCTTGGAGAATCAGCACCTTTAACCTCCTGTTCCGTACAGGTTGCAATTTGTCCTGAGGATGAACGGGAAGAGGGGAAAACAATGAGAGACTAGCTCTAGGTGTTGGGACAGGCACAGGTCACTCTATTTTCCCATCAGGAAGAAGAATTAACCACAGGCTCAGCCTGCCGCCCGGGACCAGAATAGGGCCTGAAGCAATCCTGCGCTTTTGCGGCCAGCTCCCAAGAAAGCGAGTTGAAAAATGGAGCTCAGGGGCACTGCAATTCACAAACCTGCAGACTTATAAATGATCACTCTCGTCCACAAATATATTGAGGGAAGGCAACGAAGAGGATTTGAAAGCAAGGCAGAATTGCAGGAAACAGATTTCAGGAGGGAGATTCGAATCGCCTTTAAAGCACAGGAAAAGCGGCAAAACCTCGTCAATGACGCCCTTTTTGGCCAACCAAGCAACCTGGAAAGGCAAATCAGCGCTACAAAGAAGTCTCGCTTCCCATCGGTCAAAAGGGCCATGCTGAATAAAGTGTCTAAACCAGAAATGCAGGACAGTCCATGGAGAAACGGGAGCCTTGCTACGCTGATGGGCGGGATGTAAATTGCCAACAGCCACTCTGGAGTATGTACGGTGTGTCCTGAAACATCTAAAAAACTCAGCTTAGAGAGCATAGGGCACTTCCACTCATGGGCGTATAAAGTGGGAAAATTAAAAACCAGCAAGACACAGGCACCCCAAAGTTTAGGGCTGCTCTGTTGACAAGAACCTCCAACTTCGTTACACCTTAAATATCCCAGGAAAGAGAAAAATGGATAAAGATGTTGTGGTCCTTATGTACAATGGAATATCACTCAGCCATGAAATCAACGTCATAATGCTAGTAGCAGCATGATGAGTGGATTGAGGTACGACGATTCTAAGTGAAATAAGTCACACAGAAAAAGACACTTATCATAAGATATCACTTATAGAGGGAATGTAAAAACCGCTACCCTTGAACTGAATTACAAAACAGAACAGAGTCACACGTTTAGAAAACACACTATGGCTGCTTAACGGGAAAGGTGAGGTGGGGTGATGCATAAAACAAGGGTTTCAAATTAGCTCAGATACCGTTCCATAAACCCAATATGTACTAGAGAAGACCTACTCCTTGCTCAGTGAATTGGACTCAAAACCCCCTATTCACGGCCCAAGAATATATCTGACTAGTAAGAATCTTAAAACCTATGTATTGCTATCTCTCTGTAAGTGAGTCAAGTGGGTGTAAAGTGACATAAACACAGCAGTGAAAAGCAGCTAAACCCCATTATAAAAATCAATTACTTTTAAAAACCTGTGAAAAAAAGACAGTGAAAGAGAGAGAAATTCTTACAAAATTCGTTTAGGGGCAGTTATGCTACATGGATTGACCATATCTAGACCCACAGCTGATTGAGACATAAGGGTGGACACTCTTGGGGCTGAGAGGTTTGGTGAGGTTGGGTGAGGAAACGCAGACCCTTTAAAGTAATACTGCGTGGTACCCATCCCATGGGTTCCAAATCTCCAGGTTCAAGGGCATCTTCCTACATCGAAAACATGCATGAGAAACCCAGAAGATGGTACACCGTGTGATCGAGAAAGGTTTCTAAAACGCACCTCATTTCTCATCTCCTTGTGCTCGGGTTCGCCATTCCAGCTGCTTTACTAGCAACCTCCCTCCTTGGAGAATCAGCACCTTTAACCTCCTGTTCCGTACAGGTTGCAATTTGTCCTGAGGATGAACGGGAAGAGGGGAAAACAATGAGAGACTAGCTCTAGGTGTTGGGACAGGCACAGGTCACTCTATTTTCCCATCAGGAAGAAGAATTAAGCACAGGCTCAGCCTGCCGCCCGGGACCAGAATAGGGCCTGAAGCAATCCTGCGCTTTTGCGGCCAGCTCCCAAGAAAGCGAGTTGAAAAATGGAGCTCAGGGGCACTGCAATTCACAAACCTGCAGACTTATAAATGATCACTCTCGTCCACAAATATATTGAGAGAAGGCAACGAAGAGGATTTGAAAGCAAGGCAGAATTGCAGGAAAAAGATTTCAGGAGGGAGATTCGAATCGCCTTTAAAGCACAGGAAAAGCGGCAAAACCTCGTCAATGACGCCCTTTTTGGCCAACCAAGCAACCTGGAAAGGCAAATCAGCGCTACAAAGAAGTCTCGCTTCCCATCGGTCAAAAGGGCCATGCTGAATAAAGTGTCAAAACCAGAAATGCAGGACAGGCCATGGAGAAACGGGAGCCTTGCTACGCTGATGGGCGGGATGTAAATTGCCAACAGCCACTCTGGAGTATGTACGGTGTGTCCTGAAACATCTAAAAAACTCAGCTTAGAGAGCATAGGGCACTTCCACTCATGGGCGTATAAAGTGGGAAAATTAAAAACCAGCAAGACACAGGCACCCCAAAGTTTAGGGCTGCTCTGTTGACAAGAACCTCCAACTTCGTTACACCTTAAATATCCCAGGAAAGAGAAAAATGGATAAAGATGTTGTGGTCCTTATGTACAATGGAATATCACTCAGCCATGAAATCAACGTGATAATGCTATTAGCAGCATGATGAGTGGATTGAGGTACGACGATTCTAAGTGAAATAAGTCACACAGAAAAAGACACTTACCATAAGATATCACTTATAGAGGGAATGTAAAAACCGCTACCCTTGAACTGAATTACAAAACAGAACAGAGTCACACGTTTAGAAAACACACTATGGCTGCTTAACGGGAAAGGTGAGGTGGCGTGATGCATAAAACAAGGGTTTCATATTAGCTCGGATACCGTTCCATAAACCCAATATGTACTAGAGAAGACCTACTCCTTGCTCAGTGAATTGGACTCAAAACCCCCTATTCACGGCCCAAGAATATATCTGACTAGTAAGAATCTTAAAACCAATATATTGATATCTCTCTGTAAGTGAGTCAAGTGGGTGTAAAGTGACATAAACACAGCAGTGAAAAGCAGCTAAACCCCATTATAAAAATCAATTACCTTTAAAAACCTGTGAAAAAAAGACAGTGAAAGAGAGAGAAATTCTTACAAAATTCGTTTAGGGGCAGTTATGCTACCTGGATTGACCATATCTAGACTCACAGCTGATTGAGACATAAGGGTGGACACTCTTGGGGCTGAGAGGTTTGGTGAGGTTGGGTGAGGAAACGCAGACCCTTTAAAGTAATACTGCGTGGTACCCATCCCATGGGTTCCAAATCTCCAGGTTCAAAGGCATCTTCCTACATCGAAAACATGCATAAGAAACCCAGAAGATGGTACACCGTGTGATCGCGAAAGGTTTCTAAAACGCACCTCATTTCTCATCTCCTTGTGCTCGGGTTCGCCATTCCAGCTGCTTTACTAGCAACCTCCCTCCTTGGAGAATCAGCACCTTTAACCTCCTGTTCCGTACAGGTTGCAATTTGTCCTGAGGATGAACGGGAAGAGGGGAAAACAATGAGAGACTAGCTCTAGGTGTTGGGACAGGCACAGGTCACTCTATTTTCCCATCAGGAAGAAGAATTAACCACAGGCTCAGCCTGCCGCCCGGGACCAGAATAGGGCCTGAAGCAATCCTGAGCTTTTGCGGCCAGCTCCCAAGAAAGCGAGTTGAAAAATGGAGCTCAGTGGCACTGCAATTCACAAAGCTGCAGACTTATAAATGATCACTCTCGTCCACAAATATATTGAGGGAAGGCAACGAAGAGGATTTGAAAGCAAGGCAGAATTGCAGGAAACAGATTTCAGGAGGGAGATTCGAATCGCCTTTAAAGCACAGGAAAAGCGGCAAAACCTCGACAAGATGCGCTTGGCCAAAAAGGGCGTATGCGTTTTTTCCTGAATAAATTCAGGAAAAAACGCATACGCCCTTTTTGGCCAACCAAGCAACCTGGAAAGGCAAATCAGCGCTACAAAGAAGTCTCGCTTCCCATCGGTCAAAAGGGCCATGCTGAATAAAGTGTCAAAACCAAAAATGCAGGGCAGGCCATGAGGAAACGGGAGCCTTGCTACGCTGATGGGCGGGATGTAAATTGCCAACAGCCACTCTGGAGAAGTGTACGGTGTGTCCTGAAACATCTAAAAAACTCAGCTTAGAGAGCATAGGGCAGTTCCACTCATGGGCGTATAAATTGGGAAAACTAAAAATCAGCAAGACACAGGCACCCCAACGTTTAGGGCTGCTCTGTTGACAAGAACCTCCACTTCGTTACACCTTACATATCTCAGGAAAGAGAAAAATGGATAAAGAAGTTGTGGTCCTTATGTACAATGGAATATCACTCAGCCATGAAATCAACGTCATAAGGCTAGTAGCAGCATGATGAGTGGATTTAGGTACGACGATTCTAAATGAAATAAGTCACACAGAAAAAGACATTTATCATAAGATATCACTTATAGAGGGCATGTAAAAACCGCTACCCTTGAACTGAATTACAAAACAGAACAGAGTCACACGTTTAGAAAACACACTATGGCTGCTTAACGGGAAAGGTGATGTGGGGTGATGCATAAAACAAGGGTTTCAAATTAGCTCAGATACCGTTCCATAAACCCAATATGTAATAGACAAGACCTACTCCTTTCTCAGTGAATTGGACTCAACACCCCCTATTCACGGCCCAAGAATATATCTGACTAGTAAGAATCTTAAAACCTATGTATTGATATCTCTCTGTAAGTGAGTCAAGTGGGTGTAAAGTGGCATAAACACAGCAGTGAAAAGCAGCTAAACCCCATTATAAAAATCAATTACTTTTAAAAACCTGTGAAAAAAAGACAGTGAAAGAGAGAGAAATTCTTACAAAATTCGTTTAGGGGCAGTTATGCTACCTGGATTGACCATATCTAGACCCACAGCTGATTGAGACATAAGGGTGGACACTCTTGGGGCTGAGAGGTTTGGTGAGGTTGGGTGAGGAAACGCAGACCCTTTAAAGTAATACTGCGTGGTACCCATCCCATGGGTCCCAAATCTCCAGGTTCAAGGGCATCTTCCTACATCGAAAACATGCATGAGAAACCCAGAAGATGGTACACCGTGTGATCGGGAAAGGTTTCTAAAACGCACCTCATTTCTCATCTCCTTGTGCTCGGGTTCGCCATTCCAGCCGCTTTACTAACAATCTCCCTCCTTGGAGAATCAGCACCTTTAACCTCCTGTTCCGTACAGGTTGCAATTTGTCCTGAGGATGAACGGGAAGAGGGGAAAACAATGAGAGACTAGCTCTAGGTGTTGGGACAGGCACAGGTCACTCTATTTTCCCATCAGGAAGAAGAATTAACCACAGGCTCAGCCTGCCGCCCGGGACCAGAATAGGGCCTGAAGCAATCCTGCGCTTTTGCGGCCAGCTCCCAAGAAAGTGAGTTGAAAAATGGAGCTCAGGGGCACTGCAATTCACAAACCTGCAGACTTATAAATGATCACTCTCGTCCACAAATATATTGAGGGAAGGCAACGAAGAGGATTTGAAAGCAAGGCAGAATTGCAGGAAACAGATTTCAGGAGGGAGATTCAAATCGCCTTTAAAGCACAGGAAAAGCGGCAAAACCTCGTCAATGACGCCCTTTTTGGCCAACCAAGCAACCTGGAAAGGCAAATCAGCGCTACAAAGAAGTCTCGCTTCCCATCGGTCAAAAGGGCCATGCTGAATAAAGTGTCAAAACCAGAAATGCAGGACAGGCCATGGAGAAACGGGAGCCTTGCTACGCTGATGGGCGGGATGTAAATTGCCAACAGCCACTCTGGAGTATGTACGGTGTGTCCTGAAACATCTAAAAAACTCAGCTTAGAGAGCATAGGGCACTTCCACTCATGGGCGTATAAAGTGGGAAAATTAAAAACCAGCAAGACACAGGCACCCCAAAGTTTAGGGCTGCTCTGTTGACAAGAACCTCCAACTTCGTTACACCTTAAATATCCCAGGAAAGAGAAAAATGGATAAAGATGTTGTGGTCCTTATGTACAATGGAATATCACTCAGCCATGAAATCAACGTCATAATGCTAGTAGCAGCATGATGAGTGGATTGAGGTACAACGATTCTAAGTGAAATAAGTCACACAGAAAAAAACACTTATCATAAGATATCACTTATAGAGGGAATGTAAAAACCGCTACCCTTGAACTGAATTACAAAACAGAACAGAGTCACACGTTTAGAAAACACACTATGGCTGCTTAACGGGAAAGGTGAGGTGGAGTGATGCATAAAACAAGGGTTTCAAATTAGCTCAGATACCGTTCCATAAACCCAATATGTACTAGAGAAGACCTACTCCTTGCTCAGTGAATTGGACTCAAAACCCCCTATTCACGGCCCAAGAATATATCTGACTAGTAAGAATCTTAAAACCTATGTATTGCTATCTCTCTGTAAGTGAGTCAAGTGGGTGTAAAGTGACATAAACACAGCAGTGAAAAGCAGCTAAACCCCATTATAAAAATCAATTACTTTTAAAAACCTGTGAAAAAAAGACAGTGAAAGAGAGAGAAATTCTTACAAAATTCGTTTAGGGGCAGTTATGCTACATGGATTGACCATATCTAGACCCACAGCTGATTGAGACATAAGGGTGGACACTCTTGGGGCTGAGAGATTTGGTGAGGTTGGGTGAGGAAACGCAGACCCTTTAAAGTAATACTGCGTGGTACCCATCCCATGGGTTCCAAATCTCCAGGTTCAAGGGCATCTTCCTACATCGAAAACATGCATGAGAAACCCAGAAGATGGTACACCGTGTGATCGCGAAAGGTTTCTAAAACGCACCTCATTTCTCATCTCCTTGTGCTCGGGTTCGCCATTCCAGCTGCTTTACTAGCAACCTCCCTCCTTGGAGAATCAGCACCTTTAACCTCCTGTTCCGTACAGGTTGCAATTTGTCCTGAGGATGAACGGGAAGAGGGGAAAACAATGAGAGACTAGCTCTAGGTGTTGGAACAGGCACAGGTCACTCTATTTTCCCATCAGGAAGAAGAATTAAGCACAGGCTCAGCCTGCCGCCCGGGACCAGAATAGGGCCTGAAGCAATCCTGCGCTTTTGCGGCCAGCTCCCAAGAAAGCGAGTTGAAAAATGGAGCTCAGGGGCACTGCAATTCACAAACCTGCAGACTTATAAATGATCACTCTCGTCCACAAATATATTGAGGGAAGGCAACGAAGAGGATTTGAAAGCAAGGCAGAATTGCAGGAAACAGATTTCAGGAGGGAGATTCGAATCGCCTTTAAAGCACAGGAAAAGCGGCAAAACCTCGTCAATGACGCCCTTTTTGGCCAACCAAGCAACCTGGAAAGGCAAATCAGCGCTACAAAGAAGTCTCGCTTCCCATCGGTCAAAAGGGCCATGCTGAATAAAGTGTCTAAACCAGAAATGCAGGACAGGCCATGGAGAAACGGGAGCCTTGCTACGCTGATGGGCGGGATGTAAATTGCCAACAGCCACTCTGGAGTATGTACGGTGTGTCCTGAAACATCTAAAAAACTCAGCTTAGAGAGCATAGGGCACTTCCACTCATGGGCGTATAAAGTGGGAAAATTAAAAACCAGCAAGACACAGGCACCCCAAAGTTTAGGGCTGCTCTGTTGACAAGAACCTCCAACTTCGTTACACCTTAAATATCCCAGGAAAGAGAAAAATGGATAAAGATGTTGTGGTCCTTATGTACAATGGAATATCACTCAGCCATGAAATCAACGTGATAATGCTATTAGCAGCATGATGAGTGGATTGAGGTACGACGATTCTAAATGAAATAAGTCACACAGAAAAAGACACTTACCATAAGATATCACTTATAGAGGGAATGTAAAAACCGCTACCCTTGAACTGAATTACAAAACAGAACAGAGTCACACGTTTAGAAAACACACTATGGCTGCTTAACGGGAAAGGTGAGGTGGGGTGATGCATAAAACAAGGGTTTCAAATTAGCTCAGATACCGTTCCATAAACCCAATATGTACTAGAGAAGACCTACTCCTTGCTCAGTGAATTGGACTCAAAACCCCCTATTCACGGCCCAAGAATATATCTGACTAGTAAGAATCTTAAAACCAATGTATTGATATCTCTCTGTAAGTGAGTCAAGTGGGTGTAAAGTGACATAAACACAGCAGTGAAAAGCAGCTAAACCCCATTATAAAAATCAATTACTTTTAAAAACCTGTGAAAAAAAGACAGTGAAAGAGAGAGAAATTCTTACAAAATTCGTTTAGGGGCAGTTATGCTACCTGGATTGACCATATCTAGACTCACAGCTGATTGAGACATAAGGGTGGACACTCTTGGGGCTGAGAGGTTTGGTGAGGTTGGGTGAGGAAACGCAGACCCTTTAAAGTAATACTGCGTGGTACCCATCCCATGGGTTCCAAATCTCCAGGTTCAAAGGCATCTTCCTACATCGAAAACATGCATAAGAAACCCAGAAGATGGTACACCGTGTGATCGCGAAAGGTTTCTAAAACGCACCTCATTTCTCATCTCCTTGTGCTCGGGTTCGCCATTCCAGCTGCTTTACTAGCAACCTCCCTCCTTGGAGAATCAGCACCTTTAACCTCCTGTTCCGTACAGGTTGCAATTTGTCCTGAGGATGAACGGGAAGAGGGGAAAACAATGAGAGACTAGCTCTAGGTGATGGGACAGGCACAGGTCACTCTATTTTCCCATCAGGAAGAAGAATTAAGCACAGGCTCAGCCTGCCGCCCGGGACCAGAATAGGGCCTGAAGCAATCCTGCGCTTTTGCGGCCAGCTCCCAAGAAAGCGAGTTGAAAAATGGAGCTCAGTGGCACTGCAATTCACAAAGCTGCAGACTTATAAATGATCACTCTCGTCCACAAATATATTGAGGGAAGGCAACGAAGAGGATTTGAAAGCAAGGCAGAATTGCAGGAAACAGATTTCAGGAGGGAGATTCGAATCGCCTTTAAAGCACAGGAAAAGCGGCAAAACCTCGACAAGATGCGCTTGGCCAAAAAGGGCGTATGCGTTTTTTCCTGAATATATTCAGGAAAAAACGCATACGCCCTTTTTGGCCAACCAAGCAACCTGGAAAGGCAAATCAGCGCTACAAAGAAGTCTCGCTTCCCATCGGTCAAAAGGGCCATGCTGAATAAAGTGTCAAAACCAAAAATGCAGGGCAGGCCATGAGGAAACGGGAGCCTTGCTACGCTGATGGGCGGGATGTAAATTGCCAACAGCCACTCTGGAGAAGTGTACGGTGTGTCCTGAAACATCTAAAAAACTCAGCTTAGAGAGCATAGGGCAGTTCCACTCATGGGCGTATAAATTGGGAAAACTAAAAATCAGGAAGACACAGGCACCCCAACGTTTAGGGCTGCTCTGTTGACAAGAACCTCCACTTCGTTACACCTTACATATCTCAGGAAAGAGAAAAATGGATAAAGAAGTTGTGGTCCTTATGTACAATGGAATATCACTCAGCCATGAAATCAACGTCATAAGGCTAGTAGCAGCATGATGAGTGGATTTAGGTACGACGATTCTAAATGAAATAAGTCACACAGAAAAAGACATTTATCATAAGATATCACTTATAGAGGGAATGTAAAAACCGCTACCCTTGAACTGAATTACAAAACTGAACAGAGTCACACGTTTAGAAAACACACTATGGCTGCTTAACGGGAAAGAGGAGGTGGGGTGATGCATAAAACAAGGGTTTCAAATTAGCTCAGATACCGTTCCATAAACCCAATATGTAATAGACAAGACCTACTCCTTGCTCAGTGAATTGGACTCAAAACCCCCTATTCACGGCCCAAGAATATATCTGACTAGTAAGAATCTTAAAACCTATGTATTGATATCTCTCAGTAAGTGAGTCAAGTGGGTGTAAAGTGACATAAACACAGCAGTGAAAAGCAGGTAAACCCCATTATAAAAATCAATTACTTTTAAAAACCTGTGAAAAAAAGACAGTGAAAGAGAGAGAAATTCTTACAAAATTCGTTTAGGGGCAGTTATGCTACCTGGATTGACCATATCTAGACCCACAGCTGATTGAGACATAAGGGTGGACACTCTTGGGGCTGAGAGGTTTGGTGAGGTTGGGTGAGGAAACGCAGACCCTTTAAAGTAATACTGCGTGGTACCCATCCCATGGGTCCCAAATCTCCAGGTTCAAGGGCATCTTCCTACATCGAAAACATGCATGAGAAACCCAGAAGATGGTACACCGTGTGATCGGGAAAGGTTTCTAAAACGCACCTCATTTCTCATCTCCTTGTGCTCGGGTTCGCCATTCCAGCCTCTTTACTAACAATCTCCCTCCTTGGAGAATCAGCACCTTTAACCTCCTGTTCCGTACAGGTTGCAATTTGTCCTGAGGATGAACGGGAAGAGGGGAAAACAATGAGAGACTAGCTCTAGGTGTTGGGACAGGCACAGGTCACTCTATTTTCCCATCAGGAAGAAGAATTAACCACAGGCTCAGCCTGCCGCCCGGGACCAGAATAGGGCCTGAAGCAATCCTGCGCTTTTGCGGCCAGCTCCCAAGAAAGCGAGTTGAAAAATGGAGCTCAGGGGCACTGCAATTCACAAACCTGCAGACTTATAAATGATCACTCTCGTCCACAAATATATTGAGGGAAGGCAACGAAGAGGATTTGAAAGCAAGGCAGAATTGCAGGAAACAGATTTCAGGAGGGAGATTCGAATCGCCTTTGAAGCACAGGAAAAGCGGCAAAACCTCGTCAATGACGCCCTTTTTGGCCAACCAAGCAACCTGGAAAGGCAAATCAGCGCTACAAAGAAGTCTCGCTTCCCATCGGTCAAAAGGGCCATGCTGAATAAAGTGTCTAAACCAGAAATGCAGGACAGTCCATGGAGAAACGGGAGCCTTGCTACGCTGATGGGCGGGATGTAAATTGCCAAGAGCCACTCTGGAGTATGTACGGTGTGTCCTGAAACATCTAAAAAACTCAGCTTAGAGAGCATAGGGCACTTCCACTCATGGGCGTATAAAGTGGGAAAATTAAAAACCAGCAAGACACAGGCACCCCAAAGTTTAGGGCTGCTCTGTTGACAAGAATCTCCAACTTCGTTACACCTTAAATATCCCAGGAAAGAGAAAAATGGATAAAGATGTTGTGGTCCTTATGTACAATGGAATATCACTCAGCCATGAAATCAACGTCATAATGCTAGTAGCAGCATGATGAGTGGATTGAGGTACGACGATTCTAAGTGAAATAAGTCACACAGAAAAAGACACTTATCATAAGATATCACTTATAGAGGGAATGTAAAAACCGCTACCCTTGAACTGAATTACAAAACAGAACAGAGTCACACGTTTAGAAAACACACTATGGCTGCTTAACGGGAAAGGTGAGGTGGGGTGATGCATAAAACAAGGGTTTCAAATTAGCTCAGATACCGTTCCATAAACCCAATATGTACTAGAGAAGACCTACTCCTTGCTCAGTGAATTGGACTCAAAACCCCCTATTCACGGCCCAAGAATATATCTGACTAGTAAGAATCTTAAAACCAATGTATTGATATCTCTCTGTAAGTGAGTCAAGTGGGTGTAAAGTGACATAAACACAGCAGTGAAAAGCAGCTAAACCCCATTATAAAAATCAATTACTTTTAAAAACCTGTGAAAAAAAGACAGTGAAAGAGAGAGAAATTCTTACAAAATTCGTTTAGGGGCAGTTATGCTACCTGGATTGACCATATCTAGACTCACAGCTGATTGAGACATAAGGGTGGACACTCTTGGGGCTGAGAGGTTTGGTGAGGTTGGGTGAGGAAACGCAGACCCTTTAAAGTAATACTGCGTGGTACCCATCCCATGGGTTCCAAATCTCCAGGTTCAAAGGCATCTTCCTACATCGAAAACATGCATAAGAAACCCAGAAGATGGTACACCGTGTGATCGCGAAAGGTTTCTAAAACGCACCTCATTTCTCATCTCCTTGTGCTCGGGTTCGCCATTCCAGCTGCTTTACTAGCAACCTCCCTCCTTGGAGAATCAGCACCTTTAACCTCCTGTTCCGTACAGGTTGCAATTTGTCCTGAGGATGAACGGGAAGAGGGGAAAACAATGAGAGACTAGCTCTAGGTGTTGGGACAGGCACAGGTCACTCTATTTTCCCATCAGGAAGAAGAATTAAGCACAGGCTCAGCCTGCCGCCCGGGACCAGAATAGGGCCTGAAGCAATCCTGCGCTTTTGCGGCCAGCTCCCAAGAAAGCGAGTTGAAAAATGGAGCTCAGGGGCACTGCAATTCACAAACCTGCAGACTTATAAATGATCACTCTCGTCCACAAATATATTGAGGGAAGGCAACGAAGAGGATTTGAAAGCAAGGCAGAATTGCAGGAAACAGATTTCAGGAGGGAGATTCGAATCGCCTTTAAAGCACAGGAAAAGCGGCAAAACCTCGTCAATGACGCCCTTTTTGGCCAACCAAGCAACCTGGAAAGGCAAATCAGCGCTACAAAGAAGTCTCGCTTCCCATCGGTCAAAAGGGCCATGCTGAATAAAGTGTCTAAACCAGAAATGCAGGACAGGCCATGGAGAAACGGGAGCCTTGCTACGCTGATGGGCGGGATGTAAATTGCCAACAGCCACTCTGGAGTATGTACGGTGTGTCCTGAAACATCTAAAAAACTCAGCTTAGAGAGCATAGGGCACTTCCACTCATGGGCGTATAAAGTGGGAAAATTAAAAACCAGCAAGACACAGGCACCCCAAAGTTTAGGGCTGCTCTGTTGACAAGAACCTCCAACTTCGTTACACCTTAAATATCCCAGGAAAGAGAAAAATGGATAAAGATGTTGTGGTCCTTATGTACAATGGAATATCACTCAGCCATGAAATCAACGTGATAATGCTATTAGCAGCATGATGAGTGGATTGAGGTACGACGATTCTAAGTGAAATAAGTCACACAGAAAAAGACACTTACCATAAGATATCACTTATAGAGGGAATGTAAAAACCGCTACCCTTGAACTGAATTACAAAACAGAACAGAGTCACACGTTTAGAAAACACACTATGGCTGCTTAACGGGAAAGGTGAGGTGGGGTGATGCATAAAACAAGGGTTTCAAATTAGCTCAGATACCGTTCCATAAACCCAATATGTACTAGAGAAGACCTACTCCTTGCTCAGTGAATTGGACTCAAAACCCCCTATTCACGGCCCAAGAATATATCTGACTAGTAAGAATCTTAAAACCAATGTATTGATATCTCTCTGTAAGTGAGTCAAGTGGGTGTAAAGTGACATAAACACAGCAGTGAAAAGCAGCTAAACCCCATTATAAAAATCAATTACTTTTAAAAACCTGTGAAAAAAAGACAGTGAAAGAGAGAGAAATTCTTACAAAATTCGTTTAGGGGCAGTTATGCTACCTGGATTGACCATATCTAGACTCACAGCTGATTGAGACATAAGGGTGGACACTCTTGGGGCTGAGAGGTTTGGTGAGGTTGGGTGAGGAAACGCAGACCCTTTAAAGTAATACTGCGTGGTACCCATCCCATGGGTTCCAAATCTCCAGGTTCAAAGGCATCTTCCTACATCGAAAACATGCATAAGAAACCCAGAAGATGGTACACCGTGTGATCGCGAAAGGTTTCTAAAACGCACCTCATTTCTCATCTCCTTGTGCTCGGGTTCGCCATTCCAGCTGCTTTACTAGCAACCTCCCTCCTTGGAGAATCAGCACCTTTAACCTCCTGTTCCGTACAGGTTGCAATTTGTCCTGAGGATGAACGGGAAGAGGGGAAAACAATGAGAGACTAGCTCTAGGTGTTGGGACAGGCACAGGTCACTCTATTTTCCCATCAGGAAGAAGAATTAAGCACAGGCTCAGCCTGCCGCCCGGGACCAGAATAGGGCCTGAAGCAATCCTGCGCTTTTGCGGCCAGGTCCCAAGAAAGCGAGTTGAAAAATGGAGCTCAGGGGCACTGCAATTCACAAACCTGCAGACTTATAAATGATCACTCTCGTCCACAAATATATTGAGGGAAGGCAACGAAGAGGATTTGAAAGCAAGGCAGAATTGCAGGAAACAGATTTCAGGAGGGAGATTCAAATCGCCTTTAAAGCACAGGAAAAGCGGCAAAACCTCGAGAAGATGCCCTTGGCCAAAAAGGGCATATGCGTTTTTTCCTGAATATATTCAGGAAAAAAGGCATATGCCCTTTTTGGCCAACCAAGCAACCTGGAAAGGCAAATCAGCGCTACAAAGAAGTCTCGCTTCCCATCGGTCAAAAGGGCCATGCTGAATAAAGTGTCAAAACCAAAAATGCAGGTCAGGCCATGAGGAAACAGGAGCCTTGCTACGATGATGGGCGGGATGTAAATTGCCAACAGCCACTCTGGAGAAGTGTACAGTGTGTCCTGAAACATCTAAAAAACTCAGCTTAGAGAGCATAGGGCAGTTCCACTCATGGGCGTATAAATTGGGAAAACTAAAAATCAGCAAGACACAGGCACCCCAACGTTTAGGGCTGCTCTGTTGACAAGAACCTCCACTTCGTTACACCTTACACATCTCAGGAAAGAGAAAAATGGATAAAGAAGTTGTGGTCCTTATGTACAATGGAATATCACTCAGCCATGAAATCAACGTCATAAGGCTAGTAGCAGCATGATGAGTGGATTTAGGTACGACGATTCTAAATGAAATAAGTCACACAGAAAAAGACATTTATCATAAGATATCACTTATAGAGGGCATGTAAAAACCGCTACCCTTGAACTGAATTACAAAACAGAACAGAGTCACACGTTTAGAAAACACACTATGGCTGCTTAACGGGAAAGGTGATGTGGGGTGATGCATAAAACAAGGGTTTCAAATTAGCTCAGATACCGTTCCATAAACCCAATATGTAATAGACAAGACCTACTCCTTTCTCAGTGAATTGGACTCAACACCCCCTATTCACGGCCCAAGAATATATCTGACTAGTAAGAATCTTAAAACTTATGTATTGCTATCTCTCTGTAAGTGAGTCAAGTGGGTGTAAAGTGACATAAACACAGCAGTGAAAAGCAGCTAAACCCCATTATAAAAATCAATTACTTTTAAAAACCTGTGAAAAAAACACAGTGAAAGAGAGAGAAATTCTTACAAAATTCGTTTAGGGGCAGTTATGCTACATGGATTGACCATATCTAGACCCACAGCTGATTGAGACATAAGGGTGGACACTCTTGGGGCTGAGAGATTTGGTGAGGTTGGGTGAGGAAACGCAGACCCTTTAAAGTAATACTGCGTGGTACCCATCCCATGGGTTCCAAATCTCCAGGTTCAAGGGCATCTTCCTACATCGAAAACATGCATGAGAAACCCAGAAGATGGTACACCGTGTGATCGCGAAAGGTTTCTAAAACGCACCTCATTTCTCATCTCCTTGTGCTCGGGTTCGCCATTCCAGCTGCTTTACTAGCAACCTCCCTCCTTGGAGAATCAGCACCTTTAACCTCCTGTTCCGTACAGGTTGCAATTTGTCCTGAGGATGAACGGGAAGAGGGGAAAACAATGAGAGACTAGCTCTAGGTGTTGGGACAGGCACAGGTCACTCTATTTTCCCATCAGGAAGAAGAATTAAGCACAGGCTCAGCCTGCCGCCCGGGACCAGAATAGGGCCTGAAGCAATCCTGCGCTTTTGCGGCCAGCTCCCAAGAAAGCGAGTTGAAAAATGGAGCTCAGGGGCACTGCAATTCACAAACCTGCAGACTTATAAATGATCACTCTCGTCCACAAATATATTGAGGGAAGGCAACGAAGAGGATTTGAAAGCAAGGCAGAATTGCAGGAAACAGATTTCAGGAGGGAGATTCGATTCGCCTTTAAAGCACAGGAAAAGCGGCAAAACCTCGTCAATGACGCCCTTTTTGGCCAACCAAGCAACCTGGAAAGGCAAATCAGCGCTACAAAGAAGTCTCGCTTCCCATCGGTCAAAAGGGCCATGCTGAATAAAGTGTCTAAACCAGAAATGCAGGACAGGCCATGGAGAAACGGGAGCCTTGCTACGCTGATGGGCGGGATGTAAATTGCCAACAGCCACTCTGGAGTATGTACGGTGTGTCCTGAAACATCTAAAAAACTCAGCTTAGAGAGCATAGGGCACTTCCACTCATGGGCGTATAAAGTGGGAAAATTAAAAACCAGCAAGACACAGGCACCCCAAAGTTTAGGGCTGCTCTGTTGACAAGAACCTCCAACTTCGTTACACCTTAAATATCCCAGGAAAGAGAAAAATGGATAAAGATGTTGTGGTCCTTATGTACAATGGAATATCACTCAGCCATGAAATCAACGTGATAATGCTATTAGCAGCATGATGAGTGGATTGAGGTACAACGATTCTAAGTGAAATAAGTCACACAGAAAAAGACACTTACCATAAGATATCACTTATAGAGGGAATGTAAAAACCGCTACCCTTGAACTGAATTACAAAACAGAACAGAGTCACACGTTTAGAAAACACACTATGGCTGCTTAACGGGAAAGGTGAGGTGGGGTGATGCATAAAACAAGGGTTTCAAATTAGCTCAGATACCGTTCCATAAACCCAATATGTACTAGAGAAGACCTACTCCTTGCTCAGTGAATTGGACTCAAAACCCCCTATTCACGGCCCAAGAATATATCTGACTAGTAAGAATCTTAAAACCAATGTATTGATATCTCTCTGTAAGTGAGTCAAGTGGGTGTAAAGTGACATAAACACAGCAGTGAAAAGCAGCTAAACCCCATTATAAAAATCAATTACTTTTAAAAACCTGTGAAAAAAAGACAGTGAAAGAGAGAGAAATTCTTACAAAATTCGTTTAGGGGCAGTTATGCTACCTGGATTGACCATATCTAGACTCACAGCTGATTGAGACATAAGGGTGGACACTCTTGGGGCTGAGAGGTTTGGTGAGGTTGGGTGAGGAAACGCAGACCCTTTAAAGTAATACTGCGTGGTACCCATCCCATGGGTTCCAAATCTCCAGGTTCAAAGGCATCTTCCTACATCGAAAACATGCATAAGAAACCCAGAAGATGGTACACCGTGTGATCGCGAAAGGTTTCTAAAACGCACCTCATTTCTCATCTCCTTGTGCTCGGGTTCGCCATTCCAGCTGCTTTACTAGCAACCTCCCTCCTTGGAGAATCAGCACCTTTAACCTCCTGTTCCGTACAGGTTGCAATTTGTCCTGAGGATGAACGGGAAGAGGGGAAAACAATGAGAGACTAGCTCTAGGTGTTGGGACAGGCACAGGTCACTCTATTTTCCCATCAGGAAGAAGAATTAAGCACAGGCTCAGCCTGCCGCCCGGGACCAGAATAGGGCCTGAAGCAATCCTGCGCTTTTGCGGCCAGCTCCCAAGAAAGCGAGTTGAAAAATGGAGCTCAGGGGCACTGCAATTCACAAACCTGCAGACTTATAAATGATCACTCTCGTCCACAAATATATTGAGGGAAGGCAACGAAGAGGATTTGAAAGCAAGGCAGAATTGCAGGAAACAGATTTCAGGAGGGAGATTCAAATCGCCTTTAAAGCACAGGAAAAGCGGCAAAACCTCGAGAAGATGCCCTTGGCCAAAAAGGGCGTATGCGTTTTTTCCTGAATATATTCAGGAAAAAACGCATACGCCCTTTTTGGCCAACCAAGCAACCTGGAAAGGCAAATCAGCGCTACAAAGAAGTCTCGCTTCCCATCGGTCAAAAGGGCCATGCTGAATAAAGTGTCAAAACCAAAAATGCAGGTCAGGCCATGAGGAAACGGGAGCCTTGCTACGATGATGGGCGGGATGTAAATTGCCAACAGCCACTCTGGAGAAGTGTACGGTGTGTCCTGAAACATCTAAAAAACTCAGCTTAGAGAGCATAGGGCAGTTCCACTCATGGGCGTATAAATTGGGAAAACTAAAAATCAGCAAGACACAGGCACCCCAACGTTTAGGGCTGCTCTGTTGACAAGAACCTCCACTTCGTTACACCTTACATATCTCAGGAAAGAGAAAAATGGATAAAGAAGTTGTGGTCCTTATGTACAATGGAATATCACTCAGCCATGAAATCAACGTCATAAGGCTAGTAGCAGCATGATGAGTGGATTTAGGTACGACGATTCTAAATGAAATAAGTCACACAGAAAAAGACATTTATCATAAGATATCACTTATAGAGGGCATGTAAAAACCGCTACCCTTGAACTGAATTACAAAACAGAACAGAGTCACACGTTTAGAAAACACACTATGGCTGCTTAACGGGAAAGGTGAGGTGGGGTGATGCATAAAACAAGGGTTTCAAATTAGCTCAGATACCGTTCCATAAACCCAATATGTAATAGACAAGACCTACTCCTTTCTCAGTGAATTGGACTCAACACCCCCTATTCACGGCCCAAGAATATATCTGACTAGTAAGAATCTTAAAACCTATGTATTGATATCTCTCTGTAAGTGAGTCAAGTGGGTGTAAAGTGGCATAAACACAGCAGTGAAAAGCAGCTAAACCCCATTATAAAAATCAATTACTTTTAAAAACCTGTGAAAAAAAGACAGTGAAAGAGAGAGAAATTCTTACAAAATTCGTTTAGGGGCAGTTATGCTACCTGGATTGACCATATCTAGACCCACAGCTGATTGAGACATAAGGGTGGACACTCTTGGGGCTGAGAGGTTTGGTGAGGTTGGGTGAGGAAACGCAGACCCTTTAAAGTAATACTGCGTGGTACCCATCCCATGGGTCCCAAATCTCCAGGTTCAAGGGCATCTTCCTACATCGAAAACATGCATGAGAAACCCAGAAGATGGTACACCGTGTGATCGGGAAAGGTTTCTAAAACGCACCTCATTTCTCATCTCCTTGTGCTCGGGTTCGCCATTCCAGCCGCTTTACTAACAATCTCCCTCCTTGGAGAATCAGCACCTTTAACCTCCTGTTCCGTACAGGTTGCAATTTGTCCTGAGGATGAACGGGAAGAGGGGAAAACAATGAGAGACTAGCTCTAGGTGTTGGGACAGGCACAGGTCACTCTATTTTCCCATCAGGAAGAAGAATTAACCACAGGCTCAGCCTGCCGCCCGGGACCAGAATAGGGCCTGAAGCAATCCTGCGCTTTTGCGGCCAGCTCCCAAGAAAGTGAGTTGAAAAATGGAGCTCAGGGGCACTGCAATTCACAAACCTGCAGACTTATAAATGATCACTCTCGTCCACAAATATATTGAGGGAAGGCAACGAAGAGGATTTGAAAGCAAGGCAGAATTGCAGGAAACAGATTTCAGGAGGGAGATTCAAATCGCCTTTAAAGCACAGGAAAAGCGGCAAAACCTCGTCAATGACGCCCTTTTTGGCCAACCAAGCAACCTGGAAAGGCAAATCAGCGCTACAAAGAAGTCTCGCTTCCCATCGGTCAAAAGGGCCATGCTGAATAAAGTGTCAAAACCAGAAATGCAGGACAGGCCATGGAGAAACGGGAGCCTTGCTACGCTGATGGGCGGGATGTAAATTGCCAACAGCCACTCTGGAGTATGTACGGTGTGTCCTGAAACATCTAAAAAACTCAGCTTAGAGAGCATAGGGCACTTCCACTCATGGGCGTATAAAGTGGGAAAATTAAAAACCAGCAAGACACAGGCACCCCAAAGTTTAGGGCTGCTCTGTTGACAAGAACCTCCAACTTCGTTACACCTTAAATATCCCAGGAAAGAGAAAAATGGATAAAGATGTTGTGGTCCTTATGTACAATGGAATATCACTCAGCCATGAAATCAACGTCATAATGCTAGTAGCAGCATGATGAGTGGATTGAGGTACAACGATTCTAAGTGAAATAAGTCACACAGAAAAAGACACTTATCATAAGATATCACTTATAGAGGGAATGTAAAAACCGCTACCCTTGAACTGAATTACAAAACAGAACAGAGTCACACGTTTAGAAAACACACTATGGCTGCTTAACGGGAAAGGTGAGGTGGAGTGATGCATAAAACAAGGGTTTCAAATTAGCTCAGATACCGTTCCATAAACCCAATATGTACTAGAGAAGACCTACTCCTTGCTCAGTGAATTGGACTCAAAACCCCCTATTCACGGCCCAAGAATATATCTGACTAGTAAGAATCTTAAAACCTATGTATTGCTATCTCTCTGTAAGTGAGTCAAGTGGGTGTAAAGTGACATAAACACAGCAGTGAAAAGCAGCTAAACCCCATTATAAAAATCAATTACTTTTAAAAACCTGTGAAAAAAAGACAGTGAAAGAGAGAGAAATTCTTACAAAATTCGTTTAGGGGCAGTTATGCTACATGGATTGACCATATCTAGACCCACAGCTGATTGAGACATAAGGGTGGACACTCTTGGGGCTGAGAGATTTGGTGAGGTTGGGTGAGGAAACGCAGACCCTTTAAAGTAATACTGCGTGGTACCCATCCCATGGGTTCCAAATCTCCAGGTTCAAGGGCATCTTCCTACATCGAAAACATGCATGAGAAACCCAGAAGATGGTACACCGTGTGATCGCGAAAGGTTTCTAAAACGCACCTCATTTCTCATCTCCTTGTGCTCGGGTTCGCCATTCCAGCTGCTTTACTAGCAACCTCCCTCCTTGGAGAATCAGCACCTTTAACCTCCTGTTCCGTACAGGTTGCAATTTGTCCTGAGGATGAACGGGAAGAGGGGAAAACAATGAGAGACTAGCTCTAGGTGTTGGGACAGGCACAGGTCACTCTATTTTCCCATCAGGAAGAAGAATTAAGCACAGGCTCAGCCTGCCGCCCGGGACCAGAATAGGGCCTGAAGCAATCCTGCGCTTTTGCGGCCAGCTCCCAAGAAAGCGAGTTGAAAAATGGAGCTCAGGGGCACTGCAATTCACAAACCTGCAGACTTATAAATGATCACTCTCGTCCACAAATATATTGAGGGAAGGCAACGAAGAGGATTTGAAAGCAAGGCAGAATTGCAGGAAACAGATTTCAGGAGGGAGATTCGAATCGCCTTTAAAGCACAGGAAAAGCGGCAAAACCTCGTCAATGACGCCCTTTTTGGCCAACCAAGCAACCTGGAAAGGCAAATCAGCGCTACAAAGAAGTCTCGCTTCCCATCGGTCAAAAGGGCCATGCTGAATAAAGTGTCTAAACCAGAAATGCAGGACAGGCCATGGAGAAACGGGAGCCTTGCTACGCTGATGGGCGGGATGTAAATTGCCAACAGCCACTCTGGAGTATGTACGGTGTGTCCTGAAACATCTAAAAAACTCAGCTTAGAGAGCATAGGGCACTTCCACTCATGGGCGTATAAAGTGGGAAAATTAAAAACCAGCAAGACACAGGCACCCCAAAGTTTAGGGCTGCTCTGTTGACAAGAACCTCCAACTTCGTTACACCTTAAATATCCCAGGAAAGAGAAAAATGGATAAAGATGTTGTGGTCCTTATGTACAATGGAATATCACTCAGCCATGAAATCAACGTGATAATGCTATTAGCAGCATGATGAGTGGATTGAGGTACGACGATTCTAAGTGAAATAAGTCACACAGAGAAAGACACTTACCATAAGATATCACTTATAGAGGGAATGTAAAAACCGCTACCCTTGAACTGAATTACAAAACAGAACAGAGTCACACGTTTAGAAAACACACTATGGCTGCTTAACGGGAAAGGTGAGGTGGGGTGATGCATAAAACAAGGGTTTCAAATTAGCTCAGATACCGTTCCATAAACCCAATATGTACTAGAGAAGACCTACTCCTTGCTCAGTGAATTAGACTCAAAACCCCCTATTCACGGCCCAAGAATATATCTGACTAGTAAGAATCTTAAAACCAATGTATTGATATCTCTCTGTAAGTGAGTCAAGTGGGTGTAAAGTGACATAAACACAGCAGTGAAAAGCAGCTAAACCCCATTATAAAAATCAATTACTTTTAAAAACCTGTGAAAAAAAGACAGTGAAAGAGAGAGAAATTCTTACAAAATTCGTTTAGGGGCAGTTATGCTACCTGGATTGACCATATCTAGACTCACAGCTGATTGAGACATAAGGGTGGACACTCTTGGGGCTGAGAGGTTTGGTGAGGTTGGGTGAGGAAACGCAGACCCTTTAAAGTAATACTGCGTGGTACCCATCCCATGGGTTCCAAATCTCCAGGTTCAAAGGCATCTTCCTACATCGAAAACATGCATAAGAAACCCAGAAGATGGTACACCGTGTGATCGCGAAAGGTTTCTAAAACGCACCTCATTTCTCATCTCCTTGTGCTCGGGTTCGCCATTCCAGCTGCTTTACTAGCAACCTCCCTCCTTGGAGAATCAGCACCTTTAACCTCCTGTTCCGTACAGGTTGCAATTTGTCCTGAGGATGAACGGGAAGAGGGGAAAACAATGAGAGACTAGCTCTAGGTGTTGGGACAGGCACAGGTCACTCTATTTTCCCATCAGGAAGAAGAATTAAGCACAGGCTCAGCCTGCCGCCCGGGACCAGAATAGGGCCTGAAGCAATCCTGCGCTTTTGCGACCAGCTCCCAAGAAAGCGAGTTGAAAAATGGAGCTCAGGAGCACTGCAATTCACAAACCTGCAGACTTATAAATGATCACTCTCGTCCACAAATATATTGAGGGAAGGCAACGAAGAGGATTTGAAAGCAAGGCAGAATTGCAGGAAACAGATTTCAGGAGGGAGATTCAAATCGCCTTTAAAGCACAGGAAAAGCGGCAAAACCTCGAGAAGATGCCCTTGGCCAAAAAGGGCGTATGCGTTTTTTCCTGAATATATTCAGGAAAAAACGCATACGCCCTTTTTGGCCAACCAAGCAACCTGGAAAGGCAAATCAGCGCTACAAAGAAGTCTCGCTTCCCATCGGTCAAAAGGGCCATGCTGAATAAAGTGTCAAAACCAAAAATGCAGGTCAGGCCATGAGGAAACGGGAGCCTTGCTACGATGATGGGCGGGATGTAAATTGCCAACAGCCACTCTGGAGAAGTGTACGGTGTGTCCTGAAACATCTAAAAAACTCAGCTTAGAGAGCATAGGGCAGTTCCACTCATGGGCGTATAAATTGGGAAAACTAAAAATCAGCAAGACACAGGCACCCCAACGTTTAGGGCTGCTCTGTTGACAAGAACCTCCACTTCGTTACACCTTACACATCTCAGGAAAGAGAAAAATGGATAAAGAAGTTGTGGTCCTTATGTACAATGGAATATCACTCAGCCATGAAATCAACGTCATAAGGCTAGTAGCAGCATGATGAGTGGATTTAGGTACGACGATTCTAAATGAAATAAGTCACACAGAAAAAGACATTTATCATAAGATATCACTTATAGAGGGCATGTAAAAACCGCTACCCTTGAACTGAATTACAAAACAGAACAGAGTCACACGTTTAGAAAACACACTATGGCTGCTTAACGGGAAAGGTGATGTGGGGTGATGCATAAAACAAGGGTTTCAAATTAGCTCAGATACCGTTCCATAAACCCAATATGTAATAGACAAGACCTACTCCTTTCTCAGTGAATTGGACTCAACACCCCCTATTCACGGCCCAAGAATATATCTGACTAGTAAGAATCTTAAAACCTATGTATTGATATCTCTCTGTAAGTGAGTCAAGTGGGTGTAAAGTGGCATAAACACAGCAGTGAAAAGCAGCTAAACCCCATTATAAAAATCAATTACTTTTAAAAACCTGTGAAAAAAAGACAGTGAAAGAGAGAGAAATTCTTACAAAATTCGTTTAGGGGCAGTTATGCTACCTGGATTGACCATATCTAGACCCACAGCTGATTGAGACATAAGGGTGGACACTCTTGGGGCTGAGAGGTTTGGTGAGGTTGGGTGAGGAAACGCAGACCCTTTAAAGTAATACTGCGTGGTACCCATCCCATGGGTCCCAAATCTCCAGGTTCAAGGGCATCTTCCTACATCGAAAACATGCATGAGAAACCCAGAAGATGGTACACCGTGTGATCGGGAAAGGTTTCTAAAACGCACCTCATTTCTCATCTCCTTGTGCTCGGGTTCGCCATTCCAGCCGCTTTACTAACAATCTCCCTCCTTGGAGAATCAGCACCTTTAACCTCCTGTTCCGTACAGGTTGCAATTTGTCCTGAGGATGAACGGGAAGAGGGGAAAACAATGAGAGACTAGCTCTAGGTGTTGGGACAGGCACAGGTCACTCTATTTTCCCATCAGGAAGAAGAATTAACCACAGGCTCAACCTGCCGCCCGGGACCAGAATAGGGCCTGAAGCAATCCTGCGCTTTTGCGGCCAGCTCCCAAGAAAGTGAGTTGAAAAATGGAGCTCAGGGGCACTGCAATTCACAAACCTGCAGACTTATAAATGATCACTCTCGTCCACAAATATATTGAGGGAAGGCAACGAAGAGGATTTGAAAGCAAGGCAGAATTGCAGGAAACAGATTTCAGGAGGGAGATTCAAATCGCCTTTACAGCACAGGAAAAGCGGCAAAACCTCGTCAATGACGCCCTTTTTGGCCAACCAAGCAACCTGGAAAGGCAAATCAGCGCTACAAAGAAGTCTCGCTTCCCATCGGTCAAAAGGGCCATGCTGAATAAAGTGTCAAAACCAGAAATGCAGGACAGGCCATGGAGAAACGGGAGCCTTGCTACGCTGATGGGCGGGATGTAAATTGCCAACAGCCACTCTGGAGTATGTACGGTGTGTCCTGAAACATCTAAAAAACTCAGCTTAGAGAGCATAGGGCACTTCCACTCATGGGCGTATAAAGTGGGAAAATTAAAAACCAGCAAGACACAGGCACCCCAAAGTTTAGGGCTGCTCTGTTGACAAGAACCTCCAACTTCGTTACACCTTAAATATCCCAGGAAAGAGAAAAATGGATAAAGATGTTGTGGTCCTTATGTACAATGGAATATCACTCAGCCATGAAATCAACGTCATAATGCTAGTAGCAGCATGATGAGTGGATTGAGGTACGACGATTCTAAGTGAAATAAGTCACACAGAAAAAGACACTTATCATAAGATATCACTTATAGAGGGAATGTAAAAACCGCTACCCTTGAACTGAATTACAAAACAGAACAGAGTCACACGTTTAGAAAACACACTATGGCTGCTTAACGGGAAAGGTGAGGTGGGGTGATGCATAAAACAAGGGTTTCAAATTAGCTCAGATACCGTTCCATAAACCCAATATGTAATAGACAAGACCTACTCCTTTCTCAGTGAATTGGACTCAACACCCCCTATTCACGGCCCAAGAATATATCTGACTAGTAAGAATCTTAAAACCTATGTATTGATATCTCTCTGTAAGTGAGTCAAGTGGGTGTAAAGTGGCATAAACACAGCAGTGAAAAGCAGCTAAACCCCATTATAAAAATCAATTACTTTTAAAAACCTGTGAAAAAAAGACAGTGAAAGAGAGAGAAATTCTTACAAAATTCGTTTAGGGGCAGTTATGCTACCTGGATTGACCATATCTAGACCCACAGCTGATTGAGACATAAGGGTGGACACTCTTGGGGCTGAGAGGTTTGGTGAGGTTGGGTGAGGAAACGCAGACCCTTTAAAGTAATACTGCGTGGTACCCATCCCATGGGTCCCAAATCTCCAGGTTCAAGGGCATCTTCCTACATCGAAAACATGCATGAGAAACCCAGAAGATGGTACACCGTGTGATCGGGAAAGGTTTCTAAAACGCACCTCATTTCTCATCTCCTTGTGCTCGGGTTCGCCATTCCAGCCGCTTTACTAACAATCTCCCTCCTTGGAGAATCAGCACCTTTAACCTCCTGTTCCGTACAGGTTGCAATTTGTCCTGAGGATGAACGGGAAGAGGGGAAAACAATGAGAGACTAGCTCTAGGTGTTGGGACAGGCACAGGTCACTCTATTTTCCCATCAGGAAGAAGAATTAACCACAGGCTCAGCCTGCCGCCCGGGACCAGAATAGGGCCTGAAGCAATCCTGTGCTTTTGCGGCCAGCTCCCAAGAAAGTGAGTTGAAAAATGGAGCTCAGGGGCACTGCAATTCACAAACCTGCAGACTTATAAATGATCACTCTCGTCCACAAATATATTGAGGGAAGGCAACGAAGAGGATTTGAAAGCAAGGCAGAATTGCAGGAAACAGATTTCAGGAGGGAGATTCAAATCGCCTTTAAAGCACAGGAAAAGCGGCAAAACCTCGTCAATGACGCCCTTTTTGGCCAACCAAGCAACCTGGAAAGGCAAATCAGCGCTACAAAGAAGTCTCGCTTCCCATCGGTCAAAAGGGCCATGCTGAATAAAGTGTCAAAACCAGAAATGCAGGACAGGCCATGGAGAAACGGGAGCCTTGCTACGCTGATGGGCGGGATGTAAATTGCCAACAGCCACTCTGGAGTATGTACGGTGTGTCCTGAAACATCTAAAAAACTCAGCTTAGAGAGCATAGGGCACTTCCACTCATGGGCGTATAAAGTGGGAAAATTAAAAACCAGCAAGACACAGGCACCCCAAAGTTTAGGGCTGCTCTGTTGACAAGAACCTCCAACTTCGTTACACCTTAAATATCCCAGGAAAGAGAAAAATGGATAAAGATGTTGTGGTCCTTATGTACAATGGAATATCACTCAGCCATGAAATCAACGTCATAATGCTAGTAGCAGCATGATGAGTGGATTGAGGTACAACGATTCTAAGTGAAATAAGTCACACAGAAAAAGACACTTATCATAAGATATCACTTATAGAGGGAATGTAAAAACCGCTACCCTTGAACTGAATTACAAAACAGAACAGAGTCACACGTTTAGAAAACACACTATGGCTGCTTAACGGGAAAGGTGAGGTGGAGTGATGCATAAAACAAGGGTTTCAAATTAGCTCAGATACCGTTCCATAAACCCAATATGTACTAGAGAAGACCTACTCCTTGCTCAGTGAATTGGACTCAAAACCCCCTATTCACGGCCCAAGAATATATCTGACTAGTAAGAATCTTAAAACCTATGTATTGCTATCTCTCTGTAAGTGAGTCAAGTGGGTGTAAAGTGACATAAACACAGCAGTGAAAAGCAGCTAAACCCCATTATAAAAATCAATTACTTTTAAAAACCTGTGAAAAAAAGACAGTGAAAGAGAGAGAAATTCTTACAAAATTCGTTTAGGGGCAGTTATGCTACATGGATTGACCATATCTAGACCCACAGCTGATTGAGACATAAGGGTGGACACTCTTGGGGCTGAGAGATTTGGTGAGGTTGGGTGAGGAAACGCAGACCCTTTAAAGTAATACTGCGTGGTACCCATCCCATGGGTTCCAAATCTCCAGGTTCAAGGGCATCTTCCTACATCGAAAACATGCATGAGAAACCCAGAAGATGGTACACCGTGTGATCGCGAAAGGTTTCTAAAACGCACCTCATTTCTCATCTCCTTGTGCTCGGGTTCGCCATTCCAGCTGCTTTACTAGCAACCTCCCTCCTTGGAGAATCAGCACCTTTAACCTCCTGTTCCGTACAGGTTGCAATTTGTCCTGAGGATGAACGGGAAGAGGGGAAAACAATGAGAGACTAGCTCTAGGTGTTGGGACAGGCACAGGTCACTCTATTTTCCCATCAGGAAGAAGAATTAAGCACAGGCTCAGCCTGCCGCCCGGGACCAGAATAGGGCCTGAAGCAATCCTGCGCTTTTGCGGCCAGCTCCCAAGAAAGCGAGTTGAAAAATGGAGCTCAGGGGCACTGCAATTCACAAACCTGCAGACTTATAAATGATCACTCTCGTCCACAAATATATTGAGGGAAGGCAACGAAGAGGATTTGAAAGCAAGGCAGAATTGCAGGAAACAGATTTCAGGAGGGAGATTCAAATCGCCTTTACAGCACAGGAAAAGCGGCAAAACCTCGTCAATGACGCCCTTTTTGGCCAACCAAGCAA
The DNA here is from genome assembly GCF_965194825.1 of Balaenoptera physalus. Lineage (NCBI taxonomy): Eukaryota > Metazoa > Chordata > Mammalia > Artiodactyla > Balaenopteridae > Balaenoptera > Balaenoptera physalus. Next base: position 403,188 of record NW_028126565.1, on the reverse strand, counting down.
CCTGGAAAGGCAAATCAGCGCTACAAAGAAGTCTCGCTTCCCATCGGTCAAAAGGGCCATGCTGAATAAAGTGTCAAAACCAGAAATGCAGGACAGGCCATGGAGAAACGGGAGCCTTGCTACGCTGATGGGCGGGATGTAAATTGCCAACAGCCACTCTGGAGTATGTACGGTGTGTCCTGAAACATCTAAAAAACTCAGCTTAGAGAGCATAGGGCACTTCCACTCATGGGCGTATAAAGTGGGAAAATTAAAAACCAGCAAGACACAGGCACCCCAAAGTTTAGGGCTGCTCTGTTGACAAGAACCTCCAACTTCGTTACACCTTAAATATCCCAGGAAAGAGAAAAATGGATAAAGATGTTGTGGTCCTTATGTACAATGCAATATCACTCAGCCATGAAATCAACGTCATAATGCTAGTAGCAGCATGATGAGTGGATTGAGGTACGACGATTCTAAGTGAAATAAGTCACACAGAAAAAGACACTTATCATAAGATATCACTTATAGAGGGAATGTAAAAACCGCTACCCTTGAACTGAATTACAAAACAGAACAGAGTCACACGTTTAGAAAACACACTATGGCTGCTTAACGGGAAAGGTGAGGTGGGGTGATGCATAAAACAAGGGTTTCAAATTAGCTCAGATACCGTTCCATAAACCCAATATGTAATAGACAAGACCTACTCCTTTCTCAGTGAATTGGACTCAACACCCCCTATTCACGGCCCAAGAATATATCTGACTAGTAAGAATCTTAAAACCTATGTATTGATATCTCTCTGTAAGTGAGTCAAGTGGGTGTAAAGTGGCATAAACACAGCAGTGAAAAGCAGCTAAACCCCATTATAAAAATCAATTACTTTTAAAAACCTGTGAAAAAAAGACAGTGAAAGAGAGAGAAATTCTTACAAAATTCGTTTAGGGGCAGTTATGCTACCTGGATTGACCATATCTAGACCCACAGCTGATTGAGACATAAGGGTGGACACTCTTGGGGCTGAGAGGTTTGGTGAGGTTGGGTGAGGAAACGCAGACCCTTTAAAGTAATACTGCGTGGTACCCATCCCATGGGTCCCAAATCTCCAGGTTCAAGGGCATCTTCCTACATCGAAAACATGCATGAGAAACCCAGAAGATGGTACACCGTGTGATCGGGAAAGGTTTCTAAAACGCACCTCATTTCTCATCTCCTTGTGCTCGGGTTCGCCATTCCAGCCGCTTTACTAACAATCTCCCTCCTTGGAGAATCAGCACCTTTAACCTCCTGTTCCGTACAGGTTGCAATTTGTCCTGAGGATGAACGGGAAGAGGGGAAAACAATGAGAGACTAGCTCTAGGTGTTGGGACAGGCACAGGTCACTCTATTTTCCCATCAGGAAGAAGAATTAACCACAGGCTCAGCCTGCCGCCCGGGACCAGAATAGGGCCTGAAGCAATCCTGCGCTTTTGCGGCCAGCTCCCAAGAAAGTGAGTTGAAAAATGGAGCTCAGGGGCACTGCAATTCACAAACCTGCAGACTTATAAATGATCACTCTCGTCCACAAATATATTGAGGGAAGGCAACGAAGAGGATTTGAAAGCAAGGCAGAATTGCAGGAAACAGATTTCAGGAGGGAGATTCAAATCGCCTTTAAAGCACAGGAAAAGCGGCAAAACCTCGTCAATGACGCCCTTTTTGGCCAACCAAGCAACCTGGAAAGGCAAATCAGCGCTACAAAGAAGTCTCGCTTCCCATCGGTCAAAAGGGCCATGCTGAATAAAGTGTCAAAACCAGAAATGCAGGACAGGCCATGGAGAAACGGGAGCCTTGCTACGCTGATGGGCGGGATGTAAATTGCCAACAGCCACTCTGGAGTATGTACGGTGTGTCCTGAAACATCTAAAAAACTCAGCTTAGAGAGCATAGGGCACTTCCACTCATGGGCGTATAAAGTGGGAAAATTAAAAACCAGCAAGACACAGGCACCCCAAAGTTTAGGGCTGCTCTGTTGACAAGAACCTCCAACTTCGTTACACCTTAAATATCCCAGGAAAGAGAAAAATGGATAAAGATGTTGTGGTCCTTATGTACAATGGAATATCACTCAGCCATGAAATCAACGTCATAATGCTAGTAGCAGCATGATGAGTGGATTGAGGTACAACGATTCTAAGTGAAATAAGTCACACAGAAAAAGACACTTATCATAAGATATCACTTATAGAGGGAATGTAAAAACCGCTACCCTTGAACTGAATTACAAAACAGAACAGAGTCACACGTTTAGAAAACACACTATGGCTGCTTAACGGGAAAGGTGAGGTGGAGTGATGCATAAAACAAGGGTTTCAAATTAGCTCAGATACCGTTCCATAAACCCAATATGTACTAGAGAAGACCTACTCCTTGCTCAGTGAATTGGACTCAAAACCCCCTATTCACGGCCCAAGAATATATCTGACTAGTAAGAATCTTAAAACCTATGTATTGCTATCTCTCTGTAAGTGAGTCAAGTGGGTGTAAAGTGACATAAACACAGCAGTGAAAAGCAGCTAAACCCCATTATAAAAATCAATTACTTTTAAAAACCTGTGAAAAAAAGACAGTGAAAGAGAGAGAAATTCTTACAAAATTCGTTTAGGGGCAGTTATGCTACATGGATTGACCATATCTAGACCCACAGCTGATTGAGACATAAGGGTGGACACTCTTGGGGCTGAGAGATTTGGTGAGGTTGGGTGAGGAAACGCAGACCCTTTAAAGTAATACTGCGTGGTACCCATCCCATGGGTTCCAAATCTCCAGGTTCAAGGGCATCTTCCTACATCGAAAACATGCATGAGAAACCCAGAAGATGGTACACCGTGTGATCGCGAAAGGTTTCTAAAACGCACCTCATTTCTCATCTCCTTGTGCTCGGGTTCGCCATTCCAGCTGCTTTACTAGCAACCTCCCTCCTTGGAGAATCAGCACCTTTAACCTCCTGTTCCGTACAGGTTGCAATTTGTCCTGAGGATGAACGGGAAGAGGGGAAAACAATGAGAGACTAGCTCTAGGTGTTGGGACAGGCACAGGTCACTCTATTTTCCCATCAGGAAGAAGAATTAAGCACAGGCTCAGCCTGCCGCCCGGGACCAGAATAGGGCCTGAAGCAATCCTGCGCTTTTGCGGCCAGCTCCCAAGAAAGCGAGTTGAAAAATGGAGCTCAGGGGCACTGCAATTCACAAACCTGCAGACTTATAAATGATCACTCTCGTCCACAAATATATTGAGGGAAGGCAACGAAGAGGATTTGAAAGCAAGGCAGAATTGCAGGAAACAGATTTCAGGAGGGAGATTCGAATCGCCTTTAAAGCACAGGAAAAGCGGCAAAACCTCGTCAATGACGCCCTTTTTGGCCAACCAAGCAACCTGGAAAGGCAAATCAGCGCTACAAAGAAGTCTCGCTTCCCATCGGTCAAAAGGGCCATGCTGAATAAAGTGTCTAAACCAGAAATGCAGGACAGGCCATGGAGAAACGGGAGCCTTGCTACGCTGATGGGCGGGATGTAAATTGCCAACAGCCACTCTGGAGTATGTACGGTGTGTCCTGAAACATCTAAAAAACTCAGCTTAGAGAGCATAGGGCACTTCCACTCATGGGCGTATAAAGTGGGAAAATTAAAAACCAGCAAGACACAGGCACCCCAAAGTTTAGGGCTGCTCTGTTGACAAGAACCTCCAACTTCGTTACACCTTAAATATCCCAGGAAAGAGAAAAATGGATAAAGATGTTGTGGTCCTTATGTACAATGGAATATCACTCAGCCATGAAATCAACGTGATAATGCTATTAGCAGCATGATGAGTGGATTGAGGTACGACGATTCTAAGTGAAATAAGTCACACAGAGAAAGACACTTACCATAAGATATCACTTATAGAGGGAATGTAAAAACCGCTACCCTTGAACTGAATTACAAAACAGAACAGAGTCACACGTTTAGAAAACACACTATGGCTGCTTAACGGGAAAGGTGAGGTGGGGTGATGCATAAAACAAGGGTTTCAAATTAGCTCAGATACCGTTCCATAAACCCAATATGTACTAGAGAAGACCTACTCCTTGCTCAGTGAATTAGACTCAAAACCCCCTATTCACGGCCCAAGAATATATCTGACTAGTAAGAATCTTAAAACCAATGTATTGATATCTCTCTGTAAGTGAGTCAAGTGGGTGTAAAGTGACATAAACACAGCAGTGAAAAGCAGCTAAACCCCATTATAAAAATCAATTACTTTTAAAAACCTGTGAAAAAAAGACAGTGAAAGAGAGAGAAATTCTTACAAAATTCGTTTAGGGGCAGTTATGCTACCTGGATTGACCATATCTAGACTCACAGCTGATTGAGACATAAGGGTGGACACTCTTGGGGCTGAGAGGTTTGGTGAGGTTGGGTGAGGAAACGCAGACCCTTTAAAGTAATACTGCGTGGTACCCATCCCATGGGTTCCAAATCTCCAGGTTCAAAGGCATCTTCCTACATCGAAAACATGCATAAGAAACCCAGAAGATGGTACACCGTGTGATCGCGAAAGGTTTCTAAAACGCACCTCATTTCTCATCTCCTTGTGCTCGGGTTCGCCATTCCAGCTGCTTTACTAGCAACCTCCCTCCTTGGAGAATCAGCACCTTTAACCTCCTGTTCCGTACAGGTTGCAATTTGTCCTGAGGATGAACGGGAAGAGGGGAAAACAATGAGAGACTAGCTCTAGGTGTTGGGACAGGCACAGGTCACTCTATTTTCCCATCAGGAAGAAGAATTAAGCACAGGCTCAGCCTGCCGCCCGGGACCAGAATAGGGCCTGAAGCAATCCTGCGCTTTTGCGACCAGCTCCCAAGAAAGCGAGTTGAAAAATGGAGCTCAGGAGCACTGCAATTCACAAACCTGCAGACTTATAAATGATCACTCTCGTCCACAAATATATTGAGGGAAGGCAACGAAGAGGATTTGAAAGCAAGGCAGAATTGCAGGAAACAGATTTCAGGAGGGAGATTCAAATCGCCTTTAAAGCACAGGAAAAGCGGCAAAACCTCGAGAAGATGCCCTTGGCCAAAAAGGGCGTATGCGTTTTTTCCTGAATATATTCAGGAAAAAACGCATACGCCCTTTTTGGCCAACCAAGCAACCTGGAAAGGCAAATCAGCGCTACAAAGAAGTCTCGCTTCCCATCGGTCAAAAGGGCCATGCTGAATAAAGTGTCAAAACCAAAAATGCAGGTCAGGCCATGAGGAAACGGGAGCCTTGCTACGATGATGGGCGGGATGTAAATTGCCAACAGCCACTCTGGAGAAGTGTACGGTGTGTCCTGAAACATCTAAAAAACTCAGCTTAGAGAGCATAGGGCAGTTCCACTCATGGGCGTATAAATTGGGAAAACTAAAAATCAGCAAGACACAGGCACCCCAACGTTTAGGGCTGCTCTGTTGACAAGAACCTCCACTTCGTTACACCTTACACATCTCAGGAAAGAGAAAAATGGATAAAGAAGTTGTGGTCCTTATGTACAATGGAATATCACTCAGCCATGAAATCAACGTCATAAGGCTAGTAGCAGCATGATGAGTGGATTTAGGTACGACGATTCTAAATGAAATAAGTCACACAGAAAAAGACATTTATCATAAGATATCACTTATAGAGGGCATGTAAAAACCGCTACCCTTGAACTGAATTACAAAACAGAACAGAGTCACACGTTTAGAAAACACACTATGGCTGCTTAACGGGAAAGGTGATGTGGGGTGATGCATAAAACAAGGGTTTCAAATTAGCTCAGATACCGTTCCATAAACCCAATATGTAATAGACAAGACCTACTCCTTTCTCAGTGAATTGGACTCAACACCCCCTATTCACGGCCCAAGAATATATCTGACTAGTAAGAATCTTAAAACCTATGTATTGATATCTCTCTGTAAGTGAGTCAAGTGGGTGTAAAGTGGCATAAACACAGCAGTGAAAAGCAGCTAAACCCCATTATAAAAATCAATTACTTTTAAAAACCTGTGAAAAAAAGACAGTGAAAGAGAGAGAAATTCTTACAAAATTCGTTTAGGGGCAGTTATGCTACCTGGATTGACCATATCTAGACCCACAGCTGATTGAGACATAAGGGTGGACACTCTTGGGGCTGAGAGGTTTGGTGAGGTTGGGTGAGGAAACGCAGACCCTTTAAAGTAATACTGCGTGGTACCCATCCCATGGGTCCCAAATCTCCAGGTTCAAGGGCATCTTCCTACATCGAAAACATGCATGAGAAACCCAGAAGATGGTACACCGTGTGATCGGGAAAGGTTTCTAAAACGCACCTCATTTCTCATCTCCTTGTGCTCGGGTTCGCCATTCCAGCCGCTTTACTAACAATCTCCCTCCTTGGAGAATCAGCACCTTTAACCTCCTGTTCCGTACAGGTTGCAATTTGTCCTGAGGATGAACGGGAAGAGGGGAAAACAATGAGAGACTAGCTCTAGGTGTTGGGACAGGCACAGGTCACTCTATTTTCCCATCAGGAAGAAGAATTAACCACAGGCTCAACCTGCCGCCCGGGACCAGAATAGGGCCTGAAGCAATCCTGCGCTTTTGCGGCCAGCTCCCAAGAAAGTGAGTTGAAAAATGGAGCTCAGGGGCACTGCAATTCACAAACCTGCAGACTTATAAATGATCACTCTCGTCCACAAATATATTGAGGGAAGGCAACGAAGAGGATTTGAAAGCAAGGCAGAATTGCAGGAAACAGATTTCAGGAGGGAGATTCAAATCGCCTTTACAGCACAGGAAAAGCGGCAAAACCTCGTCAATGACGCCCTTTTTGGCCAACCAAGCAACCTGGAAAGGCAAATCAGCGCTACAAAGAAGTCTCGCTTCCCATCAGTCAAAAGGGCCATGCTGAATAAAGTGTCAAAACCAGAAATGCAGGACAGGCCATGGAGAAACGGGAGCCTTGCTACGCTGATGGGCGGGATGTAAATTGCCAACAGCCACTCTGGAGTATGTACGGTGTGTCCTGAAACATCTAAAAAACTCAGCTTAGAGAGCATAGGGCACTTCCACTCATGGGCGTATAAAGTGGGAAAATTAAAAACCAGCAAGACACAGGCACCCCAAAGTTTAGGGCTGCTCTGTTGACAAGAACCTCCAACTTCGTTACACCTTAAATATCCCAGGAAAGAGAAAAATGGATAAAGATGTTGTGGTCCTTATGTACAATGGAATATCACTCAGCCATGAAATCAACGTCATAATGCTAGTAGCAGCATGATGAGTGGATTGAGGTACGACGATTCTAAGTGAAATAAGTCACACAGAAAAAGACACTTATCATAAGATATCACTTATAGAGGGAATGTAAAAACCGCTACCCTTGAACTGAATTACAAAACAGAACAGAGTCACACGTTTAGAAAACACACTATGGCTGCTTAACGGGAAAGGTGAGGTGGGGTGATGCATAAAACAAGGGTTTCAAATTAGCTCAGATACCGTTCCATAAACCCAATATGTACTAGAGAAGACCTACTCCTTGCTCAGTGAATTGGACTCAAAACCCCCTATTCACGGCCCAAGAATATATCTGACTAGTAAGAATCTTAAAACTTATGTATTGCTATCTCTCTGTAAGTGAGTCAAGTGGGTGTAAAGTGACATAAACACAGCAGTGAAAAGCAGCTAAACCCCATTATAAAAATCAATTACTTTTAAAAACCTGTGAAAAAAACACAGTGAAAGAGAGAGAAATTCTTACAAAATTCGTTTAGGGGCAGTTATGCTACATGGATTGACCATATCTAGACCCACAGCTGATTGAGACATAAGGGTGGACACTCTTGGGGCTGAGAGATTTGGTGAGGTTGGGTGAGGAAACGCAGACCCTTTAAAGTAATACTGCGTGGTACCCATCCCATGGGTTCCAAATCTCCAGGTTCAAGGGCATCTTCCTACATCGAAAACATGCATGAGAAACCCAGAAGATGGTACACCGTGTGATCGCGAAAGGTTTCTAAAACGCACCTCATTTCTCATCTCCTTGTGCTCGGGTTCGCCATTCCAGCTGCTTTACTAGCAACCTCCCTCCTTGGAGAATCAGCACCTTTAACCTCCTGTTCCGTACAGGTTGCAATTTGTCCTGAGGATGAACGGGAAGAGGGGAAAACAATGAGAGACTAGCTCTAGGTGTTGGGACAGGCACAGGTCACTCTATTTTCCCATCAGGAAGAAGAATTAAGCACAGGCTCAGCCTGCCGCCCGGGACCAGAATAGGGCCTGAAGCAATCCTGCGCTTTTGCGGCCAGCTCCCAAGAAAGCGAGTTGAAAAATGGAGCTCAGGGGCACTGCAATTCACAAACCTGCAGACTTATAAATGATCACTCTCGTCCACAAATATATTGAGGGAAGGCAACGAAGAGGATTTGAAAGCAAGGCAGAATTGCAGGAAACAGATTTCAGGAGGGAGATTCGAATCGCCTTTAAAGCACAGGAAAAGCGGCAAAACCTCGTCAATGACGCCCTTTTTGGCCAACCAAGCAACCTGGAAAGGCAAATCAGCGCTACAAAGAAGTCTCGCTTCCCATCGGTCAAAAGGGCCATGCTGAATAAAGTGTCTAAACCAGAAATGCAGGACAGGCCATGGAGAAACGGGAGCCTTGCTACGCTGATGGGCGGGATGTAAATTGCCAACAGCCACTCTGGAGTATGTACGGTGTGTCCTGAAACATCTAAAAAACTCAGCTTAGAGAGCATAGGGCACTTCCACTCATGGGCGTATAAAGTGGGAAAATTAAAAACCAGCAAGACACAGGCACCCCAAAGTTTAGGGCTGCTCTGTTGACAAGAACCTCCAACTTCGTTACACCTTAAATATCCCAGGAAAGAGAAAAATGGATAAAGATGTTGTGGTCCTTATGTACAATGGAATATCACTCAGCCATGAAATCAACGTGATAATGCTATTAGCAGCATGATGAGTGGATTGAGGTACGACGATTCTAAGTGAAATAAGTCACACAGAGAAAGACACTTACCATAAGATATCACTTATAGAGGGAATGTAAAAACCGCTACCCTTGAACTGAATTACAAAACAGAACAGAGTCACACGTTTAGAAAACACACTATGGCTGCTTAACGGGAAAGGTGAGGTGGGGTGATGCATAAAACAAGGGTTTCAAATTAGCTCAGATACCGTTCCATAAACCCAATATGTACTAGAGAAGACCTACTCCTTGCTCAGTGAATTAGACTCAAAACCCCCTATTCACGGCCCAAGAATATATCTGACTAGTAAGAATCTTAAAACCAATGTATTGATATCTCTCTGTAAGTGAGTCAAGTGGGTGTAAAGTGACATAAACACAGCAGTGAAAAGCAGCTAAACCCCATTATAAAAATCAATTACTTTTAAAAACCTGTGAAAAAAAGACAGTGAAAGAGAGAGAAATTCTTACAAAATTCGTTTAGGGGCAGTTATGCTACCTGGATTGACCATATCTAGACTCACAGCTGATTGAGACATAAGGGTGGACACTCTTGGGGCTGAGAGGTTTGGTGAGGTTGGGTGAGGAAACGCAGACCCTTTAAAGTAATACTGCGTGGTACCCATCCCATGGGTTCCAAATCTCCAGGTTCAAAGGCATCTTCCTACATCGAAAACATGCATAAGAAACCCAGAAGATGGTACACCGTGTGATCGCGAAAGGTTTCTAAAACGCACCTCATTTCTCATCTCCTTGTGCTCGGGTTCGCCATTCCAGCTGCTTTACTAGCAACCTCCCTCCTTGGAGAATCAGCACCTTTAACCTCCTGTTCCGTACAGGTTGCAATTTGTCCTGAGGATGAACGGGAAGAGGGGAAAACAATGAGAGACTAGCTCTAGGTGTTGGGACAGGCACAGGTCACTCTATTTTCCCATCAGGAAGAAGAATTAAGCACAGGCTCAGCCTGCCGCCCGGGACCAGAATAGGGCCTGAAGCAATCCTGCGCTTTTGCGACCAGCTCCCAAGAAAGCGAGTTGAAAAATGGAGCTCAGGGGCACTGCAATTCACAAACCTGCAGACTTATAAATGATCACTCTCGTCCACAAATATATTGAGGGAAGGCAACGAAGAGGATTTGAAAGCAAGGCAGAATTGCAGGAAACAGATTTCAGGAGGGAGATTCAAATCGCCTTTAAAGCACAGGAAAAGCGGCAAAACCTCGAGAAGATGCCCTTTGCCAAAAAGGGCGTATGCGTTTTTTCCTGAATATATTCAGGAAAAAACGCATACGCCCTTTTTGGCCAACCAAGCAACCTGGAAAGGCAAATCAGCGCTACAAAGAAGTCTCGCTTCCCATCGGTCAAAAGGGCCATGCTGAATAAAGTGTCAAAACCAAAAATGCAGGTCAGGCCATGAGGAAACGGGAGCCTTGCTACGATGATGGGCGGGATGTAAATTGCCAACAGCCACTCTGGAGAAGTGTACGGTGTGTCCTGAAACATCTAAAAAACTCAGCTTAGAGAGCATAGGGCAGTTCCACTCATGGGCGTATAAATTGGGAAAACTAAAAATCAGCAAGACACAGGCACCCCAACGTTTAGGGCTGCTCTGTTGACAAGAACCTCCACGTCGTTACACCTTAAATATCTCAGGAAAGAGAAAGATGGATAAATAAGTTGTGGTCCTTATGTACAATGGAATATCACTCAGCCATGAAATCAACGTCATAAGGCTAGTAGCAGCATGATGAGTGGATTTAGGTACGACGATTCTAAATGAAATAAGTCACACAGAAAAAGACATTTATCATAAGATATCACTTATAGAGGGCATGTAAAAACCGCTACCCTTGAACTGAATTACAAAACAGAACAGAGTCACACGTTTAGAAAACACACTATGGCTGCTTAACGGGAAAGGTGATGTGGGGTGATGCATAAAACAAGGGTTTCAAATTAGCTCAGATACCGTTCCATAAACCCAATATGTAATAGACAAGACCTACTCCTTTCTCAGTGAATTGGACTCAACACCCCCTATTCACGGCCCAAGAATATATCTGACTAGTAAGAATCTTAAAACCTATGTATTGATATCTCTCTGTAAGTGAGTCAAGTGGGTGTAAAGTGGCATAAACACAGCAGTGAAAAGCAGCTAAACCCCATTATAAAAATCAATTACTTTTAAAAACCTGTGAAAAAAAGACAGTGAAAGAGAGAGAAATTCTTACAAAATTCGTTTAGGGGCAGTTATGCTACCTGGATTGACCATATCTAGACCCACAGCTGATTGAGACATAAGGGTGGACACTCTTGGGGCTGAGAGGTTTGGTGAGGTTGGGTGAGGAAACGCAGACCCTTTAAAGTAATACTGTGTGGTACCCATCCCATGGGTCCCAAATCTCCAGGTTCAAGGGCATCTTCCTACATCGAAAACATGCATGAGAAACCCAGAAGATGGTACACCGTGTGATCGGGAAAGGTTTCTAAAACGCACCTCATTTCTCATCTCCTTGTGCTCGGGTTCGCCATTCCAGCCGCTTTACTAACAATCTCCCTCCTTGGAGAATCAGCACCTTTAACCTCCTGTTCCGTACAGGTTGCAATTTGTCCTGAGGATGAACGGGAAGAGGGGAAAACAATGAGAGACTAGCTCTAGGTGTTGGGACAGGCACAGGTCACTCTATTTTCCCATCAGGAAGAAGAATTAACCACAGGCTCAGCCTGCCGCCCGGGACCAGAATAGGGCCTGAAGCAATCCTGCGCTTTTGCGGCCAGCTCCCAAGAAAGTGAGTTGAAAAATGGAGCTCAGGGGCACTGCAATTCACAAACCTGCAGACTTATAAATGATCACTCTCGTCCACAAATATATTGAGGGAAGGCAACGAAGAGGATTTGAAAGCAAGGCAGAATTGCAGGAAACAGATTTCAGGAGGGAGATTCAAATCGCCTTTACAGCACAGGAAAAGCGGCAAAACCTCGTCAATGACGCCCTTTTTGGCCAACCAAGCAACCTGGAAAGGCAAATCAGCGCTACAAAGAAGTCTCGCTTCCCATCGGTCAAAAGGGCCATGCTGAATAAAGTGTCAAAACCAGAAATGCAGGACAGGCCATGGAGAAACGGGAGCCTTGCTACGCTGATGGGCGGGATGTAAATTGCCAACAGCCACTCTGGAGTATGTACGGTGTGTCCTGAAACATCTAAAAAACTCAGCTTAGAGAGCATAGGGCACTTCCACTCATGGGCGTATAAAGTGGGAAAATTAAAAACCAGCAAGACACAGGCACCCCAAAGTTTAGGGCTGCTCTGTTGACAAGAACCTCCAACTTCGTTACACCTTAAATATCCCAGGAAAGAGAAAAATGGATAAAGATGTTGTGGTCCTTATGTACAATGGAATATCACTCAGCCATGAAATCAACGTCATAATGCTAGTAGCAGCATGATGAGTGGATTGAGGTACGACGATTCTAAGTGAAATAAGTCACACAGAAAAAGACACTTATCATAAGATATCACTTATAGAGGGAATGTAAAAACCGCTACCCTTGAACTGAATTACAAAACAGAACAGAGTCACACGTTTAGAAAACACACTATGGCTGCTTAACGGGAAAGGTGAGGTGGGGTGATGCATAAAACAAGGGTTTCAAATTAGCTCAGATACCGTTCCATAAACCCAATATGTACTAGAGAAGACCTACTCCTTGCTCAGTGAATTGGACTCAAAACCCCCTATTCACGGCCCAAGAATATATCTGACTAGTAAGAATCTTAAAACTTATGTATTGCTATCTCTCTGTAAGTGAGTCAAGTGGGTGTAAAGTGACATAAACACAGCAGTGAAAAGCAGCTAAACCCCATTATAAAAATCAATTACTTTTAAAAACCTGTGAAAAAAACACAGTGAAAGAGAGAGAAATTCTTACAAAATTCGTTTAGGGGCAGTTATGCTACATGGATTGACCATATCTAGACCCACAGCTGATTGAGACATAAGGGTGGACACTCTTGGGGCTGAGAGATTTGGTGAGGTTGGGTGAGGAAACGCAGACCCTTTAAAGTAATACTGCGTGGTACCCATCCCATGGGTTCCAAATCTCCAGGTTCAAGGGCATCTTCCTACATCGAAAACATGCATGAGAAACCCAGAAGATGGTACACCGTGTGATCGCGAAAGGTTTCTAAAACGCACCTCATTTCTCATCTCCTTGTGCTCGGGTTCGCCATTCCAGCTGCTTTACTAGCAACCTCCCTCCTTGGAGAATCAGCACCTTTAACCTCCTGTTCCGTACAGGTTGCAATTTGTCCTGAGGATGAACGGTAAGAGGGGAAAACAATGAGAGACTAGCTCTAGGTGTTGGGACAGGCACAGGTCACTCTATTTTCCCATCAGGAAGAAGAATTAACCACAGGCTCAGCCTGCCGCCCGGGACCAGAATAGGGCCTGAAGCAATCCTGCGCTTTTGCGGCCAGCTCCCAAGAAAGCGAGTTGAAAAATGGAGCTCAGGGGCACTGCAATTCACAAACCTGCAGACTTATAAATGATCACTCTCGTCCACAAATATATTGAGGGAAGGCAACGAAGAGGATTTGAAAGCAAGGCAGAATTGCAGGAAACAGATTTCAGGAGGGAGATTCGAATCGCCTTTAAAGCACAGGAAAAGCGGCAAAACCTCGTCAATGACGCCCTTTTTGGCCAACCAAGCAACCTGGAAAGGCAAATCAGCGCTACAAAGAAGTCTCGCTTCCCATCGGTCAAAAGGGCCATGCTGAATAAAGTGTCTAAACCAGAAATGCAGGACAGGCCATGGAGAAACGGGAGCCTTGCTACGCTGATGGGCGGGATGTAAATTGCCAACAGCCACTCTGGAGTATGTACGGTGTGTCCTGAAACATCTAAAAAACTCAGCTTAGAGAGCATAGGGCACTTCCACTCATGGGCGTATAAAGTGGGAAAATTAAAAACCAGCAAGACACAGGCACCCCAAAGTTTAGGGCTGCTCTGTTGACAAGAACCTCCAACTTCGTTACACCTTAAATATCCCAGGAAAGAGAAAAATGGATAAAGATGTTGTGGTCCTTATGTACAATGGAATATCACTCAGCCATGAAATCAACGTGATAATGCTATTAGCAGCATGATGAGTGGATTGAGGTACGACGATTCTAAGTGAAATAAGTCACACAGAAAAAGACACTTACCATAAGATATCACTTATAGAGGGAATGTAAAAACCGCTACCCTTGAACTGAATTACAAAACAGAACAGAGTCACACGTTTAGAAAACACACTATGGCTGCTTAACGGGAAAGGTGAGGTGGGGTGATGCATAAAACAAGGGTTTCAAATTAGCTCAGATACCGTTCCATAAACCCAATATGTACTAGAGAAGACCTACTCCTTGCTCAGTGAATTGGACTCAAAACCCCCTATTCACGGCCCAAGAATATATCTGACTAGTAAGAATCTTAAAACCAATGTATTGATATCTCTCTGTAAGTGAGTCACGTGGGTGTAAAGTGACATAAACACAGCAGTGAAAAGCAGCTAAACCCCATTATAAAAATCAATTACTTTTAAAAACCTGTGAAAAAAAGACAGTGAAAGAGAGAGAAATTCTTACAAAATTCGTTTAGGGGCAGTTATGCTACCTGGATTGACCATATCTAGACTCACAGCTGATTGAGACATAAGGGTGGACACTCTTGGGGCTGAGAGGTTTGGTGAGGTTGGGTGAGGAAACGCAGACCCTTTAAAGTAATACTGCGTGGTACCCATCCCATGGGTTCCAAATCTCCAGGTTCAAAGGCATCTTCCTACATCGAAAACATGCATAAGAAACCCAGAAGATGGTACACCGTGTGATCGCGAAAGGTTTCTAAAACGCACCTCATTTCTCATCTCCTTGTGCTCGGGTTCGCCATTCCAGCTGCTTTACTAGCAACCTCCCTCCTTGGAGAATCAGCACCTTTAACCTCCTGTTCCGTACAGGTTGCAATTTGTCCTGAGGATGAACGGGAAGAGGGGAAAACAATGAGAGACTAGCTCTAGGTGTTGGGACAGGCACAGGTCACTCTATTTTCCCATCAGGAAGAAGAATTAAGCACAGGCTCAGCCTGCCGCCCGGGACCAGAATAGGGCCTGAAGCAATCCTGCGCTTTTGCGGCCAGCTCCCAAGAAAGCGAGTTGAAAAATGGAGCTCAGGGGCACTGCAATTCACAAACCTGCAGACTTATAAATGATCACTCTCGTCCACAAATATATTGAGGGAAGGCAACGAAGAGGATTTGAAAGCAAGGCAGAATTGCAGGAAACAGATTTCAGGAGGGAGATTCAAATCGCCTTTAAAGCACAGGAAAAGCGGCAAAACCTCGAGAAGATGCCCTTGGCCAAAAAGGGCATATGCGTTTTTTCCTGAATATATTCAGGAAAAAAGGCATATGCCCTTTTTGGCCAACCAAGCAACCTGGAAAGGCAAATCAGCGCTACAAAGAAGTCTCGCTTCCCATCGGTCAAAAGGGCCATGCTGAATAAAGTGTCAAAACCAAAAATGCAGGTCAGGCCATGAGGAAACAGGAGCCTTGCTACGATGATGGGCGGGATGTAAATTGCCAACAGCCACTCTGGAGAAGTGTACAGTGTGTCCTGAAACATCTAAAAAACTCAGCTTAGAGAGCATAGGGCAGTTCCACTCATGGGCGTATAAATTGGGAAAACTAAAAATCAGCAAGACACAGGCACCCCAACGTTTAGGGCTGCTCTGTTGACAAGAACCTCCACTTCGTTACACCTTACATATCTCAGGAAAGAGAAAAATGGATAAAGAAGTTGTGGTCCTTATGTACAATGGAATATCACTCAGCCATGAAATCAACGTCATAAGGCTAGTAGCAGCATGATGAGTGGATTTAGGTACGACGATTCTAAATGAAATAAGTCACACAGAAAAAGACATTTATCATAAGATATCACTTATAGAGGGCATGTAAAAACCGCTACCCTTGAACTGAATTACAAAACAGAACAGAGTCACACGTTTAGAAAACACACTATGGCTGCTTAACGGGAAAGGTGATGTGGGGTGATGCATAAAACAAGGGTTTCAAATTAGCTCAGATACCGTTCCATAAACCCAATATGTAATAGACAAGACCTACTCCTTTCTCAGTGAATTGGACTCAACACCCCCTATTCACGGCCCAAGAATATATCTGACTAGTAAGAATCTTAAAACCTATGTATTGATATCTCTCTGTAAGTGAGTCAAGTGGGTGTAAAGTGGCATAAACACAGCAGTGAAAAGCAGCTAAACCCCATTATAAAAATCAATTACTTTTAAAAACCTGTGAAAAAAAGACAGTGAAAGAGAGAGAAATTCTTACAAAATTCGTTTAGGGGCAGTTATGCTACCTGGATTGACCATATCTAGACCCACAGCTGATTGAGACATAAGGGTGGACACTCTTGGGGCTGAGAGGTTTGGTGAGGTTGGGTGAGGAAACGCAGACCCTTTAAAGTAATACTGCGTGGTACCCATCCCATGGGTCCCAAATCTCCAGGTTCAAGGGCATCTTCCTACATCGAAAACATGCATGAGAAACCCAGAAGATGGTACACCGTGTGATCGGGAAAGGTTTCTAAAACGCACCTCATTTCTCATCTCCTTGTGCTCGGGTTCGCCATTCCAGCCGCTTTACTAACAATCTCCCTCCTTGGAGAATCAGCACCTTTAACCTCCTGTTCCGTACAGGTTGCAATTTGTCCTGAGGATGAACGGGAAGAGGGGAAAACAATGAGAGACTAGCTCTAGGTGTTGGGACAGGCACAGGTCACTCTATTTTCCCATCAGGAAGAAGAATTAACCACAGGCTAAGCCTGCCGCCCGGGACCAGAATAGGGCCTGAAGCAATCCTGCGCTTTTGCGGCCAGCTCCCAAGAAAGTGAGTTGAAAAATGGAGCTCAGGGGCACTGCAATTCACAAACCTGCAGACTTATAAATGATCACTCTCGTCCACAAATATATTGAGGGAAGGCAACGAAGAGGATTTGAAAGCAAGGCAGAATTGCAGGAAACAGATTTCAGGAGGGAGATTCAAATCGCCTTTAAAGCACAGGAAAAGCGGCAAAACCTCGTCAATGACGCCCTTTTTGGCCAACCAAGCAACCTGGAAAGGCAAATCAGCGCTACAAAGAAGTCTCGCTTCCCATCGGTCAAAAGGGCCATGCTGAATAAAGTGTCAAAACCAGAAATGCAGGACAGGCCATGGAGAAACGGGAGCCTTGCTACGCTGATGGGCGGGATGTAAATTGCCAACAGCCACTCTGGAGTATGTACGGTGTGTCCTGAAACATCTAAAAAACTCAGCTTAGAGAGCATAGGGCACTTCCACTCATGGGCGTATAAAGTGGGAAAATTAAAAACCAGCAAGACACAGGCACCCCAAAGTTTAGGGCTGCTCTGTTGACAAGAACCTCCAACTTCGTTACACCTTAAATATCCCAGGAAAGAGAAAAATGGATAAAGATGTTGTGGTCCTTATGTACAATGGAATATCACTCAGCCATGAAATCAACGTCATAATGCTAGTAGCAGCATGATGAGTGGATTGAGGTACGACGATTCTAAGTGAAATAAGTCACACAGAAAAAGACACTTATCATAAGATATCACTTATAGAGGGAATGTAAAAACCGCTACCCTTGAACTGAATTACAAAACAGAACAGAGTCACACGTTTAGAAAACACACTATGGCTGCTTAACGGGAAAGGTGAGGTGGGGTGATGCATAAAACAAGGGTTTCAAATTAGCTCAGATACCGTTCCATAAACCCAATATGTACAAGAGAAGACCTACTCCTTGCTCAGTGAATTGGACTCAAAACCCCCTATTCACGGCCCAAGAATATATCTGACTAGTAAGAATCTTAAAACCTATGTATTGATATCTCTCTGTAAGTGAGTCAAGTGGGTGTAAAGTGACATAAACACAGCAGTGAAAAGCAGCTAAACCCCATTATAAAAATCAATTACTTTTAAAAACCTGTGAAAAAAAGACAGTGAAAGAGAGAGAAATTCTTACAAAATTCGTTTAGGGGCAGTTATGCTACCTAGATTGACCATATCTAGACCCACAGCTGATTGAGACATAAGGGTGGACACTCTTGGGGCTGAGAGGTTTGGTGAGGTTGGGTGAGGAAACGCAGACCCTTTAAAGTAATACTGCGTGGTACCCATCCCATGGGTTCCAAATCTCCAGGTTCAAGGGCATCTTCCTACATAGAAAACATGCATGAGAAACCCAGAAGATGGTACACCGTGTGATCGAGAAAGGTTTCTAAAACGCACCTCATTTCTCATCTCCTTGTGCTCGGGTTCGCCATTCCAGCTGCTTTACTAGCAACCTCCCTCCTTGGAGAATCAGCACCTTTAACCTCCTGTTCCGTACAGGTTGCAATTTGTCCTGAGGATGAACGGGAAGAGGGGAAAACAATGAGAGACTAGCTCTAGGTGTTGGGACAGGCACAGGTCACTCTATTTTCCCATCAGGAAGAAGAATTAAGCACAGGCTCAGCCTGCCGCCCGGGACCAGAATAGGGCCTGAAGCAATCCTGCGCTTTTGCGGCCAGCTCCCAAGAAAGCGAGTTGAAAAATGGAGCTCAGGGGCACTGCAATTCACAAACCTGCAGACTTATAAATGATCACTCTCGTCCACAAATATATTGAGGGAAGGCAACGAAGAGGATTTGAAAGCAAGGCAGAATTGCAGGAAACAGATTTCAGGAGGGAGATTCAAATCGCCTTTAAAGCACAGGAAAAGCGGCAAAACCTCGTCAATGATGCCCTTGGCCAAAAAGGGCGTATGCGTTTTTTCCTGAATATATTCAGGAAAAAACGCATACGCCCTTTTTGGCCAAGCAAGCAACCTGGAAAGGCAAATCAGCGCTACAAAGAAGTCTCGCTTCCCATCGGTCAAAAGGGCCATGCTGAATAAAGTGTCAAAACCAGAAATGCAGGGCAGGCCATGAGGAAACGGGAGCCTTGCTACGATGATGGGCGGGATGTAAATTGCCAACAGCCACTCTGGAGAAGTGTACGGTGTGTCCTGAAACATCTAAAAAACTCAGCTTAGAGAGCATAGGGCAGTTCCACTCATGGGCGTATAAATTGGGAAAACTAAAAATCAGCAAGACACAGGCACCCCAACGTTTAGGGCTGCTCTGTTGACAAGAACCTCCACTTCGTTACACCTTACATATCTCAGGAAAGAGAAAAATGGATAAAGAAGTTGTGGTCCTTATGTACAATGGAATATCACTCAGCCATGAAATCAACGTCATAAGGCTAGTAGCAGCATGATGAGTGGATTTAGGTACGACGATTCTAAATGAAATAAGTCACACAGAAAAAGACATTTATCATAAGATATCACTTATAGAGGGCATGTAAAAACCGCTACCCTTGAACTGAATTACAAAACAGAACAGAGTCACACGTTTAGAAAACACACTATGGCTGCTTAACGGGAAAGGTGATGTGGGGTGATGCATAAAACAACGGTTTCAAATTAGCTCAGATACCGTTCCATAAACCCAATATGTAATAGACAAGACCTACTCCTTTCTCAGTGAATTGGACTCAACACCCCCTATTCACGGCCCAAGAATATATCTGACTAGTAAGAATCTTAAAACCTATGTATTGATATCTCTCTGTAAGTGAGTCAAGTGGGTGTAAAGTGGCATAAACACAGCAGTGAAAAGCAGCTAAACCCCATTATAAAAATCAATTACTTTTAAAAACCTGTGAAAAAAAGACAGTGAAAGAGAGAGAAATTCTTACAAAATTCGTTTAGGGGCAGTTATGCTACCTGGATTGACCATATCTAGACCCACAGCTGATTGAGACATAACGGTGGACACTCTTGGGGCTGAGAGGTTTGGTGAGGTTGGGTGAGGAAACGCAGACCCTTTAAAGTAATACTGCGTGGTACCCATCCCATGGGTCCCAAATCTCCAGGTTTTTGGGCATCTTCCTACATCGAAAACATGCATGAGAAACCCAGAAGATGGTACACCGTGTGATCGCGAAAGGTTTCTAAAACGCACCTCATTTCTCATCTCCTTGTGCTCGGGTACGCCATTCCAGCTGCTTTACTAGCAACCTCCCTCCTTGGAGAATCAGCACCTTTAAACTCCTGTTCCGTACAGGTTGCAATTTGTCCTGAGGATGAACGGGAAGAGGGGAAAACAATGAGAGACTAGCTCTAGGTGTTGGGACAGGCACAGGTCACTCTATTTTCCCATCAGGAAGAAGAATTAAGCACAGGCTCAGCCTGCCGCCCGGGACCAGAATAGGGCCTGAAGCAATCCTGCGCTTTTGCGGCCAGCTCCCAAGAAAGCGAGTTGAAAAATGGAGCTCAGGGGCACTGCAATTCACAAACCTGCAGACTTATAAATGATCACTCTCGTCCACAAATATATTGAGGGAAGGCAACGAAGAGGATTTGAAAGCAAGGCAGAATTGCAGGAAACAGATTTCAGGAGGGAGATTCAAATCGCCTTTAAAGCACAGGAAAAGCGGCAAAACCTCGAGAAGATGCCCTTGGCCAAAAAGGGCGTATGCGTTTTTTCCTGAATATATTCAGGAAAAAACGCATACGCCCTTTTTGGCCAACCAAGCAACCTGGAAAGGCAAATCAGCGCTACAAAGAAGTCTCGCTTCCCATCGGTCAAAAGGGCCATGCTGAATAAAGTGTCAAAACCAAAAATGCAGGTCAGGCCATGAGGAAACGGGAGCCTTGCTACGATGATGGGCGGGATGTAAATTGCCAACAGCCACTCTGGAGAAGTGTACGGTGTGTCCTGAAACATCTAAAAAACTCAGCTTAGAGAGCATAGGGCAGTTCCACTCATGGGCGTATAAATTGGGAAAACTAAAAATCAGCAAGACACAGGCACCCCAACGTTTAGGGCTGCTCTGTTGACAAGAACCTCCACTTCGTTACACCTTACATATCTCAGGAAAGAGAAAAATGGATAAAGAAGTTGTGGTCCTTATGTACAATGGAATATCACTCAGCCATGAAATCAACGTCATAAGGCTAGTAGCAGCATGATGAGTGGATTTAGGTACGACGATTCTAAATGAAATAAGTCACACAGAAAAAGACATTTATCATAAGATATCACTTATAGAGGGCATGTAAAAACCGCTACCCTTGAACTGAATTACAAAACAGAACAGAGTCACACGTTTAGAAAACACACTATGGCTGCTTAACGGGAAAGGTGATGTGGGGTGATGCATAAAACAACGGTTTCAAATTAGCTCAGATACCGTTCCATAAACCCAATATGTAATAGACAAGACCTACCCCTTTCTCAGTGAATTGGACTCAACACCCCCTATTCACGGCCCAAGAATATATCTGACTAGTAAGAATCTTAAAACCTATGTATTGATATCTCTCTGTAAGTGAGTCAAGTGGGTGTAAAGTGGCATAAACACAGCAGTGAAAAGCAGCTAAACCCCATTATAAAAATCAATTACTTTTAAAAACCTGTGAAAAAAAGACAGTGAAAGAGAGAGAAATTCTTACAAAATTCGTTTAGGGGCAGTTATGCTACCTGGATTGACCATATCTAGACCCACAGCTGATTGAGACATAACGGTGGACACTCTTGGGGCTGAGAGGTTTGGTGAGGTTGGGTGAGGAAACGCAGACCCTTTAAAGTAATACTGCGTGGTACCCATCCCATGGGTCCCAAATCTCCAGGTTTTTGGGCATCTTCCTACATCGAAAACATGCATGAGAAACCCAGAAGATGGTACACCGTGTGATCGCGAAAGGTTTCTAAAACGCACCTCATTTCTCATCTCCTTGTGCTCGGGTACGCCATTCCAGCTGCTTTACTAGCAACCTCCCTCCTTGGAGAATCAGCACCTTTAAACTCCTGTTCCGTACAGGTTGCAATTTGTCCTGAGGATGAACGGGAAGAGGGGAAAACAATGAGAGACTAGCTCTAGGTGTTGGGACAGGCACAGGTCACTCTATTTTCCCATCAGGAAGAAGAATTAAGCACAGGCTCAGCCTGCCGCCCGGGACCAGAATAGGGCCTGAAGCAATCCTGCGCTTTTGCGGCCAGCTCCCAAGAAAGCGAGTTGAAAAATGGAGCTCAGGGGCACTGCAATTCACAAACCTGCAGACTTATAAATGATCACTCTCGTCCACAAATATATTGAGGGAAGGCAACGAAGAGGATTTGAAAGCAAGGCAGAATTGCAGGAAACAGATTTCAGGAGGGAGATTCAAATCGCCTTTAAAGCACAGGAAAAGCGGCAAAACCTCGAGAAGATGCCCTTGGCCAAAAAGGGCGTATGCGTTTTTTCCTGAATATATTCAGGAAAAAACGCATACGCCCTTTTTGGCCAACCAAGCAACCTGGAAAGGCAAATCAGCGCTACAAAGAAGTCTCGCTTCCCATCGGTCAAAAGGGCCATGCTGAATAAAGTGTCAAAACCAAAAATGCAGGTCAGGCCATGAGGAAACGGGAGCCTTGCTACGATGATGGGCGGGATGTAAATTGCCAACAGCCACTCTGGAGAAGTGTACGGTGTGTCCTGAAACATCTAAAAAACTCAGCTTAGAGAGCATAGGGCAGTTCCACTCATGGGCGTATAAATTGGGAAAACTAAAAATCAGCAAGACACAGGCACCCCAACGTTTAGGGCTGCTCTGTTGACAAGAACCTCCACTTCGTTACACCTTACATATCTCAGGAAAGAGAAAAATGGATAAAGAAGTTGTGGTCCTTATGTACAATGGAATATCACTCAGCCATGAAATCAACGTCATAAGGCTAGTAGCAGCATGATGAGTGGATTTAGGTACGACGATTCTAAATGAAATAAGTCACACAGAAAAAGACATTTATCATAAGATATCACTTATAGAGGGCATGTAAAAACCGCTACCCTTGAACTGAATTACAAAACAGAACAGAGTCACACGTTTAGAAAACACACTATGGCTGCTTAACGGGAAAGGTGATGTGGGGTGATGCATAAAACAACGGTTTCAAATTAGCTCAGATACCGTTCCATAAACCCAATATGTAATAGACAAGACCTACTCCTTTCTCAGTGAATTGGACTCAACACCCCCTATTCACGGCCCAAGAATATATCTGACTAGTAAGAATCTTAAAACCTATGTATTGATATCTCTCTGTAAGTGAGTCAAGTGGGTGTAAAGTGGCATAAACACAGCAGTGAAAAGCAGCTAAACCCCATTATAAAAATCAATTACTTTTAAAAACCTGTGAAAAAAAGACAGTGAAAGAGAGAGAAATTCTTACAAAATTCGTTTAGGGGCAGTTATGCTACCTGGATTGACCATATCTAGACCCACAGCTGATTGAGACATAACGGTGGACACTCTTGGGGCTGAGAGGTTTGGTGAGGTTGGGTGAGGAAACGCAGACCCTTTAAAGTAATACTGCGTGGTACCCATCCCATGGGTCCCAAATCTCCAGGTTTTTGGGCATCTTCCTACATCGAAAACATGCATGAGAAACCCAGAAGATGGTACACCGTGTGATCGCGAAAGGTTTCTAAAACGCACCTCATTTCTCATCTCCTTGTGCTCGGGTACGCCATTCCAGCTGCTTTACTAGCAACCTCCCTCCTTGGAGAATCAGCACCTTTAAACTCCTGTTCCGTACAGGTTGCAATTTGTCCTGAGGATGAACGGGAAGAGGGGAAAACAATGAGAGACTAGCTCTAGGTGTTGGGACAGGCACAGGTCACTCTATTTTCCCATCAGGAAGAAGAATTAAGCACAGGCTCAGCCTGCCGCCCGGGACCAGAATAGGGCCTGAAGCAATCCTGCGCTTTTGCGGCCAGCTCCCAAGAAAGCGAGTTGAAAAATGGAGCTCAGGGGCACTGCAATTCACAAACCTGCAGACTTATAACTGATCACTCTCGTCCACAAATATATTGAGGGAAGGCAACGAAGAGGATTTGAAAGCAAGGCAGAAGTGCAGGAAACAGATTTCAGGAGGTAGATTCGAATCGCCTTTAAAGCACAGGAAAAGTGGCAAATCCTCGACAATGACGCCCTTGGCCAAAAAGGGCGTATGCGTTTTTTCCTGAACATATTCAGGAAAAAACCCATACGCCCTTTTTGGCCAACCAAGCAACCTGGAAAGGGAAATCAGCGCTACAAAGAAGTCTCGCTTCCCATCGGTCAAAAGGGCCATGCTGAATAAAGTGTCAAAACCAGAAATGCAGGACAGGCCATGGAGAAACGGGAGCCTTGCTACGATGATGGGCGAGATGTAAATTGCCAACAGCCACTCTGGAGAAGTGTACGGTGTGTCCTGAAATATCTAAAAAACTCAGCTTAGAGAGCATAGGGCACTTCCACGCATGGGTGTATACATTGGGAAAACAAAAATCAGCAAGACACAGCCACCCCAATGTTTAGGGCTGCTCTGTTGACAAGAACCTCCACTTCGTTACACCTTAAATATCCCAGGAAAGAGAAAAATGGATAAAGAAGTTGTGGTCCTTATGTACAATGGAATATCACTCAGCCATGAAATCAACGTCATAAGGCTAGTAGCAGCATGATGAGTGGATTTAGGTATGACGATTCTTAGTTAAATAAGTCACACAGAAAAAGACACTTATCATAAGATATCACTTATAGAGGGAATGTAAAAACCGCTACCCTTGAACTCAATTACGAAACAGAACGGAGTCACACGTTTAGAAAACACACTATGGCTGCTTAACGGGAAAGGTGGGTGGGGTGATGCATAAAACAAGGGTTTCAAATTAGCTCAGATACCGTTCCATAAACCCAATATGTAATAGACAAGACCTACTCCTTGCTCAGTGAACAGGACCCAACACCCCCTATTCACCGCTCAAAAATATAACTGACTAGTAAAAATCTTAAAACCTATGTATTGATATCTCTCTGTAAGTGAGTCAAGTGGGTGTAAAGCGGCATAAACACAGCAGTGAAAAGCAGGTAAACCCCATTTTAAAAATCAATTACTTTTAAAAACCCGTGAAACAAAGACAGTGAAAGAGAGAGAAATTCTTACAAAATTCGTTCAGGGCCTGTGATGCCACCCGGATTGACCATATCCAGACCCACAGCTGATTGAGAAATAAGGGTGGACTCTCTTGGGGCTGAGAGGTTTGGTGACGTTTGGTGAGCAAACGCAGACCCTTTAAAGTAATACTGCGTGGTACCCATCCCATGGGTCCCAAATCTCCAGGTTCAAGGGCATCTTCCTACATCGAAAACATGCATGAGAAACCCAGAAGATGGTACACCGTGTGATCGGGAAATGTTTCTAAAACTCACCTCATTTCTCATCTCCTTGTGCTCGGGTTCGCCATTCCAGCCGCTTTACTAGCAATCTCCCTCCTTGGAGAATCAGCACCTTTAACCTCCTGTTCCGTACAGGTTGCAATTTGTCCTGATGATGAACGGGAAGAGGGGGAACCAATGAGAGACTAGCTCTAGGTGTTGGGACAGGCACAGGTCACTCTATTTTCCCATCAGGAAGAAGAATTAACCACAGGTTCAGCCTGCCGCCCGGGACCAGAATAGGGCCTGAAGCAATCCTGCGCTTTTGTGGCCAGCTCCCAAGAAAGCGAGTTGAAAAATGGAGCTCAGGGGCACTGCAATTCACAAACCTGCAGACTTCTAAATGATCACTCTCGTTAACAAATATATTGAGGGAAGGCAACGAAGAGGATTTGAAAGCAAGGCAGAAGTGCAGGAAACAGATTTCAGGAGGTAGATTCGAATCGCCTTTAAAGCACAGGAAAAGCGGCAAATCCTCGACAATGATGCCCTTGGCCAAAAAGGGCGTATGCGTTTTTTCCTGAATATATTCAGGAAAAAACGCATACGCCCTTGTTGGCCAACCAAGCAACCTGGAAAGGGAAATCAGCTCTACAAAGAAGTCTCACTTCCCATCGGTCAAAAGGGCCATGCTGAATAAAGTGTCAAAACCAGAAATGCAGGACAGGCCATGGAGAAACGGGAGCCTTGCTACGCTGATGGGCGCGATGTATATTGCCAACAGCCACTCTGGAGAAGTGTACGGTGTATCCTGAAACATCTAAAAAACTTAGCTTAGACAGCATAGGCCCCTTCCACTCATGGGAGTATAAATTGGGAAAACTAAAAATCAGCAAGACACAGGCACCCCAAAGTTTAGGGCTGCTCTGTTGACAAGAACCTCCACTTCGTTACACCTTAAATATCCCAGGAAAGAGAAAAAAGGATAAAGAAGTTGTGCTCCTTATGTACAATGGAATATCACTCAGCCATTAAATAAACGTCATAAGGCTAGTAGCAGCATGATGAGTGGATTTAGGTACGACAATTCTAAGTGAAATAAGTCACACAGAAAAAGACACTTATCATAAGATATCACTTATAGAAGGAATGTAAAAACCGCTACACTTGAACTGAATTACAAAACAGAACATAGTCAAACGTTTAGAAAACACAATATGGCTGCTTAACGGTAAAGGTGAGGTGGGGTGATGCATAAAACAAGGGTTTCAAATTAGCTCAGATACCGTTCCATAAACCCAATATGTAATAGACAAGACTTACTCCTTGCTCAGTTAACTGGACTCAACACCACCTATTCACCACCCAAGAATATATCTGACTATTAAGAATATTAAAAGCTATGTATTGATATTTGTCTGTAAGTGAGTCAAGTGGGTGTAAAGCGGCATAAACACAGCAGTGAAAAGCAGCTAAACCCCATTTTAAAAATCAATTACTTTTAAAAACCCGTGAAACAAAGACAGTGAAAGAGAGAGAAATTCTTACAAAATTCGTTAACGGGCTGTGATGCTACCTGGATTGACCATATCTAGACCCACAGCTGATTGAGATATAAGGGTGGACACTCTTGGGGCTGAGAGGTTTGGTGAGTTTGGGTGAGGAAACGCAGACCCTTTAAAGTAATACTGCGTGGTACCCATCCCATGGGTCCGAAATCTCCAGGTTCAAGGGCATCTTTCTACTTCGAAAACATGCATGAGAAACCCAGAATATGATACACCGTGGGATCGGGAAAGGTTTCTAAATCGCACCTCATTTCTCATGTCCTTGTGCTCGGGTTCGCCATTTCAGCCACTTTACTAGCAATCTCCCTCCTTGGAGAATCAGCACCTTTAACCTCCTGTTCCGTAAGGTTGCAATTTGTCCTGAGGATGAACGGGAAGAGGGGTAACCAATGAGAGACTAGCTCTAGGTGTTGGGACAGGCACAGGTCACTCTATTTTCCCACCAGGAAGAAGAATTAACCACAGGCTCAGTCTGCCGCCTGGTACCAGAATAGGGCCTGAAGCAATCCTCCGCTTTTGCGGCCAGCTCCCAAGAAAACGAATTGAAAAATGGAGCTCAGGGGCACTGCAATTCACAAACCTGCAGAGTTATAAATGATCACTCTCGTCCACAAATATATTGAGGGAAGGCAACGAAGAGGATTTGAAAGCAAGGCAGAATTGCAGGAAACAGATTTCAGGAGAAAGGTTCGAATCGCCTTTAAAGCACAGGAAAAGCGGCAAAACCTCGACAATGATGCCCTTGGCCAAAAAGGGCGTATGCGTTTTTTCCTGAATATATTCAGGAAAAAAACGCATACGCCCTTTTTGGCCAACCAAGCAACCTGGAAAGGCATATCAGCGCTACAAAGAAGTCTCGCTTCCCATCGGTCAAAAGGGCCATGCTGAATAAAGTGTCAAAACCAGAAATGCAGGACAGGCCATGGAGAAACGGGAGCATTGCTACGCTGACGGGCGGGATGTAAATTGCCAACAGCCACTCTGGAGAAGTGTACGGTGTGTCCTGAAACATCTAAAAAACTCAGCTTAGAGAGCATAGGGCACTTCCACTCATGGGTGTATAAATTGGGAAAACTTAAAATCAGCAAGACACAGGCACCCCAAAGTTTAAGGCTGCTCTGTTGACAAGAACCTCCACTTCGTTACACCTTAAATATCCCAGGAAAGAGAAAAATGGATAAAGAAGTTGTGGTCCTTATGTACAATGGAATATCACTCAGCCATGAAATCAACATCATAAGGCTAGTAGCAGCATGATGAGTGGATTTAGGTACGACGATTCTAAGTGAAATAAGTCACACAGAAAAAGACACTTATCATAAGATATCACTTATAGAGGGAATGTAAAAACCGCTTCCCTTGAACTGAATTACAAAACAGAACAGAGTCACACGTTTAGAAAACACACTATGGCTGCTTAACGGGAATGGTTAGGTGGGGTGATGCATAAAACAAGGGTTTCAAATTAGCTCAGATACCGTTCCATAAACCCAATATGTAATAGACAAGACCTACCCCTTGCTCAGTGAACTGGACTCAACACCCGCTATTCACTGCCCAAGAATATATCTGACTAGTAAGAATCTTAAAACCTATGTATTGATATCTCTCTGTAAGTGAGTCAAGTGGGTGTAAAGCGGCATAAACACAGCAGTGAAAAGCAGCTAAACCCCATTATAAAAATCAATTACTTTTAAAAACCCGTGAAACAAAGACAGTGAAAGAGAGAGAAATTCTTACAAAATTCGTTCAGGGCCTGTGATGCCACCTGGATTGACCATATCTAGACCCACAGCTGATTGAGGCATAAGGGTGGACACTCTTGGGTCTGAAAGGTTTGGTGAGGTTGGGTGAGCAAATGCAGACCCTTTAAAGTAATACTACGTGGTACCCATTCTATGGATCCCAAATCACCAGGTTCAATGGAATCTTCCTACAGAGAAAAAATGCTTGGGAATCCCGGTGGATGGTATATAGTGTGATCGAGAAAGGTTTCTGAAACGCTCTTCTTTCCTCATCTCCTTGTCCTCGGGTTCGCCATTCCAGCCGCTTTACTAACAATTTCCCCGCTTGGAGAATCAGCACCTTTAACCTCCTGTTCCGTACAGGTTGCAATTTGTCCTGAGGATGAATGGGAAGAGGGGGAACCCATGAGAGACTAGCTCTAGGTGTTGGGACAGGCACAGGTCACCCTAATTTCCCATCAGGAAGAAGAATTAACCACAGGCTCAGCCTGCGCCCCTGAACCAGAATAGGGCCTGAAGCAATCCTGCGGGTTTGCAGCCAGCTCCCAAAAAAGAGATTTGGAAAATGGAGCTCAGGAGCACGGCAATTCACAAATCTGCAGAGTTATAAATGATAACTCTCGTCTAAAAATGTATTGAGGTAAGGCAACGAAGAGGATTTCAAAGCAAGATAGAATTGCAGGAAACAGTTTTTCACAGGTAGATTGGACTCGCCTTTAAAGCACATGAAATTCCGCAGAACTTCGACAATGATGCAGTCGGCCAAAAAGGGCGTCTGCGTTCTTTCCTGAATTAATTTTGGAAAAAACGCAAATGCTCTTTTTGGCCAACTAAACAAGCGGGCAATGCAAATCAGCATTACAAAAATGTCTCACTTCGCATTGGTCAAAAGGCCCATGCTGAAAAATTGTTAAACCCAGAAATGCAGGACAGGCCATGGAGAAAACGGAGCCTTGTTATGCTGATCGGCGGGATGTAAATTGCCACCGGCCACTCTTGAGAAGTGTATGCTGTATCTTAAAACTTCTAAAAAACAGAGCTACAGAGCATACAGCACTTCCCCTCATGGGCGTATATCTTGGGAAAACCAAAAAATCGACAAGACACAGGCACCCCAAAGTTTAGGGCTGCTCTGTTTAGAAATTCCTCGATTTGGGTACAACTTACATGTCCTTGGAAGGAAAAAATGGAGAAAGAAGATATGGTACTTATGTACAATGGAATATTACTCAGCAATTAAATCAATGAAATAAGGCCAGTGGCAGCAACTCGTGGAGACTGAGGTACGATTATTCTAAGTGACATAAGTCAGACATAAAAAGAGACTTATCCTAAGGTATCACTTATAGATAGTATCTAAAAATGCCTTCACATGAACGCAATTACAAAACAGAAACGAAGTCACACATTTAGAAAACACACTTATGGCTGCTAAAGGAGAAAGGTGGGGCGGGGTGATGCATAAACCAGGAGGTTGAAATTAGCACAGATACGGTTCCAGAAACAAAATAGGTATTCGACAGGGCCTACTCTATAGCTCAAAGAGCTGGACTCAGCACACTGTTGTCACCAGAAAAGGATATATAAGACTGGTAAGAATCTGTAAAAGAATTTATTGATGTCTCTCTTTAAGTGAATCAAGTGGATAGATATAGAGCAGGAAGAAACACAGTATTGAAAATCAGCTATACCCCATTATAAAATTAAATAACAAGAACAAAATAAAGACAGTGAGAGAGAGAGAAATTCTTACAAAATTTGTTCAAGGGCTGTGATGCAACCTGGACTGACCATCTCTAGACACAGAGCTGGATGGGACCTAAGGCTCTACACTCATTGGTCTGAGAGGCTTCGTGAGGATGGGACAGCAAATGCAGCACTTTTAGAGTAATACTTCCTGGCCCCCATTCCATGGGTTCCATATCTCCAGGTGCAGGGGACCCTTCCTACAGCTAAAACATGCATGGCACATCCAGAGGATGGTACACCGTCTGATCGGGAAGAGTTTGGAAAAGTCACCTCATCTCCACGTCTCCTGGTATTCGGGTTCCCCAGCTCCTTTCCTTAGAGTCTCCCCACTTTGGGAAGGCAGCACACTCAACAGCCGGTTTTGCACGGCTTGGAATTTTCCGGTGAAGAAGGGGAATGGCGGGATGGAATGAGACACAAGCCTTAGATGTTTGGACAGGCATATGCCACTCTAGTTTCCTACCTGGAAGAAGAATTTCCCTATCCTTCAGGTGCCCCAGTAACTGGAATGGGTCTGTAGAAATCCTGCCCCTTTGTGTCTGCTTCCCTAAACAAGTTGAAAACCGGTGCTCAGGGGCACTGCAATTCACAAACATGCAGGGTTGTAATTGACACCTCTAATGGAGTCATTTCTTGAGCCAAGTATTCGTAAAGGCCTTGTAAGCAAGGCAGAATTGCAGGAAAGGGATTTCAAGGGGTAGTTTGCACTCGTCATTAAAGCACATGCAAAGCTGCTGAACATCGCCAATGATGCAGTTTGCCAAAAAGGCCGTATGCGTTATTCCTTAATATATTCAGGAAAAACCCTTACTCCATTTTTGGCCAACAAAACAGGCGGGCAATGTAAATTAATACTACAAAGAGATATCACTTCGCACCAGTCAGAATGGCCAACCTCACAAACTGTAAAACCTGAAATGCAGGACAGGGCGTGGAGAAAAGGGAACCCTGACAAGCTGATGGTGGGAATGTAAATTGCTAACAGCCACTCTGGAGAAGTGGGTGGTGATTCCTTAAAAATCTAAAAACCAGAGCTTCAGAGCATATGGCTTTTCCACTCCTGGGCCTGTATCTTGGAAAAAACGTAAATTGACAGGACCCAGGCACTCTAAAATTTATGCAGCCCTGTTTACAAGAGCCTCTACTCGGAAGCTACCTAAAAGTCCTTGGAAGGAAGAATGGATAACAAAATTATGGTAGATATGTACAATGGAATATTACTCAGCCATGAAGTGAATGAAATAAGGCCATTTAGGGCCACTCAGAAGGACCTACATACATTCATACTAAGTGTCATAAATCAGGCAATGAAAAATATCATATGATATTACTTATCAGTGGAATCTAAAAATTGATACAAAGGTACTATCTTACAACACAGAAACAGAGTCCCAGACTTAGAACACAAACTTATGGTTACCAAACTGGAAAGGTGTGTTGGAGGCATAAATCATGAGGTTGGAGTTAGTATATACATATTTACAGAGAGAAAACTTGTAATCAACATGGACCTGCTGTAGAGCACTTGGAACTCTTCTCAACACCCTTTAGTAACCTCAATGGGAAAATAATTCTAAAAAGAATATATAGTTATCTCTGTATAAAGGAATCATGTTGGTGTATGTCAAAAATGAACACAACATGATAAATCAACTATATACTCCATTATAAATTTAAAATTAAGTTAAAGAAAAGAAAAATGATCACTAAATTTGTTTAGTCGCAGTGAACGTACTAGTGTCACATCTCTGGACACAGACACAATTTGGTCCCAAGGCTGGACTGTTGTGGGCCTGAGGACCTCGGGATGATATGCCAGCTAATTCGCCCCCCTTGAACATGTAGTACCTGGTCCCCTCTGCATGGGATCACTATCTCCAGATCTAAGTGTGCCCTCATACTACTAAACCAACCCTCTGACACCCAAAGGATGGTGGACTCTCTTCGCTGGATGACATTTGGAAAATCACCTGCTCTCAACATATCCTGGTGTTTGGGTTCCGACCTCCCGACTCCTTCGTAAGGGTCATCCCACTCTACAAGACAGCAACCTCAACAGGTGATTTTGCAGGGGTTTATACTTATTCGGGGGATGAAGAGTAAGGGGGAAGAAGGAATGGGACAGAAGCCCTTACATGTTTAGTCAGGCACATTCCACTCTAATTTAATACCCAAGAACAGGACTTGCCCTACATCTAAGTTTGTGTCAGTAACCAGAGAGGGACAGTAGAAACCCGGCCGCCTTCTGTTTCCCATAACAACAATTCTAAAACTGGACCTTATACGCACTTCATATTCACAATGCCTGGGGAGCTGTAAATGACAACAGCCCTCAAAAAATGTCTTGGGGTAGGTAATCGAAGTAGACTTCAAAACAAGGCAACCTTTCAATAACCCTTTTTCAAGGGGTAAATCTTACTGACACTGTTCAAAAAAAAAGCACATATGAAGATACTCACCATTGCTTTATGTTAGACAAATGCAAATCAGATGTACAAAGAAGTATCACCTGGAACCACTCAGAGTAGCCACCATCACAATGTCTACAAACAAGAAATGCTTCAGAGGGTGTGGAAAAAAGAGAAACCTACTACTTATTTTTTTTTAATTTGCGTTGGGTCTTCGTTGCTGCGCACGGCTTTTCTATAGTTGCAGCAAGCGGGGGCTACTCATCATTGTGGTACGAAGCCTTCTCTTTGTGGTGGCTTCTCTTGTTGTGGAGCACAAGCTGTAGGCACACAGGCTTCAGTAGTTGTGGCTCGTGGGCTCTAGAGCACAGACTGAGTAGTTGTGGTGCACGGGCTTACTTGTTCTGTGGCATGTGAGATCTTTCCTGGCCAGGGCTCCAACCTGTGTCCCCTGAACTGGCAGGCAGATTCTTAACCACTGCACCACCAATTCTATGCTATCGGTGGCAATGCCAATTGGTAACAGCCACTATGGAGCACAGAATGGAGGTTACCAGAGTAAGGGGAGGTGGGAGGGATAAATTGGAAATTGGGATTGACATATACACACCACTATATATAAAAGAGATAACAAATAAGGGCTTACTGTATAGCACAGGGAACGCTACTCAATACTCTGTAATGACCTGTATGGGAAAGGAATCCAAAAAGGATTGGATATATGTATAACTGCTTCACTGTGCTGTGCAGCAGAAAGTAACACAACATTGTAAATCAACTCTATTCCAAAAAAATTGAAATTGAAATGAAATGAAGTAAAATAAAATAAAGTAGAGCTACCAGATGATCCAGCAAGTTCACTCCTGTGTGCCTATCTGGAGGAAAGCATAAATCGAAAAGACACATCTTCCCCAATGTTCACTGCAACACTCTTTACAATAGCGAAGACATGGAAGCAACCAAAATGTCCATCAACATATGAATATAGGTAAAGAATATGTGATACATATATATAATGGAATATGACTCAGCCATAAAATAGAAGAAAATAATGCCAGTTGCAGTAACATGGATGGACCTAGAGATGATTGTACTAAGTGAAGTAAGTCAGACAGAGTAAGACAAATATTGGATGATATCACTTCTAGGTGGAAGCTAAAAATTGATACAAATGAACTAACTTACAAAACAGAGGCAGACTCACAGACTTGGAAAACAAACTTATGGTGACCAAAGGGGAGAGGTGGGGGGTAGGGATAAATCAGGAGCTTGGGGTAAACATACGAATACTACTATATATAACAGATAAGCAACAAGGACCTACTGTATAGTACAGGGAGCTCTACTCAGTATTCTGGGAATACCGTTATCAGAAAAGAATCTGATAAAGAATGAATATATGCATATGTGTAACTGAATCACTTGCTGTGCAGCTGAAATGAACACAACATTGTAAATCAACTATACTCCAATAACATTTAAATTTCAAAATAAAGAAAATCACCTATATTTCAAGAGAAAAAAAAAAGAATTCCCATCTCTTTATATGGCTTGATAGCTTACCTTTTTTAGTGCTCAATATTATCCCATTCCCAGAGTATATTAATACTATATCATTTCATTCACCTATTGGAGGACACCTTAGTTTCATTCACATTTTGGCAATATTGAATTAGGTGCCATAAATATCCATATGCAGGTTTTCCTCTGGAAGTATGTTTTAAACTACTTTCAGTAAATATCCATGAGAACACTTGACGGATTGTACAGTAAGGGAATGCTCAATATTCTAGCAAGTGTCAATCAGACTACCAAAGTAGCTGTATTATTTTTCATTTCCACCAATGACAAATGACATTTCCTATTGTTCCACATCTCCTACAGAATTTGTTCTTGTCATTGTTCACATTTTAGCCATTCTAAGTGTTACATAGTGGTATGGAATTGTATTTTTAATTTGCTTTTTCATGGCAGCATGTAATCTGGATTATTCTTCTGTATACTTATATGCATAGTGTCTATTTTCTTTGGTGAGGTGTCCATAAAGTATATTGGTCCACATTTTATTTAGGTTGCTTTCATTTTTTTCTACCCAATCTATATTTGTTTTATGTATTTTCATGCCTTATTGCATTAGCAAGGACTTGGAGTAAAATATGGAAAAGGAGTCATGAAAGGGGACATCCTTGCTTTTACCTGAACTTAGTGGAAAAGCTTCATGGTTTTGACCATTAATCATGATGTAAGATAAAAGTTTCCTGTAAATCTTTGTTTTCAACTTGAGAAAGCTCCAGTCTATTTCTTTAACTGAGAGTTTTTATGAAGAATGGGTGTTAGATTTTTTCAAAGGTCTTCTGAATCTATTGATATGCTAATGATTGTCTTTAAGGTGTTGATATGATGGATATAATTATTTGATTCTAGAATGTGGAACCAGCCTTTCATACCTGGGATTATTTCCTCTCATTCATGATATAAAATTCTCTCAAAATATTGTTGGATTCGATTTGGTAATATTTTGTTGAAGATTTTTGCATTGATGTTCCTGAGAGATATTGGTCAGTTTTCTTTACTATTCATATGTTCTTCTAAGTTTGGATGTTGTGGATTTAGTGTCAGACATTCATTTGGGGAGATTCTCAGTCATTTTTAAAAAATATTTTCTGTTCTTTATTATCTTTATTCTCCTCCTGCTATACCCATTATGTATAGGTCACAGCATTTTTCATTGTTCCACAATTATTGATTACTCTGTTCTGTTGATTCCTTTCCTGCCCATTTTCTCTTTTCTTTTGAGATTTAAAGGTTTCTCCTGATATGTCTTCAAGCTCACAGATATTTCTCCTCAGCCAGCTCTTTGACTGCTAAAACAAAATACGAGAGACTTGGTATTTTATAAACAACAGAATATTTTTTTTTCTCATAATTGCTGAGGCTGAAAAGTTCAAGAACAAGTAACCAGGGGCTTCCCTGGAGGTGCAGTGGTTAAGACTCGGCCTACCAATAAAGGGGACGAGGGTTCGAGCCCTGGTCCAGGAAGATCCCACATACCATGGAACAACTAAGCCCGTGCACCACAAATCCTGAGCCTGTGCTCTAGAGTCCACAGGCCACAACTACTGAGCCCGTGAGCCACAACTACTGAAACCCACACGCCTAGAGCCCGTGCTCCGCAACAAGAGAAGCCACTCAATGAGAAGCCCGCGCACCGCACCAAAGACCCAACACAGCCAAAAAATTAATTAATTAATTATCTAATTATTTTTTTTAAAAAAAGAACAAGTTGCCAGCTGACTTAGTGTCTGGCGAGGGACCAATTTCTGGTTCATAATGTGGGTCTTCTCGCTCGGCAATGAAATCATGGAATGGGCATAAGATCTTCTGTGTGCTACATTTATTAGGTCACTAATCCCATGTTTGAGGTCTCTGGCCTCATAACCTAATCACCTCCCAAAAGCCCCACCTCCTAATACCATCAACATGGGAGCTGGGTTTCAAAATTTTAAAATTAGAGGTACAAAATATTTACACCATAACAGGGACCACAGAGTTAACTGATTTTTCCTTTCATGTTAAAGGTTTGCACGTTTATATTTATTATATAATCCCAAAACCCTTGTTTTTTTTTATAAGATTCTTTTTCCGTATACGCCAGTACAGACCACTGAGTAGAGTTCCCTGTGCTATAAAGCAGGTCTTTATCTATTTTATATATAGTAGTGTGTATAAGTCAGTCCCAATCTCCCAATTTATCCCTTCCCCACTTATTCCCTGGTAACCATAAGTTTGTTTTCTATATCCATGATTCTATTTCTGTTGTGTAAATAAATTCATTTGTACCTTTTTTTTTCTTTTATAGATTCCTCATATAAGCAATATCATATGATATCTGTCTTTCTGTGTCTGACTTGCTTCACTCAGTATAACAATCTCTAGGTCCATCCATGTTGCTACAAAACCCTTAATTGTTAAGGATAACTCTCAATTTTTCCCAGTATCATCAGCAATTCTTTCTGGCAGACACGTGATAACACTTTTTAAACAGGGATATTGAGACCAAGGCTCCTGACCTGCAAACAAACAAAACATCATTCATATAGTGAAAACTTTGCAAATCAAAGGATGAAAGCACTTGGTCTAAATCCCTTTGCACCCACTGCTGACAGAGGGCAGAGGAGTTTGACTCACTAATCTTCCTTACGTGCACTTCTTCCTAATGGGGTATTCCATCTAAAACTTATAAGAAGCGGGGATGTATCATGGAACACACCAATCGCTACTACAGATTCTGAAGCAGCAAAAAAAAAAAAAAAAAAAAAAAACATGATAAATCCATCCAAAGGGTTCTGTCCACATTGTTACAATAGTTTCCTTCACACTGTGAACCCTTTTCAAACCCTATCATTTGAACCTATTTTTATTTTTTTCAACAAAAATAATGTTAATCTGCAGTCAGACACTCCAGTAATATTACACTATCCCTTGTGCAAGTATGTAGGGATTTGAGGAGCTATGGGAGGCCACCATGAGAGGTTGCCTAGAGTAATTAGGACATTTCATTTAATGTTGGTTCTTCTCCCTAAGATGTCTGCTATCCTCTTCTTTTTGTAGCTACTAGCATTGAGAAAGTGACCAAGATAAGGCCCTTCTCTTTTACTGCCCATGAATGGAACTGTGATTAACCCCACAGAACTTGGTGCTTCCAGAATCCCCTGAACCTACTGACCCTCCATGCATGGCATGACATAGATAAGGATGGTGACGTGTATCCTTGTATAGAGCATGTTATAAAATGTTTGACTCTTCCCTTCCTCATAATTCCAAAGAATAGGTTTCTTTGGATTTCTGCTTAATGCTGCTGGAGTTGGTACATAAGTTGAGGGAGGTATCAGGGCACACCAAAAGAGAGGGTAACTGCACAGAAAATACAAGCAGGTACATTTCTGTGTAGTTTCAAGCAGCTTATTTGCTATATCAACCATGGTGACATGTTGACCCTTCCTCTTTCTACTAGTAGTACAACAAACATAAAGGATATTTAAGCTGCTTGTTTTATCCCCACCTCTCACAATTGATCTGCATTAACATATAGGACAATGAAGGGCCCTTTCTACCATCTTAACCAATATTTGAGAACTAGAAAATGTCCAGATTTTTCTGGGGTTTATTTTCATATTCCCCAATCAGGCCTATGAAGGAATCTTACCTATTGTGTTTATTAATGAAGTCATATCTCTGACGGCATACCATCATCAACAAAACTGGAAAGAAATTTGAAGGGTCTTCGATTTTACCATATTTGAAATAACAATATTTTAGCCTGACACGTTTTTGGATTTTAGAAAAAAATATTTTAAATGAGACAAAAAATCATTTTTATGACACAAAAAGACAGCAATAGTTTTATATTTTTATCTGTTCCACTTGCACACAAGTGTCTCATGGGGTTATGTAAAGCTCTCCTGTTGGGTGCTGTGCATGGTGCAAGTATGGATTAAAGCTTAGGAATCTTAAGCTTCAGTCACCTGAAACATTTAAATTAGGATGCAAGCAATCCTGTCCAACATTTGAAAAGAGCAAGACACTCTCTTTATTTTATTTGTTAGGTAATTAATCTGTCTTTTCCCCAAGGAGAGAAACAAGTGGCATCTTCCATCAATGTGTTGCACAAATATTTTTGAACAGAGAGTGCAAGCAGAGGCTGATACAGGCTGTGAAAAAAAAATGAGAGACCCTTTTGGCATTTTCTCCTAACTTATTGCAATCTCCCATTTAAAATGTGGCAATAATCAATCTTCTGAGGAAAAAGGCCCAAGGAAGGTTTTTGCTTCTGTGGAATAAAGGGATTGCTAAAGATTTCAGGAGGCAAGACGAATTAGTGAGAATGACCATGAGAAATCAGAGAAAAGTCAGATCCATGGATGAAGTGATGTTTACCACTGTGAATCAATGAGAAGTAGGAGCAAATGAAAAGAAAGCTGATACAACATTTTCTGAATAAATGTAACCTTTCAGCTGTCATAGAAAAATTAATACTCACTATGATACAACATATTTAGTTTAGAAAGTTAACTTAAATTTAAAGCTTAATAATTACATTTATTGAAGAAATGAAAACATATTTGTGGTTTAGAATAAATAATGTGTTCTGCTACAGGTAAGAAGACTACATAAATAAATAGAAATAAGACTAAATAAATAAAGAGGAAAATAACAAATTAGATGTTATTAACATTAAAAACTGACACTCATCTAAAGAAAGAGAAGGAGAGACAGAAAGAGAGAAGAACTCATCTCAAGCATGTATTAAAAACTCCTAAATAAGAAGTCTTCAGATGTTAAAAAAAAAAAAAAAGGAAGTCTTCAATAAGAAGATAATGGAATAGCAAAATGGGGGAAATATACCAAAAGATATTTCAAAAAAGAGAGTACAGAATGTTAAGTAAACATATGAAAAGATGCTTGGCTTCTGAGTAGTCAATTAAATGCAAAAGTGTGATACCTGGAATTATCACTCACCAACCAGAAAGTTCAAAGGAAAATGACAGGTATTATCAAGTTTGACAAGAATGTGTATAATCCTTGAATCTCATTCACTGCTGCTGAAGATGAAAAATCATAAAAATGTTTTGAAAGTATTTAGAAATATCTAAAAAGATAAACACAAGAAAGCTATGACTCGAAAATTTTACTACTACGTGTATACTGAACAATAATTTATACACACACCACCAAAGCTCAAGTTCTAGAATTTATATACCAGTGCTGTTCTCAATAGACACAAACTGAAAATCAGTCATATTGCAATACACATTGGAATAAATTAATTAATAGTTAAATATTTACATTATGGAATCCTATGCAACAGTGGCAATGCATGATCACAACCACAGGCAACCATATAGGCATATTCACAAACAACATAAAATAAAAAAGCCCAATCCAAAAGTGATTTTACTGTGCCATAACATTTATATAAAATACAAAATAGAGGTAAAGTTATCTTTTTGTTAGATACCAGAACAATATTAAACCTTAAGGGGAGTCACTAGAATGGGACCAGGGGGCCTCTGAGTATCTGGCAATTTTCTGTGTCTTTATCTAGAAGCTATGTTTAGAGTGTATTCAGATGCTGAATTTTCTGAAATTTGTCATTTCCTTACAAACCATGCATGTTTTTCGTTGTTTTTTATACATAACAAAAACTTAAAAAGATAGACCAGGGAAGGTAATTGTATTAGCACTTTAATATCCATGCTTTTCAAGGTGGAAGTGAAAAGTATTAAATACTTGACATTGTGATTACTTCTTAAAAGTAAGGTGAAAATTTGAGGTTAATAAATAAGACATACTTCTTCATATATAATCCTCAAAGAGGAGGGGTAGAAAGGAGTATTATTTTTCTTCTTTAATACAGAATCGTTAAGATACAAAATAATGAAAACAGATTAGGTTTAAAAAAGAGCACACTGGACTTCCCTGGTGGCACAGTGGGTAAGAATTTGCCTGTCAATGCAGGGAACAGGCGTTCCATCCCTGGTCTGGGAAGATCCCACATGCCGCAGAGCAACTAAGCCTGTGTGCCACAAGTACTGAGCCTGTGCTCTAGAGCCTGCAAGCAACAACTATTGAGCCTGCATGACACAACTACTGAAGCCCATGCACCTAGAGCCCATACTCCACAACAAGAGAAACCACCGCAAGGAGAAGCCCGTGCACCACAACGATGAGTGACCCCTGCTTCTCTAGTAACAACTGGAGAAACCCTGTGCAGCAACGAAGACCCAACACAACCAAAAATTTAAACAATTAAATCTTTTGACTTCTGAGATGACTCACTCACGAGGCTGTAGGTAAGAGGCCTCAGTTCCTTGCCACATGGATCTCTCATTAGGGCTGCTTGAGTGTCCTCATGCCATGGCAGCTGGCTTACCCCAGGATGCGTGATCTAGCAGAAACCAAAGCAGAAGCTGCAATGTCTTTTATAACTTTGGAAGCTGCACTTTGTCATTTCTGCAATTTCTTATTAGTTAAACAGTCAACCCTTTTCAAGTGCGAGGAGCCACACTGGTACATGGAGACTAGGAGATAATTAGGGGATAATTAGGTCCATCTTGGAGGCTGGCTAAAAAAGTGGCTGACTCGCCAAAGTCTGAATTTTGTTTTCTTCACTTCTGGAGAGAAAATGGTCAGTGAACCTCATTGGTGGTCTTTGAGATGTACCAAAGCTACCTCTTGCTCTCACCCCCAGCTGTGTGGCTGACAGGGTCTTGGTGCTCCAGCCGGGT
Organism: Balaenoptera physalus; assembly: GCF_965194825.1. Lineage (NCBI taxonomy): Eukaryota > Metazoa > Chordata > Mammalia > Artiodactyla > Balaenopteridae > Balaenoptera > Balaenoptera physalus. Next base: position 362,095 of record NW_028126565.1, on the reverse strand, counting down.
GTCAAGCCTGTGCCTCTGAGGTGGGAGAGCCGAGTTCAGGACATTGGTCTACCAGAGACCTCTGGCACCTTGTAATATCAAATGGTGAAAGCTCTTCCAGAGATATCCGTCTCAACGCTAAGAACCAGCTCCACTCAGAGACCAGCAAGATCCAGTGCTGGACATCCCATGCCAAACAACTAGCAAGACAGGAATGCAGGCCCACCCATTAGCAGAGAGGCTGCCGAAAATCACAATAAGGTCACAGACACCCCAAAACACACCACCAGATGCGGATCTGTCCACCAGAAAGACAAGATCCAGACACACCCACCAGAACACAGGCACCAGTCCCCTCCATCAGAAAGCCTACACAACCCACTGAAACAACCTTAGCCACTGGGGGCAGACACCAAATACTACGGGAACTACGAATCTGCAGCCTCTGAAAAGGAGACCCCAAACACAGTCCCCAAAGCCAAATGAGAAGACACAGAAACACACAGCAGATGAAGGAGCAAGGTAAAAACCCACCAGACCAAACAAATGTGGAGGAAATAGGCAGTCTACCTGAAAATGAATTGAGAGTAATGATAGTAAAGATTATCCCAAATCTTGGTACTGGAATGGAGAATAGACAAGAAACGTTTAACAAGGACCTAGAAGAACTAAAGAGCAAACAAACAATGATGAACAACACAATAAATGGAATTAAAAATTCTCTAGAAGGAAACAATAGCAGAATAACTGAGGCAGAAGAATGGATAAATGACCTGGAAGATAAAATAGTGGAAATAACAAAAAAAGCAAAATAAAGAAAAAAGAATGAAAAGAATTGAGGACAAACTGAGACATCTCTGGGAAAACATTAAACGCACCAACATTCGAATATAGGGTTCCCAGAAGTAGAAGAGAAAAAGAAAGACACTGAGAAAATATTTAAAGAGATTATAGTTGAAAACTTCCCTAATATGGGAAAGGAAATCGTTAATCAAGTCCAGGAAGCGCAGGGAGTCCCATACAAGATAAACCCAAGGAGAAACATGCCAAAACATATATTAATCAAACTATCAAAAATTAAATACAAAGAAAAAATATTAAAAGCAGCAAGGGAAAAACAACAAATAACATACAAGGGAATCCTCATAAGGTTAACAGCTGAACTTTCAGCAGAAACTCTGCAAGCCAGAAGGGACTGGCAGGACATATTTAAAGTAATGAAAGGGGAAAAGCTACAACCAAGATTACTCGACCCACCAAGGATCTCGTTCAGATTCGACAGAGAAATTAAAACCTTTACAGACAAGCAAAAGCTAAGAGAATTCAGCACCACCAAACCCGCTTTACAACAAATGCTAAAGGAACTTCTCTAGGCAGGAAACACAAGAGAAGGAAAAGACCTACAATAAGAAACCCAAAACAATTAAGAAAATGGTAATAAGAACATACATATCAATAATTACCTTAAATGTAAATGGATTAAATGTTCCAACCAAAAGACCAAAATGTTCCAACCAAAAGACATAGACTGGCTGAATGGATCCGAAAACACGACCGGTATGTTTGTGAATCTACAAGAGAACCACTTCAGACATAGGGACACATACAGATGGAAAGTGAGGGGATGGAATAAGATATTCCATGCAAATGGAAATCAAAAGAAAGCTAGAGTAGCAATTCTCGTATCAGACAAAAAAGACTTTAAAATAAAGACTATTACAGGAGACAAAGAAGGACACTACATAATGATCAAGGGATCAATCCAAGAAGAAGATATAACAATTGTATAATTTTATGCACCCAACATAGGAGCACCTCAAAACATAAGGCAAATGCTAACAGCCATAAAAGGGGAAATCGACAGTAACACAATCATAGTAGGGGACTTTAGCACCCCTCTTTCCCCAATGAACAGATCATCCACAATGAAAATAAATAAGGAAACACAAGCTTTAAATGATACATTAAACAAGATGGACTTAATTGATATTTATAGGACATTCCATCCAAAAACAACAGAATACACTTTTTCTCAAGTGCTCCTGGAACATTCTCCAGGATATAGATCATATCTTGGGTCACAAATCAAGCCTTGGTAAATATAAGAACATTGAAATCGTATCAAGTATCTTTTCCGACCACAATGCTATCAGACTAGATATCAATTACAGGAAAAAAATCTGTAAAACATAAAAACACATGGACGCTCAACAATACACTACTTAATAACCAAGACATCACTGAAGAAATCAAAGAGGAAATAAAAAAATACCTAGAAACAAATGACAATGAAAACATGAAGACCCAAAACCTATGGGATGCAGCAAGAGCAGTTCTAAGAGAGAAGTTTATAGCAATACAATCCTACCTCAAGAAACAAGAAATATCTCAAATAAACAAGTTAACCTTACACCTAAAGCAATTAGAGAAAGAAAGAAAAAAAAAAACAAAGGCAGCAGAGGAAAGACATCATAAAGATCAGACCAGAAATAAATGAAAAAGAAATGAAGGAAACAACAGCAAAGATCAAAAAAACTAAAAGCTGGTTCCTTGAGAGGATAAACAAAATTGATAAACCATTAGCCAGACTCATCAAGAAAAAAAGGGAGACGACTCAAATCAATAGAATTACAAATGAAAAAGGAGAAGTAACCACTGACACTGCAGACATACAAAGGATCATGAGAGATTACTGCAAGCAACTATATGCCAATAAAATGGACAACCTGGAAGAAATGGACAAATTCTTAGAAAAGCACAACCTTCCAAGACTGAACCAGGAAGAAATAGAAACTACAAACAAACCAATCCCAAGCACTGAACTTGAGACTGTGATTAAAAATCTTCCAACAAACAAAAGCCCAGGACCAGATGGCTTCACAGGCAAATTCTATCAAACATTTAGAGAAGAGTTAACACCTATCCTTCTCAAACTCTTCCAAAATATAGCAGAGGGAGGAACTCTCCCAAACTTATTCTATGAGACCACCATCTCCCTGACACCAAAACCAGACAAAGATGTCACAAAGAAAGAAAACTACAGGTCAATATCACTGATGAACATAGCTGCAAAAATCCACTGCACAATACTAGCAAACAGAATACAACAGCGCCTTAAAAGGATCATACACCATGATCAAGTGGGGTTTATCCCAGGGATGCAAGGATTCTTCAATACATGCAAATCAATGTGATACACCATATTAAAAAACTGAAGGATAAAAACAATATGGTCATCTCAATAGATGCAGAAAATGCTTTCGACAATATTAAACACCCATTTATCATAAAAACCCTCCAGAAAGTAGGCATAGAGGGAACTTCCCTCAACATAATAAAGGCCATATATGACAAACCCACAGCCAGCATCGTTCTCAATGGTGAAAAAGTGAAACCATTTCCACCAAGATCAGGAACAAGACAAGGTTGCCCACTCTCACCACTATTATTCCACACACTTTTGGAATTTTTAGCTGCAGCAATCAGAGAAGAAAAAGAAATAAAAGGATTCCAAATCGGAAAAGAAGAAGTTAAGCTCTCACTGTTTGCAGATGACATGATACTATACACAGAGAATCCTAAAGATGCTACCAGAAACCTACTAGAGTTAATCAATGAACTGGTAAGGTTGCAGGATACAAAATTAATGTACAGATATCTCTTTCATTCCTATACACTAAAGATGAAAATTCTGAAAGAGAAATTAGGGAAACACTCCCATTTACCACTGCAACACAAAGAATAAAATACCTAGGAATAAACCTACCTAAGGAGACAAAAGACGTTTACTCAACAAACTATAAGACACTGATGAAAGAAATCAAAGACGACACAAACAGCTACAGAGATATACCATGTTCTTGGATTGGAAGGATCAACATTGTGAAAATGACTCTACTACCCAAAGCAATCTACAGATTCAATGCAATCCCTATCAAACTACCAATGGAATTTTTCAGAGAACTAGAACAAAAAAATTTCACAATTTGTATGGAAACACAAAAGACCCCGAACAGCCAACGCAATCTTGAGAAGAAAAACAGAGCTGGAGGAATCAGGCTCCCTGACTTCAGACAATACTACAAAGCTACAGTAGTCAAGACAGTATGGTACTGGCACAAAAACAGAAATATAGAGCAATGGAACAGAAGAGAAAGCCCAGACATAAACCCATACACATATGGTCACCTTAATTTTGATAAAGGAGGCAAGAATATACAATGGAGAAATCACAGCCGCTTCAATAAGTGGTGCTGGGAAAACTGGACAGCTACCAGTAAAAGAATGAAATTAGAAGACTCCCAGCACCATACACAAAAATGAACTCAAAATGGATTAAAGACCTAAATGTAAGGCCAGACACTATCAAACTCTTAGAAGAAAACATAGGCAGAACACTCTATGACGTCAATCACAGGAAGATCCTTTTTGACCCACCTCCTAGAAAACGGAAATTAAAAAGAAACATAAACAAATGAGACCTAAGGAGACTTAAAAGCTTTTGCACAGCAAAGGAAAACGTAAACAAGACGAAAAGGCCACCCTCAGAATGGGAGAAAATATTTGCCAACGAAGCAGCTGACAAAGGATTAATCTCCAAACTTTACAAGCAGCCCAGGCAGCTCAATATCAAAAAAAAACAAACAAACAACCCAATCCATAAATGGGCAGAAGACCTAAATAGACATTTCTCCAAAGAAGATATACAGATTGCCAACAAACACATGAAAGAATGCTCAACATCACTGATCATTAGAGAAATGCAAGTCGAAATTACAATGAGGTATCACCACACACAGGTAAGAATGGCCATCATCAAAAAAATCTACAAACAATAAATGCTGCAGAGGTGTGGAAAAAAGGGAACCCTCTTGCACCGTTGGTGGGAGTGTAAATTGATACAGCCACTATCGAGAACGGTATCGAGGTTCCTTAAAAAACTAAAAATAGAACTACCATATGACACAGCAATCCCACTACTGGGCATATACCTGGAGAAAACCATAATTCAAAAAGAGTCATGTTCCACAATGTTCATTGCAGCTCTATTCGCAATAGCCAGGACATGGAAGCAACCTAAGTGTCCATCAACTGATGAATGGGTAAAAATGATGTTGCACATCTTCAATATACAATGGAATATTACTCAGCCATAAAAAGAAATGAAATTGAGTTATTTGTAGTGAGATGGATGGACCTAGAGTCTGTCATACAGAGTGAAGTAAGTCAGAAAGAGAAAAACAAATACTGTATGCTAACACATATATGTGGAATCTAAAAAGAAAAGGAAAAGAAACGGTTGGGAAGAACCTAGGGACAGGACCCGAATAAAGACACAGACACAGAGAATGGACTTGAGGACATGGGGAGGGGGAAGGGTAAGCTGGGACGAAGTGAGAGAGTGGCATGGACTTATATATACTACCAAATGTAAAATAACTAGCTAGTAGGAAACAGCTGCATAGAAGAGGGAGATCAGCTCAGTGCTTTATGACCACTTAGAGGGGTGGGATAGGGAGGGCGGGAGGGAGATGTAACAGGGAGGAGATATGGGGATATATGAATATGTATAGCTGATTCACTTTGTTCTAAAGCAGAGCCTAACACACCATTGTAAAGCAATTATAGTCCAATAAAGATGTTAAAATTAAATAAATAAATAAATGAATAATTTATGGTCCCCCCTCCAAATTAAATCTTTTTTAAAAATAAATAAATAAAAAATAGCACTCCATGACATGGAACGCTAAACCTAAGTATTTTCAGTACTATAGTAAATGTAAATGGATTAATATCACCTATTAAAGTGTAATTTTTTATATTATGTGGAACTAAATTTTTTTCACAATATACAGGTAAAATAAAAGAATTACATTAAAAAGGAGAAAACATTCCATGTATTTAAAAACAATAAAACAATAAGCATATAATATGCATCTTAGATATAAGTAGTCTTTAAGTTCAGAACAATTTGTCATTATTGTAATTAGTATTATTATACCAATTTCTTTAAAACATTTCAATACTTGTTGTATTTGAAAAAAATATTTTAATATTTTTTCTTCTCTCTTTTGTGGTCTAATACATGGTAAGTATTTACCTGCTAACATAACTTAAAAATATATTTTGTTTTTTTACAGCCGAACAAAACTGAATCAAGAAGAAATAGATAACTTGAACATACTGATCACTAAAAACAAAATAGAGGGCTTCCCTGGTGGCGCGGTGGTTGAGAATCTGCCTGCCAATGCAGGGGACACGGGTTCGAGCCCTGGTCTAGGAAGATCCCACATGCCGCGGAGCAACTGGGCCCGTGAGCCACAACTACTGAGCCTGAGCGACTGGAGCCCGTGCTCCACAACAAGAGAGGTCACGATAGTGAGAGGCCCACGCACTGTGATGAAGAGTGGCCCCCTCTCGCTGCAACTAGAGAAAGCCCTCGCACAGAAACGAAGACCCAACACAGCCAAAATAAATAAATAGAATTTAAAAAAAAAATAGAATCTGTAATTTTAAAAAACTCCCTACCAACAGAAGTCCAGGATCAGATGGTTTCACAGGCAAATTCTACCAAATATAAAAAGCAGAACTTACACTGATTCTTCTCAAACTCTTCGAAAAGATTGAAGAGTAAGGAATACTTCCAAAGACATTCTATGAAGCCACTATCACGCTGATATCAAAAACAGATGGGGAGGGGGGACTTCCCTGGTGGTACAGTGGTTAAGAATCTGTCTGCCACTGCAGGGGACATAGGTTCAAGACCTGGTCTGGAAAGATCCCACATGCCATGGAGCAACTAAGCCTGTGTGCCACAACTACTGAGCCTGCGCTCTACAGCCCACGAGCCACAACTACTGAGCCTGATAGCCACAACTGCTGAAGCCCACGCACCTAGAGCCCATGATCTGCAACAAAAGAAGCCACCACAATGAACAGCCTGCACACCACAACGAAGAGTAGCCCCCGCTCACCGCAACTAGAGAGAGCCCGAGCACAGCAATGAATGTCCAATGCATCCAAAAATAAATCAAGAAAGAAATTTACTTAAAAAAAAAACCAAATAAAACAGATGGGGACTTTTCTCGTGGTCCAGCAGTTAAGATTTTGCCTTCCAGTGCAGGGGGTGTGGGTTCGATCCCTGGTTTTGGAGCTAAGATCCCACATGCCTCACAAACAAGAAACCAAAACATAAAACAGAAGCAATATTGGAACAAATTCAATAAAGACTTTTAAAAAAAACACAGAGAAAGACACTACCGAAAAAGAAAACTGCAGGCCAATATCGTTGATAAATATAGATGCAAAAATTCTCACCTGAATATTAGAAAACCGAATCCGACAACACATAAGAGGATCATACACCATGACCAAATTTGATTCACCCCAGTTTCACAAAGCTGTTTCAACATATGCAAATCAATCAACATGATACACCCCATCGACAAAGGAAAAACAAGAAACAAACGATCATCTCAATAGATGGTGGAAAAGCATTTGAAAAGCTTCAACATCCATTCATGGTAAAAACACTTACCAACGTGGGTACAGAGGAAACATATCTCAACATAATAAAAGCTATTTATGACAAACCCACAGCCAATATAATACTCAACGTTCATAAGCTGAAAGCCTTCCCGCTAAAATCTGGAACAAGACAAGGATGCCCACTCTCACGTCTTCTCTTCAACATAGTATTGGAAGTCCTAGCCACAACAATCAGACAAGAAAAAGAAATAAAATCTAACCAAATTGGAAGGGAAGAGGTAAAGTTGCCATTATATGCAGATGACATGATAATATATATAAAGGAAACCCTAAAAATTCCACACAAACACTACTAGAACTGATAAACAAATTCAGCAAAGTAGCAGGATACAAGATTAACATATATAAATTGGTTGCATTTCCTGGTTTTTCTTTCTTTTTTTTTTAAATTTATTTTGGCTGCATTGGGTCTTCATTGCTGTGCATGGGCTTTCTCTAGTTGTGGCCAGTGGGGACTAGACTTTCTTGTGGTGCGCAGGCTTCTCATTGCAGTGGCTTCTCTTGTTGTGGAGCACGGGCTCTAGGCATGCAGGCTAAGTAGTTGTGGCACACAGGTTTAGTTGCTCCACGGCATGTGAGATGTTCCTGCATCAGGGCTCAAACCCGTGTCCCCTGTATTGGCAGGCGCATTCTCAACCACGGAGCCACCAGGGAAGTCCCTGGTTGCATTTCTTTACACTAACAATGAAATATCAGAAAGGAAATGTAAACAAGCAATCCTTTTTTTAATGGCATCAAAAAAATAAAATGCTTAGGATTAAACCTCACCAAGGAGGTGAAAGACTTATATACTGAGAACTACAAAACATTAGTAAAGGAAGCTGAAGATGATTCAAAGAAATGGAAAGACATCCCACGCTCTTGGTTGGGAGGAATTAATACTGTTAAAATGGCTATACTACCCAAAGCAATCTACAGATTTAATGGGATCCCTATCAAATTACCCATGACATTTTCCCCAGAACTAGAACAAATAATCCTAAAATGTATCTGGAACCATAAAAAGTCAGAAATGTGAACACAATCCCCAGGAAAAAGAACAAAGCAGGAGGCATAACCCTCCTAAACTTCAGAAAATACTACAAAGTTACAGTAATCAAAGCCGCATTGTATTGGCACAGAAAGAGATACATGGATCAATGGAATAGAATAGAGAGCTAAGAAATAAACCCACACACCTATGGTCAATTAACCTTTGACAAAGGAGGCAAGAATATACAATGGGGAAAAGTCAGTCTCTTCAGCAAGTGGTGTTTTGAAAGTTGGAGAGCCGTATGCAAATCAGTGAAGTCAGAACATACCCTCACACCATACACAAAAATAAACTCAAAACGGCTTATATGCTTAAATATAAGATAGGACACTTTATAACTCCTAGAAGAGAACATAAGCAAAACATTCTCTGACATAAGTCATACCAAAATTTTCCTAGGTAGTTCTCCCTAGGCAGTACAAATACAGTAAGTCACCTACATACGAACCTTCAAGTTGCAAACTTTCAAAGATGCAAACGTCCATTCGCGTGTCCAATCATGTAAGTTAGTTCACGTGTCTGACATACATTGTCACGTGCGTGCTTCCTCTATATGTGGTTGTGCTTTTGTGTACTTTACAGTACTGTATAGAGTACAGTAGTATAGTACCTTTATTTCAAGCCCAAGATGTCTGGAAGCAAGCGTAAAAGCAGACGTGATGTAGCTGGTACTGTTAAGAAGCGCCAAGCGATAATGACGGAAACAAAAGTGAAAGTAATTGAGAGAGTGGAGCGAGGCAAAAAGATGTTAGACATCGCTCATTCTTATAATATGAATCATTCAATCATTGGCACGAATCTAAAGAACAAGGACAAGATCATGGAACATGTGAAGTCTGCTGTGCCGACCATGTTGACACAATATCCAAGAAGCATGGAAAAGTGATGGAGGAGATGGAGAAACTTCTCAGTGTGCGGATGCAGGATCAACATCAGCGCTGAGTCCTGCTCAACTTAACGCTGATTCAAGAGAAAGCTAAAAGCCTTTATGAAGACTTGAAGAAGAAACACGGCAAAGAATCAGAGGGCACATCTTTTAATGCCAGCCATGGCTGCTTTCATCGGTTCAAGGCTAGAGCCAGCCTTCACAATGTAAAAGTAAGTGGAGAGACAGCAAGTGCAGATAGGGTAGCTGTCCAGGAACTTCCAGAAACACTTTGAGAAATTATTGATGATGGTGTGTATTTATCCAACCAGGTTTTTAATGTGGATGAGACACAACTGTACTGGAAGAGGATGCCAGACCGAAGTTACGTCAGTAAGGAGGAAAAGTTGATGCCGGGCTGTAAAGCAGCAAAGGATAGGCTAACTGTTGTTTGGTGGCAATGCTTCCGGTGAATTGAAGCTGAAACCTCTCTTAGTTTATCATTCACACAACCCAAGAACCCTTAAAAACATAGCCAAGGGCTCTCTTCCTGTTGTGTGGAAGCGTAACCCCAAATCCCGGATTACACAGGCCACGTTCCAGGACTGGTTTTGCCACCACTTTATCCCAGATGTAGAGAAATATTGCTTGGAGAAGGACGTTCCAGCAAAACATTCTTTTGCTGCTCGACTATGCTCTGGGCCACCACCCATTCATGGATGACTTTCATCCCAACGTCAAAGTACTGCATCTGTCACCAAATACTACGTTGCTCATCCAACCTATGGACCAGGGCGTTATAGCGACTTTCAAGAAATATTATTTATGTCACACTTTTTGTCAGGCAGTAAAGGTAAGTGACAAATCAGGAACAACCTAGGGACAACTTTGGAAGGACTATAACATCTACAAGACCATAAAAAACATTGACTTTGCATGGTGTGAGGGTATGGCGGTCACCATGAATGGGGTTTGGAAGAACCTTTGCCCACAGTTTGTTCATGATTTTTGTGGATTTGAGAAGGTAGATCAGAAGTCCGAAGAGGTCTTCAGCAACGTAGTGACCCTCAGCGAGAAGCTGGAGCTAGATCTGCAAGAGGACGATTTCGCTGACCTCCTTGCTGTGCAACATGAGGAGCTTACTGATGGAATTGGAGGCCCAGAGAAAGGATGAAGAGGGACAGGAGGAAGAAAAAGTAACTGAAGAACTGAAGAGATTCACGACACAGAAAATGGCCAGGGAATCTTCATTATTTGAGGAAGCACTGTTAGTTTTTGAGGCACAGGACCCGAACCTAGAATGGGACCCAAAGGTGGCAGCAGCCATTCAGATTGCAATCCAGTGTTACCTTGTCATCTATGATGAGAAAAAAAGAGCTACTACCCAGACATCAATGGATCATTCTTTCAAGAGGGTAGATAGAATTAAATCCAGCAAGGAACCAGAACCTTTGCCATCAACGTCAGGTATGAGTGAAATTGCAGCTTGCCCTCTGTCTCCTACTGCTGATAATCCTTCACCCCTACCATCTCCCACCTCCCCTCCCTCCTCCAATCAGTAACTCTGCTCGCCTGTTCCCTCGATGCCAGCCCGAGTATCCCAGCTGTTGTACTGTATTACTGTACTTTTCAAGTTACTGTACTGTAAGATTAAATATGTTTTCTTTGTTTTTGTGCTTGTTTTTTATGTATTGTTTGCGTGAAAAGTATTATAAACCTATTACGGTACAATACCATATAGCCGACTGTGTAAGTTGGGTACCTGGGCGAACTTTGTTGGACTTACAAACAAATTGAACTTACAAACGCACTCTTGGAACAGATCTTCTTCATATGTAGGGGACTTACTGTAAAAGCAAAAAAGAAACAGGAACTAATCAAACTTATAAGCTTTTGCACAGCAAAGGAAACCATAATCAAAATGAAAATACAACCTATGGACTGGGAGAAAATATTAGCAAATGATGAGACTGACAAGGGCTTAATTTCCAAACTATACAAACAGCTCATACAACTCAATAACAAAATAACAAATAACTCAATGGAAAAATGGGTAGAAGACATAAATAAACATTTCTCCAAAGAAGACATACAGAGAGCCAATAGGCACATGAAAAGATGCTCATCATCACTAATTATTAGATAAAGGCAAATCCAAATTACAATGAGGTATCACTTCACACTGATCAGAATGGCCATCATTAAAAAAAAATCTACAATTAACAAATGGTGGAGGGGGTATGGAGAAAAGGAAACCCTTCTACACTGTCGGTGGCCATGTAAGTTGGTGCAGCCACTATGGAAAACAGTATGGAGGTTCCTCAAAAAAACTATAGGGTTGCCATATGATCTAGCAATCCCACTTGTGGACATATATCTAGACAAAACTATAATTCCAAAAGATACATGAAACCCTATGTTCATAGCAGCACTATTTATAACAGCCAAGACATGGAAACAACCTAAATGTTCATTGAAAAATTAGTGTATAAAGAAGGTGTGGTATACGTATACAAAAGATATTATTCAGACATAAAAAAGAATGAAATAATGCCATTTGCAGCAACATGGATGGACCTAGAGATAATGATACTAAGTGAAGTAAGTCAGAGAGAGAAAGACAAATACCATATAATATCACTTATATGTGGAATCGAAAACAGGACACAAACGAGCATGTCAGCAAAACAGAAACAAACACACAGATATAGAAAAGAGAGTTGTGGTTGCCAAGGAGAGAGTGAAGGAAAGATTGGGAGTTTTGGAATAGCAGAAGCAAACTTTTCTACATAGGATAGACAACCCACCAAGACCTACTGTATAGCACAGGAAACTATATTCAATATCCTGTGATAAACCATAATGGAAAAGAATATATATAGATATATAGATATAGATATATAGATATAGATAGATATATAGATAGATATATATAAAACTGAATCACTTTGATGAACAGCAGAAATTAATACAACAATGTATAAAGGCTGCAGAGGGTGTGGAGAAAAGGGAACCCTCCTGAACTGTTGGTGGGAATGTAAACTGATACAGCCACTATGGAGAACAGTATGGAGATCCCTTAAAAGCTAAAAAATAGAACTACCATATGACCCAGCAATCCCACTACTGGGCATAAACCCGGAGAAAACCATAGTTCAAAAAGATACATGTACCCCAATGTTCACTGTAGCACTATTTACAATAGCCAGGACATAGAAGCAACCTAAATGTCCATCGACAGATGAATATATAAAGAAGATGTGGCACATCTATACAATGGAGTATTACTCAGCCATAAAAAGGAACAAAATTGAGTTATTTGCAGTGAGGTGGTTGGACCTAGAGTCTGTCATACAGAGTGAAGTAAGTCAGAAAGAGAAAAACAAATACCGTACGCTAACACATATATATGGAATCTAGAAAAATGGTACTGATGAACCTAGTGACAGGGCAGGAATAAAGACACAGATGTAGAGAACGGACTTAAGGACACAGGGGGCAAGGGGAGACAGGGACATAGTGAGAGAGTAGCACTGACATATATACACTACCAAATGTAAAATAGCTAGTGGTAAGCTGCCGCATAGCACAGGGAGATCAGCTCGGTGCTTTATGTCCCCCAGAGGGGTGGGATAGGGAGTGTGGGAGGGAGGCTCAAGGGGGGGGGGATATGGGGAATATATGTATACATATAGCTGATTCACTTTGTTGTAAAGCAGAAACTAATACAGTGTTATAAAGTAAGTATACTCCAATAAACATGTATTTAAAAAACCCACAACATTGTAAATCAACTACACTTGAAAATATTTCTTAAGTGCAAACAATTTTCTGAATGTAAGTTTTACTGTGTGTGTGTGTACCACAGGTTCAATATATATGAATTATGTCAAATTGATTACATTGCTTTTCAAAATAAAGAATTTTTGATATTTTACATCAGCCTCATGTTATAAATGCAGAAAAACTATATTATTTCTTTCTAAAGTTCAGAAATAACCATTTTGCTCATTTGGTATGCTATAAACCATTAACTCTTAAAAAGGGATTCGTGACCTCTTCCTTCCAAAGAAATATTTCTCCACTCACACAATTTTAATAGAATGTTCCACCATGAACTGACTTCCCACCTTAGAGACACGAGATTTGCATCCTGAAATCTCTTTCTTGCAAAAATGTCCAATTATCATCCTAGCATTACAGAAAAGAAATGCTTTTTTTCCAGATCTCAAATTCCATACAACTTTAGTCAAGACATCATGTATGTCTTTTTTCACACACACACACAGACTGTATTTTATTTTTACAAGAGATAAATCAACTGACACCAAGCACTGTCAATGGATGACCCCAACAAAAGCAACAATGATTGCAATTACCAAACACGAAACACACTCATACTATGTCATAATATTGACATTCAGTGCAGTAATCCTCCACTGTAACGGCTCCTTTACTTTGCAGTGAAAGACATCATGCATTTTTTAAATAATCAGCACTCACCTGAGGTCTTTAAAAATCAACATAAACATAATTTTGTGTTCTCTTTCATTTACTCTGGTTCTAAGTGGTCATTTCTAAACGAAAGTATTTAAGTATGTTAACGTCATCTTTTTTTTTTTTTTTATTAACGTCATCTTATAACATCATATTGCAAATGACTACCGTGTCTCCAAAGATGAAATATGAGGAACTCACAATTAGGCTCTCCAAAGTTTTCATCTCTGAATGTGTATGACCCTTCTGCTGAACTCCACACTGTTCATTATTCTCTGAGAATATTCTTTTTCTTGTATGGCCATCTCACATGCTCTTTCATTTCATGAAGTTTTTTCCTACAATGTTATGCCTAGTTTATTTCTGAGAATATGCATTATTTCAGAATGATATTTATAGACACAAAGACTTCTCTATAATTCCCTGAGAGTTTCAAGAACTCCTTCTTCTTTTTTTTTTTAATACCTAGATTCTGAAGCTCTCCACAAAGCATTACTAAACTTGCATTTACATAAGTATCTACATATTAATCACACATTAATGCATTCACAATTGTATTATGATTTATTGCTAATTTTGGAGCTGTCTTATTTACCACCCTCTTGGAAATCACTTTAATATTTGCACTTAGGACTTGAAAGAGAATGGATAAATAAAAACCGGAAGAATATGCTAATACAATTTATATATTTCTCATAAAATTAGGTGATGATCTAACCTTTATCCAGAAGAAAAGAAGAGCCCAGATACTCTGCAGGCATGATCCTCGAGAATGTGTGGTCTTCCAGCAGGAAAACATGCAGTAATCCATGTGGCAGAGTTGACCTGTGACCAGCTGGGGTTAGTGACCTATGCATTCCTTACATGCAACATATCAGGAGTGGAAAAAGGGAATTTGTCCGTTGTGGCAATAAGTATAATGAAGATTTGTAGCAGGTCATGCTCATATGTTCAACACAGGTACAATCAAAAGTTTGCTCAATTCTGGTTGATCTAAGCCTGTATCTGTTACCTTGTCTTTAACGAGGAAATGTCAGAACTGACTTACCAAAAAAAAAAGTGTTTTGTTTGTTTGTTTGTTTTAATTAGAGTCACGGTGAGTAAGGCAGAGTTCAGAACAGTTAATGTGACTTAGTGATTCTCTCATCAGGAAATACAGTTTCTACTTCCCTGTTTATTCTCCACATCCTGTAGTAAGTAAAGTTTCCATGAAAGATAAATCTACAGTGTGAAAAGAAAAGAAAACTTACATGTGTTGATAAGGTCATTTTGACAGGTTTTACCACGTATGTCAGTGTTTCTGGGGATGGACACAAGCCAGAGCTACCTACTCTGACATTTTCACTGATGTCATTCCCCTTGATCCTCAATTTGAAAGTGGATACAAATGTTTTCTATGCTTTCTTCTTTAAGAAATTAAATAAAGAATGCTTTCTAGACATGATCCTCTAATGATTTGCAGTCAGTGGTCATCAACAGAGGAAAAGCACAGAATCTCATCCCCACAGAAGGGTGACATTCAGTCAGGTAAGAAAATTCTCCCCAAAATCAGAGCTTCATCTTTAACATGCAATCAAAGGCTTTCACAGGTTCTTCATCACTCTGCACTCAGCCCTACCATATGGGATTGGCTCTGAGAATCTCACATCAGATGACTGACAAACATGTCATAGTACACTGATCTGGTACCAGATCCTGCCTCTCTTAATGATCTCCCACAGGGACATTGGAATATTCTAGGATATTTCCTGGAGCCCTCTATTCTACACAGGTACACTTCCAAGTAGAAGCAGAAGCTTGGATTCTCACTGCGACCCCTGCTCTGTCCAACCAACCTCTCTAGAAATATGATGTTCTAATCTCTCCTGATTAGAACATTTCAAGGTCTCTCCCTGTGCTAATTTAGTAAAGGTAAAAGAGAAACAAGAAAGAGCAAACTATGCAGGGAGCAATATATAAGATTCCTTTACTTAACGTATTTATCTGATATACCCAAATACTGAGAAATATAGATTCATTTCATAATGTTCAAGAAAAGAGGAGGAGGAACCTCCATGCCAACAGTATATATAAAATGGAATCAATATTGCATAAGCTCCAGCTTAAGCTTAGCTACGAGGTACTAACCCTTCTCATAAAGAAGCAATAGTTCTCCATCATTTGAAGCACACTGAGGACTCAGACAGCTGGACACTGAAGGTGTAGCCTCCTCACTCGAATTCTGTGCCTGCATCACAGAGCAGTGAAATATTCCCAAAGAATTATTAAGGATGAGGGGGGGAAGCGAAATAAAAAAGATGAATCCATAGTCTGTCCTACCGTCTGTTCTGTTGGATACTACCACCATCTTGGCCCAATATGGCCTTCCCACTTTTCTCTGGGTCTCCCTACTTTCCACCTCCATCCTCTCATTATGTCTTACCTACACTTGGGAACGACTCTAGTTTTTCCACTTATCTTTATCAACAAGTAATCCAAATAGCAACTGTGTATATAACTCCTTAGAAACCTCAGGTCTGACTCAGTAATAATACATGACCTTCAAAGTCCAAAGTTTTCCTAATTCCCTTTATTATTATTTTTTTTTCTAATTTCCATGTACTTACACTCTTAAGACCTCCACTGTTCTCAGGTTCGTCTTCCCTGCAAAATCTGTCAACCTAGACATAGACTTAAGTACCACCCTCTAATTATCTCCTAGGGAATCCAATTTTTAAAAAAGCCTCAGCAAGCCTTATGGACTTTATTAAAGACTCTTTAAGATAACCCATGGGAGATAGCAGCACACCCACAGATATCTATCTAATACACCCTCAGAGTAATTTTTTTTTCTCTTTTATAAAGTCTCTTCTGGCCAATGAAGACTCTCAGCTCTTCTTCTTCAACATATGCAGTGTCTCACCCTTCTGATTGCTCTCTGCTCTATCCCAGGTCCACTCCCTTTCCTGATATTACATTCTTTCCCAATTTTGTATGTTGGTAAAATCAAATAACATAAAATACAACATGTAAGTTATTATAAAGTGCACCGTTCAGTGATATTAAATGCATTCATATTATTGGGCGATCAACATCACCATTTATCTTTCTAATTCTTTTCTACGTTTTAAAACTGTAACTCTATATCCTTTAAATATAACTTTCCTTTTTGTTCCATAACCACCTGAAAAGCATCATTACCCTCCCAATTTCTATGGTTTTGACTACCCTAAGTACCCCCATAAAATTGAAATAAGTAGTTGTATTGTTATGACTCACTAAAAGTCACAAAAATGGCATTTTTGGTAGCTAAATTTCCTCAAGATTCATCCATGTTGTAGCATATTCCTAGATCTTTTCCTCCTTAACACTGAATAATATTGTATTATATGGGTATACCACACTTTGCTTATCCAGGAACTAGTGGATGAACACTTAGGTTGCTTTCATATTTTAGCTACTGTGATTATTACTGCTCTAAACACTGGAGTACAAATATTTCTTTAAGACCCTGATTTCAATACCTTTGGGTATACCTCATAGTAAAATTCCTGGATCATGGAGTAATTCTATTTTTCAATATCTGAAAAATTGCCATACTCTTTTGCAAAGCAGCTGTATCATTCTGCATTCCCTCTGACATAGCACAATGGTTCCAACTCCCTCACATCCTCACCAATAGTTGTTTTCTGCTTGTGTATGTGTGTGTGTGCTTGTGTGTGTATGCATGCACACAAATATATAAACATGCATTTAGTGATATGGAGCATCTATTCAAGTGCTTAGTCATTTGTACATCTTTTGGAAGAACCATCTATTGAAGTCTTTTATCCATTTTTGAATCAGGGTGTTTGCTTTTTGTTCAGTTGTAGGAGTTCTCTGTATATTCTGAATAGAAATCTCTTGTCAGATAGATGGCTCTGAAATATTTTCTTCCATCTTGTGGGTTGCCATTTTATTCTGTTTACATTTCTTTGATACACATTTTTTTTAACTTATGTACTGCAAATTGTTTATTTTTTTGTTAGCTGTACCTTTGTTGTTCCTTCGTTTCATATGGAGGAAAACACTGCCAAATCCAATATCATGAAGCTCTTGTCCTGTATCTTCTTCTAAGACTTTTTATATTATTAGGTCTTATATTTAGTTTCTTGATACGTTTTCATTAATTTTTGCATATGATGTTAGGTAAGGGTCCATCTTCCTTCTTTTGCATGTTGACCACAAGACTTCTCAGCACCATGTGTTGAAAATACTATCCTTTCTACTTTGAAAAGTCTTGGCAACTTGTCAAAAATCATTTGGCCATATATCAGGGTTTATTTCTGGGTGTTGTATTCTATTCTATTCTATTGGTCTTGAATAAGGGAGAAAATAGCATAACCTATCCAGGTTGATGAAGAACATAAAGAAAGACCAGGACTGAGAATTAGGAGGGCAATATAAAACAGCAGGGAGTAAAAGACAGTGTGAGAGAAGATCTTGTATTTGCGAGTTCATGGAAATAGGATCATGCTAAAACCACTAAACGCCTGACTTTGAACAATACGGTAAATGTGCCAGCAAGAAACATAACACTTACTCATCTCTGGGAAATATAGTATGGGCATAAAGATAAACTACACACAAATATATTAAAAAGGGAAGGGTTTTCATGGTGTGAGAATATTGTGGCATTTGAAATACAATTTACTTCTGGTCTACCATTGTCTCTAAAATTTATCAAAGTTTATATTATATACAAGCAATTCCAATCCTGGTAATGTGCTTGACAGGTTTATATATGAACTTCAGTAGAGCAGTAAATGTACATTCATAGTAGGACTGTTCCCTAAACCAAAAAACAAAACACAAAAACTGCAAAGACTAGAGCTCACTTTGTCAACACACATACAGATGCAATGATGGTTAACGGTCCGAAAACAGAAGGTGAGCATGGGTGCAACAGGTTAATCCCCAGGCTGGGGTGGGGTGCAGAGTTTGAGGGTAACACAAGTAGAAAAGGCTTTTGTCCTATCCTTGATTTTTGAGGTATGGAAATTCACAGGTCACTACCTTCATTTCAAACTGAATGAATGCACTATTCAATTTTTTTAAACAGGCGAAGTAAACATGAGTGATAATAAATTTCAAACTGTCGCTAATCAAATAAGATACTAAGAAAACTTAAATAATATGATTTAAGAATGAAGTAGAGAGACTGTCCAACATGGTAGCTTTCAAAGACCCAGAGCTTGATGCCTCTCATGGTCACACCAAAGTCACAACTGTTTACAGAACAGCAATTGATGAAAAAGGCCGGGACCTACCATAAAAGATGTTTTACAGCTAAAGATATAAGGAAGGCACCTCGACAAGACAGAAAGGAAGGGCAAAATCTCAATAGAGTCAAGACCCATACCACCAAGTGGGAGGCCCACAAATGGGAGAATAATTACAATTTCAGAGGTGCTCCCAGGTAGCAAGTGGTATGAAACCAACATCAGGCTCCCAGGCCCAGGGATCCTGTTGTGGAAAGAAGAGTTCCTAGAAAGTTGGGCTTTGAAGACCAGTAGTGCTTATTTTCCAGAGAGCCAGAGGGTTGTGGGAAATAGAGATTCCACTCTTAAAAGATGCTCACAAAATCCCACATGATCTGAGAATCAGAACAGAAGCAGTCATTTGAAAGGATCCCGGGTCACACCTACCTCCTGATCTTGGAGAGTCTCCCAGAGAGGCAAGAGGCAACTACAGCACAGCCTCAGGGACAGAGACACTGGCAGCAGCCATTCGGGGGAGCTCCTTCTACCTCGTGGACGCTGGTACCAGCAAGCATAATTTCAGAATCCTCCCTGTAGCTTATCAGCCTCAGGACCGAGCCCCACCCATTTCCACCAGACTACAGACACAAGTACTAGGATGCTGCAGGCCAAGCAACTAACTGAGCAGGGGCATAGCCCCATCCACCAGCAAACAGGCTGCCTTCAGATCCTCTCAGTGCACAGCTGCCCCTGGACATGGGTCCAGCCACCAAAAGCCCCAGGACCAGCCTCCACACCTCAGTGGACAGGCACCAGCCCCAGAGTGTCTGGCCCCTCTGACAAGTGAGCCTGCTCTGGCCTTGGAGTCAGCCTCACCATCGGCAGGTTGTAACTGCACAGGGACTGGATGGAGCTTGGACCTACCCAACAGCAAACCTGCTTTAGCAGTGGGATCAGCCTCATACACCAACAGGCACACACCAGCTCCAGGGATACCACAGCCCAGCAGCCTGTGTAACCAGGCCACTTAATTGCAGGCCAGAAGCAGCCATGGACTCAGCTGGGTCCTGACCCTGCCCATCAGAATGCCAACACAAGATTAGGGATACCCCCGGCCCTGCAGAGAGCTGTGTCAGGAACAGTGATCCAACACCAACTCTGTGGCTCTTGGGCCCTGCAGCCAGAACGCAGAACCTGTCTCTTCCTCCCAGTAGCCAGCATAGCCCCAGAACCAGTGACTGGGCACTAGCCCTGATATCACCTGGACTGCAATTCTACCCATAAGTGAACCAGCACCAGATTTGGTGTCCCCCAGGGTTGTGCAGCCAGCTGCCTTATGATTTAGTCTCACCAAGCAGCACAGACAGCCTCCATACAAGGCAGAGCCTGGCAAACAAGCAGTCTGGGGGCAGCCAAGCCTACCAGACTACCCACAGTAGTCAGCCCACCACAGCAGAAGAGCCCAAGCAGCCCACATAGGGGGTACATACACCTAGAATATATAGCTCTAGTGACCAGGGGAGAGGGGGCTGCTGGGACCCATAGGACAGCTCCTACAAAAGGCCACTTCCCCAAGGTCAGGAAATGTAACGAACCTACTACACACATAGCAATAAAAACAGGAAGTTAAGAAAAATGAGGTGACACGGAAACACGATCCAAATGAAGGACCAAGATAAGAATTCAGAAGAAGATCTAAGTGAAGTGGAGATAGCCAATCTCCTCAACAAAGGGTTCAAGGTAATGACTGTAAAGATGATCAAAGAACTCAGGAGAAGAATGGACGACCAGAGCAAGAAGTTAGATTTTTTTTAAAAAGAGTTAGACATTAAAGAACAACAAAACAGAGATGAGGAATACAATAACTGAAATGAAAAATACATTAAAGGAAACTACTGTAGACTAAATGATACAGAGGAATGAATCAGAAAACTGAAGGACAGAGTACTGGCAATCACTGAAGATGAACGGTAAAATAACAGATTAAAATGAAATGAGGAAAGTTGAACAGACTTGTGAAACAACATCAAGTGTACTAATATTTGCATTATACTGGTCCCAGAAGCGAAAAGGAAAGACAAAGCAGTGTAGAACATACCTGAAGACATAAGAGTTGAAAACTTCCCTAACCTGGGAAAGAAAACAGACATCCAAGTCCAGTAAACACAGTAAGGCCAAAACAGTATCAACCCAAAGAGGACCACACCAAGACTCATTGTAATTAAAATGGAAAAAAAAAATAAAGATAAAAAGACACTATTAAAAGGAGCAAAGGAAAAGCAACAAGTTACAAACATGGGAAATTGCATAAAGTTATCTGCTGACTTTTCAGGATAACCTCTGCATGCCAGAAGGGAGTGGCATGGTATATTTAAAGTCATGAAAGGGAAAAGCCTATAAGCAAAAATACTCTACCCAGCAAGGCTCTCCCTCAGCTTTGATGGTGAGATCTAAAGTTTTACAGAGAAGCAAAACTAAAAGAGCTCAGCATCGTCAAACCAGCTTTATGAGAAATCTTAAAGGGGCTTTTCTAAGTGAAAAAGAAAAGGTCACGATTGAAACATAAAAATTAGGAAAGGAAACTTTCTAAAGGAAAAACCTCATTGGTTAAGGCAAATATTCAACAAAGGTAGTAAATCAACCATGGACACAGCTAATAGGAAGGATGAAAAAAAACAGTAATAAAATCATCTATATTCACAATAAGAAGTTAAGGGACACACAAAACAAGTAGATGTAAAATATAAGGTCAAATTCAGTAACTGTGGGGGAGCAGAGTAACAATGCAGGGTTGTTAGTGTCCATGTGAAATTAAGAGCTCAGCAACTTAAATAATCACACACACACACACACACACACACACACATAAACAAAACTGAAAGAAATCCAAACATAATATTAAAGATAGTCCTCACATCACAGATGAAGGGAATAAAAGGGGAAGAAAGGAACACTGAAGAAATTAAAGAGGGATTCTAAAAATACCCAAGACAAATTAAAATGAACACACAATGATCCAAAGTCTATGGGACACAGCCAACGCAGTTCACAGGGGAAAGTTATAGTGATACAAGCTTATTCTTAGGAATCAAGAAAAATATCAAATAAACAATCTAACATTACACCTGAAGGAATTAGAAAAAGAAGAAAAAACAAAACTCAAAGCTGTCAGAAAGAAAAATTAAGAAAACTATACCATATGCAATGACATCAAAAAGAATAAGACACCTAGGAATAAACACACCTAAGCAAGTAAAAGACATGTGCTCAGAAATCTATCAGCCATTGGTGAAAGAAGTTGAAGACAACACAAAAAGATGGAAAAATATAGCATGTGCATCGACTGGAAGAATTAATACTGTTAAAATAACCATACTATCAAAGACAATCTACAGATTTAATGCAATCCCTATCAGAATACCAAAGCATTTTCACAGAACTTGAAAAAGTAATTTTAAAATTTGTATAGAAACACAAAGACCCCAAATAGCCAAACAATCTTGAGAAAGAACACAGCTGGAGGCATCACGCACCTTGACTTCAGACGATACTGCAAAGCGACAGTAATCAAAGAGAAAGGTACCAGAGCAAAAAGAGACACAAAGATCACTGGACTAGAATAGAGATCCCAGAAATAAGCCCACACACTTATATTTAATTGATTTATGACAAAGCAGGCAATATGGAGAAAAAACTGTCTCTTCAATAAGTGGTACTGGGAAAACTGGTCAGCTACATGGAAAAGAATAAAATTAGATTATTTTAGCACACCATATATAAAATAAATGCAAAACTGAATAAAGACCTAAATGTAGGACCAGAAACCATAAAACCCCTAGAGGAAAATATAGAACATTCTTCAGCATAAATGATAGCAACAGTTTTAGGTTCAGTCTACTAAGGCAAATGAAACAAAAGCAAAAATAAACAAATGGGACTTCACTAAACTTAAAAGATTTTGCACAGCAAAGGAAACCAAAGACAAAATGAAAAGACAACCTGCTGAGGGAGAGACCATATTTGCACATGATAAGAGGTTAACATCAAAAAAGATGACCAAGCAAGGGTTCATACCTAAACTACAGAAACAGCACATACAACTCAATATCAAAAAAAACACCCAAAATCTTTTTTAAAAAAATGAGAAGACCTAAATAGACATTTTTTTTTCCAAGGAAAAACTACATATAGACAGCCAGAACTCACAAAGATGCTAAACATAGCTAATCGGCAGTAAAATGCAAATCAAAACTATGAGATATATCACCTCAGTCTTGTCAGAATGGCTGTCATCCAAAAGATCACAAATAACAAAGGTTGGTGAGGATGTGGAGAGAGGGAAACTCTTGTACACTCTTGATTTGAATGTGAAGTAGTTCAGCTACTGTGGAAAGCAGAATGGAGGTTCCACAAAAAACGAAAAATAGAACTACCATAATATCCAGCAATTTCACTTTTGGGTATATCAGAAGAAAACAAAAACACTATTTCAAAAAAAAATAACTGCACACCAATGTTCATAACAGTGTTATTTGCCATAGCCAAGATATAGAGTCAAACTAAGTGTTCATCAATAGCTTCGTGGATAAAAAAGATTTTTTATGATGACTTCAGCAAAAAATGAAATTTTGCCATTTGCAAGAACATGGATGGATTTGGAGGGTATTATGCTTAGTAAAATAAACCGCAGAGAAAACAAGCATGGCATGTTATGAGAAAAAAAGCATGGCATGGTATGAGAAAACAAGCATGGTATGTTATCACTTACACGTGGCATCTAAAAAATTGAATACAATAACAACAAAAAAACAGACTCACAGATTAAAGAACAGACTAGTGGTTACCAGCAGGGAGAGATAGGGTGGAGGAGCAAAATAGTGGTAGGAGATTTTGAGGTACAATCCACTATGTATAAAATCAATAATCTACAGTGATGTACTGTATAGCATGGGGAATATAGCCACTCTTTTATAATAACTATAAATGGAGAAGAACCTAAACATTTATGAATCACTATGCTGTACCTCTGAAACTAATATAATAACGTAAATTAACTATAGATCAATAAAATGTAAAGTAAGAAACAATAAAGGGGAGACACAGATTATTAGATAGAAATCAATTAAATAAACACAAGTTTTGGAAATCAAGGAATTAAAAAACAACACGTAAGACACAACATTGGCATTTAAAGTGTACAATCTATTCATTTAAAAGAAATCATTTAAGTGGTAAAAAATGGTACCCATTCTCACAATTTTGTATATCTAGGATAAATTATTATCTACAAAAATATGTTACAAATATTCACTCAAAAAGAAAGAGAAAATTGGGATAAACCCATTTTAGTATCCAAATTTAATATCAAAGTCTCTATGCAAAATTGATTTGAATAAGTTCTGTTAGCCACTTCTAGTTTCTTTGTGATGTAAAATCTTTTAAAGCATAAAAATCAGCCTTTCTACATTATTCCATTAGACATACATAGAAGTTAAAAGAAATGAGAAGACAGAACAATCAACCAGGAAGGTGAATTTACTGAGAAACAGTCATTCGTTCTCCCTTCTCCTTTTCTTTTCCTCCTTTTCCAGGTCTCTTTCGGTTCCGATCAAGAGAAATCTTGAGAGTTCTGAGAATATTTCTTTGAGGGCTTCAAATCACCATACCTACATCCTCTGCCACAACTACACACACGGGAACAAAAATAAACCTCTGCTATCTACTCACGTAGGAGGGATTCATGCAAAATAAACTCCTACATGGAGACCAACAGGTGAGTTTTCTACCTGTTCTTTCTAATGTCCTTCCATTATAGTAAATCCCACACATTATGAGGAAGAAACGGTTATGTGAGCTTTTCCTTGAAGTCAAAAAACTTGCATTCATTTCAAGTACCTGGTGATCATAGGGTACAGCCAGGGAAGGTGCCATCCCCCTTGGGGGGAGGGGCGGTGGATGGGCTCCCACACCCATGCACCTCCTGATGCACAGATTCTGGAGAAACAAAGGGCAGTCACACCGCAGTCAGCCTGTCAGGCTGTCGGGCCACTGGGCAACCCGACCAGCCTGGAAGTGCCCCATCAGTTTGCTGAAAGCAAAACCCTGTCCCCCCTGTGAAGCCAGGCAATTTGGGTCAGAGAGTCAGAGGAGACCGGTAATCAACTCCTCCTCTCTGCTCACCTCCTTGGGGTTACAGCAACCCCATCTCCAAACCCAAATCTGACCCTGGAGTGCCAAACTGGGAGTGGCAGGTGGGCTCTGCCGGTGCTTCAGCGCCCTCTGGAGGTTGTCTGCTCTAATGGCAACTCTCAGTCCTTCCTCCTCCTCCTTCCCTAGTCCTGGGGGCTGCCTTGGCCTCCTGCAGCTGCTGGCCTGAATTCATTCTTCTTTTTTCTCCAATTACAATGAAGTGTCTTACAGAGGTTTGGAATCTCTTGAAGAAGGAAGATATTTTAGCCAATACACCTTAACCGTGAGAAGTTGGTTTCAAGAATGAACCTGAAATACTGTATTTTTCTCCTGATGATTCCAAGGAGAGACAGCTCAAGTTTTCTAAATCATAAGAAAAACCAAGGTAAATATGATATTCTGAGCCAGAGATGAAAAAGCAGTTTTTAGCACCCCCTCCTCATGTCATATGACAGGGATTTAAATCAATCAACTGCCACTGGTTTTTAAATCAAGTGACCCAACTTTAAATCCATCAGCTGCTTCCCTGTAACTCACGTGACTTGGCTTTGAATAGTAACAAATGCAGAGGTATAAAAATGATGTTCTGGGGCTTCCCTGGTGGCGCAGTGGTTGAGAATCTGCCTGCCAATGCAGGGGACACGGGTTCAAGCCCTGGTCTGGGAGGATCCCACATGCCACGGAGCAACTAGGCCCGTGAGCCACAATTACTGAGCCTGCGCGTCTGGAGCCTGTGCTCCGCATCAAGAGAGGCCGCGATAGTGAGAGGCCTGCGCACCGCGATGAAGAGTGGCCCCCGCTTGCCACAACTAGAGAAAGCCCTCGCACAGAAACGAAGACGCAACACAGCCAAAAATAAATAAATAAAAAAAAAAAAAAATGATGTTCTGAACAATAAATGGAAAGACAACATTTTAGAAAGTTTTTTTCCTTTTCGAATGGACCATTCATTGCCTACAGAATAAAGGATTCCCTTGTGGATTTCTTGAACTGTAAACACATACATTGTCTCCGTTGGCTTGATTGACTTAGATTTTGGGTTTTTTTTTGTTGTTGTTGTTGTTAACATCTTTATTGGAGTATAATTGCTTTACCTTGTTGTGTTAGCTTCTGCTGTATAACAAAGTGAATCAACTATTCGTATACATATATCCTCTCCCTCTTGTGTCTCCCTCCCACCTTCCCTATCCCACCCCTCTAGGTGGTCACAAAGCACTGAGCTGATCTCCCTGTGCTATATGCAGCTGCTTACCAATAGCTATCTATTTCACCTTTGGTAGTGTATATATGTCCATGCCACTCTCTCACTACATCCCCGCATACCCTTCCCCCTCCCTGTGTCCTCAGGTCCGTTCTCTACATCTACGTCTTTATTCCTCGGCAGCGACTCCTGCTAGGGACGGATACTTC
This sequence comes from Balaenoptera physalus, assembly GCF_965194825.1. Classification (NCBI taxonomy): domain Eukaryota; kingdom Metazoa; phylum Chordata; class Mammalia; order Artiodactyla; family Balaenopteridae; genus Balaenoptera; species Balaenoptera physalus. The sequence continues at coordinate 335,355 of NW_028126565.1, read as the reverse complement.
CTTTTATGCTCAGGGAAATCCCCTAGTTTGAATATGATTTGAGTTTGATCCTGTGAAACCATCAGAACTTCCCACCAGAGATAAATGAGGAGATTCTGGCCTTTATTAGTATGCATGATGAACACGGGTGTCCTGGCTGTACTTGCCAACCCTCCTATTTTACCCACCTATTTTTATCCACCTTCCTCCCTGTGAGTACCTTTGACCAACCCTGAGTTCAGACTCCTGACCTATTACAGTGACTTTGTCAGCCTTTCTTTAAAAATGGACAGGTAATAAAACGAATTTAACCTAGAAGCAGCAGCTCAGTAAGGGAAATAAAATCATCAGAAGTTATCTAATCACAACCACAGCCATCCAGGGCTCTGTCTTACCTGCTGGGTCATAAGAATGGGACCTTCCTAAACTTGAAGGGCATCCAATCAAATAAGTAAAGGTCTGCTCACCTCTGGCTCTTGGAGGGATTGCTAGGCACTCTACCCAGTGTATACTAACTGCAAAACACTGTCATGGTTGTGAAACACCTATGTTCCAGGAAAGCTTTTTGGGGTGCATGGGGAAGGTTTCTTTTTGACATCAAGCAAAAAATAAATCACCAAGCTCTTTGAGCACAGGGGTTCTTAAGAGGGCAGTAGAAGGAAGGAATGGGCAGAAAAGACGATCTCCAGTGAAGTGAAGGCCGTTTTTCCAAAAGAGTAGGATTTAGTCTCAGTTTAAGGAGAACACTTTTAAATAGCTGGGACAGCTCCAAACTGCAGTTTACGGAACGAGTGCTTCAAAAGAACAGTGCTTTAAAAGTCCTGGCAAGGCAGCAAGAGGATGAAGAGTTGGTTTTGCACAGTTTTGAACACAGGAGTAAGAAGCAGAGGCATCTCTGACTAAAAGGCCCTGAGATCCTATGGCATCAATGGGTCAGTTGCAGGGACAGGGGGTGTGGGGGGCGATATTTCTCTCTCAACGTCTCCCAGGGCAGCCACCCCTCCCGACCCCACCCCCCCACTCCCTTCACCCTTCCTCCCTCCACGGTTGGGTCCCCAGGGACAGCAGTTTTCAAGCTGGAGCCCTCAGGCACCATCTCTGCTGTCTGGATTCTTCCTGGAGCCTGGCATGTTCTGGGACAGGAAGGCGGGTCTGCAAGGCCGCTGCGGTGCAGTCGGACCTGGAGGCCTGGAGGGGAACTGGAGCCCTGAAGCCCACCCACGTCCTTGAAGCCGAGGGTGGAACACATCCTCCCAACAGTACTTCTCAGGGGTCAGCGTGCTCCCCACCCGACTGTGATCCATACTCACTTGAGGCAGCAAGGACTGCCTCTAACTGGCCCCCTCGATTCCGCCTTAAGGGTCCTCGCACATGTGTGATAGCGCAGGCCCCGGATCTCTTTAGTCAGCTGAGGCCAATGCTGCCGGCATCCCTCCAGTCCCATCCCCCAGCCCCTCCCTCTGGGACTGTATCTAATAGAAGAAAGAGCACAGAGGAATTGGCTGAATCAAGGGACCTGGGAGCCTGGGGATGAGTTTGAAGACCGAGAACCTAAGGCGCAATTACATATTATTGGAAACTCTTGTGGAGTGTGTGGGGGGGGGAGGTTAGGAGGCTGAGAGGCTGAGTCGACCTGCTGAGTCCAGCCCCAGGACACCACACAGCCCTGTCCCCCTTTCCCTGCCATCAGACAAGCGGTGCCGCAACTCCAGCCGGGACTCTGCACTTCCCCCTCCCTGATTCTCCAGAAGGGCTGGTGGCCCCCCTCTGAGGGCAGGGGCAAGACAACGGACCAAGTCCCCCTGCACTAAGGCGCTACTGGAATCTCTTCCTGAACAGCAGTGCTGGCTTGGAGCGAACCCGTGCACCGCCAAAGTTGGTCTCGTCCTGCAGCTGAGGGACGCAGGCTTTAAGTCAGCTGCCTTGGCTTTAAATCAATCGGTAGCCCCTTTAAGTCAGGTGACCCGACTTTAAATCACTGTGTGCCCCTCAAGCCTGCCACTTCAAAAGTTGGGAACTTCACTTTGATCCCAGCACCTCACACAGCTGAATGCATACTGTAGTCACCCCCAAGCCTGGCTTAGAGGCAGGATATAAGGTAAGGGGATGGGCTGCACACATGGTGAGGAGGGTGCACTTCATGTACCAGAAGGGTCCAGGTACTCTGGGTACAGCAAGCAGTGCACGATACAGCAGCTCCCTGGCAAAGCTGGTGATGCACAGGGGGAGCAGGCACACCCAGGCACGCAGAGGATCCAGGCCGGGAGCTGGGGCACAGCCAGCCGGGAGGGTGTGAAAGCCGAGGATCAGAGCCTTCTTGAGAAAGGCAGACACTGAGGATGGATGAGAAACAAAGACCAGATGAAACATGGATTTGAAAAGCACACCCTGCTCTTGAAATTGGGGTGGGGTCACCACAGATTTGAGTCTTCTTACGCCCCACGACCTAGTGCTTTGGCATTTGCCCAATTACTTATAAAACGTGACTGATAATATCTAAACCATAGAATACTGCATTTCGAGTGGTTTTGCGTGTTTATGTTTCTATAGTGGAATAATCTTTTCTACAATAAAAATGTACACAATCTGAAATAAATTCAAACCCCTCTTTAAAAAGTACTATATCGGACTTCCCTGGTGGCGTAGTGGTTAAGAATCTGCCTGCCAAGGCAGGGGACATGGGTTCGAGCCCTGGTCAGGGAAGATCCCACATGCCGCGCAGCAGCTAAGCCCATGGGCCACAACTATTGAGCCTGCAGACCACAACTACTGAAACCCGCGTGCCTAGAACCGGTGCTCCACAACAAGCGCAGCAAGAGAAGCCACCGCAATGAGAAGCCCGCGCACCGCAAAAAAGAGTAGCCCCCGCTTGCTGCAACTAGAGAAAGCCTGCGCATAGCAATGAAGACCCAACGCAGCCAAAAAAAAATTAATTAATTAATTAGTTAACTATTTTAAAAAGGTACTATATCCTTCTGTACAGCTTCTCTGGGAAGAACAGAGAGATGGCGTAGGAGAGTGAGAAAGACCAATATTTAGTGCACATCTCTCATGCAGGTGCTCTGCTGGCTCAGATAGATTTATCCCCACTTTACAAAGGAGGAAATAATCTCAGAGAGGTTTAGTAATTTTACCAAAGCCAAACAGCTATGGAGTGGCAGAACCAAGATCTGAACCAAGTCTGTTACCTTCAAAGCCTAAGTCCTCATCACAACAAAACTCAATATTTACATTTCTCGAATTACATTGCAACCTGGGGAGTTCTTGGCACAATCCTGAATAAGAGTGAGAAAGAAAGAAATAGCATTGTTCCTACAGTCAACCCAAATTTTTGGAGCAGCTGCTAGACGCCTGGCCCTTTTTGGGGTTCAGCAGTGATCAAGACAGGAAGAGTCCTGCTCTCATGAACCACGTAGTGGGGAGGAGAGACGGGTGCAACTTGGGTGAGGGATTTCACCTTGCTGGACCTCTGTTTTGTCATCTGGAAAATGGGATGGGTGTTCCTCATTTTCTGGGATTGTCCAGCCCTCACATTCTCTGATTCCATAAGAAGCATTTGTTTTCCTGTTTCTTTAAAACTCATTCAGGCCGTGAGCTGTGATGAATGTTGTTAGCTGCTCCCCAAATCACTCTATTCCCACCCTTTTCCTGTGATCAGGTCTTTCCCGAAACATGACTCACAGTCAGTCAAGTCACAGAACCTAAGGGGCACCCAGCAGAAAAATTCCAACCCTTGCTTCCCAGGAGCTCTGCGGTCTACCTGCCAGGTAAACTTAACTCACCTGGCACAAGGTGGCCATCCCTGGTTTCACATCAGCATGATCTCAGGCACAAACCTCCTTGTTTTTCCATTTTGTCTTTAAGTTACTTGTTGAAACAACTGCACAAATATGACACAGATATAAAATCAGGCATCTTCTGCCCCCAGTGCCTACTAATAAATGATTTTCTGCCACTTTAATGATAAAGATAGAACATTTCAACATTCTGCTACCCTTATTATTTGTCATTTTTGTTGATATTTCTATTGACTACATCTTTCAACATTTTAACAATGGAACATTTATCTAGGGTGTTCCAGACCCAGCCTTTAGTGGTAAAGGTTTTGTTGTTATATTTCTATTGTTTCCTTTAAAAATCATTATCCTATTTAAATGGATTAAGTCAATTCTATAGGCATTTATCTTATGATATTGATGAAATTGATACATAGAGGGCAGTAGTACAAGTTGATTGGACTTGAGAACCTCTATTAGCACAGTTAAGTATAAATATTATCTATATGTAAACCAAAGTACAGGCCGAGTGAGATTCTCTGACTTTTTTCCACTGTCTGCCCCTCAAGCCTGTGAGAAATGGAATAGTTCTTGCCCTATCAGTAAACAAAGGATGTCACAGTCTTCAGCACTTGCAGCCCTCCAATGTGAGCCGGCGGGCCCTGAGGCACTCAGGATATGCAAATACAGAATGCAGGCCCCAGAGAGCTGAGGTGCATATCAAAGGAAGGATTTCAGTGAGACCAGGCAAAGAATAGCGCCGCATTCCTCACCTTGGGAGAGCTGGTTTTCCTTAGTTAACAATCACCTTTGGATGGTCCCCATTACCTGCGCCAGTCCCCTGCCCTGTCCCCTCCCCCCGGTACTTTAGCTCAGGGAGGAAGGAGCGCAGAGGGACTCGGCTGAATACGGGGCCTGCGCGCCTCGGAAGGAGTTTTCAGCCGCTTTCCCCACAGTCGGGAGGAGGGGCGCTGACGCTGCAGCCGGACCCTGCGCCTCCCTTACCCCGTTTCCCCTCAGGACGCTCAGCCGACCCCCTCCCCACGCCCACCAGGCCTCGCGAGCCAGGCCGAGGGCAGGGGCGAGAGGACGGACCGAAGTTCCCGGGGACCAGACGCTGGAGGCCGCTCTTTCTGCACAGCAGCGGCGGGTGGCAGCGAACCCCTGCCCCTCAGAAGCTGGTCTTGTGCTGCCGCCCGGGCACAGGACCAGGCGGAGGGTCGGCGCCCACTTACCCGGCCCGCCGTCCCCGCGACTGTCATGGCTTCGGCCGCCGGGGCACCTCCAGAGCCGGCAGCCTCAGTGAGGTCGCCCTCCCCTCGGGCTCCGGGGCAGTTCCGTGAAGGCGGAGGGAAGAGACCCCGCCCGAGCCGGGAGTTCCAGGTCTGAGGAAACGCGGGCTCTGTTCAGCGCGCAGTGGGTGGGACCGCTCTGCCCCGAGGCCTTCCGGGAGGGAGCGGGGCGGCGGGGGAGGGAGCCGCCAGGAGCGCAGGGCCCCGTCGGGGGTCCTGGAGGGGCGGCCCGGCCTGGGGGCCACGCCCACTGTGGCCGCAGCCCAGGCCTTTTTCCTGGAATCCTACACAAAAACATTAGAAAGATACACAGTCTATAGTAAATACTCACAAATGATTGTTGCTGCTGTGCTCACTATTCTATTAAAGGTGTAAAATCCACAAAACACTTTAAGTTCAAAATTAAATATGAATTTTTACCTTTCTAATTATGTCTCTGATATTCACAGTTGTGGTTAATGAATCAGAGACTGTGGCATCACTAGTTAAAAATGAGCTTGTTAAAAAAATAGAACTCAGGCCCACCGGACCTACTGAATCACAATCTGCACGTTTACAATCTCCCCAGTGTACTCGTGTACCCATGAATAGTTGAAAGGTACATTTCTACCTCGACAGGTCTTTTCTCTATGAGAAATACACACATTTTATCCAGTTTGATATAAATAAAACACTCAAAAATGCATATGCCTGTGTTGAAACCATCATTTTATCATTTCTTTTCCAGACAAGTATAGTCTCTATACTGGTTTTGTGGATCACATGCCATACTCTTTTCTTGTAGTTAGAAATAAGGTAGAGAAAGTTACTTTGTAAAAAATATATATATATGTATTAGTGGAGAATTGAAGACACTCTTCTAAATTAAAACCTTCCCTTAACTTGCTGTTTTCTTCTTGGGTCATATTATGAACTCTTCCAGTGGCCACATGGCATGTGTACGTTGAATTTCAGGGACTGCTGACATCCCAGGATGTGGCCATAGATTTCTGTCAAGAGGAGTGAGAATGCCTGGAGCAAGATCAACGGGAATTGTACAGGGATGTGATGTTAGACAAGTATAGGAACCTGCTCTCCTTGGGTGAGGATACCTTCCTTCCAGAATTCCTTATCCAACCACAGGGTTTGGAGTCCTTCATTTGTAGAATGTCTCCTGGAATCTTCTGCTTCCTACAATAGGGTTTCAGATTGCAACGTTTCAGGAAAGATTGGGAGTTTGTGGGTATAATTTTTCTTATTCTTTTAAAATTGCAGCCTCCCTTTTAATATACTTTGTAACTGCTTGGGATGTGTCTATATGAACTGTGTACTATATGCTTCTGTTATAGTCCTTACAATATTTTATTGTCTTATTTTCTCTAACAATTTTCCATGGATTCTTTGGGCTTAAGGTATATTAAAAGGGAGACTGCGAATCTGGGACTTCCCTGGTGATGCAGTGATTAAGAATTCGCCTGCCAATGCAGGGGACCCGGTTCGATCCCCGGTCCGGGAAGATCTCACGTGCCACGGAACAACTAAGCCAGTGGGCCACAACTACTGAGTCTGCACGCCGCAACTACTGAAGCCGGTGTGTCTTGAGCCCGTGCGCCATTTATCTTTTGGAGAATAAAACCACTTCTGAGTGATTAAAATTTAGGCCAGCTAGTCAAAATGCTTTATCACCTGTTCTTCTAAAACACTGGTCAATGGAACAAGTTTTACTAGGGATAACAGTGTAATTGTATTCTGGAGTTCATATGGGCAATATGGTTTATGACCTTGATGCTGGATCACGACCTTTCAACGGTATAACTGCTATTAATTGTCTGTTTGTTCAACGATTAAAGTCTCACGTGATCTGAGTTCAGACTGGAGTCATCCTGGTTGGTTTCTGTCTATTGCAGATTTCTTCCAGTATGAAAGGACAAGAGCAATACGGCTTACTTTACAAAATGTCTTCAAACTAAATGATGATATAATCTACATTCAATTAATTTATACATACCCTACTGTAGAACAGGGTTCGTTATGCTGGCAGTGCCCGGTAATTATGTAAAACTGAAACTTTTTCTGCACTGGTTCAAGTCCTCTTCCTAAGAATATGTTTATAATCAGCATTCTTTCACAAATTACCCAATTTAATTCACCATAGCATTCCTCATATTAACTAAATGGAAAATCCTAGGCTATATACATATCCAGAAAGGGCCAAAAATCATCAGCCCCCATGGATGTTTACAACCCATTGCTGAGGCATTCAAATTACTTATTAAAGAACCACTATGTCCATCAACATCATCAATTTATATATTATTGCCCCAATGCTAGCCTTAACCCTGGCTCTCACAACATGAATTCCTGTTCCCATATCTTATCCACTAATTAATATAAATGTAGGCATATTATTTCTATTAGCCATATCACACCTAGCCATTTATTCCATCCTCAGATCTGGATGAACTTCACATTCAAAATACTCACTCACTGGAGCTCTAGGAACAATAGCGCAGACGATCATCTCATATGAAGTAATGTAGCAGTTATTCTATTCTCAGTCTTACTGGTAAAGGGATCATTTACACTTTCAACAGTAATTATTACACAAGAACACCTAGGACTAATTTTCTCCTGACCCCTACCCAGTATTTGATTATCTCCGCAGTAGCAGAAATCCAGTGAAGCTCCACTTGATTTAACGGAAGTAGAATCAAAACCTGTACATGTCTTCAATGTACAAAATGTAGCAGGCCCATTCACCCCGTCCTTCCCAGAGAATAAGTCAATTTCCCTATAATAAACATTTCCACAGCAATCTATTTTTGGGAGCATTCGACAATCCCTAGGTGCCAGAATTATAGATTCTTTCATCTTGTAAATATAGTTTTTTTTTAAAAATAATTTTTATACTTTTACCACCTTTAAACAAAATGTACTCCATTGCTGTGGAATATTCCTTCATAGGAGCGTGCATGGTTCATTTCTGCATCCGTCTGTGATGGCCTTCAGGTTCCTTCAGGTTTGGCTCCTGTGGCTGCAAGTCCATGTCCGTGTGTCCTGGTGCAGGCCTGCTGGGTTTGTGTTCAACTGGGAGGAGCACTGTGGGTCTCTGTGCACGGACATCGCTATCTGAGGCCCGATTGCTTCAGAAGTGGTTGCATCTCCCCGTTGCGTACCAGGCTTTCCATTGCTCCACATCCTGCTGATATTTGATACTATGTCTTTCATGTCTGCCATTCTGGTAGGTGTATGCACAGTATTTTGCTTATGGCTTTAATCCCTCTGTTGTTAGTGAAGTTGTGCATCTTGTGGTATTCATGGACTACTTTCTGTTGTTTTTTAAAAAGTTTTAAAAATTGTGGTCTGGTACACATAACATAAAATGTACTATCTTAACCATTTTTAAGTGCACATTTCAGGGTCAGGAAGTAATTCACACTGTTGTGCAAACCTGACCACCATCATCCTCCAGAACTTTTTCATCTTGCAAAATTGAAACAGTCTCCATTAAACACTCACTCCCCATGGTCCCTCCCTCAGCCTCTGGCACTCAACATCCTACTTTATGTCTCTATATTTCCGACTGCTCCAGGGGCCTTGTATGAGTGGATCAAGCACTGTTTGTTTTTTTGTGTCTAGCTTACATCACTGAGCATAATGCCCACAAGGTTCATCCCTGCTGCATCCTGTGTCAGAATTGACTTCCTTTTTAGGCTGAATAGCATTCCCTTGTATTGATGGACCGTGTTTTTCTTCTCCATTCATCCATTAGTGGACACATGTAATAGCTACATTCATTTCTACTGTCATAATATTTGTGGAATAAAATCAGAAAGTCCTATGAATCAAAAGTCATTTGCCATTAACTTTTTTCTTAAACTTTTTGTTGTGGAAAACATCAAGGCTAAGAAAAGGGAAAAAGACATGTCAGCTTCACTTGTGTTCAGGAATTAATGCTTTACGGATTCACTTTATTCCCTGTGTGTGTGCTATGCGTGTGCGTGTGCCTGTTTGCATACATATGCTGTGCATGTGCATAGGTATGTGAACTTGCACACATTAGTGTGTGCATGGGCATATGGGTGCATGTGTGTTCACATGCTAGTGTGTGAATATATTTGTGCTGTGCACGTGCATATGTTTGTGTGTGTGCTGTGCCTGCCTGTGTGCACACCTGTGTGTTTGCTGGAACCACTTGCAAGTTGGCTGCAGACTGAATTGTGCCCCAGATATATCCGCACGCAGCTGCTGTAACAATCCTGCGTAGCCACGTAAAGGTCACAGATCTCAGGGATTTAAATGGATCGAGCAGGATATCCTGACACAGAGTTTGTCTTCCAATGACTGTCACTGTCTCAGTAACATCCTTCACACCTTCTTTAAGCCCCATTCAGGGTCCAGTTTAGACTCCCATTACATTCAGTCACTTGTCCCAGGTCCCCTAAAGCAACAATGTCACCGTTGGAGAGCCCGGCCAAGGCTGGGGGTGCCCCTCCCGTTGGCCTGGCCTCCAGGCCCTGCCCTTGGCTCCTGTTTCCTCATATCTCAGCCAGGCCCCGACTTGGATGGGGCCGCCACCTCTTTCCTCACAGGGTCCCATCGCCCAGTCAAGGGGGTTCATTCTCCCCAAACACAGCATCAGGAGTCGGGGGCTGACAGTCCCCACTGGGTCTCCTTCATGTGAGACCCTGTGCTGTTGAAAGAGCAGGCACCCTGCCCTCGGGGGTGGGGGACTGGGGGGCGACATGCGGCCCACGATGGGCAGGCGGGTCTCCGGGTGGGGCGAGCCAGTGTGCAAGGAGTTCCGCGGTGGGTTCTCCTCTCCAACGGCTTCTGTGCCCCTCCCTCTCCCCGTGCCTCCCCTCGAAGACAGCGCGGTGCCGGGACGGGAACCATGGGAGCCGTCAGCCACCGCCCCCTCTACACACACGCACACGCACACGCACACGCTGCAGGGAAGCAGGACCTGAGTGCAGGGCTCTCAGCGGCCCTGAGCGCCCCGCCCGGAATCGGCCCGCCGAATGGACAGACCGGATCTCCCGGCCCGGACCATGCAGGACTCTCCTGCCTGGGCTTCCAGTGTGGCCGCCTCCTTCTGGAAGCCTGGGAGGCTGGAATCAGGCCACTTCTTGTCTGTCCTGGCATCAGACTGGGCTGCACTCTAAGAAGTTCGTGGCTCGCCCGTGGATCCTGACCATCAGGTGGCCAGAGAAATTGGGAACATTTCTGTTTTGCCTGTTGAAATGTTTAATGACAAAGATTTTGTTCAGTTTACTGATGTGGGTGTCCAAAGATAAGAGACCCATGTGTGTGATCTGTACCTCCTATGAGATCAGCCCTAAGCTAGTTTAAACATGATCAAGTTGTGTCTACATGGTAGATTTAGACCTCTGCATGTCCTGTCTACTGATTATGTTTAGAGCTGACCATGTGTTGTCTACAATAAGAAGATTTAGACCTGACCATGTTCTGTGTACGCTAGGACTATGGGGACCTGGGTAGAGACCCGGCCTGGCCTCAGTACTGGGAAGCTCCGTGCCTGCATCTGAATGTCAGTGCTTAGATGTCTGGGGTCTGGAGCTGAGGTGGGCTTGTCTACGTAACAGCCTCTCTTCTGAGTGTGGTGACCTGGTCCTCCCAAGGGTCAGTGCTATGGTCGGGGCCTTAGTCTTAATCCCTGCAAGGTTCACCTTCCCTGGGGCTCGTGGAGAATCCTCAGGAGGACTACCTGGCAATAATTCCAATTTACCAGCACGTGCATGGTGCATAGGGAAGCAGGTTTAGCTGCTGAATTGATTGCAGGGCACGCAGATCGGGCAAAAGGCCGATGGGTGACAGCTGAGGCTGCTGCTGAGCTCTCCCTCCAGTCTACCGTCCCTACTCAGCAGAGTCCAGAGCTGCCCCTCGGCTTTCAGCCCTGCTGTCCTGTGAGTTTTCTCAACATGTAAGTGAGACGAGAAAGGACTGAGCATGCCAGCACCAGGGTCGTGTGTTCAACTCTAGTATGAAAGCTGTAAAAACAGTTAAAATCACACAGAACCAAAGTGAGAAGAGGAGGACTCCTCTGGGACAAGTGTGGGGAAAGGAGACCCACCTGACACTTTTTCCCATCCCAGGAGGTCCCAGGGACCCAGCTTGTTTCCACATTGGGGAAGCCCTCTGCAGAGCCATGGTGTCCTGACCAAGGGGACGTGTGACCCCAGGTGCAGGGTCTGGGGAGGTGAGGTCACCCTGGGACTGTGGACATGTGACCCAGGTGGAGGGGTCTGGGGAGGTGGGTCACCCTGGTGAGTGTGGATGTGTGGCCCCAGGTATAGGGTGAGGGGACTGTGTGGGTCTCACCATACCTGCATGGGTCAGGATCACATGGATGGGGAGACCGCATATGCGCTCTTTGCCTGCAGTGTGTCCTGTCCCCTTTGAGATTTCCAACCTCTGCATTAAGGGTGTTGTCCTGATTAACCTGTGGTTCCTTTTCTTCTCTTCATCTTGTCACAATCATATGAGGTCAGGCATGTTTGAGTGGGTTGCTGCTCTGTGTTCCAGTGAGTGACAACACTTGGTGGTATCGTTTTAAGACTATAGCATATCATGTGTCTAATCCATGGGGGTCACCACTGCCTGGGACCCCCTGGACAGAGGTCAGGTGAGCACAGACTAGCCCCCCCTAAGAATGGTCTCCTACGTGCTCTGTGAGGGTACCGTGATGGCCCCTAAGGTAGGGGACTGTGTCTGGGCCTCCGACATTTGTGATGAAGGGGAGTCGAAATGGAATCTCAATTAACAAGACATTATTTTAAGAATTTATTTTAAGTGAAATAAAACACACGTCACATACCCTTTACCATCATCACCATTTTAAGTGCACGTTTCTGAGGCATCAGATAGATTCACTTTCTCGTGGAGCCATCACCACCATCCCTAGAACTTTTCCTCTTGCAAAACCAAAATTGCACAACCATGAAAGTCTCATTCCCCATTCCCTCCCACTGCCCCTGGCACCGATATCCACTTCAGTCCCTGAGTTGTCGACTCCAGGGCACCCACTGGAGTGCAATCCTGCAGTGTTTGCTGACGGGTCATTTTGGAAGAGCTGACTTTCAGTCTGAAGCCTGTTTTCATCTGAAGAATCTGCCTTTAAGGAGAGGGTGTATGAGGAAGGGGGTGTATGCGGGACAAAGGTGTCCAGGGTGCAGGTGAGCCAGGACCTGACCAGCTGCCTTTTGGGTCCTCTGGTCCCATCTCTTGGTCTGTGCCTCATCTGCATCATCACTGTCCCCGCTGGCACTGCTGGGGTGTTGTTGTCTGAGTGAGATTCCCCTGGTGCCCCTGCTCTCCTCCCCTCCTCCTGCTGGTTGCGGAGGGAACTGCTTGCTGTGTGGTCTCTACTCCTGAGGCACGAAGGACCCTGTAGCATGGACCTGCAGAGTGTGGGGTGTGGTCCCAAGAGCATGGGGCCCACTTAGGACACGACATCGGGGCGTGACAAGTGCTAGGGCTGCCTCATCACTGACAGGGAATGTTGCCCAGATCCTGCTCCAGAGGGCGTGGTGGGTGGCCTGGGACCCTAGAGGCCCCATTCCTATACTGGAGCTTGGAGAGTGCATACCCATGGGCTCCAGATTCACCCCATATCTCAGCCATATCCCTCTGTCCTGTCTTTGAACTCAGGAAAACGAGCTCTCTTGTCCACAACATAGGCCTGGTCCTGTTGATATTAGGATTCTTCAAGTTAGGCGTCCTGGGATAGCAGCTCCTTTTAGGCCTGAGAAGGAACAACTCCGGAGTGTACAACAATTTCAGATGAAACTAATATTCAATGACTATCCCTAACTACTCGGTTGTTGACTTCTATTAGTCATTATTCTCCTGGTTTTAGCTCTGATGTGGGGATTACACAGGAGTCAACATTTAAATCTTCGTAATCTGTGTATTTGTAGCTTCAGTATCATTACTGACCCATAGATTTTTATGGTTTGGGAAGAGTTATTGATTTCATGTATCATGTAAAGGATTCACAATGATGATAGGGCAATTAAGATTACAATAATAGCTAGTAAATTGTTCACATTTTCTCTACCTGTGCATCTATTGTATGCATATGAGTTTAGATATCAATATTAGTGAAATGATATAGAGGACTAGAGAACTTATTTTAAAAATCACTATTAATGTGTGATGAAGAAAATGTAAAAGTTCTTCCATAATCGGTGATGTTGTATCTTGAGAGCCTAGATGAAATTGATATGCCTTAGTGATATACAGGATTTTAGCCTATCATTTAACTTTGACAAAGCTACATCACTTTTTACTTTTATCTCATTTATTGAGGAAGACATAATTGTTATGGTGTTGGCTTGAAACTGGTTGAAAAGGACTTGAGTCCTTCCTTATTTTACATTTACATAGGTAGGATCTTGAAACATAGGATATGGTGGAGGACATCCGTGTAACCATTCTAGGTTAGGAGTAGCAATTTCCACTACTAAGACTTCTTGTTTAGACACAAATGCTTTTCAAAGTATGAAGATTATTACCATTACCGCTGCTAATGAGATGAATGAGCCTAAAGACAAAATATTTCATGTTGTGTGTGCCTCAGGGTACTCAGACTAACGTAGTGACATCCCTGAGAGGCCACGAAAGTGCTGCAGGAAGTCATATTTACTACTACAAATATACTTGTGAAGTGAATTTTTGCTCATGCTGAGTTAACTCTATAACCTGAGAATAGTGGGAATCAGTGTAGGAAGCCTCCTATAATAGTGAAGACTGCTCCCATGGACATTAGGTCATGGAAGTGTGCTACTACATAGTCTGTATCCTGGAGGACAATGTCTGGGGATGATTTGGCTAAGATGATTCCTGTCCAACCACCTACTGTAAAAAGAAAAACTAAAGCCTAAAACTCATAATATAGTGGGAGGTCATATAGTATTACCTCCGTGAACAGTTGCTAACCAGGGACTTCCCTGGTGACGCAGTGGTTAAGAATTCGCCTGCCAATGCAGGGGACACGGGTTCGAGCCCTTGTCTGGGAAGATTCCACATGCCGCGGAGCAAAAAGCCCGTGTGCCACAACTACTGAGCCTGTCCTCTAGAGCCCGCAAGCCACAACTACTGAAGCCCACGCGCCTAGAGGCCGTGCTCTGCAACAAGAGAAGCCACTGCAATGAAAGGGCCGCACACCGCAACGAAGAGTAGCTGCCGCTCACCGCAACCAGAGAAAGCCCATGCGCAGCAACCAAGACCCAACTCAGCCAAAAAAAAAAAAGAAAAGAAAAGAAAAAGAAAAATTAAGTAAAGAGTTTCTAATCAGCTAGATACTTTTACTCCTGTAGGGATAGAAGTAATTACGGTAGCTGATGCAAAGTATGCTCCTGAGTCCACAGCTATCCCTAAGGTAAACATATGATGGGCCCACAAGAGAACTCCTAAAAAACCAGTGGACGTGACTCATACTATTCCCAGATAGCTGAGAGGCAATTTTTGTCCTAAATAGTATGTAATGATATGTTAGTTTATAACAAACCCTGTTAGGCCATGAATACAGACTTCAGGGTGAGCAAAGTATCAAAAGAGGTGTTGGTATAGGATTCGGTCTCCTCCTGCAGGGTCAAAGAAAGTAGTGTTTAGATTTCTATCTCTTAACAGCATGGCAATTCTGGCTGCTTGGACTGAGATTGGTAATTATAGTAATATGGCTATAGTTGGGGAAGATTAAACAAATAATGGTGTTTGGTATTGGGATATGACTGCTGGTTTTGTATTAAAGACTATAGTAATAAAAGTAATAATACCAAGAATTGAGGAGACACCTGCTAAATGTAAGGAGAAAAGAGTTAGGTCGACAGAGGCTACTGCATGGGCCAGATTGCAGGCTAGAGCTGAATACACGGTTCCACTGGTACCAGAACCAGCTTCTACTATTGGTGATATGAGTAAGAGTAAGAATGATGGGGGAAGTAGTCAAAAGTTTATATGATTTATTGGGGGAAATGCTACTTCAGGTGTCCGAGTTATTAGTGGCCCAAGTCAGTTTTCAAAGCCTGCAATCATAACGGGTACAGCTATAAAGAAAATTATTACAAGTGCAGGGACTGTTATGACAACCTTACAGATCTGGGCATCTCCAAGTAGCGGTCCAGGTCAGCATAGCTCAGCCTGGATTAATATAATTAAGGTGCTGCCTGCTACTCCAGCTCAAGCACCAAATACTGAATATAAAATGCCGATATCTTTGTGATTTGTTGAAAATAATCAGCAGTGTATGAACAGAGGTAAAATGACTGAGTTAGCATTAGACTGTAAATCTAAAGACAGAGATTGAGCCCTCTTTCTGGCAAACCCTGTGGTGAATCAACAAATTGAATTGTCACTTCAGAGAAGCAGCTTCAATTCTGCCAGTGATTTTCCTGCCTTTTTTTTTTTCTTTTTTTCTATCTCAAATGAAGGAGAAGTAGACTGAAGCCAGTTGACTAGAGGATTTGCCTGTTAACTAAAGTTTCCTGGGGTTAAAACTCATCAATCTCGTAAAGATTTGGCTTCAATACAGTGTTTGCTTTACATTCAATTGATGTAGAATAAAGTCTTGCAATCCTTATTTTTAGGAATTAAGTAAATTTCACTTGTTTAGGTTTTTGAAAGCTCTTGGTCTGAACTAACCTAAATTCCTAGTACAGCACCGATAGAATGGGTGTTGTGTGTAGTAATCGTGTGGGTATTATGATTGGTAATGATAGGAAGGTTATTGCTTTGTATGTTCAAATTGTTTTGTGTTTGTGTTGTTTAATGAAGGGAATATAGTTAGTGATGTGGAGTATGTTAGCTGCAAGTAGACATATATGCTGAGGACTGCTATGATGGCTATTAGTGTTGGTAGAATGATGTTGTCGTTTTGTTATCTCTTGGATAATTATTCATTTGGGTAGAAAGCCTGATAGTGATGGGCGATGTCCTAATGATACTATAATGGTGAGGAAAATGATTGTGATGGGAGGTGTTTTATCTCATGTGTGTGATAATGATACTCTTGTAGTACATGATCTGGGCATAAATAAGAAGAAGATAGTGTTGTTATGATATAAATTAGTATGTTTAGGATTGTTATAATCTGAATATACATTATAATAGCTGTTATTCATCCTATATGGGCCATTGATGAGGAGGGTGTAATATTTTCCAGGTGAGTATGGCGAAGTCTGCCTCAGCCTCCAGCTATGATTTATAATATCACTATGATTAATAGTATATTTAGGTTGATGGATGGTGACATGTGGTATAAAACTGATAGGGGTGCAAATTTGTCATGTTGATAGCATCAGGTCCGCTGTTCATGGGATGCCTCGTGTGACTTCAGGCACTCAGAAGTGAAATGGGGAAAGTCCTACTTTTGTGACAAGGGCGATTGTCATGAGGGTGGATGCTGCTGTATTAAAGATTCTTGTTATTCATTGTGCTCTTTGACCAGAGTATATTAGATTAATGATAATAGCCTTTATAAGTAGTATTGATGTGGTGGACTGTTTTAGGAAATATTTGTTGGATGCTTCTGTAGCTTATGGGTTCATGTTTTTTATTAGAATGGGGATACCATTAACCAGTGTGAGCTTGTTATACAATTATATTTCCTGAGAAAATGATCAGTAGAATGATGGTAAAAACAATGAGAGTTTATTAGCACAGGAAGGATATACAAAAATATTTTGGGGGTATGGGCCTGAAGCTTACTTAGAGAACTTTACTATATAGCATGTGGTGTAATGTGGTAGGTAGCATGGAGAATGTAAAATTATTAGGAAGAATTCAATTCCAGGAATAAGAGCATTGAAACCTCTGTGATTTACTCTATCAAAGTAACTCTTTTGTCAGACATATTTCTTAAATTTGTGGTGGGTTGCCTGGTATGATGACAAGTAGTGAAAACTCTCATATACATAGGGTTAATGTTAGTCGTAAAAAAACTTTTCATAAGAGATGTATGCCTTGATCATATCAAAATTGTAGGTAGGAGGCTCAAATTCATAGAAAGGAGATTGTTAGATGTGTTTTAATGATGACTTGGGCTGTATATAATTCTGGCACCTAGGGATTGTCGAATGCTCCTAAAAATAGATTGCTGTGGAAATGTTTATTACAGGGAAATTGACATATTCTCTAGGAGGGACGGGGTGAATGGGCCTGCTACATTTTCTACATTGAAGACATATACGGGTTTTGATGCTACTTCCGTTAAATCAAGTGGGGCTTCATTGGATTTCTCCTACTGCGGAGATAATCAAATTCTGGGTAGGGGTCAGGAGAAAATTAGTCATAGGTGTTCTTGTGCAATAATTACTGTTGAAAGTGTAAATGATCCATTTATCAGTAAGACTGAGAATAGAATAACTGCTACATTACTTCATATGAGATGATTGTCTGTGCTATTGTTCCTAGAGCTCCAGTGAGTGAGTATTTTGAATGTGAAGTTCATCCAGATCTGAGGATGGAATAAATGGCTAGGTGTGATATGGCTAACAGAAATAATATGCCTACATTTATATTAATTAGTGCATAAGATATGGGAAGAGGAATTCATGTTGTGAGAGCCAGGGTTAAGGCTAGCATTGGGGTTAAGGCTAGCAAGAGAAGCCACCGCAATGAGAAGCCCGCGCACCGCAACAAAGAGTAGCCCCCGCTTGCCGCAACTAGAGAAAGCCTGCCCATAGCAACGAAGACCCAACGCAGCCAAAAACAAATTAATTAATTAATTAGTTAACTATTTTAAACAAAAGTACTATATCCTTCTGTACAGCTTCTCTGGGAAGAACAGAGAGATGGCGTAGGAGAGTGAGAAAGACCAATATTTAGTGCACATCTCTCATGCAGGTGCTCTGCTGGCTCAGATAGATTTATCCCCACTTTACAAAGGAGGAAATAATCTCAGAGAGGTTTAGTAATTTTACCAAAGCCAAACAGCTATGGAGTGGCAGAACCAAGATCTGAACCAAGTCTGTTACCTTCAAAGCCTAAGTCCTCATCACAACAAAACTCAATATTTACATTTCTCGAATTACATTGCAACCTGGGGAGTTCTTGGCACAATCCTGAATAAGAGTGAGAAAGAAAGAAATAGCATTGTTCCTACAGTCAACCCAAATTTTTGGAGCAGCTGCTAGACGCCTGGCCCTTTTTGGGGTTCAGCAGTGATCAAGACAGGAAGAGTCCTGCTCTCATGAACCACGTAGTGGGGAGGAGAGACGGGTGCAACTTGGGTGAGGGATTTCACCTTGCTGGACCTCTGTTTTGTCAACTGGAAAATGGGATGGGTGTTCCTCATTTTCTGGGATTGTCCAGCCCTCACATTCTCTGATTCCATAAGAAGCATTTGTTTTCCTGTTTCTTTAAAACTCATTCAGGCCGTGAGCTGTGATGAATGTTGTTAGCTGCTCCCCAAATCACTCTATTCCCACCCTTTTCCTGTGATCAGGTCTTTCCCGAAACATGACTCACAGTCAGTCAAGTCACAGAACCTAAGGGGCACCCAGCAGAAAAATTCCAACCCTTGCTTCCCAGGAGCTCTGCGGTCTACCTGCCAGGTAAACTTAACTCACCTGGCACAAGGTGGCCATCCCTGGTTTCACATCAGCATGATCTCAGGCACAAACCTCCTTGTTTTTCCATTTTGTCTTTAAGTTACTTGTTGAAACAACTGCACAAATATGACACAGATATAAAATCAGGCATCTTCTGCCCCCAGTGCCTACTAATAAATGATTTTCTGCCACTTTAATGATAAAGATAGAACATTTCAACATTCTGCTACCCTTATTATTTGTCATTTTTGTTGATATTTCTATTGACTACATCTTTCAACATTTTAACAATGGAACATTTATCTAGGGTGTTCCAGACCCAGCCTTTAGTGGTAAAGGTTTTGTTGTTATATTTCTATTGTTTCCTTTAAAAATCATTATCCTATTTAAATGGATTAAGTCAATTCTATAGGCATTTATCTTATGATATTGATGAAATTGATACATAGAGGGCAGTAGTACAAGTTGATTGGACTTGAGAACCTCTATTAGCACAGTTAAGTATAAATATTATCTATATGTAAACCAAAGTACAGGCCGAGTGAGATTCTCTGACTTTTTTCCACTGTCTGCCCCTCAAGCCTGTGAGAAATGGAATAGTTCTTGCCCTATCAGTAAACAAAGGATGTCACAGTCTTCAGCACTTGCAGCCCTCCAATGTGAGCCGGCGGGCCCTGAGGCACTCAGGATATGCAAATACAGAATGCAGGCCCCAGAGAGCTGAGGTGCATATCAAAGGAAGGATTTCAGTGAGACCAGGCAAAGAAAAGCGCCGCATTCCTCACCTTGGGAGAGCTGGTTTTCCTTAGTTAACAATCACCTTTGGATGGTCCCCATTACCTGCGCCAGTCCCCTGCCCTGTCCCCTCCCCCCGGTACTTTAGCTCAGGGAGGAAGGAGCGCAGAGGGACTCGGCTGAATACGGGGCCTGCGCGCCTCGGAAGGAGTTTTCAGCCGCTTTCCCCACAGTCGGGAGGAGGGGCGCTGACGCTGCAGCCGGACCCTGCGCCTCCCTTACCCCGTTTCCCCTCAGGACGCTCAGCCGACCCCCTCCCCACGCCCACCAGGCCTCGCGAGCCAGGCCGAGGGCAGGGGCGAGAGGACGGACCGAAGTTCCCGGGGACCAGACGCTGGAGGCCGCTCTTTCTGCACAGCAGCGGCGGGTGGCAGCGAACCCCTGCCCCTCAGAAGCTGGTCTTGTGCTGCCGCCCGGGCACCGGACCAGGCGGAGGGTCGGCGCCCACTTACCCGGCCCGCCGACCCCGCGACTGTCATGGCTTCGGCCGCCGGGGCACCTCCAGAGCCGGCAGCCTCAGTGAGGTCGCCCTCCCCTCGGGCTCCGGGGCAGTTCCGTGAAGGCGGAGGGAAGAGACCCCGCCCGAGCCGGGAGTTCCAGGTCTGAGGAAACGCGGGCTCTGTTCAGCGCGCAGTGGGTGGGACCGCTCTGCCCCGAGGCCTTCCGGGAGGGAGCGGGGCGGCGGGGGAGGGAGCCGCCAGGAGCGCAGGGCCCCGTCGGGGGTCCTGGAGGGGCGGCCCGGCC
This sequence comes from Balaenoptera physalus, assembly GCF_965194825.1. Classification (NCBI taxonomy): domain Eukaryota; kingdom Metazoa; phylum Chordata; class Mammalia; order Artiodactyla; family Balaenopteridae; genus Balaenoptera; species Balaenoptera physalus. The sequence continues at coordinate 315,216 of NW_028126565.1, read as the reverse complement.
TGGGGGCCACGCCCACTGTGTCCGCAGCCCAGGCCTTTTTCCTGGAATCCTACACAAAAACATTAGAAAGATACACAGTCTATAGTAAATACTCACAAATGATTGTTGCTGCTGTGCTCACTATTCTATTAAAGGTGTAAAATCCACAAAACACTTTAAGTTCAAAATTAAATATGAATTTTTACCTTTCTAATTATGTCTCTGATATTCACAGTTGTGGTTAATGAATCAGAGACTGTGGCATCACTAGTTAAAAATGAGCTTGTTAAAAAAATAGAACTCAGGCCCACCGGACCTACTGAATCACAATCTGCACGTTTACAATCTCCCCAGTGTACTCGTGTACCCATGAATAGTTGAAAGGTACATTTCTACCTCGACAGGTCTTTTCTCTATGAGAAATACACACATTTTATCCAGTTTGATATAAATAAAACACTCAAAAATGCATATGCCTGTGTTGAAACCATCATTTTATCATTTCTTTTCCAGACAAGTATAGTCTCTATACTGGTTTTGTGGATCACATGCCATACTCTTTTCTTGTAGTTAGAAATAAGGTAGAGAAAGTTACTTTGTAAAAAAAATATATATATGTATTAGTGGAGAATTGAAGACACTCTTCTAAATTAAAACCTTCCCTTAACTTGCTGTTTTCTTCTTGGGTCATATTATGAACTCTTCCAGTGGCCACATGGCATGTGTACGTTGAATTTCAGGGACTGCTGACATCCCAGGATGTGGCCATAGATTTCTGTCAAGAGGAGTGAGAATGCCTGGAGCAAGATCAACGGGAATTGTACAGGGATGTGATGTTAGACAAGTATAGGAACCTGCTGTCCTTGGGTGAGGATACCTTCCTTCCAGAATTCCTTATCCAACCACAGGGTTTGGAGTCCTTCATTTGTAGAATGTCTCCTGGAATCTTCTGCTTCCTACAATAGGGGTTCAGATTGCAACGTTTCAGGAAAGATTGGGAGTTTGTGGGTGAAAGTTTTCTTATTCTTTTAAAATTGCAGCCTCCCTTTTAATATACTTTGTAACTGCTTGGGGTGTGTCTATATGAACTGTATACTATATGCTTCTGTTATAGTCCTTACAATATTTTATTGCCTTATTTTCTCTAACAATTTTCCATGGATTCTTTGGGCTTAAGGTATATTAAAAGGGAGACTGCGAATCTGGGACTTCCCTGGTGATGCAGTGATTAAGAATTCGCCTGCCAATGCAGGGGACCCGGTTCGATCCCCGGTCCGGGAATATCTCACGTGCCACGGAACAACTAAGCCAGTGGGCCACAACTACTGAGTCTGCACGCCGCAACTACTGAAGCCGGTGTGTCTTGAGCCCGTGCGCCATTTATCTTTTGGAGAATAAAACCACTTCTGAGTGATTAAAATTTAGGCCAGCTAGTCAAAATGCTTTATCACCTGTTCTTCTAAAACACTGGTCAATGGAACAAGTTTTACTAGGGATAACAGTGTAATTGTATTCTGGAGTTCATATGGGCAATATGGTTTATGACCTTGATGCTGGATCACGACCTTTCAACGGTATAACTGCTATTAATTGTCTGTTTGTTCAACGATTAAAGTCTCACGTGATCTGAGTTCAGACTGGAGTCATCCTGGTTGGTTTCTGTCTATTGCAGATTTCTTCCAGTATGAAAGGACAAGAGCAATACGGCTTACTTTACAAAATGTCTTCAAACTAAATGATGATATAATCTACATTCAATTAATTTATACATACCCTACTGTAGAACAGGGTTCGTTATGCTGGCAGTGCCCGGTAATTATGTAAAACTGAAACTTTTTCTGCACTGGTTCAAGTCCTCTTCCTAAGAATATGTTTATAATCAGCATTCTTTCACAAATTACCCAATTTAATTCACCATAGCATTCCTCATATTAACTAAATGGAAAATCCTAGGCTATATACATATCCAGAAAGGGCCAAAAATCATCAGCCCCCATGGATGTTTACAACCCATTGCTGAGGCATTCAAATTACTTATTAAAGAACCACTATGTCCATCAACATCATCAATTTATATATTATTGCCCCAATGCTAGCCTTAACCCTGGCTCTCACAACATGAATTCCTGTTCCCATATCTTATCCACTAATTAATATAAATGTAGGCATATTATTTCTATTAGCCATATCACACCTAGCCATTTATTCCATCCTCAGATCTGGATGAACTTCACATTCAAAATACTCACTCACTGGAGCTCTAGGAACAATAGCGCAGACGATCATCTCATATGAAGTAATGTAGCAGTTATTCTATTCTCAGTCTTACTGGTAAAGGGATCATTTACACTTTCAACAGTAATTATTACACAAGAACACCTAGGACTAATTTTCTCCTGACCCCTACCCAGTATTTGATTATCTCCGCAGTAGCAGAAATCCAGTGAAGCTCCACTTGATTTAACGGAAGTAGAATCAAAACCTGTACATGTCTTCAATGTACAAAATGTAGCAGGCCCATTCACCCCGTCCTTCCCAGAGAATAAGTCAATTTCCCTATAATAAACATTTCCACAGCAATCTATTTTTGGGAGCATTCGACAATCCCTAGGTGCCAGAATTATAGATTCTTTCATCTTGTAAATATAGTTTTTTTTAAAAAATAATTTTTATACTTTTACCACCTTTAAACAAAATGTACTCCATTGCTGTGGAATATTCCTTCATAGGAGCGTGCATGGTTCATTTCTGCATCCGTCTGTGATGGCCTTCAGGTTCCTTCAGGTTTGGCTCCTGTGGCTGCAAGTCCATGTCCGTGTGTCCTGGTGCAGGCCTGCTGGGTTTGTGTTCAACTGGGAGGAGCACTGTGGGTCTCTGTGCACGGACATCGCTATCTGAGGCCCGATTGCTTCAGAAGTGGTTGCATCTCCCCGTTGCGTACCAGGCTTTCCATTGCTCCACATCCTGCTGATATTTGATACTATGTCTTTCATGTCTGCCATTCTGGTAGGTGTATGCACAGTATTTTGCTTATGGCTTTAATCCCTCTGTTGTTAGTGAAGTTGTGCATCTTGTGGTATTCATGGACTACTTTCTGTTGTTTTTTAAAAAGTTTTAAAAATTGTGGTCTGGTACACATAACATAAAATGTACTATCTTAACCATTTTTAAGTGCACATTTCAGGGTCAGGAAGTAATTCACACTGTTGTGCAAACCTGACCACCATCATCCTCCAGAACTTTTTCATCTTGCAAAATTGAAACAGTCTCCATTAAACACTCACTCCCCATGGTCCCTCCCTCAGCCTCTGGCACTCAACATCCTACTTTATGTCTCTATATTTCCGACTGCTCCAGGGGCCTTGTATGAGTGGATCAAGCACTGTTTGTTTTTTTGTGTCTAGCTTACATCACTGAGCATAATGCCCACAAGGTTCATCCCTGCTGCATCCTGTGTCAGAATTGACTTCCTTTTTAGGCTGAATAGCATTCCCTTGTATTGATGGACCGTGTTTTTCTTCTCCATTCATCCATTAGTGGACACATGTAATAGCTACATTCATTTCTACTGTCATAATATTTGTGGAATAAAATCAGAAAGTCCTATGAATCAAAAGTCATTTGCCATTAACTTTTTTCTTAAACTTTTTGTTGTGGAAAACATCAAGGCTAAGAAAAGGGAAAAAGACATGTCAGCTTCACTTGTGTTCAGGAATTAATGCTTTACGGATTCACTTTATTCCCTGTGTGTGTGCTATGCGTGTGCGTGTGCCTGTTTGCATACATATGCTGTGCATGTGCATAGGTATGTGAACTTGCACACATTAGTGTGTGCATGGGCATATGGGTGCATGTGTGTTCACATGCTAGTGTGTGAATATATTTGTGCTGTGCACGTGCATATGTTTGTGTGTGTGCTGTGCCTGCCTGTGTGCACACCTGTGTGTTTGCTGGAACCACTTGCAAGTTGGCTGCAGACTGAATTGTGCCCCAGATATATCCGCACGCAGCTGCTGTAACAATCCTGCGTAGCCACGTAAAGGTCACAGATCTCAGGGATTTAAATGGATCGAGCAGGATATCCTGACACAGAGTTTGTCTTCCAATGACTGTCACTGTCTCAGTAACATCCTTCACACCTTCTTTAAGCCCCATTCAGGGTCCAGTTTAGACTCCCATTACATTCAGTCACTTGTCCCAGGTCCCCTAAAGCAACAATGTCACCGTTGGAGAGCCCGGCCAAGGCTGGGGGTGCCCCTCCCGTTGGCCTGGCCTCCAGGCCCTGCCCTTGGCTCCTGTTTCCTCATATCTCAGCCAGGCCCCGACTTGGATGGGGCCGCCACCTCTTTCCTCACAGGGTCCCATCGCCCAGTCAAGGGGGTTCATTCTCCCCAAACACAGCATCAGGAGTCGGGGGCTGACAGTCCCCACTGGGTCTCCTTCATGTGAGACCCTGTGCTGTTGAAAGAGCAGGCACCCTGCCCTCGGGGGTGGGGGACTGGGGGGCGACATGCGGCCCACGATGGGCAGGCGGGTCTCCGGGTGGGGCGAGCCAGTGTGCAAGGAGTTCCGCGGTGGGTTCTCCTCTCCAACGGCTTCTGTGCCCCTCCCTCTCCCCGTGCCTCCCCTCGAAGACAGCGCGGTGCCGGGACGGGAACCATGGGAGCCGTCAGCCACCGCCCCCTCTACACACACGCACACGCACACGCACACGCTGCAGGGAAGCAGGACCTGAGTGCAGGGCTCTCAGCGGCCCTGAGCGCCCCGCCCGGAATCGGCCCGCCGAATGGACAGACCGGATCTCCCGGCCCGGACCATGCAGGACTCTCCTGCCTGGGCTTCCAGTGTGGCCGCCTCCTTCTGGAAGCCTGGGAGGCTGGAATCAGGCCACTTCTTGTCTGTCCTGGCATCAGACTGGGCTGCACTCTAAGAAGTTCGTGGCTCGCCCGTGGATCCTGACCATCAGGTGGCCAGAGAAATTGGGAACATTTCTGTTTTGCCTGTTGAAATGTTTAATGACAAAGATTTTGTTCAGTTTACTGATGTGGGTGTCCAAAGATAAGAGACCCATGTGTGTGATCTGTACCTCCTATGAGATCAGCCCTAAGCTAGTTTAAACATGATCAAGTTGTGTCTACATGGTAGATTTAGACCTCTGCATGTCCTGTCTACTGATTATGTTTAGAGCTGACCATGTGTTGTCTACAATAAGAAGATTTAGACCTGACCATGTTCTGTGTACGCTAGGACTATGGGGACCTGGGTAGAGACCCGGCCTGGCCTCAGTACTGGGAAGCTCCGTGCCTGCATCTGAATGTCAGTGCTTAGATGTCTGGGGTCTGGAGCTGAGGTGGGCTTGTCTACGTAACAGCCTCTCTTCTGAGTGTGGTGACCTGGTCCTCCCAAGGGTCAGTGCTATGGTCGGGGCCTTAGTCTTAATCCCTGCAAGGTTCACCTTCCCTGGGGCTCGTGGAGAATCCTCAGGAGGACTACCTGGCAATAATTCCAATTTACCAGCACGTGCATGGTGCATAGGGAAGCAGGTTTAGCTGCTGAATTGATTGCAGGGCACGCAGATCGGGCAAAAGGCCGATGGGTGACAGCTGAGGCTGCTGCTGAGCTCTCCCTCCAGTCTACCGTCCCTACTCAGCAGAGTCCAGAGCTGCCCCTCGGCTTTCAGCCCTGCTGTCCTGTGAGTTTTCTCAACATGTAAGTGAGACGAGAAAGGACTGAGCATGCCAGCACCAGGGTCGTGTGTTCAACTCTAGTATGAAAGCTGTAAAAACAGTTAAAATCACACAGAACCAAAGTGAGAAGAGGAGGACTCCTCTGGGACAAGTGTGGGGAAAGGAGACCCACCTGACACTTTTTCCCATCCCAGGAGGTCCCAGGGACCCAGCTTGTTTCCACATTGGGGAAGCCCTCTGCAGAGCCATGGTGTCCTGACCAAGGGGACGTGTGACCCCAGGTGCAGGGTCTGGGGAGGTGAGGTCACCCTGGGACTGTGGACATGTGACCCAGGTGGAGGGGTCTGGGGAGGTGGGTCACCCTGGTGAGTGTGGATGTGTGGCCCCAGGTATAGGGTGAGGGGACTGTGTGGGTCTCACCATACCTGCATGGGTCAGGATCACATGGATGGGGAGACCGCATATGCGCTCTTTGCCTGCAGTGTGTCCTGTCCCCTTTGAGATTTCCAACCTCTGCATTAAGGGTGTTGTCCTGATTAACCTGTGGTTCCTTTTCTTCTCTTCATCTTGTCACAATCATATGAGGTCAGGCATGTTTGAGTGGGTTGCTGCTCTGTGTTCCAGTGAGTGACAACACTTGGTGGTATCGTTTTAAGACTATAGCATATCATGTGTCTAATCCATGGGGGTCACCACTGCCTGGGACCCCCTGGACAGAGGTCAGGTGAGCACAGACTAGCCCCCCCTAAGAATGGTCTCCTACGTGCTCTGTGAGGGTACCGTGATGGCCCCTAAGGTAGGGGACTGTGTCTGGGCCTCCGACATTTGTGATGAAGGGGAGTCGAAATGGAATCTCAATTAACAAGACATTATTTTAAGAATTTATTTTAAGTGAAATAAAACACACGTCACATACCCTTTACCATCATCACCATTTTAAGTGCACGTTTCTGAGGCATCAGATAGATTCACTTTCTCGTGGAGCCATCACCACCATCCCTAGAACTTTTCCTCTTGCAAAACCAAAATTGCACAACCATGAAAGTCTCATTCCCCATTCCCTCCCACTGCCCCTGGCACCGATATCCACTTCAGTCCCTGAGTTGTCGACTCCAGGGCACCCACTGGAGTGCAATCCTGCAGTGTTTGCTGACGGGTCATTTTGGAAGAGCTGACTTTCAGTCTGAAGCCTGTTTTCATCTGAAGAATCTGCCTTTAAGGAGAGGGTGTATGAGGAAGGGGGTGTATGCGGGACAAAGGTGTCCAGGGTGCAGGTGAGCCAGGACCTGACCAGCTGCCTTTTGGGTCCTCTGGTCCCATCTCTTGGTCTGTGCCTCATCTGCATCATCACTGTCCCCGCTGGCACTGCTGGGGTGTTGTTGTCTGAGTGAGATTCCCCTGGTGCCCCTGCTCTCCTCCCCTCCTCCTGCTGGTTGCGGAGGGAACTGCTTGCTGTGTGGTCTCTACTCCTGAGGCACGAAGGACCCTGTAGCATGGACCTGCAGAGTGTGGGGTGTGGTCCCAAGAGCATGGGGCCCACTTAGGACACGACATCGGGGCGTGACAAGTGCTAGGGCTGCCTCATCACTGACAGGGAATGTTGCCCAGATCCTGCTCCAGAGGGCGTGGTGGGTGGCCTGGGACCCTAGAGGCCCCATTCCTATACTGGAGCTTGGAGAGTGCATACCCATGGGCTCCAGATTCACCCCATATCTCAGCCATATCCCTCTGTCCTGTCTTTGAACTCAGGAAAACGAGCTCTCTTGTCCACAACATAGGCCTGGTCCTGTTGATATTAGGATTCTTCAAGTTAGGCGTCCTGGGATAGCAGCTCCTTTTAGGCCTGAGAAGGAACAACTCCGGAGTGTACAACAATTTCAGATGAAACTAATATTCAATGACTATCCCTAACTACTCGGTTGTTGACTTCTATTAGTCATTATTCTCCTGGTTTTAGCTCTGATGTGGGGATTACACAGGAGTCAACATTTAAATCTTCGTAATCTGTGTATTTGTAGCTTCAGTATCATTACTGACCCATAGATTTTTATGGTTTGGGAAGAGTTATTGATTTCATGTATCATGTAAAGGATTCACAATGATGATAGGGCAATTAAGATTACAATAATAGCTAGTAAATTGTTCACATTTTCTCTACCTGTGCATCTATTGTATGCATATGAGTTTAGATATCAATATTAGTGAAATGATATAGAGGACTAGAGAACTTATTTTAAAAATCACTATTAATGTGTGATGAAGAAAATGTAAAAGTTCTTCCATAATCGGTGATGTTGTATCTTGAGAGCCTAGATGAAATTGATATGCCTTAGTGATATACAGGATTTTAGCCTATCATTTAACTTTGACAAAGCTACATCACTTTTTACTTTTATCTCATTTATTGAGGAAGACATAATTGTTATGGTGTTGGCTTGAAACTGGTTGAAAAGGACTTGAGTCCTTCCTTATTTTACATTTACATAGGTAGGATCTTGAAACATAGGATATGGTGGAGGACATCCGTGTAACCATTCTAGGTTAGGAGTAGCAATTTCCACTACTAAGACTTCTTGTTTAGACACAAATGCTTTTCAAAGTATGAAGATTATTACCATTACCGCTGCTAATGAGATGAATGAGCCTAAAGACAAAATATTTCATGTTGTGTGTGCCTCAGGGTACTCAGACTAACGTAGTGACATCCCTGAGAGGCCACGAAAGTGCTGCAGGAAGTCATATTTACTACTACAAATATACTTGTGAAGTGAATTTTTGCTCATGCTGAGTTAACTCTATAACCTGAGAATAGTGGGAATCAGTGTAGGAAGCCTCCTATAATAGTGAAGACTGCTCCCATGGACATTAGGTCATGGAAGTGTGCTACTACATAGTCTGTATCCTGGAGGACAATGTCTGGGGATGATTTGGCTAAGATGATTCCTGTCCAACCACCTACTGTAAAAAGAAAAACTAAAGCCTAAAACTCATAATATAGTGGGAGGTCATATAGTATTACCTCCGTGAACAGTTGCTAACCAGGGACTTCCCTGGTGACGCAGTGGTTAAGAATTCGCCTGCCAATGCAGGGGACACGGGTTCGAGCCCTTGTCTGGGAAGATTCCACATGCCGCGGAGCAAAAAGCCCGTGTGCCACAACTACTGAGCCTGTCCTCTAGAGCCCGCAAGCCACAACTACTGAAGCCCACGCGCCTAGAGGCCGTGCTCTGCAACAAGAGAAGCCACTGCAATGAAAGGGCCGCACACCGCAACGAAGAGTAGCTGCCGCTCACCGCAACCAGAGAAAGCCCATGCGCAGCAACCAAGACCCAACTCAGCCAAAAAAAAAAAAGAAAAGAAAAGAAAAAGAAAAATTAAGTAAAGAGTTTCTAATCAGCTAGATACTTTTACTCCTGTAGGGATAGAAGTAATTACGGTAGCTGATGCAAAGTATGCTCCTGAGTCCACAGCTATCCCTAAGGTAAACATATGATGGGCCCACAAGAGAACTCCTAAAAAACCAGTGGACGTGACTCATACTATTCCCAGATAGCTGAGAGGCAATTTTTGTCCTAAATAGTATGTAATGATATGTTAGTTTATAACAAACCCTGTTAGGCCATGAATACAGACTTCAGGGTGAGCAAAGTATCAAAAGAGGTGTTGGTATAGGATTCGGTCTCCTCCTGCAGGGTCAAAGAAAGTAGTGTTTAGATTTCTATCTCTTAACAGCATGGCAATTCTGGCTGCTTGGACTGAGATTGGTAATTATAGTAATATGGCTATAGTTGGGGAAGATTAAACAAATAATGGTGTTTGGTATTGGGATATGACTGCTGGTTTTGTATTAAAGACTATAGTAATAAAAGTAATAATACCAAGAATTGAGGAGACACCTGCTAAATGTAAGGAGAAAAGAGTTAGGTCGACAGAGGCTACTGCATGGGCCAGATTGCAGGCTAGAGCTGAATACACGGTTCCACTGGTACCAGAACCAGCTTCTACTATTGGTGATATGAGTAAGAGTAAGAATGATGGGGGAAGTAGTCAAAAGTTTATATGATTTATTGGGGGAAATGCTACTTCAGGTGTCCGAGTTATTAGTGGCCCAAGTCAGTTTTCAAAGCCTGCAATCATAACGGGTACAGCTATAAAGAAAATTATTACAAGTGCAGGGACTGTTATGACAACCTTACAGATCTGGGCATCTCCAAGTAGCGGTCCAGGTCAGCATAGCTCAGCCTGGATTAATATAATTAAGGTGCTGCCTGCTACTCCAGCTCAAGCACCAAATACTGAATATAAAATGCCGATATCTTTGTGATTTGTTGAAAATAATCAGCAGTGTATGAACAGAGGTAAAATGACTGAGTTAGCATTAGACTGTAAATCTAAAGACAGAGATTGAGCCCTCTTTCTGGCAAACCCTGTGGTGAATCAACAAATTGAATTGTCACTTCAGAGAAGCAGCTTCAATTCTGCCAGTGATTTTCCTGCCTTTTTTTTTTTCTTTTTTTCTATCTCAAATGAAGGAGAAGTAGACTGAAGCCAGTTGACTAGAGGATTTGCCTGTTAACTAAAGTTTCCTGGGGTTAAAACTCATCAATCTCGTAAAGATTTGGCTTCAATACAGTGTTTGCTTTACATTCAATTGATGTAGAATAAAGTCTTGCAATCCTTATTTTTAGGAATTAAGTAAATTTCACTTGTTTAGGTTTTTGAAAGCTCTTGGTCTGAACTAACCTAAATTCCTAGTACAGCACCGATAGAATGGGTGTTGTGTGTAGTAATCGTGTGGGTATTATGATTGGTAATGATAGGAAGGTTATTGCTTTGTATGTTCAAATTGTTTTGTGTTTGTGTTGTTTAATGAAGGGAATATAGTTAGTGATGTGGAGTATGTTAGCTGCAAGTAGACATATATGCTGAGGACTGCTATGATGGCTATTAGTGTTGGTAGAATGATGTTGTCGTTTTGTTATCTCTTGGATAATTATTCATTTGGGTAGAAAGCCTGATAGTGATGGGCGATGTCCTAATGATACTATAATGGTGAGGAAAATGATTGTGATGGGAGGTGTTTTATCTCATGTGTGTGATAATGATACTCTTGTAGTACATGATCTGGGCATAAATAAGAAGAAGATAGTGTTGTTATGATATAAATTAGTATGTTTAGGATTGTTATAATCTGAATATACATTATAATAGCTGTTATTCATCCTATATGGGCAATTGATGAGGAGGGTGTAATATTTTCCAGGTGAGTATGGCGAAGTCTGCCTCAGCCTCCAGCTATGATTTATAATATCACTATGATTAATAGTATATTTAGGTTGATGGATGGTGACATGTGGTATAAAACTGATAGGGGTGCAAATTTGTCATGTTGATAGCATCAGGTCCGCTGTTCATGGGATGCCTCGTGTGACTTCAGGCACTCAGAAGTGAAATGGGGAAAGTCCTACTTTTGTGACAAGGGCGATTGTCATGAGGGTGGATGCTGCTGTATTAAAGATTCTTGTTATTCATTGTGCTCTTTGACCAGAGTATATTAGATTAATGATAATAGCCTTTATAAGTAGTATTGATGTGGTGGACTGTTTTAGGAAATATTTGTTGGATGCTTCTGTAGCTTATGGGTTCATGTTTTTTATTAGAATGGGGATACCATTAACCAGTGTGAGCTTGTTATACAATTATATTTCCTGAGAAAATGATCAGTAGAATGATGGTAAAAACAATGAGAGTTTATTAGCACAGGAAGGATATACAAAAATATTTTGGGGGTATGGGCCTGAAGCTTACTTAGAGAACTTTACTATATAGCATGTGGTGTAATGTGGTAGGTAGCATGGAGAATGTAAAATTATTAGGAAGAATTCAATTCCAGGAATAAGAGCATTGAAACCTCTGTGATTTACTCTATCAAAGTAACTCTTTTGTCAGACATATTTCTTAAATTTGTGGTGGGTTGCCTGGTATGATGACAAGTAGTGAAAACTCTCATATACATAGGGTTAATGTTAGTCGTAAAAAAACTTTTCATAAGAGATGTATGCCTTGATCATATCAAAATTGTAGGTAGGAGGCTCAAATTCATAGAAAGGAGATTGTTAGATGTGTTTTAATGATGACTTGGGCTGTATATAATTCTGGCACCTAGGGATTGTCGAATGCTCCTAAAAATAGATTGCTGTGGAAATGTTTATTACAGGGAAATTGACATATTCTCTAGGAGGGACGGGGTGAATGGGCCTGCTACATTTTCTACATTGAAGACATATACGGGTTTTGATGCTACTTCCGTTAAATCAAGTGGGGCTTCATTGGATTTCTCCTACTGCGGAGATAATCAAATTCTGGGTAGGGGTCAGGAGAAAATTAGTCATAGGTGTTCTTGTGCAATAATTACTGTTGAAAGTGTAAATGATCCATTTATCAGTAAGACTGAGAATAGAATAACTGCTACATTACTTCATATGAGATGATTGTCTGTGCTATTGTTCCTAGAGCTCCAGTGAGTGAGTATTTTGAATGTGAAGTTCATCCAGATCTGAGGATGGAATAAATGGCTAGGTGTGATATGGCTAACAGAAATAATATGCCTACATTTATATTAATTAGTGCATAAGATATGGGAAGAGGAATTCATGTTGTGAGAGCCAGGGTTAAGGCTAGCATTGGGGTTAAGGCTAGCAAGAGAAGCCACCGCAATGAGAAGCCCGCGCACCGCAACAAAGAGTAGCCCCCGCTTGCCGCAACTAGAGAAAGCCTGCCCATAGCAACGAAGACCCAACGCAGCCAAAAACAAATTAATTAATTAATTAGTTAACTATTTTAAACAAAAGTACTATATCCTTCTGTACAGCTTCTCTGGGAAGAACAGAGAGATGGCGTAGGAGAGTGAGAAAGACCAATATTTAGTGCACATCTCTCATGCAGGTGCTCTGCTGGCTCAGATAGATTTATCCCCACTTTACAAAGGAGGAAATAATCTCAGAGAGGTTTAGTAATTTTACCAAAGCCAAACAGCTATGGAGTGGCAGAACCAAGATCTGAACCAAGTCTGTTACCTTCAAAGCCTAAGTCCTCATCACAACAAAACTCAATATTTACATTTCTCGAATTACATTGCAACCTGGGGAGTTCTTGGCACAATCCTGAATAAGAGTGAGAAAGAAAGAAATAGCATTGTTCCTACAGTCAACCCAAATTTTTGGAGCAGCTGCTAGACGCCTGGCCCTTTTTGGGGTTCAGCAGTGATCAAGACAGGAAGAGTCCTGCTCTCATGAACCACGTAGTGGGGAGGAGAGACGGGTGCAACTTGGGTGAGGGATTTCACCTTGCTGGACCTCTGTTTTGTCATCTGGAAAATGGGATGGGTGTTCCTCATTTTCTGGGATTGTCCAGCCCTCACATTCTCTGATTCCATAAGAAGCATTTGTTTTCCTGTTTCTTTAAAACTCATTCAGGCCGTGAGCTGTGATGAATGTTGTTAGCTGCTCCCCAAATCACTCTATTCCCACCCTTTTCCTGTGATCAGGTCTTTCCCGAAACATGACTCACAGTCAGTCAAGTCACAGAACCTAAGGGGCACCCAGCAGAAAAATTCCAACCCTTGCTTCCCAGGAGCTCTGCGGTCTACCTGCCAGGTAAACTTAACTCACCTGGCACAAGGTGGCCATCCCTGGTTTCACATCAGCATGATCTCAGGCACAAACCTCCTTGTTTTTCCATTTTGTCTTTAAGTTACTTGTTGAAACAACTGCACAAATATGACACAGATATAAAATCAGGCATCTTCTGCCCCCAGTGCCTACTAATAAATGATTTTCTGCCACTTTAATGATAAAGATAGAACATTTCAACATTCTGCTACCCTTATTATTTGTCATTTTTGTTGATATTTCTATTGACTACATCTTTCAACATTTTAACAATGGAACATTTATCTAGGGTGTTCCAGACCCAGCCTTTAGTGGTAAAGGTTTTGTTGTTATATTTCTATTGTTTCCTTTAAAAATCATTATCCTATTTAAATGGATTAAGTCAATTCTATAGGCATTTATCTTATGATATTGATGAAATTGATACATAGAGGGCAGTAGTACAAGTTGATTGGACTTGAGAACCTCTATTAGCACAGTTAAGTATAAATATTATCTATATGTAAACCAAAGTACAGGCCGAGTGAGATTCTCTGACTTTTTTCCACTGTCTGCCCCTCAAGCCTGTGAGAAATGGAATAGTTCTTGCCCTATCAGTAAACAAAGGATGTCACAGTCTTCAGCACTTGCAGCCCTCCAATGTGAGCCGGCGGGCCCTGAGGCACTCAGGATATGCAAATACAGAATGCAGGCCCCAGAGAGCTGAGGTGCATATCAAAGGAAGGATTTCAGTGAGACCAGGCAAAGAAAAGCGTCGCATTCCTCACCTTGGGAGAGCTGGTTTTCCTTAGTTAACAATCACCTTTGGATGGTCCCCATTACCTGCGCCAGTCCCCTGCCCTGCCCCCTCCCCCCGGTACTTTAGCTCAGGGAGGAAGGAGCGCAGAGGGACTCGGCTGAATACGGGGCCTGCGCGCCTCGGAAGGAGTTTTCAGCCGCTTTCCCCACAGTCGGGAGGAGGGGCGCTGACGCTGCAGCCGGACCCTGCGCCTCCCTTACCCCGTTTCCCCTCAGGACGCTCAGCCGACCCCCTCCCCACGCCCACCAGGCCTCGCGAGCCAGGCCGAGGGCAGGGGCGAGAGGACGGACCGAAGTTCCCGGGGACCAGACGCTGGAGGCCGCTCTTTCTGCACAGCAGCGGCGGGTGGCAGCGAACCCCTGCCCCTCAGAAGCTGGTCTTGTGCTGCCGCCCGGGCACCGGACCAGGCGGAGGGTCGGCGCCCACTTACCCGGCCCGCCGTCCCCGCGACTGTCATGGCTTCGGCCGCCGGGGCACCTCCAGAGCCGGCAGCCTCAGTGAGGTCGCCCTCCCCTCGGGCTCCGGGGCAGTTCCATGAAGGCGGAGGGAAGAGACCCCGCCCGAGCCGGGAGTTCCAGGTCTGAGGAAACGCGGGCTCTGTTCAGCGCGCAGTGGGTGGGACCGCTCTGCCCCGAGGCCTTCCGGGAGGGAGCGGGGCGGCGGGGGAGGGAGCCGCCAGGAGCGCAGGGCCCCGTCGGGGGTCCTGGAGGGGCGACCCGGCCTGGGGGCCACGCCCACTGTGGCCGCAGCCCAGGCCTTTTTCCTGGAATCCTACACAAAAACATTAGAAAGATACACAGTCTATAGTAAATACTCACAAATGATTGTTGCTGCTGTGCTCACTATTCTATTAAAGGTGTAAAATCCACAAAACACTTTAAGTTCAAAATTAAATATGAATTTTTACCTTTCTAATTATGTCTCTGATATTCACAGTTGTGGTTAATGAATCAGAGACTGTGGCATCACTAGTTAAAAATGAGCTTGTTAAAAAAATAGAACTCAGGCCCACCGGACCTACTGAATCACAATCTGCACGTTTACAATCTCCCCAGTGTACTCGTGTACCCATGAATAGTTGAAAGGTACATTTCTACCTCGACAGGTCTTTTCTCTATGAGAAATACACACATTTTATCCAGTTTGATATAAATAAAACACTCAAAAATGCATATGCCTGTGTTGAAACCATCATTTTATCATTTCTTTTCCAGACAAGTATAGTCTCTATACTGGTTTTGTGGATCACATGCCATACTCTTTTCTTGTAGTTAGAAATAAGGTAGAGAAAGTTACTTTGTAAAAAATATATATATATGTATTAGTGGAGAATTGAAGACACTCTTCTAAATTAATACCTTCCCTTAACTTGCTGTTTTCTTCTTGGGTCATATTATGAACTCTTCCAGTGGCCACATGGCATGTGTACGTTGAATTTCAGGGACTGCTGACATCCCAGGATGTGGCCATAGATTTCTGTCAAGAGGAGTGAGAATGCCTGGAGCAAGATCAACGGGAATTGTACAGGGATGTGATGTTAGACAAGTATAGGAACCTGCTCTCCTTGGGTGAGGATACCTTCCTTCCAGAATTCCTTATCCAACCACAGGGTTTGGAGTCCTTCATTTGTAGAATGTCTCCTGGAATCTTCTGCTTCCTACAATAGGGGTTCAGATTGCAACGTTTCAGGAAAGATTGGGAGTTTGTGGGTGAAAGTTTTCTTATTCTTTTAAAATTGCAGCCTCCCTTTTAATATACTTTGTAACTGCTTGGGGTGTGTCTATATGAACTGTATACTATATGCTTCTGTTATAGTCCTTACAATATTTTATTGCCTTATTTTCTCTAACAATTTTCCATGGATTCTTTGGGCTTAAGGTATATTAAAAGGGAGACTGCGAATCTGGGACTTCCCTGGTGATGCAGTGATTAAGAATTCGCCTGCCAATGCAGGGGACCCGGTTCGATCCCCGGTCCGGGAAGATCTCACGTGCCACGGAACAACTAAGCCAGTGGGCCACAACTACTGAGTCTGCACGCCGCAACTACTGAAGCCGGTGTGTCTTGAGCCCGTGCGCCATTTATCTTTTGGAGAATAAAACCACTTCTGAGTGATTAAAATTTAGGCCAGCTAGTCAAAATGCTTTATCACCTGTTCTTCTAAAACACTGGTCAATGGAACAAGTTTTACTAGGGATAACAGTGTAATTGTATTCTGGAGTTCATATGGGCAATATGGTTTATGACCTTGATGCTGGATCACGACCTTTCAACGGTATAACTGCTATTAATTGTCTGTTTGTTCAACGATTAAAGTCTCACGTGATCTGAGTTCAGACTGGAGTCATCCTGGTTGGTTTCTGTCTATTGCAGATTTCTTCCAGTATGAAAGGACAAGAGCAATACGGCTTACTTTACAAAATGTCTTCAAACTAAATGATGATATAATCTACATTCAATTAATTTATACATACCCTACTGTAGAACAGGGTTCGTTATGCTGGCAGTGCCCGGTAATTATGTAAAACTGAAACTTTTTCTGCACTGGTTCAAGTCCTCTTTCTAAGAATATGTTTATAATCAGCATTCTTTCACAAATTACCCAATTTAATTCACCATAGCATTCCTCATATTAACTAAATGGAAAATCCTAGGCTATATACATATCCAGAAAGGGCCAAAAATCATCAGCCCCCATGGATGTTTACAACCCATTGCTGAGGCATTCAAATTACTTATTAAAGAACCACTATGTCCATCAACATCATCAATTTATATATTATTGCCCCAATGCTAGCCTTAACCCTGGCTCTCACAACATGAATTCCTGTTCCCATATCTTATCCACTAATTAATATAAATGTAGGCATATTATTTCTATTAGCCATATCACACCTAGCCATTTATTCCATCCTCAGATCTGGATGAACTTCACATTCAAAATACTCACTCACTGGAGCTCTAGGAACAATAGCACAGACGATCATCTCATATGAAGTAATGTAGCAGTTATTCTATTCTCAGTCTTACTGGTAAAGGGATCATTTACACTTTCAACAGTAATTATTACACAAGAACACCTAGGACTAATTTTCTCCTGACCCCTACCCAGAATTTGATTATCTCCGCAGTAGCAGAAATCCAGTGAAGCTCCACTTGATTTAACGGAAGTAGAATCAAAAGCTGTACATGTCTTCAATGTACAAAATGTAGCAGGCCCATTCACCCCGTCCTTCCCAGAGAATAAGTCAATTTCCCTATAATAAACATTTCCACAGCAATCTATTTTTGGGAGCATTCGACAATCCCTAGGTGCCAGAATTATAGATTCTTTCATCTTGTAAATATAGTTTTTTTTTAAAAATAATTTTTATACTTTTACCACCTTTAAACAAAATGTACTCCATTGCTGTGGAATATTCCTTCATAGGAGCGTGCATGGTTCATTTCTGCATCCGTCTGTGATGGCCTTCAGGTTCCTTCAGGTTTGGCTCCTGTGGCTGCAAGTCCATGTCCGTGTGTCCTGGTGCAGGGCTGCTGGGTTTGTGTTCAACTGGGAGGAGCACTGTGGGTCTCTGTGCACGGACTTCGCTATCTGAGGCCCGATTGCTTCAGAAGTGGTTGCATCTCCCCGTTGCGTACCAGGCTTTCCATTGCTCCACATCCTGCTGATATTTGATACTATGTCTTTCATGTCTGCCATTCTGGTAGGTGTATGCACAGTATTTTGCTTATGGCTTTAATCCCTCTGTTGTTAGTGAAGTTGTGCATCTTGTGGTATTCATGGACTACTTTCTGTTGTTTTTTAAAAAGTTTTAAAAATTGTGGTCTGGTACACATAACATAAAATGTACTATCTTAACCATTTTTAAGTGCACATTTCAGGGTCAGGAAGTAATTCACACTGTTGTGCAAACCTGACCACCATCATCCTCCAGAACTTTTTCATCTTGCAAAATTGAAACAGTCTCCATTAAACACTCACTCCCCATGGTCCCTCCCTCAGCCTCTGGCACTCAACATCCTACTTTATGTCTCTATATTTCCGACTGCTCCAGGGGCCTTGTATGAGTGGATCAAGCACTGTTTGTTTTTTTGTGTCTAGCTTACATCACTGAGCATAATGCCCACAAGGTTCATCCCTGCTGCATCCTGTGTCAGAATTGACTTCCTTTTTAGGCTGAATAGCATTCCCTTGTATTGATGGACCGTGTTTTTCTTCTCCATTCATCCATTAGTGGACACATGTAATAGCTACATTCATTTCTACTGTCATAATATTTGTGGAATAAAATCAGAAAGTCCTATGAATCAAAAGTCATTTGCCATTAACTTTTTTCTTAAACTTTTTGTTGTGGAAAACATCAAGGCTAAGAAAAGGGAAAAAGACATGTCAGCTTCACTTGTGTTCAGGAATTAATGCTTTACGGATTCACTTTATTCCCTGTGTGTGTGCTATGCGTGTGCGTGTGCCTGTTTGCATACATATGCTGTGCATGTGCATAGGTATGTGAACTTGCACACATTAGTGTGTGCATGGGCATATGGGTGCATGTGTGTTCACATGCTAGTGTGTGAATATATTTGTGCTGTGCACGTGCATATGTTTGTGTGTGTGCTGTGCCTGCCTGTGTGCACACCTGTGTGTTTGCTGGAACCACTTGCAAGTTGGCTGCAGACTGAATTGTGCCCCAGATATATCCGCACGCAGCTGCTCTAACAATCCTGCGTAGCCACGTAAAGGTCACAGATCTCAGGGATTTAAATGGATCGAGCAGGATATCCTGACACAGAGTTTGTCTTCCAATGACTGTCACTGTCTCAGTAACATCCTTCACACCTTCTTTAAGCCCCATTCAGGGTCCAGTTTAGACTCCCATTACATTCAGTCACTTGTCCCAGGTCCCCTAAAGCAACAATGTCACCGTTGGAGAGCCCGGCCAAGGCTGGGGGTGCCCCTCCCGTTGGCCTGGCCTCCAGGCCCTGCCCTTGGCTCCTGTTTCCTCATATCTCAGCCAGGCCCCGACTTGGATGGGGCCGCCACCTCTTTCCTCACAGGGTCCCATCGCCCAGTCAAGGGGGTTCATTCTCCCCAAACACAGCATCAGGAGTCGGGGGCTGACAGTCCCCACTGGGTCTCCTTCATGTGAGACCCTGTGCTGTTGAAAGAGCAGGCACCCTGCCCTCGGGGGTGGGGGACTGGGGGGCGACATGCGGCCCACGATGGGCAGGCGGGTCTCCGGGTGGGGCGAGCCAGTGTGCAAGGAGTTCCGCGGTGGGTTCTCCTCTCCAACGGCTTCTGTGCCCCTCCCTCTCCCCGTGCCTCCCCTCGAAGACAGCGCGGTGCCGGGACGGGAACCATGGGAGCCGTCAGCCACCGCCCCCTCTACACACACGCACACGCACACGCACACGCTGCAGGGAAGCAGGACCTGAGTGCAGGGCTCTCAGCGGCCCTGAGCGCCCCGCCCGGAATCGGCCCGCCGAATGGACAGACCGGATCTCCCGGCCCGGACCATGCAGGACTCTCCTGCCTGGGCTTCCAGTGTGGCCGCCTCCTTCTGGAAGCCTGGGAGGCTGGAATCAGGCCACTTCTTGTCTGTCCTGGCATCAGACTGGGCTGCACTCTAAGAAGTTCGTGGCTCGCCCGTGGATCCTGACCATCAGGTGGCCAGAGAAATTGGGAACATTTCTGTTTTGCCTGTTGAAATGTTTAATGACAAAGATTTTGTTCAGTTTACTGATGTGGGTGTCCAAAGATAAGAGACCCATGTGTGTGATCTGTACCTCCTATGAGATCAGCCCTAAGCTAGTTTAAACATGATCAAGTTGTGTCTACATGGTAGATTTAGACCTCTGCATGTCCTGTCTACTGATTATGTTTAGAGCTGACCATGTGTTGTCTACAATAAGAAGATTTAGACCTGACCATGTTCTGTGTACGCTAGGACTATGGGGACCTGGGTAGAGACCCGGCCTGGCCTCAGTACTGGGAAGCTCCGTGCCTGCATCTGAATGTCAGTGCTTAGATGTCTGGGGTCTGGAGCTGAGGTGGGCTTGTCTACGTAACAGCCTCTCTTCTGAGTGTGGTGACCTGGTCCTCCCAAGGGTCAGTGCTATGGTCGGGGCCTTAGTCTTAATCCCTGCAAGGTTCACCTTCCCTGGGGCTCGTGGAGAATCCTCAGGAGGACTACCTGGCAATAATTCCAATTTACCAGCACGTGCATGGTGCATAGGGAAGCAGGTTTAGCTGCTGAATTGATTGCAGGGCACGCAGATCGGGCAAAAGGCCGATGGGTGACAGCTGAGGCTGCTGCTGAGCTCTCCCTCCAGTCTACCGTCCCTACTCAGCAGAGTCCAGAGCTGCCCCTCGGCTTTCAGCCCTGCTGTCCTGTGAGTTTTCTCAACATGTAAGTGAGACGAGAAAGGACTGAGCATGCCAGCACCAGGGTCGTGTGTTCAACTCTAGTATGAAAGCTGTAAAAACAGTTAAAATCACACAGAACCAAAGTGAGAAGAGGAGGACTCCTCTGGGACAAGTGTGGGGAAAGGAGACCCACCTGACACTTTTTCCCATCCCAGGAGGTCCCAGGGACCCAGCTTGTTTCCACATTGGGGAAGCCCTCTGCAGAGCCATGGTGTCCTGACCAAGGGGACGTGTGACCCCAGGTGCAGGGTCTGGGGAGGTGAGGTCACCCTGGGACTGTGGACATGTGACCCAGGTGGAGGGGTCTGGGGAGGTGGGTCACCCTGGTGAGTGTGGATGTGTGGCCCCAGGTATAGGGTGAGGGGACTGTGTGGGTCTCACCATACCTGCATGGGTCAGGATCACATGGATGGGGAGACCGCATATGCGCTCTTTGCCTGCAGTGTGTCCTGTCCCCTTTGAGATTTCCAACCTCTGCATTAAGGGTGTTGTCCTGATTAACCTGTGGTTCCTTTTCTTCTCTTCATCTTGTCACAATCATATGAGGTCAGGCATGTTTGAGTGGGTTGCTGCTCTGTGTTCCAGTGAGTGACAACACTTGGTGGTATCGTTTTAAGACTATAGCATATCATGTGTCTAATCCATGGGGGTCACCACTGCCTGGGACCCCCTGGACAGAGGTCAGGTGAGCACAGACTAGCCCCCCCTAAGAATGGTCTCCTACGTGCTCTGTGAGGGTACCGTGATGGCCCCTAAGGTAGGGGACTGTGTCTGGGCCTCCGACATTTGTGATGAAGGGGAGTCGAAATGGAATCTCAATTAACAAGACATTATTTTAAGAATTTATTTTAAGTGAAATAAAACACACGTCACATACCCTTTACCATCATCACCATTTTAAGTGCACGTTTCTGAGGCATCAGATAGATTCACTTTCTCGTGGAGCCATCACCACCATCCCTAGAACTTTTCCTCTTGCAAAACCAAAATTGCACAACCATGAAAGTCTCATTCCCCATTCCCTCCCACTGCCCCTGGCACCGATATCCACTTCAGTCCCTGAGTTGTCGACTCCAGGGCACCCACTGGAGTGCAATCCTGCAGTGTTTGCTGACGGGTCATTTTGGAAGAGCTGACTTTCAGTCTGAAGCCTGTTTTCATCTGAAGAATCTGCCTTTAAGGAGAGGGTGTATGAGGAAGGGGGTGTATGCGGGACAAAGGTGTCCAGGGTGCAGGTGAGCCAGGACCTGACCAGCTGCCTTTTGGGTCCTCTGGTCCCATCTCTTGGTCTGTGCCTCATCTGCATCATCACTGTCCCCGCTGGCACTGCTGGGGTGTTGTTGTCTGAGTGAGATTCCCCTGGTGCCCCTGCTCTCCTCCCCTCCTCCTGCTGGTTGCGGAGGGAACTGCTTGCTGTGTGGTCTCTACTCCTGAGGCACGAAGGACCCTGTAGCATGGACCTGCAGAGTGTGGGGTGTGGTCCCAAGAGCATGGGGCCCACTTAGGACACGACATCGGGGCGTGACAAGTGCTAGGGCTGCCTCATCACTGACAGGGAATGTTGCCCAGATCCTGCTCCAGAGGGCGTGGTGGGTGGCCTGGGACCCTAGAGGCCCCATTCCTATACTGGAGCTTGGAGAGTGCATACCCATGGGCTCCAGATTCACCCCATATCTCAGCCATATCCCTCTGTCCTGTCTTTGAACTCAGGAAAACGAGCTCTCTTGTCCACAACATAGGCCTGGTCCTGTTGATATTAGGATTCTTCAAGTTAGGCGTCCTGGGATAGCAGCTCCTTTTAGGCCTGAGAAGGAACAACTCCGGAGTGTACAACAATTTCAGATGAAACTAATATTCAATGACTATCCCTAACTACTCGGTTGTTGACTTCTATTAGTCATTATTCTCCTGGTTTTAGCTCTGATGTGGGGATTACACAGGAGTCAACATTTAAATCTTCGTAATCTGTGTATTTGTAGCTTCAGTATCATTACTGACCCATAGATTTTTATGGTTTGGGAAGAGTTATTGATTTCATGTATCATGTAAAGGATTCACAATGATGATAGGGCAATTAAGATTACAATAATAGCTAGTAAATTGTTCACATTTTCTCTACCTGTGCATCTATTGTATGCATATGAGTTTAGATATCAATATTAGTGAAATGATATAGAGGACTAGAGAACTTATTTTAAAAATCACTATTAATGTGTGATGAAGAAAATGTAAAAGTTCTTCCATAATCGGTGATGTTGTATCTTGAGAGCCTAGATGAAATTGATATGCCTTAGTGATATACAGGATTTTAGCCTATCATTTAACTTTGACAAAGCTACATCACTTTTTACTTTTATCTCATTTATTGAGGAAGACATAATTGTTATGGTGTTGGCTTGAAACTGGTTGAAAAGGACTTGAGTCCTTCCTTATTTTACATTTACATAGGTAGGATCTTGAAACATAGGATATGGTGGAGGACATCCGTGTAACCATTCTAGGTTAGGAGTAGCAATTTCCACTACTAAGACTTCTTGTTTAGACACAAATGCTTTTCAAAGTATGAAGATTATTACCATTACCGCTGCTAATGAGATGAATGAGCCTAAAGACAAAATATTTCATGTTGTGTGTGCCTCAGGGTACTCAGACTAACGTAGTGACATCCCTGAGAGGCCACGAAAGTGCTGCAGGAAGTCATATTTACTACTACAAATATACTTGTGAAGTGAATTTTTGCTCATGCTGAGTTAACTCTATAACCTGAGAATAGTGGGAATCAGTGTAGGAAGCCTCCTATAATAGTGAAGACTGCTCCCATGGACATTAGGTCATGGAAGTGTGCTACTACATAGTCTGTATCCTGGAGGACAATGTCTGGGGATGATTTGGCTAAGATGATTCCTGTCCAACCACCTACTGTAAAAAGAAAAACTAAAGCCTAAAACTCATAATATAGTGGGAGGTCATATAGTATTACCTCCGTGAACAGTTGCTAACCAGGGACTTCCCTGGTGACGCAGTGGTTAAGAATTCGCCTGCCAATGCAGGGGACACGGGTTCGAGCCCTTGTCTGGGAAGATTCCACATGCCGCGGAGCAAAAAGCCCGTGTGCCACAACTACTGAGCCTGTCCTCTAGAGCCCGCAAGCCACAACTACTGAAGCCCACGCGCCTAGAGGCCGTGCTCTGCAACAAGAGAAGCCACTGCAATGAAAGGGCCGCACACCGCAACGAAGAGTAGCTGCCGCTCACCGCAACCAGAGAAAGCCCATGCGCAGCAACCAAGACCCAACTCAGCCAAAAAAAAAAAAGAAAAGAAAAGAAAAAGAAAAATTAAGTAAAGAGTTTCTAATCAGCTAGATACTTTTACTCCTGTAGGGATAGAAGTAATTACGGTAGCTGATGCAAAGTATGCTCCTGAGTCCACAGCTATCCCTAAGGTAAACATATGATGGGCCCACAAGAGAACTCCTAAAAAACCAGTGGACGTGACTCATACTATTCCCAGATAGCTGAGAGGCAATTTTTGTCCTAAATAGTATGTAATGATATGTTAGTTTATAACAAACCCTGTTAGGCCATGAATACAGACTTCAGGGTGAGCAAAGTATCAAAAGAGGTGTTGGTATAGGATTCGGTCTCCTCCTGCAGGGTCAAAGAAAGTAGTGTTTAGATTTCTATCTCTTAACAGCATGGCAATTCTGGCTGCTTGGACTGAGATTGGTAATTATAGTAATATGGCTATAGTTGGGGAAGATTAAACAAATAATGGTGTTTGGTATTGGGATATGACTGCTGGTTTTGTATTAAAGACTATAGTAATAAAAGTAATAATACCAAGAATTGAGGAGACACCTGCTAAATGTAAGGAGAAAAGAGTTAGGTCGACAGAGGCTACTGCATGGGCCAGATTGCAGGCTAGAGCTGAATACACGGTTCCACTGGTACCAGAACCAGCTTCTACTATTGGTGATATGAGTAAGAGTAAGAATGATGGGGGAAGTAGTCAAAAGTTTATATGATTTATTGGGGGAAATGCTACTTCAGGTGTCCGAGTTATTAGTGGCCCAAGTCAGTTTTCAAAGCCTGCAATCATAACGGGTACAGCTATAAAGAAAATTATTACAAGTGCAGGGACTGTTATGACAACCTTACAGATCTGGGCATCTCCAAGTAGCGGTCCAGGTCAGCATAGCTCAGCCTGGATTAATATAATTAAGGTGCTGCCTGCTACTCCAGCTCAAGCACCAAATACTGAATATAAAATGCCGATATCTTTGTGATTTGTTGAAAATAATCAGCAGTGTATGAACAGAGGTAAAATGACTGAGTTAGCATTAGACTGTAAATCTAAAGACAGAGATTGAGCCCTCTTTCTGGCAAACCCTGTGGTGAATCAACAAATTGAATTGTAACTTCAGAGAAGCAGCTTCAATTCTGCCAGTGATTTTCCTGCCTTTTTTTTTTTCTTTTTTTCTATCTCAAATGAAGGAGAAGTAGACTGAAGCCAGTTGACTAGAGGATTTGCCTGTTAACTAAAGTTTCCTGGGGTTAAAACTCATCAATCTCGTAAAGATTTGGCTTCAATACAGTGTTTGCTTTACATTCAATTGATGTAGAATAAAGTCTTGCAATCCTTATTTTTAGGAATTAAGTAAATTTCACTTGTTTAGGTTTTTGAAAGCTCTTGGTCTGAACTAACCTAAATTCCTAGTACAGCACCGATAGAATGGGTGTTGTGTGTAGTAATCGTGTGGGTATTATGATTGGTAATGATAGGAAGGTTATTGCTTTGTATGTTCAAATTGTTTTGTGTTTGTGTTGTTTAATGAAGGGAATATAGTTAGTGATGTGGAGTATGTTAGCTGCAAGTAGACATATATGCTGAGGACTGCTATGATGGCTATTAGTGTTGGTAGAATGATGTTGTCGTTTTGTTATCTCTTGGATAATTATTCATTTGGGTAGAAAGCCTGATAGTGATGGGCGATGTCCTAATGATACTATAATGGTGAGGAAAATGATTGTGATGGGAGGTGTTTTATCTCATGTGTGTGATAATGATACTCTTGTAGTACATGATCTGGGCATAAATAAGAAGAAGATAGTGTTGTTATGATATAAATTAGTATGTTTAGGATTGTTATAATCTGAATATACATTATAATAGCTGTTATTCATCCTATATGGGCCATTGATGAGGAGGGTGTAATATTTTCCAGGTGAGTATGGAGAAGTCTGCCTCAGCCTCCAGCTATGATTTATAATATCACTATGATTAATAGTATATTTAGGTTGATGGATGGTGACATGTGGTATAAAACTGATAGGGGTGCAAATTTGTCATGTTGATAGCATCAGGTCCGCTGTTCATGGGATGCCTCGTGTGACTTCAGGCACTCAGAAGTGAAATGGGGAAAGTCCTACTTTTGTGACAAGGGCGATTGTCATGAGGGTGGATGCTGCTGTATTAAAGATTCTTGTTATTCATTGTGCTCTTTGACCAGAGTATATTAGATTAATGATAATAGCCTTTATAAGTAGTATTGATGTGGTGGACTGTTTTAGGAAATATTTGTTGGATGCTTCTGTAGCTTATGGGTTCATGTTTTTTATTAGAATGGGGATACCATTAACCAGTGTGAGCTTGTTATACAATTATATTTCCTGAGAAAATGATCAGTAGAATGATGGTAAAAACAATGAGAGTTTATTAGCACAGGAAGGATATACAAAAATATTTTGGGGGTATGGGCCTGAAGCTTACTTAGAGAACTTTACTATATAGCATGTGGTGTAATGTGGTAGGTAGCATGGAGAATGTAAAATTATTAGGAAGAATTCAATTCCAGGAATAAGAGCATTGAAACCTCTGTGATTTACTCTATCAAAGTAACTCTTTTGTCAGACATATTTCTTAAATTTGTGGTGGGTTGCCTGGTATGATGACAAGTAGTGAAAACTCTCATATACATAGGGTTAATGTTAGTCGTAAAAAAACTTTTCATAAGAGATGTATGCCTTGATCATATCAAAATTGTAGGTAGGAGGCTCAAATTCATAGAAAGGAGATTGTTAGATGTGTTTTAATGATGACTTGGGCTGTATATAATTCTGGCACCTAGGGATTGTCGAATGCTCCTAAAAATAGATTGCTGTGGAAATGTTTATTACAGGGAAATTGACATATTCTCTAGGAGGGACGGGGTGAATGGGCCTGCTACATTTTCTACATTGAAGACATATACGGGTTTTGATGCTACTTCCGTTAAATCAAGTGGGGCTTCATTGGATTTCTCCTACTGCGGAGATAATCAAATTCTGGGTAGGGGTCAGGAGAAAATTAGTCATAGGTGTTCTTGTGCAATAATTACTGTTGAAAGTGTAAATGATCCATTTATCAGTAAGACTGAGAATAGAATAACTGCTACATTACTTCATATGAGATGATTGTCTGTGCTATTGTTCCTAGAGCTCCAGTGAGTGAGTATTTTGAATGTGAAGTTCATCCAGATCTGAGGATGGAATAAATGGCTAGGTGTGATATGGCTAACAGAAATAATATGCCTACATTTATATTAATTAGTGCATAAGATATGGGAAGAGGAATTCA
Organism: Balaenoptera physalus; assembly: GCF_965194825.1. Taxonomy (NCBI): domain Eukaryota; kingdom Metazoa; phylum Chordata; class Mammalia; order Artiodactyla; family Balaenopteridae; genus Balaenoptera; species Balaenoptera physalus. The sequence goes on along the minus strand of NW_028126565.1, from coordinate 288,039 downwards.
TGTTGTGAGAGCCAGGGTTAAGGCTAGCATTGGGGTTAAGGCTAGCAAGAGAAGCCACCGCAATGAGAAGCCCGCGCACCGCAACAAAGAGTAGCCCCCGCTTGCCGCAACTAGAGAAAGCCTGCCCATAGCAACGAAGACCCAACGCAGCCAAAAACAAATTAATTAATTAATTAGTTAACTATTTTAAACAAAAGTACTATATCCTTCTGTACAGCTTCTCTGGGAAGAACAGAGAGATGGCGTAGGAGAGTGAGAAAGACCAATATTTAGTGCACATCTCTCATGCAGGTGCTCTGCTGGCTCAGATAGATTTATCCCCACTTTACAAAGGAGGAAATAATCTCAGAGAGGTTTAGTAATTTTACCAAAGCCAAACAGCTATGGAGTGGCAGAACCAAGATCTGAAGCAAGTCTGTTACCTTCAAAGCCTAAGTCCTCATCACAACAAAACTCAATATTTACATTTCTCGAATTACATTGCAACCTGGGGAGTTCTTGGCACAATCCTGAATAAGAGTGAGAAAGAAAGAAATAGCATTGTTCCTACAGTCAACCCAAATTTTTGGAGCAGCTGCTAGACGCCTGGCCCTTTTTGGGGTTCAGCAGTGATCAAGACAGGAAGAGTCCTGCTCTCATGAACCACGTAGTGGGGAGGAGAGACGGGTGCAACTTGGGTGAGGGATTTCACCTTGCTGGACCTCTGTTTTGTCATCTGGAAAATGGGATGGGTGTTCCTCATTTTCTGGGATTGTCCAGCCCTCACATTCTCTGATTCCATAAGAAGCATTTGTTTTCCTGTTTCTTTAAAACTCATTCAGGCCGTGAGCTGTGATGAATGTTGTTAGCTGCTCCCCAAATCACTCTATTCCCACCCTTTTCCTGTGATCAGGTCTTTCCCGAAACATGACTCACAGTCAGTCAAGTCACAGAACCTAAGGGGCACCCAGCAGAAAAATTCCAACCCTTGCTTCCCAGGAGCTCTGCGGTCTACCTGCCAGGTAAACTTAACTCACCTGGCACAAGGTGGCCATCCCTGGTTTCACATCAGCATGATCTCAGGCACAAACCTCCTTGTTTTTCCATTTTGTCTTTAAGTTACTTGTTGAAACAACTGCACAAATATGACACAGATATAAAATCAGGCATCTTCTGCCCCCAGTGCCTACTAATAAATGATTTTCTGCCACTTTAATGATAAAGATAGAACATTTCAACATTCTGCTACCCTTATTATTTGTCATTTTTGTTGATATTTCTATTGACTACATCTTTCAACATTTTAACAATGGAACATTTATCTAGGGTGTTCCAGACCCAGCCTTTAGTGGTAAAGGTTTTGTTGTTATATTTCTATTGTTTCCTTTAAAAATCATTATCCTATTTAAATGGATTAAGTCAATTCTATAGGCATTTATCTTATGATATTGATGAAATTGATACATAGAGGGCAGTAGTACAAGTTGATTGGACTTGAGAACCTCTATTAGCACAGTTAAGTATAAATATTATCTATATGTAAACCAAAGTACAGGCCGAGTGAGATTCTCTGACTTTTTTCCACTGTCTGCCCCTCAAGCCTGTGAGAAATGGAATAGTTCTTGCCCTATCAGTAAACAAAGGATGTCACAGTCTTCAGCACTTGCAGCCCTCCAATGTGAGCCGGCGGGCCCTGAGGCACTCAGGATATGCAAATACAGAATGCAGGCCCCAGAGAGCTGAGGTGCATATCAAAGGAAGGATTTCAGTGAGACCAGGCAAAGAAAAGCGCCGCATTCCTCACCTTGGGAGAGCTGGTTTTCCTTAGTTAACAATTACCTTTGGATGGTCCCCATTACCTGCGCCAGTCCCCTGCCCTGTCCCCTCCCCCCGGTACTTTAGCTCAGGGAGGAAGGAGCGCAGAGGGACTCGGCTGAATACGGGGCCTGCGCGCCTCGGAAGGAGTTTTCAGCCGCTTTCCCCACAGTCGGGAGGAGGGGCGCTGACGCTGCAGCCGGACCCTGCGCCTCCCTTACCCCGTTTCCCCTCAGGACGCTCAGCCGACCCCCTCCCCACGCCCACCAGGCCTCGCGAGCCAGGCCGAGGGCAGGGGCGAGAGGACGGACCGAAGTTCCCGGGGACCAGACGCTGGAGGCCGCTCTTTCTGCACAGCAGCGGCGGGTGGCAGCGAACCCCTGCCCCTCAGAAGCTGGTCTTGTGCTGCCGCCCGGGCACCGGACCAGGCGGAGGGTCGGCGCCCACTTACCCGGCCCGCCGACCCCGCGACTGTCATGGCTTCGGCCGCCGGGGCACCTCCAGAGCCGGCAGCCTCAGTGAGGTCGCCCTCCCCTCGGGCTCCGGGGCAGTTCCGTGAAGGCGGAGGGAAGAGACCCCGCCCGAGCCGGGAGTTCCAGGTCTGAGGAAACGCGGGCTCTGTTCAGCGCGCAGTGGGTGGGACCGCTCTGCCCCGAGGCCTTCCGGGAGGGAGCGGGGCGGCGGGGGAGGGAGCCGCCAGGAGCGCAGGGCCCCGTCGGGGGTCCTGGAGGGGCGGCCCGGCCTGGGGGCCACGCCCACTGTGGCCGCAGCCCAGGCCTTTTTCCTGGAATCCTACACAAAAACATTAGAAAGATACACAGTCTATAGTAAATACTCACAAATGATTGTTGCTGCTGTGCTCACTATTCTATTAAAGGTGTAAAATCCACAAAACACTTTAAGTTCAAAATTAAATATGAATTTTTACCTTTCTAATTATGTCTCTGATATTCACAGTTGTGGTTAATGAATCAGAGACTGTGGCATCACTAGTTAAAAATGAGCTTGTTAAAAAAATAGAACTCAGGCCCACCGGACCTACTGAATCACAATCTGCACGTTTACAATCTCCCCAGTGTACTCGTGTACCCATGAATAGTTGAAAGGTACATTTCTACCTCGACAGGTCTTTTCTCTATGAGAAATACACACATTTTATCCAGTTTGATATAAATAAAACACTCAAAAATGCATATGCCTGTGTTGAAACCATCATTTTATCATTTCTTTTCCAGACAAGTATAGTCTCTATACTGGTTTTGTGGATCACATGCCATACTCTTTTCTTGTAGTTAGAAATAAGGTAGAGAAAGTTACTTTGTAAAAAAAATATATATATGTATTAGTGGAGAATTGAAGACACTCTTCTAAATTAAAACCTTCCCTTAACTTGCTGTTTTCTTCTTGGGTCATATTATGAACTCTTCCAGTGGCCACATGGCATGTGTACGTTGAATTTCAGGGACTGCTGACATCCCAGGATGTGGCCATAGATTTCTGTCAAGAGGAGTGAGAATGCCTGGAGCAAGATCAACGGGAATTGTACAGGGATGTGATGTTAGACAAGTATAGGAACCTGCTGTCCTTGGGTGAGGATACCTTCCTTCCAGAATTCCTTATCCAACCACAGGGTTTGGAGTCCTTCATTTGTAGAATGTCTCCTGGAATCTTCTGCTTCCTACAATAGGGGTTCAGATTGCAACGTTTCAGGAAAGATTGGGAGTTTGTGGGTGAAAGTTTTCTTATTCTTTTAAAATTGCAGCCTCCCTTTTAATATACTTTGTAACTGCTTGGGGTGTGTCTATATGAACTGTATACTATATGCTTCTGTTATAGTCCTTACAATATTTTATTGCCTTATTTTCTCTAACAATTTTCCATGGATTCTTTGGGCTTAAGGTATATTAAAAGGGAGACTGCGAATCTGGGACTTCCCTGGTGATGCAGTGATTAAGAATTCGCCTGCCAATGCAGGGGACCCGGTTCGATCCCCGGTCCGGGAATATCTCACGTGCCACGGAACAACTAAGCCAGTGGGCCACAACTACTGAGTCTGCACGCCGCAACTACTGAAGCCGGTGTGTCTTGAGCCCGTGCGCCATTTATCTTTTGGAGAATAAAACCACTTCTGAGTGATTAAAATTTAGGCCAGCTAGTCAAAATGCTTTATCACCTGTTCTTCTAAAACACTGGTCAATGGAACAAGTTTTACTAGGGATAACAGTGTAATTGTATTCTGGAGTTCATATGGGCAATATGGTTTATGACCTTGATGCTGGATCACGACCTTTCAACGGTATAACTGCTATTAATTGTCTGTTTGTTCAACGATTAAAGTCTCACGTGATCTGAGTTCAGACTGGAGTCATCCTGGTTGGTTTCTGTCTATTGCAGATTTCTTCCAGTATGAAAGGACAAGAGCAATACGGCTTACTTTACAAAATGTCTTCAAACTAAATGATGATATAATCTACATTCAATTAATTTATACATACCCTACTGTAGAACAGGGTTCGTTATGCTGGCAGTGCCCGGTAATTATGTAAAACTGAAACTTTTTCTGCACTGGTTCAAGTCCTCTTCCTAAGAATATGTTTATAATCAGCATTCTTTCACAAATTACCCAATTTAATTCACCATAGCATTCCTCATATTAACTAAATGGAAAATCCTAGGCTATATACATATCCAGAAAGGGCCAAAAATCATCAGCCCCCATGGATGTTTACAACCCATTGCTGAGGCATTCAAATTACTTATTAAAGAACCACTATGTCCATCAACATCATCAATTTATATATTATTGCCCCAATGCTAGCCTTAACCCTGGCTCTCACAACATGAATTCCTGTTCCCATATCTTATCCACTAATTAATATAAATGTAGGCATATTATTTCTATTAGCCATATCACACCTAGCCATTTATTCCATCCTCAGATCTGGATGAACTTCACATTCAAAATACTCACTCACTGGAGCTCTAGGAACAATAGCGCAGACGATCATCTCATATGAAGTAATGTAGCAGTTATTCTATTCTCAGTCTTACTGGTAAAGGGATCATTTACACTTTCAACAGTAATTATTACACAAGAACACCTAGGACTAATTTTCTCCTGACCCCTACCCAGTATTTGATTATCTCCGCAGTAGCAGAAATCCAGTGAAGCTCCACTTGATTTAACGGAAGTAGAATCAAAACCTGTACATGTCTTCAATGTACAAAATGTAGCAGGCCCATTCACCCCGTCCTTCCCAGAGAATAAGTCAATTTCCCTATAATAAACATTTCCACAGCAATCTATTTTTGGGAGCATTCGACAATCCCTAGGTGCCAGAATTATAGATTCTTTCATCTTGTAAATATAGTTTTTTTTAAAAAATAATTTTTATACTTTTACCACCTTTAAACAAAATGTACTCCATTGCTGTGGAATATTCCTTCATAGGAGCGTGCATGGTTCATTTCTGCATCCGTCTGTGATGGCCTTCAGGTTCCTTCAGGTTTGGCTCCTGTGGCTGCAAGTCCATGTCCGTGTGTCCTGGTGCAGGCCTGCTGGGTTTGTGTTCAACTGGGAGGAGCACTGTGGGTCTCTGTGCACGGACATCGCTATCTGAGGCCCGATTGCTTCAGAAGTGGTTGCATCTCCCCGTTGCGTACCAGGCTTTCCATTGCTCCACATCCTGCTGATATTTGATACTATGTCTTTCATGTCTGCCATTCTGGTAGGTGTATGCACAGTATTTTGCTTATGGCTTTAATCCCTCTGTTGTTAGTGAAGTTGTGCATCTTGTGGTATTCATGGACTACTTTCTGTTGTTTTTTAAAAAGTTTTAAAAATTGTGGTCTGGTACACATAACATAAAATGTACTATCTTAACCATTTTTAAGTGCACATTTCAGGGTCAGGAAGTAATTCACACTGTTGTGCAAACCTGACCACCATCATCCTCCAGAACTTTTTCATCTTGCAAAATTGAAACAGTCTCCATTAAACACTCACTCCCCATGGTCCCTCCCTCAGCCTCTGGCACTCAACATCCTACTTTATGTCTCTATATTTCCGACTGCTCCAGGGGCCTTGTATGAGTGGATCAAGCACTGTTTGTTTTTTTGTGTCTAGCTTACATCACTGAGCATAATGCCCACAAGGTTCATCCCTGCTGCATCCTGTGTCAGAATTGACTTCCTTTTTAGGCTGAATAGCATTCCCTTGTATTGATGGACCGTGTTTTTCTTCTCCATTCATCCATTAGTGGACACATGTAATAGCTACATTCATTTCTACTGTCATAATATTTGTGGAATAAAATCAGAAAGTCCTATGAATCAAAAGTCATTTGCCATTAACTTTTTTCTTAAACTTTTTGTTGTGGAAAACATCAAGGCTAAGAAAAGGGAAAAAGACATGTCAGCTTCACTTGTGTTCAGGAATTAATGCTTTACGGATTCACTTTATTCCCTGTGTGTGTGCTATGCGTGTGCGTGTGCCTGTTTGCATACATATGCTGTGCATGTGCATAGGTATGTGAACTTGCACACATTAGTGTGTGCATGGGCATATGGGTGCATGTGTGTTCACATGCTAGTGTGTGAATATATTTGTGCTGTGCACGTGCATATGTTTGTGTGTGTGCTGTGCCTGCCTGTGTGCACACCTGTGTGTTTGCTGGAACCACTTGCAAGTTGGCTGCAGACTGAATTGTGCCCCAGATATATCCGCACGCAGCTGCTGTAACAATCCTGCGTAGCCACGTAAAGGTCACAGATCTCAGGGATTTAAATGGATCGAGCAGGATATCCTGACACAGAGTTTGTCTTCCAATGACTGTCACTGTCTCAGTAACATCCTTCACACCTTCTTTAAGCCCCATTCAGGGTCCAGTTTAGACTCCCATTACATTCAGTCACTTGTCCCAGGTCCCCTAAAGCAACAATGTCACCGTTGGAGAGCCCGGCCAAGGCTGGGGGTGCCCCTCCCGTTGGCCTGGCCTCCAGGCCCTGCCCTTGGCTCCTGTTTCCTCATATCTCAGCCAGGCCCCGACTTGGATGGGGCCGCCACCTCTTTCCTCACAGGGTCCCATCGCCCAGTCAAGGGGGTTCATTCTCCCCAAACACAGCATCAGGAGTCGGGGGCTGACAGTCCCCACTGGGTCTCCTTCATGTGAGACCCTGTGCTGTTGAAAGAGCAGGCACCCTGCCCTCGGGGGTGGGGGACTGGGGGGCGACATGCGGCCCACGATGGGCAGGCGGGTCTCCGGGTGGGGCGAGCCAGTGTGCAAGGAGTTCCGCGGTGGGTTCTCCTCTCCAACGGCTTCTGTGCCCCTCCCTCTCCCCGTGCCTCCCCTCGAAGACAGCGCGGTGCCGGGACGGGAACCATGGGAGCCGTCAGCCACCGCCCCCTCTACACACACGCACACGCACACGCACACGCTGCAGGGAAGCAGGACCTGAGTGCAGGGCTCTCAGCGGCCCTGAGCGCCCCGCCCGGAATCGGCCCGCCGAATGGACAGACCGGATCTCCCGGCCCGGACCATGCAGGACTCTCCTGCCTGGGCTTCCAGTGTGGCCGCCTCCTTCTGGAAGCCTGGGAGGCTGGAATCAGGCCACTTCTTGTCTGTCCTGGCATCAGACTGGGCTGCACTCTAAGAAGTTCGTGGCTCGCCCGTGGATCCTGACCATCAGGTGGCCAGAGAAATTGGGAACATTTCTGTTTTGCCTGTTGAAATGTTTAATGACAAAGATTTTGTTCAGTTTACTGATGTGGGTGTCCAAAGATAAGAGACCCATGTGTGTGATCTGTACCTCCTATGAGATCAGCCCTAAGCTAGTTTAAACATGATCAAGTTGTGTCTACATGGTAGATTTAGACCTCTGCATGTCCTGTCTACTGATTATGTTTAGAGCTGACCATGTGTTGTCTACAATAAGAAGATTTAGACCTGACCATGTTCTGTGTACGCTAGGACTATGGGGACCTGGGTAGAGACCCGGCCTGGCCTCAGTACTGGGAAGCTCCGTGCCTGCATCTGAATGTCAGTGCTTAGATGTCTGGGGTCTGGAGCTGAGGTGGGCTTGTCTACGTAACAGCCTCTCTTCTGAGTGTGGTGACCTGGTCCTCCCAAGGGTCAGTGCTATGGTCGGGGCCTTAGTCTTAATCCCTGCAAGGTTCACCTTCCCTGGGGCTCGTGGAGAATCCTCAGGAGGACTACCTGGCAATAATTCCAATTTACCAGCACGTGCATGGTGCATAGGGAAGCAGGTTTAGCTGCTGAATTGATTGCAGGGCACGCAGATCGGGCAAAAGGCCGATGGGTGACAGCTGAGGCTGCTGCTGAGCTCTCCCTCCAGTCTACCGTCCCTACTCAGCAGAGTCCAGAGCTGCCCCTCGGCTTTCAGCCCTGCTGTCCTGTGAGTTTTCTCAACATGTAAGTGAGACGAGAAAGGACTGAGCATGCCAGCACCAGGGTCGTGTGTTCAACTCTAGTATGAAAGCTGTAAAAACAGTTAAAATCACACAGAACCAAAGTGAGAAGAGGAGGACTCCTCTGGGACAAGTGTGGGGAAAGGAGACCCACCTGACACTTTTTCCCATCCCAGGAGGTCCCAGGGACCCAGCTTGTTTCCACATTGGGGAAGCCCTCTGCAGAGCCATGGTGTCCTGACCAAGGGGACGTGTGACCCCAGGTGCAGGGTCTGGGGAGGTGAGGTCACCCTGGGACTGTGGACATGTGACCCAGGTGGAGGGGTCTGGGGAGGTGGGTCACCCTGGTGAGTGTGGATGTGTGGCCCCAGGTATAGGGTGAGGGGACTGTGTGGGTCTCACCATACCTGCATGGGTCAGGATCACATGGATGGGGAGACCGCATATGCGCTCTTTGCCTGCAGTGTGTCCTGTCCCCTTTGAGATTTCCAACCTCTGCATTAAGGGTGTTGTCCTGATTAACCTGTGGTTCCTTTTCTTCTCTTCATCTTGTCACAATCATATGAGGTCAGGCATGTTTGAGTGGGTTGCTGCTCTGTGTTCCAGTGAGTGACAACACTTGGTGGTATCGTTTTAAGACTATAGCATATCATGTGTCTAATCCATGGGGGTCACCACTGCCTGGGACCCCCTGGACAGAGGTCAGGTGAGCACAGACTAGCCCCCCCTAAGAATGGTCTCCTACGTGCTCTGTGAGGGTACCGTGATGGCCCCTAAGGTAGGGGACTGTGTCTGGGCCTCCGACATTTGTGATGAAGGGGAGTCGAAATGGAATCTCAATTAACAAGACATTATTTTAAGAATTTATTTTAAGTGAAATAAAACACACGTCACATACCCTTTACCATCATCACCATTTTAAGTGCACGTTTCTGAGGCATCAGATAGATTCACTTTCTCGTGGAGCCATCACCACCATCCCTAGAACTTTTCCTCTTGCAAAACCAAAATTGCACAACCATGAAAGTCTCATTCCCCATTCCCTCCCACTGCCCCTGGCACCGATATCCACTTCAGTCCCTGAGTTGTCGACTCCAGGGCACCCACTGGAGTGCAATCCTGCAGTGTTTGCTGACGGGTCATTTTGGAAGAGCTGACTTTCAGTCTGAAGCCTGTTTTCATCTGAAGAATCTGCCTTTAAGGAGAGGGTGTATGAGGAAGGGGGTGTATGCGGGACAAAGGTGTCCAGGGTGCAGGTGAGCCAGGACCTGACCAGCTGCCTTTTGGGTCCTCTGGTCCCATCTCTTGGTCTGTGCCTCATCTGCATCATCACTGTCCCCGCTGGCACTGCTGGGGTGTTGTTGTCTGAGTGAGATTCCCCTGGTGCCCCTGCTCTCCTCCCCTCCTCCTGCTGGTTGCGGAGGGAACTGCTTGCTGTGTGGTCTCTACTCCTGAGGCACGAAGGACCCTGTAGCATGGACCTGCAGAGTGTGGGGTGTGGTCCCAAGAGCATGGGGCCCACTTAGGACACGACATCGGGGCGTGACAAGTGCTAGGGCTGCCTCATCACTGACAGGGAATGTTGCCCAGATCCTGCTCCAGAGGGCGTGGTGGGTGGCCTGGGACCCTAGAGGCCCCATTCCTATACTGGAGCTTGGAGAGTGCATACCCATGGGCTCCAGATTCACCCCATATCTCAGCCATATCCCTCTGTCCTGTCTTTGAACTCAGGAAAACGAGCTCTCTTGTCCACAACATAGGCCTGGTCCTGTTGATATTAGGATTCTTCAAGTTAGGCGTCCTGGGATAGCAGCTCCTTTTAGGCCTGAGAAGGAACAACTCCGGAGTGTACAACAATTTCAGATGAAACTAATATTCAATGACTATCCCTAACTACTCGGTTGTTGACTTCTATTAGTCATTATTCTCCTGGTTTTAGCTCTGATGTGGGGATTACACAGGAGTCAACATTTAAATCTTCGTAATCTGTGTATTTGTAGCTTCAGTATCATTACTGACCCATAGATTTTTATGGTTTGGGAAGAGTTATTGATTTCATGTATCATGTAAAGGATTCACAATGATGATAGGGCAATTAAGATTACAATAATAGCTAGTAAATTGTTCACATTTTCTCTACCTGTGCATCTATTGTATGCATATGAGTTTAGATATCAATATTAGTGAAATGATATAGAGGACTAGAGAACTTATTTTAAAAATCACTATTAATGTGTGATGAAGAAAATGTAAAAGTTCTTCCATAATCGGTGATGTTGTATCTTGAGAGCCTAGATGAAATTGATATGCCTTAGTGATATACAGGATTTTAGCCTATCATTTAACTTTGACAAAGCTACATCACTTTTTACTTTTATCTCATTTATTGAGGAAGACATAATTGTTATGGTGTTGGCTTGAAACTGGTTGAAAAGGACTTGAGTCCTTCCTTATTTTACATTTACATAGGTAGGATCTTGAAACATAGGATATGGTGGAGGACATCCGTGTAACCATTCTAGGTTAGGAGTAGCAATTTCCACTACTAAGACTTCTTGTTTAGACACAAATGCTTTTCAAAGTATGAAGATTATTACCATTACCGCTGCTAATGAGATGAATGAGCCTAAAGACAAAATATTTCATGTTGTGTGTGCCTCAGGGTACTCAGACTAACGTAGTGACATCCCTGAGAGGCCACGAAAGTGCTGCAGGAAGTCATATTTACTACTACAAATATACTTGTGAAGTGAATTTTTGCTCATGCTGAGTTAACTCTATAACCTGAGAATAGTGGGAATCAGTGTAGGAAGCCTCCTATAATAGTGAAGACTGCTCCCATGGACATTAGGTCATGGAAGTGTGCTACTACATAGTCTGTATCCTGGAGGACAATGTCTGGGGATGATTTGGCTAAGATGATTCCTGTCCAACCACCTACTGTAAAAAGAAAAACTAAAGCCTAAAACTCATAATATAGTGGGAGGTCATATAGTATTACCTCCGTGAACAGTTGCTAACCAGGGACTTCCCTGGTGACGCAGTGGTTAAGAATTCGCCTGCCAATGCAGGGGACACGGGTTCGAGCCCTTGTCTGGGAAGATTCCACATGCCGCGGAGCAAAAAGCCCGTGTGCCACAACTACTGAGCCTGTCCTCTAGAGCCCGCAAGCCACAACTACTGAAGCCCACGCGCCTAGAGGCCGTGCTCTGCAACAAGAGAAGCCACTGCAATGAAAGGGCCGCACACCGCAACGAAGAGTAGCTGCCGCTCACCGCAACCAGAGAAAGCCCATGCGCAGCAACCAAGACCCAACTCAGCCAAAAAAAAAAAAGAAAAGAAAAGAAAAAGAAAAATTAAGTAAAGAGTTTCTAATCAGCTAGATACTTTTACTCCTGTAGGGATAGAAGTAATTACGGTAGCTGATGCAAAGTATGCTCCTGAGTCCACAGCTATCCCTAAGGTAAACATATGATGGGCCCACAAGAGAACTCCTAAAAAACCAGTGGACGTGACTCATACTATTCCCAGATAGCTGAGAGGCAATTTTTGTCCTAAATAGTATGTAATGATATGTTAGTTTATAACAAACCCTGTTAGGCCATGAATACAGACTTCAGGGTGAGCAAAGTATCAAAAGAGGTGTTGGTATAGGATTCGGTCTCCTCCTGCAGGGTCAAAGAAAGTAGTGTTTAGATTTCTATCTCTTAACAGCATGGCAATTCTGGCTGCTTGGACTGAGATTGGTAATTATAGTAATATGGCTATAGTTGGGGAAGATTAAACAAATAATGGTGTTTGGTATTGGGATATGACTGCTGGTTTTGTATTAAAGACTATAGTAATAAAAGTAATAATACCAAGAATTGAGGAGACACCTGCTAAATGTAAGGAGAAAAGAGTTAGGTCGACAGAGGCTACTGCATGGGCCAGATTGCAGGCTAGAGCTGAATACACGGTTCCACTGGTACCAGAACCAGCTTCTACTATTGGTGATATGAGTAAGAGTAAGAATGATGGGGGAAGTAGTCAAAAGTTTATATGATTTATTGGGGGAAATGCTACTTCAGGTGTCCGAGTTATTAGTGGCCCAAGTCAGTTTTCAAAGCCTGCAATCATAACGGGTACAGCTATAAAGAAAATTATTACAAGTGCAGGGACTGTTATGACAACCTTACAGATCTGGGCATCTCCAAGTAGCGGTCCAGGTCAGCATAGCTCAGCCTGGATTAATATAATTAAGGTGCTGCCTGCTACTCCAGCTCAAGCACCAAATACTGAATATAAAATGCCGATATCTTTGTGATTTGTTGAAAATAATCAGCAGTGTATGAACAGAGGTAAAATGACTGAGTTAGCATTAGACTGTAAATCTAAAGACAGAGATTGAGCCCTCTTTCTGGCAAACCCTGTGGTGAATCAACAAATTGAATTGTCACTTCAGAGAAGCAGCTTCAATTCTGCCAGTGATTTTCCTGCCTTTTTTTTTTTCTTTTTTTCTATCTCAAATGAAGGAGAAGTAGACTGAAGCCAGTTGACTAGAGGATTTGCCTGTTAACTAAAGTTTCCTGGGGTTAAAACTCATCAATCTCGTAAAGATTTGGCTTCAATACAGTGTTTGCTTTACATTCAATTGATGTAGAATAAAGTCTTGCAATCCTTATTTTTAGGAATTAAGTAAATTTCACTTGTTTAGGTTTTTGAAAGCTCTTGGTCTGAACTAACCTAAATTCCTAGTACAGCACCGATAGAATGGGTGTTGTGTGTAGTAATCGTGTGGGTATTATGATTGGTAATGATAGGAAGGTTATTGCTTTGTATGTTCAAATTGTTTTGTGTTTGTGTTGTTTAATGAAGGGAATATAGTTAGTGATGTGGAGTATGTTAGCTGCAAGTAGACATATATGCTGAGGACTGCTATGATGGCTATTAGTGTTGGTAGAATGATGTTGTCGTTTTGTTATCTCTTGGATAATTATTCATTTGGGTAGAAAGCCTGATAGTGATGGGCGATGTCCTAATGATACTATAATGGTGAGGAAAATGATTGTGATGGGAGGTGTTTTATCTCATGTGTGTGATAATGATACTCTTGTAGTACATGATCTGGGCATAAATAAGAAGAAGATAGTGTTGTTATGATATAAATTAGTATGTTTAGGATTGTTATAATCTGAATATACATTATAATAGCTGTTATTCATCCTATATGGGCAATTGATGAGGAGGGTGTAATATTTTCCAGGTGAGTATGGCGAAGTCTGCCTCAGCCTCCAGCTATGATTTATAATATCACTATGATTAATAGTATATTTAGGTTGATGGATGGTGACATGTGGTATAAAACTGATAGGGGTGCAAATTTGTCATGTTGATAGCATCAGGTCCGCTGTTCATGGGATGCCTCGTGTGACTTCAGGCACTCAGAAGTGAAATGGGGAAAGTCCTACTTTTGTGACAAGGGCGATTGTCATGAGGGTGGATGCTGCTGTATTAAAGATTCTTGTTATTCATTGTGCTCTTTGACCAGAGTATATTAGATTAATGATAATAGCCTTTATAAGTAGTATTGATGTGGTGGACTGTTTTAGGAAATATTTGTTGGATGCTTCTGTAGCTTATGGGTTCATGTTTTTTATTAGAATGGGGATACCATTAACCAGTGTGAGCTTGTTATACAATTATATTTCCTGAGAAAATGATCAGTAGAATGATGGTAAAAACAATGAGAGTTTATTAGCACAGGAAGGATATACAAAAATATTTTGGGGGTATGGGCCTGAAGCTTACTTAGAGAACTTTACTATATAGCATGTGGTGTAATGTGGTAGGTAGCATGGAGAATGTAAAATTATTAGGAAGAATTCAATTCCAGGAATAAGAGCATTGAAACCTCTGTGATTTACTCTATCAAAGTAACTCTTTTGTCAGACATATTTCTTAAATTTGTGGTGGGTTGCCTGGTATGATGACAAGTAGTGAAAACTCTCATATACATAGGGTTAATGTTAGTCGTAAAAAAACTTTTCATAAGAGATGTATGCCTTGATCATATCAAAATTGTAGGTAGGAGGCTCAAATTCATAGAAAGGAGATTGTTAGATGTGTTTTAATGATGACTTGGGCTGTATATAATTCTGGCACCTAGGGATTGTCGAATGCTCCTAAAAATAGATTGCTGTGGAAATGTTTATTACAGGGAAATTGACATATTCTCTAGGAGGGACGGGGTGAATGGGCCTGCTACATTTTCTACATTGAAGACATATACGGGTTTTGATGCTACTTCCGTTAAATCAAGTGGGGCTTCATTGGATTTCTCCTACTGCGGAGATAATCAAATTCTGGGTAGGGGTCAGGAGAAAATTAGTCATAGGTGTTCTTGTGCAATAATTACTGTTGAAAGTGTAAATGATCCATTTATCAGTAAGACTGAGAATAGAATAACTGCTACATTACTTCATATGAGATGATTGTCTGTGCTATTGTTCCTAGAGCTCCAGTGAGTGAGTATTTTGAATGTGAAGTTCATCCAGATCTGAGGATGGAATAAATGGCTAGGTGTGATATGGCTAACAGAAATAATATGCCTACATTTATATTAATTAGTGCATAAGATATGGGAAGAGGAATTCATGTTGTGAGAGCCAGGGTTAAGGCTAGCATTGGGGTTAAGGCTAGCAAGAGAAGCCACCGCAATGAGAAGCCCGCGCACCGCAACAAAGAGTAGCCCCCGCTTGCCGCAACTAGAGAAAGCCTGCCCATAGCAACGAAGACCCAACGCAGCCAAAAACAAATTAATTAATTAATTAGTTAACTATTTTAAACAAAAGTACTATATCCTTCTGTACAGCTTCTCTGGGAAGAACAGAGAGATGGCGTAGGAGAGTGAGAAAGACCAATATTTAGTGCACATCTCTCATGCAGGTGCTCTGCTGGCTCAGATAGATTTATCCCCACTTTACAAAGGAGGAAATAATCTCAGAGAGGTTTAGTAATTTTACCAAAGCCAAACAGCTATGGAGTGGCAGAACCAAGATCTGAACCAAGTCTGTTACCTTCAAAGCCTAAGTCCTCATCACAACAAAACTCAATATTTACATTTCTCGAATTACATTGCAACCTGGGGAGTTCTTGGCACAATCCTGAATAAGAGTGAGAAAGAAAGAAATAGCATTGTTCCTACAGTCAACCCAAATTTTTGGAGCAGCTGCTAGACGCCTGGCCCTTTTTGGGGTTCAGCAGTGATCAAGACAGGAAGAGTCCTGCTCTCATGAACCACGTAGTGGGGAGGAGAGACGGGTGCAACTTGGGTGAGGGATTTCACCTTGCTGGACCTCTGTTTTGTCATCTGGAAAATGGGATGGGTGTTCCTCATTTTCTGGGATTGTCCAGCCCTCACATTCTCTGATTCCATAAGAAGCATTTGTTTTCCTGTTTCTTTAAAACTCATTCAGGCCGTGAGCTGTGATGAATGTTGTTAGCTGCTCCCCAAATCACTCTATTCCCACCCTTTTCCTGTGATCAGGTCTTTCCCGAAACATGACTCACAGTCAGTCAAGTCACAGAACCTAAGGGGCACCCAGCAGAAAAATTCCAACCCTTGCTTCCCAGGAGCTCTGCGGTCTACCTGCCAGGTAAACTTAACTCACCTGGCACAAGGTGGCCATCCCTGGTTTCACATCAGCATGATCTCAGGCACAAACCTCCTTGTTTTTCCATTTTGTCTTTAAGTTACTTGTTGAAACAACTGCACAAATATGACACAGATATAAAATCAGGCATCTTCTGCCCCCAGTGCCTACTAATAAATGATTTTCTGCCACTTTAATGATAAAGATAGAACATTTCAACATTCTGCTACCCTTATTATTTGTCATTTTTGTTGATATTTCTATTGACTACATCTTTCAACATTTTAACAATGGAACATTTATCTAGGGTGTTCCAGACCCAGCCTTTAGTGGTAAAGGTTTTGTTGTTATATTTCTATTGTTTCCTTTAAAAATCATTATCCTATTTAAATGGATTAAGTCAATTCTATAGGCATTTATCTTATGATATTGATGAAATTGATACATAGAGGGCAGTAGTACAAGTTGATTGGACTTGAGAACCTCTATTAGCACAGTTAAGTATAAATATTATCTATATGTAAACCAAAGTACAGGCCGAGTGAGATTCTCTGACTTTTTTCCACTGTCTGCCCCTCAAGCCTGTGAGAAATGGAATAGTTCTTGCCCTATCAGTAAACAAAGGATGTCACAGTCTTCAGCACTTGCAGCCCTCCAATGTGAGCCGGCGGGCCCTGAGGCACTCAGGATATGCAAATACAGAATGCAGGCCCCAGAGAGCTGAGGTGCATATCAAAGGAAGGATTTCAGTGAGACCAGGCAAAGAAAAGCGTCGCATTCCTCACCTTGGGAGAGCTGGTTTTCCTTAGTTAACAATCACCTTTGGATGGTCCCCATTACCTGCGCCAGTCCCCTGCCCTGCCCCCTCCCCCCGGTACTTTAGCTCAGGGAGGAAGGAGCGCAGAGGGACTCGGCTGAATACGGGGCCTGCGCGCCTCGGAAGGAGTTTTCAGCCGCTTTCCCCACAGTCGGGAGGAGGGGCGCTGACGCTGCAGCCGGACCCTGCGCCTCCCTTACCCCGTTTCCCCTCAGGACGCTCAGCCGACCCCCTCCCCACGCCCACCAGGCCTCGCGAGCCAGGCCGAGGGCAGGGGCGAGAGGACGGACCGAAGTTCCCGGGGACCAGACGCTGGAGGCCGCTCTTTCTGCACAGCAGCGGCGGGTGGCAGCGAACCCCTGCCCCTCAGAAGCTGGTCTTGTGCTGCCGCCCGGGCACCGGACCAGGCGGAGGGTCGGCGCCCACTTACCCGGCCCGCCGACCCCGCGACTGTCATGGCTTCGGCCGCCGGGGCACCTCCAGAGCCGGCAGCCTCAGTGAGGTCGCCCTCCCCTCGGGCTCCGGGGCAGTTCCGTGAAGGCGGAGGGAAGAGACCCCGCCCGAGCCGGGAGTTCCAGGTCTGAGGAAACGCGGGCTCTGTTCAGCGCGCAGTGGGTGGGACCGCTCTGCCCCGAGGCCTTCCGGGAGGGAGCGGGGCGGCGGGGGAGGGAGCCGCCAGGAGCGCAGGGCCCCGTCGGGGGTCCTGGAGGGGCGGCCCGGCCTGGGGGCCACGCCCACTGTGGCCGCAGCCCAGGCCTTTTTCCTGGAATCCTACACAAAAACATTAGAAAGATACACAGTCTATAGTAAATACTCACAAATGATTGTTGCTGCTGTGCTCACTATTCTATTAAAGGTGTAAAATCCACAAAACACTTTAAGTTCAAAATTAAATATGAATTTTTACCTTTCTAATTATGTCTCTGATATTCACAGTTGTGGTTAATGAATCAGAGACTGTGGCATCACTAGTTAAAAATGAGCTTGTTAAAAAAATAGAACTCAGGCCCACCGGACCTACTGAATCACAATCTGCACGTTTACAATCTCCCCAGTGTACTCGTGTACCCATGAATAGTTGAAAGGTACATTTCTACCTCGACAGGTCTTTTCTCTATGAGAAATACACACATTTTATCCAGTTTGATATAAATAAAACACTCAAAAATGCATATGCCTGTGTTGAAACCATCATTTTATCATTTCTTTTCCAGACAAGTATAGTCTCTATACTGGTTTTGTGGATCACATGCCATACTCTTTTCTTGTAGTTAGAAATAAGGTAGAGAAAGTTACTTTGTAAAAAATATATATATATGTATTAGTGGAGAATTGAAGACACTCTTCTAAATTAATACCTTCCCTTAACTTGCTGTTTTCTTCTTGGGTCATATTATGAACTCTTCCAGTGGCCACATGGCATGTGTACGTTGAATTTCAGGGACTGCTGACATCCCAGGATGTGGCCATAGATTTCTGTCAAGAGGAGTGAGAATGCCTGGAGCAAGATCAACGGGAATTGTACAGGGATGTGATGTTAGACAAGTATAGGAACCTGCTCTCCTTGGGTGAGGATACCTTCCTTCCAGAATTCCTTATCCAACCACAGGGTTTGGAGTCCTTCATTTGTAGAATGTCTCCTGGAATCTTCTGCTTCCTACAATAGGGGTTCAGATTGCAACGTTTCAGGAAAGATTGGGAGTTTGTGGGTGAAAGTTTTCTTATTCTTTTAAAATTGCAGCCTCCCTTTTAATATACTTTGTAACTGCTTGGGGTGTGTCTATATGAACTGTATACTATATGCTTCTGTTATAGTCCTTACAATATTTTATTGCCTTATTTTCTCTAACAATTTTCCATGGATTCTTTGGGCTTAAGGTATATTAAAAGGGAGACTGCGAATCTGGGACTTCCCTGGTGATGCAGTGATTAAGAATTCGCCTGCCAATGCAGGGGACCCGGTTCGATCCCCGGTCCGGGAAGATCTCACGTGCCACGGAACAACTAAGCCAGTGGGCCACAACTACTGAGTCTGCACGCCGCAACTACTGAAGCCGGTGTGTCTTGAGCCCGTGCGCCATTTATCTTTTGGAGAATAAAACCACTTCTGAGTGATTAAAATTTAGGCCAGCTAGTCAAAATGCTTTATCACCTGTTCTTCTAAAACACTGGTCAATGGAACAAGTTTTACTAGGGATAACAGTGTAATTGTATTCTGGAGTTCATATGGGCAATATGGTTTATGACCTTGATGCTGGATCACGACCTTTCAACGGTATAACTGCTATTAATTGTCTGTTTGTTCAACGATTAAAGTCTCACGTGATCTGAGTTCAGACTGGAGTCATCCTGGTTGGTTTCTGTCTATTGCAGATTTCTTCCAGTATGAAAGGACAAGAGCAATACGGCTTACTTTACAAAATGTCTTCAAACTAAATGATGATATAATCTACATTCAATTAATTTATACATACCCTACTGTAGAACAGGGTTCGTTATGCTGGCAGTGCCCGGTAATTATGTAAAACTGAAACTTTTTCTGCACTGGTTCAAGTCCTCTTTCTAAGAATATGTTTATAATCAGCATTCTTTCACAAATTACCCAATTTAATTCACCATAGCATTCCTCATATTAACTAAATGGAAAATCCTAGGCTATATACATATCCAGAAAGGGCCAAAAATCATCAGCCCCCATGGATGTTTACAACCCATTGCTGAGGCATTCAAATTACTTATTAAAGAACCACTATGTCCATCAACATCATCAATTTATATATTATTGCCCCAATGCTAGCCTTAACCCTGGCTCTCACAACATGAATTCCTGTTCCCATATCTTATCCACTAATTAATATAAATGTAGGCATATTATTTCTATTAGCCATATCACACCTAGCCATTTATTCCATCCTCAGATCTGGATGAACTTCACATTCAAAATACTCACTCACTGGAGCTCTAGGAACAATAGCACAGACGATCATCTCATATGAAGTAATGTAGCAGTTATTCTATTCTCAGTCTTACTGGTAAAGGGATCATTTACACTTTCAACAGTAATTATTACACCAGAACACCTAGGACTAATTTTCTCCTGACCCCTACCCAGAATTTGATTATCTCCGCAGTAGCAGAAATCCAGTGAAGCTCCACTTGATTTAACGGAAGTAGAATCAAAAGCTGTACATGTCTTCAATGTACAAAATGTAGCAGGCCCATTCACCCCGTCCTTCCCAGAGAATAAGTCAATTTCCCTATAATAAACATTTCCACAGCAATCTATTTTTGGGAGCATTCGACAATCCCTAGGTGCCAGAATTATAGATTCTTTCATCTTGTAAATATAGTTTTTTTTTAAAAATAATTTTTATACTTTTACCACCTTTAAACAAAATGTACTCCATTGCTGTGGAATATTCCTTCATAGGAGCGTGCATGGTTCATTTCTGCATCCGTCTGTGATGGCCTTCAGGTTCCTTCAGGTTTGGCTCCTGTGGCTGCAAGTCCATGTCCGTGTGTCCTGGTGCAGGGCTGCTGGGTTTGTGTTCAACTGGGAGGAGCACTGTGGGTCTCTGTGCACGGACTTCGCTATCTGAGGCCCGATTGCTTCAGAAGTGGTTGCATCTCCCCGTTGCGTACCAGGCTTTCCATTGCTCCACATCCTGCTGATATTTGATACTATGTCTTTCATGTCTGCCATTCTGGTAGGTGTATGCACAGTATTTTGCTTATGGCTTTAATCCCTCTGTTGTTAGTGAAGTTGTGCATCTTGTGGTATTCATGGACTACTTTCTGTTGTTTTTTAAAAAGTTTTAAAAATTGTGGTCTGGTACACATAACATAAAATGTACTATCTTAACCATTTTTAAGTGCACATTTCAGGGTCAGGAAGTAATTCACACTGTTGTGCAAACCTGACCACCATCATCCTCCAGAACTTTTTCATCTTGCAAAATTGAAACAGTCTCCATTAAACACTCACTCCCCATGGTCCCTCCCTCAGCCTCTGGCACTCAACATCCTACTTTATGTCTCTATATTTCCGACTGCTCCAGGGGCCTTGTATGAGTGGATCAAGCACTGTTTGTTTTTTTGTGTCTAGCTTACATCACTGAGCATAATGCCCACAAGGTTCATCCCTGCTGCATCCTGTGTCAGAATTGACTTCCTTTTTAGGCTGAATAGCATTCCCTTGTATTGATGGACCGTGTTTTTCTTCTCCATTCATCCATTAGTGGACACATGTAATAGCTACATTCATTTCTACTGTCATAATATTTGTGGAATAAAATCAGAAAGTCCTATGAATCAAAAGTCATTTGCCATTAACTTTTTTCTTAAACTTTTTGTTGTGGAAAACATCAAGGCTAAGAAAAGGGAAAAAGACATGTCAGCTTCACTTGTGTTCAGGAATTAATGCTTTACGGATTCACTTTATTCCCTGTGTGTGTGCTATGCGTGTGCGTGTGCCTGTTTGCATACATATGCTGTGCATGTGCATAGGTATGTGAACTTGCACACATTAGTGTGTGCATGGGCATATGGGTGCATGTGTGTTCACATGCTAGTGTGTGAATATATTTGTGCTGTGCACGTGCATATGTTTGTGTGTGTGCTGTGCCTGCCTGTGTGCACACCTGTGTGTTTGCTGGAACCACTTGCAAGTTGGCTGCAGACTGAATTGTGCCCCAGATATATCCGCACGCAGCTGCTGTAACAATCCTGCGTAGCCACGTAAAGGTCACAGATCTCAGGGATTTAAATGGATCGAGCAGGATATCCTGACACAGAGTTTGTCTTCCAATGACTGTCACTGTCTCAGTAACATCCTTCACACCTTCTTTAAGCCCCATTCAGGGTCCAGTTTAGACTCCCATTACATTCAGTCACTTGTCCCAGGTCCCCTAAAGCAACAATGTCACCGTTGGAGAGCCCGGCCAAGGCTGGGGGTGCCCCTCCCGTTGGCCTGGCCTCCAGGCCCTGCCCTTGGCTCCTGTTTCCTCATATCTCAGCCAGGCCCCGACTTGGATGGGGCCGCCACCTCTTTCCTCACAGGGTCCCATCGCCCAGTCAAGGGGGTTCATTCTCCCCAAACACAGCATCAGGAGTCGGGGGCTGACAGTCCCCACTGGGTCTCCTTCATGTGAGACCCTGTGCTGTTGAAAGAGCAGGCACCCTGCCCTCGGGGGTGGGGGACTGGGGGGCGACATGCGGCCCACGATGGGCAGGCGGGTCTCCGGGTGGGGCGAGCCAGTGTGCAAGGAGTTCCGCGGTGGGTTCTCCTCTCCAACGGCTTCTGTGCCCCTCCCTCTCCCCGTGCCTCCCCTCGAAGACAGCGCGGTGCCGGGACGGGAACCATGGGAGCCGTCAGCCACCGCCCCCTCTACACACACGCACACGCACACGCACACGCTGCAGGGAAGCAGGACCTGAGTGCAGGGCTCTCAGCGGCCCTGAGCGCCCCGCCCGGAATCGGCCCGCCGAATGGACAGACCGGATCTCCCGGCCCGGACCATGCAGGACTCTCCTGCCTGGGCTTCCAGTGTGGCCGCCTCCTTCTGGAAGCCTGGGAGGCTGGAATCAGGCCACTTCTTGTCTGTCCTGGCATCAGACTGGGCTGCACTCTAAGAAGTTCGTGGCTCGCCCGTGGATCCTGACCATCAGGTGGCCAGAGAAATTGGGAACATTTCTGTTTTGCCTGTTGAAATGTTTAATGACAAAGATTTTGTTCAGTTTACTGATGTGGGTGTCCAAAGATAAGAGACCCATGTGTGTGATCTGTACCTCCTATGAGATCAGCCCTAAGCTAGTTTAAACATGATCAAGTTGTGTCTACATGGTAGATTTAGACCTCTGCATGTCCTGTCTACTGATTATGTTTAGAGCTGACCATGTGTTGTCTACAATAAGAAGATTTAGACCTGACCATGTTCTGTGTACGCTAGGACTATGGGGACCTGGGTAGAGACCCGGCCTGGCCTCAGTACTGGGAAGCTCCGTGCCTGCATCTGAATGTCAGTGCTTAGATGTCTGGGGTCTGGAGCTGAGGTGGGCTTGTCTACGTAACAGCCTCTCTTCTGAGTGTGGTGACCTGGTCCTCCCAAGGGTCAGTGCTATGGTCGGGGCCTTAGTCTTAATCCCTGCAAGGTTCACCTTCCCTGGGGCTCGTGGAGAATCCTCAGGAGGACTACCTGGCAATAATTCCAATTTACCAGCACGTGCATGGTGCATAGGGAAGCAGGTTTAGCTGCTGAATTGATTGCAGGGCACGCAGATCGGGCAAAAGGCCGATGGGTGACAGCTGAGGCTGCTGCTGAGCTCTCCCTCCAGTCTACCGTCCCTACTCAGCAGAGTCCAGAGCTGCCCCTCGGCTTTCAGCCCTGCTGTCCTGTGAGTTTTCTCAACATGTAAGTGAGACGAGAAAGGACTGAGCATGCCAGCACCAGGGTCGTGTGTTCAACTCTAGTATGAAAGCTGTAAAAACAGTTAAAATCACACAGAACCAAAGTGAGAAGAGGAGGACTCCTCTGGGACAAGTGTGGGGAAAGGAGACCCACCTGACACTTTTTCCCATCCCAGGAGGTCCCAGGGACCCAGCTTGTTTCCACATTGGGGAAGCCCTCTGCAGAGCCATGGTGTCCTGACCAAGGGGACGTGTGACCCCAGGTGCAGGGTCTGGGGAGGTGAGGTCACCCTGGGACTGTGGACATGTGACCCAGGTGGAGGGGTCTGGGGAAGTGGGTCACCCTGGTGAGTGTGGATGTGTGGCCCCAGGTATAGGGTGAGGGGACTGTGTGGGTCTCACCATACCTGCATGGGTCAGGATCACATGGATGGGGAGACCGCATATGCGCTCTTTGCCTGCAGTGTGTCCTGTCCCCTTTGAGATTTCCAACCTCTGCATTAAGGGTGTTGTCCTGATTAACCTGTGGTTCCTTTTCTTCTCTTCATCTTGTCACAATCATATGAGGTCAGGCATGTTTGAGTGGGTTGCTGCTCTGTGTTCCAGTGAGTGACAACACTTGGTGGTATCGTTTTAAGACTATAGCATATCATGTGTCTAATCCATGGGGGTCACCACTGCCTGGGACCCCCTGGACAGAGGTCAGGTGAGCACAGACTAGCCCCCCCTAAGAATGGTCTCCTACGTGCTCTGTGAGGGTACCGTGATGGCCCCTAAGGTAGGGGACTGTGTCTGGGCCTCCGACATTTGTGATGAAGGGGAGTCGAAATGGAATCTCAATTAACAAGACATTATTTTAAGAATTTATTTTAAGTGAAATAAAACACACGTCACATACCCTTTACCATCATCACCATTTTAAGTGCACGTTTCTGAGGCATCAGATAGATTCACTTTCTCGTGGAGCCATCACCACCATCCCTAGAACTTTTCCTCTTGCAAAACCAAAATTGCACAACCATGAAAGTCTCATTCCCCATTCCCTCCCACTGCCCCTGGCACCGATATCCACTTCAGTCCCTGAGTTGTCGACTCCAGGGCACCCACTGGAGTGCAATCCTGCAGTGTTTGCTGACGGGTCATTTTGGAAGAGCTGACTTTCAGTCTGAAGCCTGTTTTCATCTGAAGAATCTGCCTTTAAGGAGAGGGTGTATGAGGAAGGGGGTGTATGCGGGACAAAGGTGTCCAGGGTGCAGGTGAGCCAGGACCTGACCAGCTGCCTTTTGGGTCCTCTGGTCCCATCTCTTGGTCTGTGCCTCATCTGCATCATCACTGTCCCCGCTGGCACTGCTGGGGTGTTGTTGTCTGAGTGAGATTCCCCTGGTGCCCCTGCTCTCCTCCCCTCCTCCTGCTGGTTGCGGAGGGAACTGCTTGCTGTGTGGTCTCTACTCCTGAGGCACGAAGGACCCTGTAGCATGGACCTGCAGAGTGTGGGGTGTGGTCCCAAGAGCATGGGGCCCACTTAGGACACGACATCGGGGCGTGACAAGTGCTAGGGCTGCCTCATCACTGACAGGGAATGTTGTCCAGATCCTGCTCCAGAGGGCGTGGTGGGTGGCCTGGGACCCTAGAGGCCCCATTCCTATACTGGAGCTTGGAGAGTGCATACCCATGGGCTCCAGATTCACCCCATATCTCAGCCATATCCCTCTGTCCTGTCTTTGAACTCAGGAAAACGAGCTCTCTTGTCCACAACATAGGCCTGGTCCTGTTGATATTAGGATTCTTCAAGTTAGGCGTCCTGGGATAGCAGCTCCTTTTAGGCCTGAGAAGGAACAACTCCGGAGTGTACAACAATTTCAGATGAAACTAATATTCAATGACTATCCCTAACTACTCGGTTGTTGACTTCTATTAGTCATTATTCTCCTGGTTTTAGCTCTGATGTGGGGATTACACAGGAGTCAACATTTAAATCTTCGTAATCTGTGTATTTGTAGCTTCAGTATCATTACTGACCCATAGATTTTTATGGTTTGGGAAGAGTTATTGATTTCATGTATCATGTAAAGGATTCACAATGATGATAGGGCAATTAAGATTACAATAATAGCTAGTAAATTGTTCACATTTTCTCTACCTGTGCATCTATTGTATGCATATGAGTTTAGATATCAATATTAGTGAAATGATATAGAGGACTAGAGAACTTATTTTAAAAATCACTATTAATGTGTGATGAAGAAAATGTAAAAGTTCTTCCATAATCGGTGATGTTGTATCTTGAGAGCCTAGATGAAATTGATATGCCTTAGTGATATACAGGATTTTAGCCTATCATTTAACTTTGACAAAGCTACATCACTTTTTACTTTTATCTCATTTATTGAGGAAGACATAATTGTTATGGTGTTGGCTTGAAACTGGTTGAAAAGGACTTGAGTCCTTCCTTATTTTACATTTACATAGGTAGGATCTTGAAACATAGGATATGGTGGAGGACATCCGTGTAACCATTCTAGGTTAGGAGTAGCAATTTCCACTACTAAGACTTCTTGTTTAGACACAAATGCTTTTCAAAGTATGAA
Organism: Balaenoptera physalus; assembly: GCF_965194825.1. Taxonomy (NCBI): domain Eukaryota; kingdom Metazoa; phylum Chordata; class Mammalia; order Artiodactyla; family Balaenopteridae; genus Balaenoptera; species Balaenoptera physalus. The sequence continues at coordinate 262,373 of NW_028126565.1, read as the reverse complement.
GATTATTACCATTACCGCTGCTAATGAGATGAATGAGCCTAAAGACAAAATATTTCATGTTGTGTGTGCCTCAGGGTACTCAGACTAACGTAGTGACATCCCTGAGAGGCCACGAAAGTGCTGCAGGAAGTCATATTTACTACTACAAATATACTTGTGAAGTGAATTTTTGCTCATGCTGAGTTAACTCTATAACCTGAGAATAGTGGGAATCAGTGTAGGAAGCCTCCTATAATAGTGAAGACTGCTCCCATGGACATTAGGTCATGGAAGTGTGCTACTACATAGTCTGTATCCTGGAGGACAATGTCTGGGGATGATTTGGCTAAGATGATTCCTGTCCAACCACCTACTGTAAAAAGAAAAACTAAAGCCTAAAACTCATAATATAGTGGGAGGTCATATAGTATTACCTCCGTGAACAGTTGCTAACCAGGGACTTCCCTGGTGACGCAGTGGTTAAGAATTCGCCTGCCAATGCAGGGGACACGGGTTCGAGCCCTTGTCTGGGAAGATTCCACATGCCGCGGAGCAAAAAGCCCGTGTGCCACAACTACTGAGCCTGTCCTCTAGAGCCCGCAAGCCACAACTACTGAAGCCCACGCGCCTAGAGGCCGTGCTCTGCAACAAGAGAAGCCACTGCAATGAAAGGGCCGCACACCGCAACGAAGAGTAGCTGCCGCTCACCGCAACCAGAGAAAGCCCATGCGCAGCAACCAAGACCCAACTCAGCCAAAAAAAAAAAAAGAAAAGAAAAGAAAAAGAAAAATTAAGTAAAGAGTTTCTAATCAGCTAGATACTTTTACTCCTGTAGGGATAGAAGTAATTACGGTAGCTGATGCAAAGTATGCTCCTGAGTCCACAGCTATCCCTAAGGTAAACATATGATGGGCCCACAAGAGAACTCCTAAAAAACCAGTGGACGTGACTCATACTATTCCCAGATAGCTGAGAGGCAATTTTTGTCCTAAATAGTATGTAATGATATGTTAGTTTATAACAAACCCTGTTAGGCCATGAATACAGACTTCAGGGTGAGCAAAGTATCAAAAGAGGTGTTGGTATAGGATTCGGTCTCCTCCTGCAGGGTCAAAGAAAGTAGTGTTTAGATTTCTATCTCTTAACAGCATGGCAATTCTGGCTGCTTGGACTGAGATTGGTAATTATAGTAATATGGCTATAGTTGGGGAAGATTAAACAAATAATGGTGTTTGGTATTGGGATATGACTGCTGGTTTTGTATTAAAGACTATAGTAATAAAAGTAATAATACCAAGAATTGAGGAGACACCTGCTAAATGTAAGGAGAAAAGAGTTAGGTCGACAGAGGCTACTGCATGGGCCAGATTGCAGGCTAGAGCTGAATACACGGTTCCACTGGTACCAGAACCAGCTTCTACTATTGGTGATATGAGTAAGAGTAAGAATGATGGGGGAAGTAGTCAAAAGTTTATATGATTTATTGGGGGAAATGCTACTTCAGGTGTCCGAGTTATTAGTGGCCCAAGTCAGTTTTCAAAGCCTGCAATCATAACGGGTACAGCTATAAAGAAAATTATTACAAGTGCAGGGACTGTTATGACAACCTTACAGATCTGGGCATCTCCAAGTAGCGGTCCAGGTCAGCATAGCTCAGCCTGGATTAATATAATTAAGGTGCTGCCTGCTACTCCAGCTCAAGCACCAAATACTGAATATAAAATGCCGATATCTTTGTGATTTGTTGAAAATAATCAGCAGTGTATGAACAGAGGTAAAATGACTGAGTTAGCATTAGACTGTAAATCTAAAGACAGAGATTGAGCCCTCTTTCTGGCAAACCCTGTGGTGAATCAACAAATTGAATTGTAACTTCAGAGAAGCAGCTTCAATTCTGCCAGTGATTTTCCTGCCTTTTTTTTTTTCTTTTTTTCTATCTCAAATGAAGGAGAAGTAGACTGAAGCCAGTTGACTAGAGGATTTGCCTGTTAACTAAAGTTTCCTGGGGTTAAAACTCATCAATCTCGTAAAGATTTGGCTTCAATACAGTGTTTGCTTTACATTCAATTGATGTAGAATAAAGTCTTGCAATCCTTATTTTTAGGAATTAAGTAAATTTCACTTGTTTAGGTTTTTGAAAGCTCTTGGTCTGAACTAACCTAAATTCCTAGTACAGCACCGATAGAATGGGTGTTGTGTGTAGTAATCGTGTGGGTATTATGATTGGTAATGATAGGAAGGTTATTGCTTTGTATGTTCAAATTGTTTTGTGTTTGTGTTGTTTAATGAAGGGAATATAGTTAGTGATGTGGAGTATGTTAGCTGCAAGTAGACATATATGCTGAGGACTGCTATGATGGCTATTAGTGTTGGTAGAATGATGTTGTCGTTTTGTTATCTCTTGGATAATTATTCATTTGGGTAGAAAGCCTGATAGTGATGGGCGATGTCCTAATGATACTATAATGGTGAGGAAAATGATTGTGATGGGAGGTGTTTTATCTCATGTGTGTGATAATGATACTCTTGTAGTACATGATCTGGGCATAAATAAGAAGAAGATAGTGTTGTTATGATATAAATTAGTATGTTTAGGATTGTTATAATCTGAATATACATTATAATAGCTGTTATTCATCCTATATGGGCAATTGATGAGGAGGGTGTAATATTTTCCAGGTGAGTATGGCGAAGTCTGCCTCAGCCTCCAGCTATGATTTATAATATCACTATGATTAATAGTATATTTAGGTTGATGGATGGTGACATGTGGTATAAAACTGATAGGGGTGCAAATTTGTCATGTTGATAGCATCAGGTCCGCTGTTCATGGGATGCCTCGTGTGACTTCAGGCACTCAGAAGTGAAATGGGGAAAGTCCTACTTTTGTGACAAGGGCGATTGTCATGAGGGTGGATGCTGCTGTATTAAAGATTCTTGTTATTCATTGTGCTCTTTGACCAGAGTATATTAGATTAATGATAATAGCCTTTATAAGTAGTATTGATGTGGTGGACTGTTTTAGGAAATATTTGTTGGATGCTTCTGTAGCTTATGGGTTCATGTTTTTTATTAGAATGGGGATACCATTAACCAGTGTGAGCTTGTTATACAATTATATTTCCTGAGAAAATGATCAGTAGAATGATGGTAAAAACAATGAGAGTTTATTAGCACAGGAAGGATATACAAAAATATTTTGGGGGTATGGGCCTGAAGCTTACTTAGAGAACTTTACTATATAGCATGTGGTGTAATGTGGTAGGTAGCATGGAGAATGTAAAATTATTAGGAAGAATTCAATTCCAGGAATAAGAGCATTGAAACCTCTGTGATTTACTCTATCAAAGTAACTCTTTTGTCAGACATATTTCTTAAATTTGTGGTGGGTTGCCTGGTATGATGACAAGTAGTGAAAACTCTCATATACATAGGGTTAATGTTAGTCGTAAAAAAACTTTTCATAAGAGATGTATGCCTTGATCATATCAAAATTGTAGGTAGGAGGCTCAAATTCATAGAAAGGAGATTGTTAGATGTGTTTTAATGATGACTTGGGCTGTATATAATTCTGGCACCTAGGGATTGTCGAATGCTCCTAAAAATAGATTGCTGTGGAAATGTTTATTACAGGGAAATTGACATATTCTCTAGGAGGGACGGGGTGAATGGGCCTGCTACATTTTCTACATTGAAGACATATACGGGTTTTGATGCTACTTCCGTTAAATCAAGTGGGGCTTCATTGGATTTCTCCTACTGCGGAGATAATCAAATTCTGGGTAGGGGTCAGGAGAAAATTAGTCATAGGTGTTCTTGTGCAATAATTACTGTTGAAAGTGTAAATGATCCATTTATCAGTAAGACTGAGAATAGAATAACTGCTACATTACTTCATATGAGATGATTGTCTGTGCTATTGTTCCTAGAGCTCCAGTGAGTGAGTATTTTGAATGTGAAGTTCATCCAGATCTGAGGATGGAATAAATGGCTAGGTGTGATATGGCTAACAGAAATAATATGCCTACATTTATATTAATTAGTGCATAAGATATGGGAAGAGGAATTCATGTTGTGAGAGCCAGGGTTAAGGCTAGCATTGGGGTTAAGGCTAGCAAGAGAAGCCACCGCAATGAGAAGCCCGCGCACCGCAACAAAGAGTAGCCCCCGCTTGCCGCAACTAGAGAAAGCCTGCCCATAGCAACGAAGACCCAACGCAGCCAAAAACAAATTAATTAATTAATTAGTTAACTATTTTAAACAAAAGTACTATATCCTTCTGTACAGCTTCTCTGGGAAGAACAGAGAGATGGCGTAGGAGAGTGAGAAAGACCAATATTTAGTGCACATCTCTCATGCAGGTGCTCTGCTGGCTCAGATAGATTTATCCCCACTTTACAAAGGAGGAAATAATCTCAGAGAGGTTTAGTAATTTTACCAAAGCCAAACAGCTATGGAGTGGCAGAACCAAGATCTGAACCAAGTCTGTTACCTTCAAAGCCTAAGTCCTCATCACAACAAAACTCAATATTTACATTTCTCGAATTACATTGCAACCTGGGGAGTTCTTGGCACAATCCTGAATAAGAGTGAGAAAGAAAGAAATAGCATTGCTCCTACAGTCAACCCAAATTTTTGGAGCAGCTGCTAGACGCCTGGCCCTTTTTGGGGTTCAGCAGTGATCAAGACAGGAAGAGTCCTGCTCTCATGAACCACGTAGTGGGGAGGAGAGACGGGTGCAACTTGGGTGAGGGATTTCACCTTGCTGGACCTCTGTTTTGTCATCTGGAAAATGGGATGGGTGTTCCTCATTTTCTGGGATTGTCCAGCCCTCACATTCTCTGATTCCATAAGAAGCATTTGTTTTCCTGTTTCTTTAAAACTCATTCAGGCCGTGAGCTGTGATGAATGTTGTTAGCTGCTCCCCAAATCACTCTATTCCCACCCTTTTCCTGTGATCAGGTCTTTCCCGAAACATGACTCACAGTCAGTCAAGTCACAGAACCTAAGGGGCACCCAGCAGAAAAATTCCAACCCTTGCTTCCCAGGAGCTCTGCGGTCTACCTGCCAGGTAAACTTAACTCACCTGGCACAAGGTGGCCATCCCTGGTTTCACATCAGCATGATCTCAGGCACAAACCTCCTTGTTTTTCCATTTTGTCTTTAAGTTACTTGTTGAAACAACTGCACAAATATGACACAGATATAAAATCAGGCATCTTCTGCCCCCAGTGCCTACTAATAAATGATTTTCTGCCACTTTAATGATAAAGATAGAACATTTCAACATTCTGCTACCCTTATTATTTGTCATTTTTGTTGATATTTCTATTGACTACATCTTTCAACATTTTAACAATGGAACATTTATCTAGGGTGTTCCAGACCCAGCCTTTAGTGGTAAAGGTTTTGTTGTTATATTTCTATTGTTTCCTTTAAAAATCATTATCCTATTTAAATGGATTAAGTCAATTCTATAGGCATTTATCTTATGATATTGATGAAATTGATACATAGAGGGCAGTAGTACAAGTTGATTGGACTTGAGAACCTCTATTAGCACAGTTAAGTATAAATATTATCTATATGTAAACCAAAGTACAGGCCGAGTGAGATTCTCTGACTTTTTTCCACTGTCTGCCCCTCAAGCCTGTGAGAAATGGAATAGTTTTGCCCTATCAGTAAACAAAGGATGTCACAGTCTTCAGCACTTGCAGCCCTCCAATGTGAGCCGGCGGGCCCTGAGGCACTCAGGATATGCAAATACAGAATGCAGGCCCCAGAGAGCTGAGGTGCATATCAAAGGAAGGATTTCAGTGAGACCAGGCAAAGAATAGCGCCGCATTCCTCACCTTGGGAGAGCTGGTTTTCCTTAGTTAACAATCACCTTTGGATGGTCCCCATTACCTGCGCCAGTCCCCTGCCCTGTCCCCTCCCCCCGGTACTTTAGCTCAGGGAGGAAGGAGCGCAGAGGGACTCGGCTGAATACGGGGCCTGCGCGCCTCGGAAGGAGTTTTCAGCCGCTTTCCCCACAGTCGGGAGGAGGGGCGCTGACGCTGCAGCCGGACCCTGCGCCTCCCTTACCCCGTTTCCCCTCAGGACGCTCAGCCGACCCCCTCCCCACGCCCACCAAGCCTCGCGAGCCAGGCCGAGGGCAGGGGCGAGAGGACGGACCGAAGTTCCCGGGGACCAGACGCTGGAGGCCGCTCTTTCTGCACAGCAGCGGCGGGTGGCAGCGAACCCCTGCCCCTCAGAAGCTGGTCTTGTGCTGCCGCCCGGGCACCGGACCAGGCGGAGGGTCGGCGCCCACTTACCCGGCCCGCCGTCCCCGCGACTGTCATGGCTTCGGCCGCCGGGGCACCTCCAGAGCCGGCAGCCTCAGTGAGGTCGCCCTCCCCTCGGGCTCCGGGGCAGTTCCGTGAAGGCGGAGGGAAGAGACCCCGCCCGAGCCGGGAGTTCCAGGTCTGAGGAAACGCGGGCTCTGTTCAGCGCGCAGTGGGTGGGACCGCTCTGCCCCGAGGCCTTCCGGGAGGGAGCGGGGCGGCGGGGGAGGGAGCCGCCAGGAGCGCAGGGCCCCGTCGGGGGTCCTGGAGGGGCGGCCCGGCCTGGGGGCCACGCCCACTGTGGCCGCAGCCCAGGCCTTTTTCCTGGAATCCTACACAAAAACATTAGAAAGATACACAGTCTATAGTAAATACTCACAAATGATTGTTGCTGCTGTGCTCACTATTCTATTAAAGGTGTAAAATCCACAAAACACTTTAAGTTCAAAATTAAATATGAATTTTTACCTTTCTAATTATGTCTCTGATATTCACAGTTGTGGTTAATGAATCAGAGACTGTGGCATCACTAGTTAAAAATGAGCTTGTTAAAAAAATAGAACTCAGGCCCACCGGACCTACTGAATCACAATCTGCAATTTTACAATCTCCCCAGTGTACTCGTGTACCCATGAATAGTTGAAAGGTACATTTCTACCTCGACAGGTCTTTTCTCTATGAGAAATACACACATTTTATCCAGTTTGATATAAATAAAACACTCAAAAATGCATATGCCTGTGTTGAAACCATCATTTTATCATTTCTTTTCCAGACAAGTATAGTCTCTATACTGGTTTTGTGGATCACATACCATACTCTTTTCTTGTAGTTAGAAATAAGGTAGAGAAAGTTACTTTGTAAAAAATATATATATATGTATTAGTGGAGAATTGAAGACACTCTTCTAAATTAAAACCTTCCCTTAACTTGCTGTTTTCTTCTTGGGTCATATTATGAACTCTTCCAGTGGCCACATGGCATGTGTACGTTGAATTTCAGGGACTGCTGACATCCCAGGATGTGGCCATAGATTTCTGTCAAGAGGAGTGAGAATGCCTGGAGCAAGATCAACGGGAATTGTACAGGGATGTGATGTTAGACAAGTATAGGAACCTGCTGTCCTTGGGTGAGGATACCTTCCTTCCAGAATTCCTTATCCAACCACAGGGTTTGGAGTCCTTCATTTGTAGAATGTCTCCTGGAATCTTCTGCTTCCTACAATAGGGGTTCAGATTGCAACGTTTCAGGAAAGATTGGGAGTTTGTGGGTGAAAGTTTTCTTATTCTTTTAAAATTGCAGCCTCCCTTTTAATATACTTTGTAACTGCTTGGGATGTGTCTATATGAACTGTGTACTATATGCTTCTGTTATAGTCCTTACAATATTTTATTGTCTTATTTTCTCTAACAATTTTCCATGGATTCTTTGGGCTTAAGGTATATTAAAAGGGAGACTGCGAATCTGGGACTTCCCTGGTGAGGCAGTGATTAAGAATTCGCCTGCCAATGCAGGGGACCCGGTTCGATCCCCGGTCCGGGAAGATCTCACGTGCCACGGAACAACTAAGCCAGTGGGCCACAACTACTGAGTCTGCACGCCGCAACTACTGAAGCCGGTGTGTCTTGAGCCCGTGCGCCATTTATCTTTTGGAGAATAAAACCACTTCTGAGTGATTAAAATTTAGGCCAGCTAGTCAAAATGCTTTATCACCTGTTCTTCTAAAACACTGGTCAATGGAACAAGTTTTACTAGGGATAACAGTGTAATTGTATTCTGGAGTTCATATGGGCAATATGGTTTATGACCTTGATGCTGGATCACGACCTTTCAACGGTATAACTGCTATTAATTGTCTGTTTGTTCAACGATTAAAGTCTCACGTGATCTGAGTTCAGACTGGAGTCATCCTGGTTGGTTTCTGTCTATTGCAGATTTCTTCCAGTATGAAAGGACAAGAGCAATACGGCTTACTTTACAAAATGTCTTCAAACTAAATGATGATATAATCTACATTCAATTAATTTATACATACCCTACTGTAGAACAGGGTTCGTTATGCTGGCAGTGCCCGGTAATTATGTAAAACTGAAACTTTTTCTGCACTGGTTCAAGTCCTCTTCCTAAGAATATGTTTATAATCAGCATTCTTTCACAAATTACCCAATTTAATTCACCATAGCATTCCTCATATTAACTAAATGGAAAATCCTAGGCTATATACATATCCAGAAAGGGCCAAAAATCATCAGCCCCCATGGATGTTTACAACCCATTGCTGAGGCATTCAAATTACTTATTAAAGAACCACTATGTCCATCAACATCATCAATTTATATATTATTGCCCCAATGCTAGCCTTAATCCTGACTCTCACAACATGAATTCCTCTTCCCATATCTTATCCACTAATTAATATAAATGTAGGCATATTATTTCTATTAGCCATATCACACCTAGCCATTTATTCCATCCTCAGATCTGGATGAACTTCACATTCAAAATACTCACTCACTGGAGCTCTAGGAACAATAGCACAGACAATCATCTCATATGAAGTAATGTAGCAGTTATTCTATTCTCAGTCTTACTGGTAAAGGGATCATTTACACTTTCAACAGTAATTATTACACAAGAACACCTAGGACTAATTTTCTCCTGACCCCTACCCAGAATTTGATTATCTCCGCAGTAGCAGAAATCCAGTGAAGCCCCACTTGATTTAACGGAAGTAGAATCAAAACCTGTACATGTCTTCAATGTAGAAAATGTAGCAGGCCCATTCACCCCGTCCTTTCTAGAGAATATGTCAATTTCCCTATAATAAACATTTCCACAGCAATCTATTTTTGGGAGCATTCGACAATCCCTAGGTGCCAGAATTATAGATTCTTTCATCTTGTAAATATAGTTTTTTTTAAAAAATAATTTTTATACTTTTACCACCTTTAAACAAAATGTACTCCATTGCTGTGGAATATTCCCTCATAGGAGCGTGCATGGTTCATTTCTGCATCCGTCTGTGATGGCCTTCAGGTTCCTTCAGGTTTGGCTCCTGTGGCTGCAAGTCCATGTCCGTGTGTCCTGGTGCAGGGCTGCTGGGTTTGTGTTCAACTGGGAGGAGCACTGTGGGTCTCTGTGCACGGACTTTGCTATCTGAGGCCCGATTGCTTCAGAAGTGGTTGCATCTCCCCGTTGCGTACCAGGCTTTCCATTGCTCCACATCCTGCTGATATTTGATACTATGTCTTTCATGTCTGCCATTCTGGTAGGTGTATGCACAGTATTTTGCTTATGGCTTTAATCCCTCTGTTGTTAGTGAAGTTGTGCATCTTGTGGTATTCATGGACTACTTTCTGTTGTTTTTTAAAAAGTTTTAAAAATTGTGGTCTGGTACACATAACATAAAATGTACTATCTTAACCATTTTTAAGTGCACATTTCAGGGTCAGGAAGTAATTCACACTGTTGTGCAAACCTGACCACCATCGTCCTCCAGAACTTTTTCATCTTGCAAAATTGAAACAGTCTCCATTAAACACTCACTCCCCATGGTCCCTCCCTCAGCCTCTGGCACTCAACATCCTACTTTATGTCTCTATATTTCCGACTGCTCCAGGGGCCTTGTATGAGTGGATCAAGCACTGTTTGTTTTTTTGTGTCTAGCTTACATCACTGAGCATAATGCCCACAAGGTTCATCCCTGCTGCATCCTGTGTCAGAATTGACTTCCTTTTTAGGCTGAATAGCATTCCCTTGTATTGATGGACCGTGTTTTTCTTCTCCATTCATCCATTAGTGGACACATGTAATAGCTACATTCATTTCTACTGTCATAATATTTGTGGAATAAAATCAGAAAGTCCTATGAATCAAAAGTCATTTGCCATTAACTTTTTTCTTAAACTTTTTGTTGTGGAAAACATCAAGGCTAAGAAAAGGGAAAAAGACATGTCAGCTTCACTTGTGTTCAGGAATTAATGCTTTACGGATTCACTTTATTCCCTGTGTGTGTGCTATGCGTGTGCGTGTGCCTGTTTGCATACATATGCTGTGCATGTGCATAGGTATGTGAACTTGCACACATTAGTGTGTGCATGGGCATATGGGTGCATGTGTGTTCACATGCTAGTGTGTGAATATATTTGTGCTGTGCACGTGCATATGTTTGTGTGTGTGCTGTGCCTGCCTGTGTGCACACCTGTGTGTTTGCTGGAACCACTTGCAAGTTGGCTGCAGACTGAATTGTGCCCCAGATATATCCGCACGCAGCTGCTGTAACAATCCTGCGTAGCCACGTAAAGGTCACAGATCTCAGGGATTTAAATGGATCGAGCAGGATATCCTGACACAGAGTTTGTCTTCCAATGACTGTCACTGTCTCAGTAACATCCTTCACACCTTCTTTAAGCCCCATTCAGGGTCCAGTTTAGACTCCCATTACATTCAGTCACTTGTCCCAGGTCCCCTAAAGCAACAATGTCACCGTTGGAGAGCCCGGCCAAGGCTGGGGGTGCCCCTCCCGTTGGCCTGGCCTCCAGGCCCTGCCCTTGGCTCCTGTTTCCTCATATCTCAGCCAGGCCCCGACTTGGATGGGGCCGCCACCTCTTTCCTCACAGGGTCCCATCGCCCAGTCAAGGGGGTTCATTCTCCCCAAACACAGCATCAGGAGTCGGGGGCTGACAGTCCCCACTGGGTCTCCTTCATGTGAGACCCTGTGCTGTTGAAAGAGCAGGCACCCTGCCCTCGGGGGTGGGGGACTGGGGGGCGACATGCGGCCCACGATGGGCAGGCGGGTCTCCGGGTGGGGCGAGCCAGTGTGCAAGGAGTTCCGCGGTGGGTTCTCCTCTCCAACGGCTTCTGTGCCCCTCCCTCTCCCCGTGCCTCCCCTCGAAGACAGCGCGGTGCCGGGACGGGAACCATGGGAGCCGTCAGCCACCGCCCCCTCTACACACACGCACACGCACACGCACACGCTGCAGGGAAGCAGGACCTGAGTGCAGGGCTCTCAGCGGCCCTGAGCGCCCCGCCCGGAATCGGCCCGCCGAATGGACAGACCGGATCTCCCGGCCCGGACCATGCAGGACTCTCCTGCCTGGGCTTCCAGTGTGGCCGCCTCCTTCTGGAAGCCTGGGAGGCTGGAATCAGGCCACTTCTTGTCTGTCCTGGCATCAGACTGGGCTGCACTCTAAGAAGTTCGTGGCTCGCCCGTGGATCCTGACCATCAGGTGGCCAGAGAAATTGGGAACATTTCTGTTTTGCCTGTTGAAATGTTTAATGACAAAGATTTTGTTCAGTTTACTGATGTGGGTGTCCAAAGATAAGAGACCCATGTGTGTGATCTGTACCTCCTATGAGATCAGCCCTAAGCTAGTTTAAACATGATCAAGTTGTGTCTACATGGTAGATTTAGACCTCTGCATGTCCTGTCTACTGATTATGTTTAGAGCTGACCATGTGTTGTCTACAATAAGAAGATTTAGACCTGACCATGTTCTGTGTACGCTAGGACTATGGGGACCTGGGTAGAGACCCGGCCTGGCCTCAGTACTGGGAAGCTCCGTGCCTGCATCTGAATGTCAGTGCTTAGATGTCTGGGGTCTGGAGCTGAGGTGGGCTTGTCTACGTAACAGCCTCTCTTCTGAGTGTGGTGACCTGGTCCTCCCAAGGGTCAGTGCTATGGTCGGGGCCTTAGTCTTAATCCCTGCAAGGTTCACCTTCCCTGGGGCTCGTGGAGAATCCTCAGGAGGACTACCTGGCAATAATTCCAATTTACCAGCACGTGCATGGTGCATAGGGAAGCAGGTTTAGCTGCTGAATTGATTGCAGGGCACGCAGATCGGGCAAAAGGCCGATGGGTGACAGCTGAGGCTGCTGCTGAGCTCTCCCTCCAGTCTACCGTCCCTACTCAGCAGAGTCCAGAGCTGCCCCTCGGCTTTCAGCCCTGCTGTCCTGTGAGTTTTCTCAACATGTAAGTGAGACGAGAAAGGACTGAGCATGCCAGCACCAGGGTCGTGTGTTCAACTCTAGTATGAAAGCTGTAAAAACAGTTAAAATCACACAGAACCAAAGTGAGAAGAGGAGGACTCCTCTGGGACAAGTGTGGGGAAAGGAGACCCACCTGACACTTTTTCCCATCCCAGGAGGTCCCAGGGACCCAGCTTGTTTCCACATTGGGGAAGCCCTCTGCAGAGCCATGGTGTCCTGACCAAGGGGACGTGTGACCCCAGGTGCAGGGTCTGGGGAGGTGAGGTCACCCTGGGACTGTGGACATGTGACCCAGGTGGAGGGGTCTGGGGAGGTGGGTCACCCTGGTGAGTGTGGATGTGTGGCCCCAGGTATAGGGTGAGGGGACTGTGTGGGTCTCACCATACCTGCATGGGTCAGGATCACATGGATGGGGAGACCGCATATGCGCTCTTTGCCTGCAGTGTGTCCTGTCCCCTTTGAGATTTCCAACCTCTGCATTAAGGGTGTTGTCCTGATTAACCTGTGGTTCCTTTTCTTCTCTTCATCTTGTCACAATCATATGAGGTCAGGCATGTTTGAGTGGGTTGCTGCTCTGTGTTCCAGTGAGTGACAACACTTGGTGGTATCGTTTTAAGACTATAGCATATCATGTGTCTAATCCATGGGGGTCACCACTGCCTGGGACCCCCTGGACAGAGGTCAGGTGAGCACAGACTAGCCCCCCCTAAGAATGGTCTCCTACGTGCTCTGTGAGGGTACCGTGATGGCCCCTAAGGTAGGGGACTGTGTCTGGGCCTCCGACATTTGTGATGAAGGGGAGTCGAAATGGAATCTCAATTAACAAGACATTATTTTAAGAATTTATTTTAAGTGAAATAAAACACACGTCACATACCCTTTACCATCATCACCATTTTAAGTGCACGTTTCTGAGGCATCAGATAGATTCACTTTCTCGTGGAGCCATCACCACCATCCCTAGAACTTTTCCTCTTGCAAAGCCAAAATTGCACAACCATGAAAGTCTCATTCCCCATTCCCTCCCACTGCCCCTGGCACCGATATCCACTTCAGTCCCTGAGTTGTCGACTCCAGGGCACCCACTGGAGTGCAATCCTGCAGTGTTTGCTGACGGGTCATTTTGGAAGAGCTGACTTTCAGTCTGAAGCCTGTTTTCATCTGAAGAATCTGCCTTTAAGGAGAGGGTGTATGAGGAAGGGGGTGTATGCGGGACAAAGGTGTCCAGGGTGCAGGTGAGCCAGGACCTGACCAGCTGCCTTTTGGGTCCTCTGGTCCCATCTCTTGGTCTGTGCCTCATCTGCATCATCACTGTCCCCGCTGGCACTGCTGGGGTGTTGTTGTCTGAGTGAGATTCCCCTGGTGCCCCTGCTCTCCTCCCCTCCTCCTGCTGGTTGCGGAGGGAACTGCTTGCTGTGTGGTCTCTACTCCTGAGGCACGAAGGACCCTGTAGCATGGACCTGCAGAGTGTGGGGTGTGGTCCCAAGAGCATGGGGCCCACTTAGGACACGACATCGGGGCGTGACAAGTGCTAGGGCTGCCTCATCACTGACAGGGAATGTTGCCCAGATCCTGCTCCAGAGGGCGTGGTGGGTGGCCTGGGACCCTAGAGGCCCCATTCCTATACTGGAGCTTGGAGAGTGCATACCCATGGGCTCCAGATTCACCCCATATCTCAGCCATATCCCTCTGTCCTGTCTTTGAACTCAGGAAAACGAGCTCTCTTGTCCACAACATAGGCCTGGTCCTGTTGATATTAGGATTCTTCAAGTTAGGCGTCCTGGGATAGCAGCTCCTTTTAGGCCTGAGAAGGAACAACTCCGGAGTGTACAACAATTTCAGATGAAACTAATATTCAATGACTATCCCTAACTACTCGGTTGTTGACTTCTATTAGTCATTATTCTCCTGGTTTTAGCTCTGATGTGGGGATTACACAGGAGTCAACATTTAAATCTTCGTAATCTGTGTATTTGTAGCTTCAGTATCATTACTGACCCATAGATTTTTATGGTTTGGGAAGAGTTATTGATTTCATGTATCATGTAAAGGATTCACAATGATGATAGGGCAATTAAGATTACAATAATAGCTAGTAAATTGTTCACATTTTCTCTACCTGTGCATCTATTGTATGCATATGAGTTTAGATATCAATATTAGTGAAATGATATAGAGGACTAGAGAACTTATTTTAAAAATCACTATTAATGTGTGATGAAGAAAATGTAAAAGTTCTTCCATAATCGGTGATGTTGTATCTTGAGAGCCTAGATGAAATTGATATGCCTTAGTGATATACAGGATTTTAGCCTATCATTTAACTTTGACAAAGCTACATCACTTTTTACTTTTATCTCATTTATTGAGGAAGACATAATTGTTATGGTGTTGGCTTGAAACTGGTTGAAAAGGACTTGAGTCCTTCCTTATTTTACATTTACATAGGTAGGATCTTGAAACATAGGATATGGTGGAGGACATCCGTGTAACCATTCTAGGTTAGGAGTAGCAATTTCCACTACTAAGACTTCTTGTTTAGACACAAATGCTTTTCAAAGTATGAAGATTATTACCATTACCGCTGCTAATGAGATGAATGAGCCTAAAGACAAAATATTTCATGTTGTGTGTGCCTCAGGGTACTCAGACTAACGTAGTGACATCCCTGAGAGGCCACGAAAGTGCTGCAGGAAGTCATATTTACTACTACAAATATACTTGTGAAGTGAATTTTTGCTCATGCTGAGTTAACTCTATAACCTGAGAATAGTGGGAATCAGTGTAGGAAGCCTCCTATAATAGTGAAGACTGCTCCCATGGACATTAGGTCATGGAAGTGTGCTACTACATAGTCTGTATCCTGGAGGACAATGTCTGGGGATGATTTGGCTAAGATGATTCCTGTCCAACCACCTACTGTAAAAAGAAAAACTAAAGCCTAAAACTCATAATATAGTGGGAGGTCATATAGTATTACCTCCGTGAACAGTTGCTAACCAGGGACTTCCCTGGTGACGCAGTGGTTAAGAATTCGCCTGCCAATGCAGGGGACACGGGTTCGAGCCCTTGTCTGGGAAGATTCCACATGCCGCGGAGCAAAAAGCCCGTGTGCCACAACTACTGAGCCTGTCCTCTAGAGCCCGCAAGCCACAACTACTGAAGCCCACGCGCCTAGAGGCCGTGCTCTGCAACAAGAGAAGCCACTGCAATGAAAGGGCCGCACACCGCAACGAAGAGTAGCTGCCGCTCACCACAACCAGAGAAAGCCCATGCGCAGCAACCAAGACCCAACTCAGCCAAAAAAAAAAAAGAAAAGAAAAGAAAAAGAAAAATTAAGTAAAGAGTTTCTAATCAGCTAGATACTTTTACTCCTGTAGGGATAGAAGTAATTACGGTAGCTGATGCAAAGTATGCTCCTGAGTCCACAGCTATCCCTAAGGTAAGCATATGATGGGCCCACAAGAGAACTCCTAAAAAACCAGTGGACGTGACTCATACTATTCCCAGATAGCTGAGAGGCAATTTTTGTCCTAAATAGTATGTAATGATATGTTAGTTTATAACAAACCCTGTTAGGCCATGAATACAGACTTCAGGGTGAGCAAAGTATCAAAAGAGGTGTTGGTATAGGATTCGGTCTCCTCCTGCAGGGTCAAAGAAAGTAGTGTTTAGATTTCTATCTCTTAACAGCATGGCAATTCTGGCTGCTTGGACTGAGATTGGTAATTATAGTAATATGGCTATAGTTGGGGAAGATTAAACAAATAATGGTGTTTGGTATTGGGATATGACTGCTGGTTTTGTATTAAAGACTATAGTAATAAAAGTAATAATACCAAGAATTGAGGAGACACCTGCTAAATGTAAGGAGAAAAGAGTTAGGTCGACAGAGGCTACTGCATGGGCCAGATTGCAGGCTAGAGCTGAATACACGGTTCCACTGGTACCAGAACCAGCTTCTACTATTGGTGATATGAGTAAGAGTAAGAATGATGGGGGAAGTAGTCAAAAGTTTATATGATTTATTGGGGGAAATGCTACTTCAGGTGTCCGAGTTATTAGTGGCCCAAGTCAGTTTTCAAAGCCTGCAATCATAACGGGTACAGCTATAAAGAAAATTATTACAAGTGCAGGGACTGTTATGACAACCTTACAGATCTGGGCATCTCCAAGTAGCGGTCCAGGTCAGCATAGCTCAGCCTGGATTAATATAATTAAGGTGCTGCCTGCTACTCCAGCTCAAGCACCAAATACTGAATATAAAATGCCGATATCTTTGTGATTTGTTGAAAATAATCAGCAGTGTATGAACAGAGGTAAAATGACTGAGTTAGCATTAGACTGTAAATCTAAAGACAGAGATTGAGCCCTCTTTCTGGCAAACCCTGTGGTGAATCAACAAATTGAATTGTCACTTCAGAGAAGCAGCTTCAATTCTGCCAGTGATTTTCCTGCCTTTTTTTTTTTCTTTTTTTCTATCTCAAATGAAGGAGAAGTAGACTGAAGCCAGTTGACTAGAGGATTTGCCTGTTAACTAAAGTTTCCTGGGGTTAAAACTCATCAATCTCGTAAAGATTTGGCTTCAATACAGTGTTTGCTTTACATTCAATTGATGTAGAATAAAGTCTTGCAATCCTTATTTTTAGGAATTAAGTAAATTTCACTTGTTTAGGTTTTTGAAAGCTCTTGGTCTGAACTAACCTAAATTCCTAGTACAGCACCGATAGAATGGGTGTTGTGTGTAGTAATCGTGTGGGTATTATGATTGGTAATGATAGGAAGGTTATTGCTTTGTATGTTCAAATTGTTTTGTGTTTGTGTTGTTTAATGAAGGGAATATAGTTAGTGATGTGGAGTATGTTAGCTGCAAGTAGACATATATGCTGAGGACTGCTATGATGGCTATTAGTGTTGGTAGAATGATGTTGTCGTTTTGTTATCTCTTGGATAATTATTCATTTGGGTAGAAAGCCTGATAGTGATGGGCGATGTCCTAATGATACTATAATGGTGAGGAAAATGATTGTGATGGGAGGTGTTTTATCTCATGTGTGTGATAATGATACTCTTGTAGTACATGATCTGGGCATAAATAAGAAGAAGATAGTGTTGTTATGATATAAATTAGTATGTTTAGGATTGTTATAATCTGAATATACATTATAATAGCTGTTATTCATCCTATATGGGCAATTGATGAGGAGGGTGTAATATTTTCCAGGTGAGTATGGCGAAGTCTGCCTCAGCCTCCAGCTATGATTTATAATATCACTATGATTAATAGTATATTTAGGTTGATGGATGGTGACATGTGGTATAAAACTGATAGGGGTGCAAATTTGTCATGTTGATAGCATCAGGTCCGCTGTTCATGGGATGCCTCGTGTGACTTCAGGCACTCAGAAGTGAAATGGGGAAAGTCCTACTTTTGTGACAAGGGCGATTGTCATGAGGGTGGATGCTGCTGTATTAAAGATTCTTGTTATTCATTGTGCTCTTTGACCAGAGTATATTAGATTAATGATAATAGCCTTTATAAGTAGTATTGATGTGGTGGACTGTTTTAGGAAATATTTGTTGGATGCTTCTGTAGCTTATGGGTTCATGTTTTTTATTAGAATGGGGATACCATTAACCAGTGTGAGCTTGTTATACAATTATATTTCCTGAGAAAATGATCAGTAGAATGATGGTAAAAACAATGAGAGTTTATTAGCACAGGAAGGATATACAAAAATATTTTGGGGGTATGGGCCTGAAGCTTACTTAGAGAACTTTACTATATAGCATGTGGTGTAATGTGGTAGGTAGCATGGAGAATGTAAAATTATTAGGAAGAATTCAATTCCAGGAATAAGAGCATTGAAACCTCTGTGATTTACTCTATCAAAGTAACTCTTTTGTCAGACATATTTCTTAAATTTGTGGTGGGTTGCCTGGTATGATGACAAGTAGTGAAAACTCTCATATACATAGGGTTAATGTTAGTCGTAAAAAAACTTTTCATAAGAGATGTATGCCTTGATCATATCAAAATTGTAGGTAGGAGGCTCAAATTCATAGAAAGGAGATTGTTAGATGTGTTTTAATGATGACTTGGGCTGTATATAATTCTGGCACCTAGGGATTGTCGAATGCTCCTAAAAATAGATTGCTGTGGAAATGTTTATTACAGGGAAATTGACATATTCTCTAGGAGGGACGGGGTGAATGGGCCTGCTACATTTTCTACATTGAAGACATATACGGGTTTTGATGCTACTTCCGTTAAATCAAGTGGGGCTTCATTGGATTTCTCCTACTGCGGAGATAATCAAATTCTGGGTAGGGGTCAGGAGAAAATTAGTCATAGGTGTTCTTGTGCAATAATTACTGTTGAAAGTGTAAATGATCCATTTATCAGTAAGACTGAGAATAGAATAACTGCTACATTACTTCATATGAGATGATTGTCTGTGCTATTGTTCCTAGAGCTCCAGTGAGTGAGTATTTTGAATGTGAAGTTCATCCAGATCTGAGGATGGAATAAATGGCTAGGTGTGATATGGCTAACAGAAATAATATGCCTACATTTATATTAATTAGTGCATAAGATATGGGAAGAGGAATTCATGTTGTGAGAGCCAGGGTTAAGGCTAGCATTGGGGTTAAGGCTAGCAAGAGAAGCCACCGCAATGAGAAGCCCGCGCACCGCAACAAAGAGTAGCCCCCGCTTGCCGCAACTAGAGAAAGCCTGCCCATAGCAACGAAGACCCAACGCAGCCAAAAACAAATTAATTAATTAATTAGTTAACTATTTTAAACAAAAGTACTATATCCTTCTGTACAGCTTCTCTGGGAAGAACAGAGAGATGGCGTAGGAGAGTGAGAAAGACCAATATTTAGTGCACATCTCTCATGCAGGTGCTCTGCTGGCTCAGATAGATTTATCCCCACTTTACAAAGGAGGAAATAATCTCAGAGAGGTTTAGTAATTTTACCAAAGCCAAACAGCTATGGAGTGGCAGAACCAAGATCTGAACCAAGTCTGTTACCTTCAAAGCCTAAGTCCTCATCACAACAAAACTCAATATTTACATTTCTCGAATTACATTGCAACCTGGGGAGTTCTTGGCACAATCCTGAATAAGAGTGAGAAAGAAAGAAATAGCATTGTTCCTACAGTCAACCCAAATTTTTGGAGCAGCTGCTAGACGCCTGGCCCTTTTTGGGGTTCAGCAGTGATCAAGACAGGAAGAGTCCTGCTCTCATGAACCACGTAGTGGGGAGGAGAGACGGGTGCAACTTGGGTGAGGGATTTCACCTTGCTGGACCTCTGTTTTGTCATCTGGAAAATGGGATGGGTGTTCCTCATTTTCTGGGATTGTCCAGCCCTCACATTCTCTGATTCCATAAGAAGCATTTGTTTTCCTGTTTCTTTAAAACTCATTCAGGCCGTGAGCTGTGATGAATGTTGTTAGCTGCTCCCCAAATCACTCTATTCCCACCCTTTTCCTGTGATCAGGTCTTTCCCGAAACATGACTCACAGTCAGTCAAGTCACAGAACCTAAGGGGCACCCAGCAGAAAAATTCCAACCCTTGCTTCCCAGGAGCTCTGCGGTCTACCTGCCAGGTAAACTTAACTCACCTGGCACAAGGTGGCCATCCCTGGTTTCACATCAGCATGATCTCAGGCACAAACCTCCTTGTTTTTCCATTTTGTCTTTAAGTTACTTGTTGAAACAACTGCACAAATATGACACAGATATAAAATCAGGCATCTTCTGCCCCCAGTGCCTACTAATAAATGATTTTCTGCCACTTTAATGATAAAGATAGAACATTTCAACATTCTGCTACCCTTATTATTTGTCATTTTTGTTGATATTTCTATTGACTACATCTTTCAACATTTTAACAATGGAACATTTATCTAGGGTGTTCCAGACCCAGCCTTTAGTGGTAAAGGTTTTGTTGTTATATTTCTATTGTTTCCTTTAAAAATCATTATCCTATTTAAATGGATTAAGTCAATTCTATAGGCATTTATCTTATGATATTGATGAAATTGATACATAGAGGGCAGTAGTACAAGTTGATTGGACTTGAGAACCTCTATTAGCACAGTTAAGTATAAATATTATCTATATGTAAACCAAAGTACAGGCCGAGTGAGATTCTCTGACTTTTTTCCACTGTCTGCCCCTCAAGCCTGTGAGAAATGGAATAGTTCTTGCCCTATCAGTAAACAAAGGATGTCACAGTCTTCAGCACTTGCAGCCCTCCAATGTGAGCCGGCGGGCCCTGAGGCACTCAGGATATGCAAATACAGAATGCAGGCCCCAGAGAGCTGAGGTGCATATCAAAGGAAGGATTTCAGTGAGACCAGGCAAAGAAAAGCGTCGCATTCCTCACCTTGGGAGAGCTGGTTTTCCTTAGTTAACAATCACCTTTGGATGGTCCCCATTACCTGCGCCAGTCCCCTGCCCTGCCCCCTCCCCCCGGTACTTTAGCTCAGGGAGGAAGGAGCGCAGAGGGACTCGGCTGAATACGGGGCCTGCGCGCCTCGGAAGGAGTTTTCAGCCGCTTTCCCCACAGTCGGGAGGAGGGGCGCTGACGCTGCAGCCGGACCCTGCGCCTCCCTTACCCCGTTTCCCCTCAGGACGCTCAGCCGACCCCCTCCCCACGCCCACCAGGCCTCGCGAGCCAGGCCGAGGGCAGGGGCGAGAGGACGGACCGAAGTTCCCGGGGACCAGACGCTGGAGGCCGCTCTTTCTGCACAGCAGCGGCGGGTGGCAGCGAACCCCTGCCCCTCAGAAGCTGGTCTTGTGCTGCCGCCCGGGCACCGGACCAGGCGGAGGGTCGGCGCCCACTTACCCGGCCCGCCGTCCCCGCGACTGTCATGGCTTCGGCCGCCGGGGCACCTCCAGAGCCGGCAGCCTCAGTGAGGTCGCCCTCCCCTCGGGCTCCGGGGCAGTTCCGTGAAGGCGGAGGGAAGAGACCCCGCCCGAGCCGGGAGTTCCAGGTCTGAGGAAACGCGGGCTCTGTTCAGCGCGCAGTGGGTGGGACCGCTCTGCCCCGAGGCCTTCCGGGAGGGAGCGGGGCGGCGGGGGAGGGAGCCGCCAGGAGCGCAGGGCCCCGTCGGGGGTCCTGGAGGGGCGGCCCGGCCTGGGGGCCACGCCCACTGTGGCCGCAGCCCAGGCCTTTTTCCTGGAATCCTACACAAAAACATTAGAAAGATACACAGTCTATAGTAAATACTCACAAATGATTGTTGCTGCTGTGCTCACTATTCTATTAAAGGTGTAAAATCCACAAAACACTTTAAGTTCAAAATTAAATATGAATTTTTACCTTTCTAATTATGTCTCTGATATTCACAGTTGTGGTTAATGAATCAGAGACTGTGGCGTCACTAGTTAAAAATGAGCTTGTTAAAAAAATAGAACTCAGGCCCACCGGACCTACTGAATCACAATCTGCACGTTTACAATCTCCCCAGTGTACTCGTGTACCCATGAATAGTTGAAAGGTACATTTCTACCTCGACAGGTCTTTTCTCTATGAGAAATACACACATTTTATCCAGTTTGATATAAATAAAACACTCAAAAATGCATATGCCTGTGTTGAAACCATCATTTTATCATTTCTTTTCCAGACAAGTATAGTCTCTATACTGGTTTTGTGGATCACATGCCATACTCTTTTCTTGTAGTTAGAAATAAGGTAGAGAAAGTTACTTTGTAAAAAATATATATATATGTATTAGTGGAGAATTGAAGACACTCTTCTAAATTAATACCTTCCCTTAACTTGCTGTTTTCTTCTTGGGTCATATTATGAACTCTTCCAGTGGCCACATGGCATGTGTACGTTGAATTTCAGGGACTGCTGACATCCCAGGATGTGGCCATAGATTTCTGTCAAGAGGAGTGAGAATGCCTGGAGCAAGATCAACGGGAATTGTACAGGGATGTGATGTTAGACAAGTATAGGAACCTGCTCTCCTTGGGTGAGGATACCTTCCTTCCAGAATTCCTTATCCAACCACAGGGTTTGGAGTCCTTCATTTGTAGAATGTCTCCTGGAATCTTCTGCTTCCTACAATAGGGGTTCAGATTGCAACGTTTCAGGAAAGATTGGGAGTTTGTGGGTGAAAGTTTTCTTATTCTTTTAAAATTGCAGCCTCCCTTTTAATATACTTTGTAACTGCTTGGGGTGTGTCTATATGAACTGTATACTATATGCTTCTGTTATAGTCCTTACAATATTTTATTGCCTTATTTTCTCTAACAATTTTCCATGGATTCTTTGGGCTTAAGGTATATTAAAAGGGAGACTGCGAATCTGGGACTTCCCTGGTGATGCAGTGATTAAGAATTCGCCTGCCAATGCAGGGGACCCGGTTCGATCCCCGGTCCGGGAAGATCTCACGTGCCACGGAACAACTAAGCCAGTGGGCCACAACTACTGAGTCTGCACGCCGCAACTACTGAAGCCGGTGTGTCTTGAGCCCGTGCGCCATTTATCTTTTGGAGAATAAAACCACTTCTGAGTGATTAAAATTTAGGCCAGCTAGTCAAAATGCTTTATCACCTGTTCTTCTAAAACACTGGTCAATGGAACAAGTTTTACTAGGGATAACAGTGTAATTGTATTCTGGAGTTCATATGGGCAATATGGTTTATGACCTTGATGCTGGATCACGACCTTTCAACGGTATAACTGCTATTAATTGTCTGTTTGTTCAACGATTAAAGTCTCACGTGATCTGAGTTCAGACTGGAGTCATCCTGGTTGGTTTCTGTCTATTGCAGATTTCTTCCAGTATGAAAGGACAAGAGCAATACGGCTTACTTTACAAAATGTCTTCAAACTAAATGATGATATAATCTACATTCAATTAATTTATACATACCCTACTGTAGAACAGGGTTCGTTATGCTGGCAGTGCCCGGTAATTATGTAAAACTGAAACTTTTTCTGCACTGGTTCAAGTCCTCTTCCTAAGAATATGTTTATAATCAGCATTCTTTCACAAATTACCCAATTTAATTCACCATAGCATTCCTCATATTAACTAAATGGAAAATCCTAGGCTATATACATATCCAGAAAGGGCCAAAAATCATCAGCCCCCATGGATGTTTACAACCCATTGCTGAGGCATTCAAATTACTTATTAAAGAACCACTATGTCCATCAACATCATCAATTTATATATTATTGCCCCAATGCTAGCCTTAACCCTGGCTCTCACAACATGAATTCCTGTTCCCATATCTTATCCACTAATTAATATAAATGTAGGCATATTATTTCTATTAGCCATATCACACCTAGCCATTTATTCCATCCTCAGATCTGGATGAACTTCACATTCAAAATACTCACTCACTGGAGCTCTAGGAACAATAGCGCAGACGATCATCTCATATGAAGTAATGTAGCAGTTATTCTATTCTCAGTCTTACTGGTAAAGGGATCATTTACACTTTCAACAGTAATTATTACACAAGAACACCTAGGACTAATTTTCTCCTGACCCCTACCCAGAATTTGATTATCTCCGCAGTAGCAGAAATCCAGTGAAGCTCCACTTGATTTAACGGAAGTAGAATCAAAAGCTGTACATGTCTTCAATGTACAAAATGTAGCAGGCCCATTCACCCCGTCCTTCCCAGAGAATAAGTCAATTTCCCTATAATAAACATTTCCACAGCAATCTATTTTTGGGAGCATTCGACAATCCCTAGGTGCCAGAATTATAGATTCTTTCATCTTGTAAATATAGTTTTTTTTTAAAAATAATTTTTATACTTTTACCACCTTTAAACAAAATGTACTCCATTGCTGTGGAATATTCCTTCATAGGAGCGTGCATGGTTCATTTCTGCATCCGTCTGTGATGGCCTTCAGGTTCCTTCAGGTTTGGCTCCTGTGGCTGCAAGTCCATGTCCGTGTGTCCTGGTGCAGGGCTGCTGGGTTTGTGTTCAACTGGGAGGAGCACTGTGGGTCTCTGTGCACGGACTTCGCTATCTGAGGCCCGATTGCTTCAGAAGTGGTTGCATCTCCCCGTTGCGTACCAGGCTTTCCATTGCTCCACATCCTGCTGATATTTGATACTATGTCTTTCATGTCTGCCATTCTGGTAGGTGTATGCACAGTATTTTGCTTATGGCTTTAATCCCTCTGTTGTTAGTGAAGTTGTGCATCTTGTGGTATTCATGGACTACTTTCTGTTGTTTTTTAAAAAGTTTTAAAAATTGTGGTCTGGTACACATAACATAAAATGTACTATCTTAACCATTTTTAAGTGCACATTTCAGGGTCAGGAAGTAATTCACACTGTTGTGCAAACCTGACCACCATCATCCTCCAGAACTTTTTCATCTTGCAAAATTGAAACAGTCTCCATTAAACACTCACTCCCCATGGTCCCTCCCTCAGCCTCTGGCACTCAACATCCTACTTTATGTCTCTATATTTCCGACTGCTCCAGGGGCCTTGTATGAGTGGATCAAGCACTGTTTGTTTTTTTGTGTCTAGCTTACATCACTGAGCATAATGCCCACAAGGTTCATCCCTGCTGCATCCTGTGTCAGAATTGACTTCCTTTTTAGGCTGAATAGCATTCCCTTGTATTGATGGACCGTGTTTTTCTTCTCCATTCATCCATTAGTGGACACATGTAATAGCTACATTCATTTCTACTGTCATAATATTTGTGGAATAAAATCAGAAAGTCCTATGAATCAAAAGTCATTTGCCATTAACTTTTTTCTTAAACTTTTTGTTGTGGAAAACATCAAGGCTAAGAAAAGGGAAAAAGACATGTCAGCTTCACTTGTGTTCAGGAATTAATGCTTTACGGATTCACTTTATTCCCTGTGTGTGTGCTATGCGTGTGCGTGTGCCTGTTTGCATACATATGCTGTGCATGTGCATAGGTATGTGAACTTGCACACATTAGTGTGTGCATGGGCATATGGGTGCATGTGTGTTCACATGCTAGTGTGTGAATATATTTGTGCTGTGCACGTGCATATGTTTGTGTGTGTGCTGTGCCTGCCTGTGTGCACACCTGTGTGTTTGCTGGAACCACTTGCAAGTTGGCTGCAGACTGAATTGTGCCCCAGATATATCCGCACGCAGCTGCTGTAACAATCCTGCGTAGCCACGTAAAGGTCACAGATCTCAGGGATTTAAATGGATCGAGCAGGATATCCTGACACAGAGTTTGTCTTCCAATGACTGTCACTGTCTCAGTAACATCCTTCACACCTTCTTTAAGCCCCATTCAGGGTCCAGTTTAGACTCCCATTACATTCAGTCACTTGTCCCAGGTCCCCTAAAGCAACAATGTCACCGTTGGAGAGCCCGGCCAAGGCTGGGGGTGCCCCTCCCGTTGGCCTGGCCTCCAGGCCCTGCCCTTGGCTCCTGTTTCCTCATATCTCAGCCAGGCCCCGACTTGGATGGGGCCGCCACCTCTTTCCTCACAGGGTCCCATCGCCCAGTCAAGGGGGTTCATTCTCCCCAAACACAGCATCAGGAGTCGGGGGCTGACAGTCCCCACTGGGTCTCCTTCATGTGAGACCCTGTGCTGTTGAAAGAGCAGGCACCCTGCCCTCGGGGGTGGGGGACTGGGGGGCGACATGCGGCCCACGATGGGCAGGCGGGTCTCCGGGTGGGGCGAGCCAGTGTGCAAGGAGTTCCGCGGTGGGTTCTCCTCTCCAACGGCTTCTGTGCCCCTCCCTCTCCCCGTGCCTCCCCTCGAAGACAGCGCGGTGCCGGGACGGGAACCATGGGAGCCGTCAGCCACCGCCCCCTCTACACACACGCACACGCACACGCACACGCTGCAGGGAAGCAGGACCTGAGTGCAGGGCTCTCAGCGGCCCTGAGCGCCCCGCCCGGAATCGGCCCGCCGAATGGACAGACCGGATCTCCCGGCCCGGACCATGCAGGACTCTCCTGCCTGGGCTTCCAGTGTGGCCGCCTCCTTCTGGAAGCCTGGGAGGCTGGAATCAGGCCACTTCTTGTCTGTCCTGGCATCAGACTGGGCTGCACTCTAAGAAGTTCGTGGCTCGCCCGTGGATCCTGACCATCAGGTGGCCAGAGAAATTGGGAACATTTCTGTTTTGCCTGTTGAAATGTTTAATGACAAAGATTTTGTTCAGTTTACTGATGTGGGTGTCCAAAGATAAGAGACCCATGTGTGTGATCTGTACCTCCTATGAGATCAGCCCTAAGCTAGTTTAAACATGATCAAGTTGTGTCTACATGGTAGATTTAGACCTCTGCATGTCCTGTCTACTGATTATGTTTAGAGCTGACCATGTGTTGTCTACAATAAGAAGATTTAGACCTGACCATGTTCTGTGTACGCTAGGACTATGGGGACCTGGGTAGAGACCCGGCCTGGCCTCAGTACTGGGAAGCTCCGTGCCTGCATCTGAATGTCAGTGCTTAGATGTCTGGGGTCTGGAGCTGAGGTGGGCTTGTCTACGTAACAGCCTCTCTTCTGAGTGTGGTGACCTGGTCCTCCCAAGGGTCAGTGCTATGGTCGGGGCCTTAGTCTTAATCCCTGCAAGGTTCACCTTCCCTGGGGCTCGTGGAGAATCCTCAGGAGGACTACCTGGCAATAATTCCAATTTACCAGCACGTGCATGGTGCATAGGGAAGCAGGTTTAGCTGCTGAATTGATTGCAGGGCACGCAGATCGGGCAAAAGGCCGATGGGTGACAGCTGAGGCTGCTGCTGAGCTCTCCCTCCAGTCTACCGTCCCTACTCAGCAGAGTCCAGAGCTGCCCCTCGGCTTTCAGCCCTGCTGTCCTGTGAGTTTTCTCAACATGTAAGTGAGACGAGAAAGGACTGAGCATGCCAGCACCAGGGTCGTGTGTTCAACTCTAGTATGAAAGCTGTAAAAACAGTTAAAATCACACAGAACCAAAGTGAGAAGAGGAGGACTCCTCTGGGACAAGTGTGGGGAAAGGAGACCCACCTGACACTTTTTCCCATCCCAGGAGGTCCCAGGGACCCAGCTTGTTTCCACATTGGGGAAGCCCTCTGCAGAGCCATGGTGTCCTGACCAAGGGGACGTGTGACCCCAGGTGCAGGGTCTGGGGAGGTGAGGTCACCCTGGGACTGTGGACATGTGACCCAGGTGGAGGGGTCTGGGGAGGTGGGTCACCCTGGTGAGTGTGGATGTGTGGCCCCAGGTATAGGGTGAGGGGACTGTGTGGGTCTCACCATACCTGCATGGGTCAGGATCACATGGATGGGGAGACCGCATATGCGCTCTTTGCCTGCAGTGTGTCCTGTCCCCTTTGAGATTTCCAACCTCTGCATTAAGGGTGTTGTCCTGATTAACCTGTGGTTCCTTTTCTTCTCTTCATCTTGTCACAATCATATGAGGTCAGGCATGTTTGAGTGGGTTGCTGCTCTGTGTTCCAGTGAGTGACAACACTTGGTGGTATCGTTTTAAGACTATAGCATATCATGTGTCTAATCCATGGGGGTCACCACTGCCTGGGACCCCCTGGACAGAGGTCAGGTGAGCACAGACTAGCCCCCCCTAAGAATGGTCTCCTACGTGCTCTGTGAGGGTACCGTGATGGCCCCTAAGGTAGGGGACTGTGTCTGGGCCTCCGACATTTGTGATGAAGGGGAGTCGAAATGGAATCTCAATTAACAAGACATTATTTTAAGAATTTATTTTAAGTGAAATAAAACACACGTCACATACCCTTTACCATCATCACCATTTTAAGTGCACGTTTCTGAGGCATCAGATAGATTCACTTTCTCGTGGAGCCATCACCACCATCCCTAGAACTTTTCCTCTTGCAAAGCCAAAATTGCACAACCATGAAAGTCTCATTCCCCATTCCCTCCCACTGCCCCTGGCACCGATATCCACTTCAGTCCCTGAGTTGTCGACTCCAGGGCACCCACTGGAGTGCAATCCTGCAGTGTTTGCTGACGGGTCATTTTGGAAGAGCTGACTTTCAGTCTGAAGCCTGTTTTCATCTGAAGAATCTGCCTTTAAGGAGAGGGTGTATGAGGAAGGGGGTGTATGCGGGACAAAGGTGTCCAGGGTGCAGGTGAGCCAGGACCTGACCAGCTGCCTTTTGGGTCCTCTGGTCCCATCTCTTGGTCTGTGCCTCATCTGCATCATCACTGTCCCCGCTGGCACTGCTGGGGTGTTGTTGTCTGAGTGAGATTCCCCTGGTGCCCCTGCTCTCCTCCCCTCCTCCTGCTGGTTGCGGAGGGAACTGCTTGCTGTGTGGTCTCTACTCCTGAGGCACGAAGGACCCTGTAGCATGGACCTGCAGAGTGTGGGGTGTGGTCCCAAGAGCATGGGGCCCACTTAGGACACGACATCGGGGCGTGACAAGTGCTAGGGCTGCCTCATCACTGACAGGGAATGTTGCCCAGATCCTGCTCCAGAGGGCGTGGTGGGTGGCCTGGGACCCTAGAGGCCCCATTCCTATACTGGAGCTTGGAGAGTGCATACCCATGGGCTCCAGATTCACCCCATATCTCAGCCATATCCCTCTGTCCTGTCTTTGAACTCAGGAAAACGAGCTCTCTTGTCCACAACATAGGCCTGGTCCTGTTGATATTAGGATTCTTCAAGTTAGGCGTCCTGGGATAGCAGCTCCTTTTAGGCCTGAGAAGGAACAACTCCGGAGTGTACAACAATTTCAGATGAAACTAATATTCAATGACTATCCCTAACTACTCGGTTGTTGACTTCTATTAGTCATTATTCTCCTGGTTTTAGCTCTGATGTGGGGATTACACAGGAGTCAACATTTAAATCTTCGTAATCTGTGTATTTGTAGCTTCAGTATCATTACTGACCCATAGATTTTTATGGTTTGGGAAGAGTTATTGATTTCATGTATCATGTAAAGGATTCACAATGATGATAGGGCAATTAAGATTACAATAATAGCTAGTAAATTGTTCACATTTTCTCTACCTGTGCATCTATTGTATGCATATGAGTTTAGATATCAATATTAGTGAAATGATATAGAGGACTAGAGAACTTATTTTAAAAATCACTATTAATGTGTGATGAAGAAAATGTAAAAGTTCTTCCATAATCGGTGATGTTGTATCTTGAGAGCCTAGATGAAATTGATATGCCTTAGTGATATACAGGATTTTAGCCTATCATTTAACTTTGACAAAGCTACATCACTTTTTACTTTTATCTCATTTATTGAGGAAGACATAATTGTTATGGTGTTGGCTTGAAACTGGTTGAAAAGGACTTGAGTCCTTCCTTATTTTACATTTACATAGGTAGGATCTTGAAACATAGGATATGGTGGAGGACATCCGTGTAACCATTCTAGGTTAGGAGTAGCAATTTCCACTACTAAGACTTCTTGTTTAGACACAAATGCTTTTCAAAGTATGAAGATTATTACCATTACCGCTGCTAATGAGATGAATGAGCCTAAAGACAAAATATTTCATGTTGTGTGTGCCTCAGGGTACTCAGACTAACGTAGTGACATCCCTGAGAGGCCACGAAAGTGCTGCAGGAAGTCATATTTACTACTACAAATATACTTGTGAAGTGAATTTTTGCTCATGCTGAGTTAACTCTATAACCTGAGAATAGTGGGAATCAGTGTAGGAAGCCTCCTATAATAGTGAAGACTGCTCCCATGGACATTAGGTCATGGAAGTGTGCTACTACATAGTCTGTATCCTGGAGGACAATGTCTGGGGATGATTTGGCTAAGATGATTCCTGTCCAACCACCTACTGTAAAAAGAAAAACTAAAGCCTAAAACTCATAATATAGTGGGAGGTCATATAGTATTACCTCCGTGAACAGTTGCTAACCAGGGACTTCCCTGGTGACGCAGTGGTTAAGAATTCGCCTGCCAATGCAGGGGACACGGGTTCGAGCCCTTGTCTGGGAAGATTCCACATGCCGCGGAGCAAAAAGCCCGTGTGCCACAACTACTGAGCCTGTCCTCTAGAGCCCGCAAGCCACAACTACTGAAGCCCACGCGCCTAGAGGCCGTGCTCTGCAACAAGAGAAGCCACTGCAATGAAAGGGCCGCACACCGCAACGAAGAGTAGCTGCCGCTCACCACAACCAGAGAAAGCCCATGCGCAGCAACCAAGACCCAACTCAGCCAAAAAAAAAAAAGAAAAGAAAAGAAAAAGAAAAATTAAGTAAAGAGTTTCTAATCAGCTAGATACTTTTACTCCTGTAGGGATAGAAGTAATTACGGTAGCTGATGCAAAGTATGCTCCTGAGTCCACAGCTATCCCTAAGGTAAGCATATGATGGGCCCACAAGAGAACTCCTAAAAAACCAGTGGACGTGACTCATACTATTCCCAGATAGCTGAGAGGCAATTTTTGTCCTAAATAGTATGTAATGATATGTTAGTTTATAACAAACCCTGTTAGGCCATGAATACAGACTTCAGGGTGAGCAAAGTATCAAAAGAGGTGTTGGTATAGGATTCGGTCTCCTCCTGCAGGGTCAAAGAAAGTAGTGTTTAGATTTCTATCTCTTAACAGCATGGCAATTCTGGCTGCTTGGACTGAGATTGGTAATTATAGTAATATGGCTATAGTTGGGGAAGATTAAACAAATAATGGTGTTTGGTATTGGGATATGACTGCTGGTTTTGTATTAAAGACTATAGTAATAAAAGTAATAATACCAAGAATTGAGGAGACACCTGCTAAATGTAAGGAGAAAAGAGTTAGGTCGACAGAGGCTACTGCATGGGCCAGATTGCAGGCTAGAGCTGAATACACGGTTCCACTGGTACCAGAACCAGCTTCTACTATTGGTGATATGAGTAAGAGTAAGAATGATGGGGGAAGTAGTCAAAAGTTTATATGATTTATTGGGGGAAATGCTACTTCAGGTGTCCGAGTTATTAGTGGCCCAAGTCAGTTTTCAAAGCCTGCAATCATAACGGGTACAGCTATAAAGAAAATTATTACAAGTGCAGGGACTGTTATGACAACCTTACAGATCTGGGCATCTCCAAGTAGCGGTCCAGGTCAGCATAGCTCAGCCTGGATTAATATAATTAAGGTGCTGCCTGCTACTCCAGCTCAAGCACCAAATACTGAATATAAAATGCCGATATCTTTGTGATTTGTTGAAAATAATCAGCAGTGTATGAACAGAGGTAAAATGACTGAGTTAGCATTAGACTGTAAATCTAAAGACAGAGATTGAGCCCTCTTTCTGGCAAACCCTGTGGTGAATCAACAAATTGAATTGTAACTTCAGAGAAGCAGCTTCAATTCTGCCAGTGATTTTCCTGCCTTTTTTTTTTTCTTTTTTTCTATCTCAAATGAAGGAGAAGTAGACTGAAGCCAGTTGACTAGAGGATTTGCCTGTTAACTAAAGTTTCCTGGGGTTAAAACTCATCAATCTCGTAAAGATTTGGCTTCAATACAGTGTTTGCTTTACATTCAATTGATGTAGAATAAAGTCTTGCAATCCTTATTTTTAGGAATTAAGTAAATTTCACTTGTTTAGGTTTTTGAAAGCTCTTGGTCTGAACTAACCTAAATTCCTAGTACAGCACCGATAGAATGGGTGTTGTGTGTAGTAATCGTGTGGGTATTATGATTGGTAATGATAGGAAGGTTATTGCTTTGTATGTTCAAATTGTTTTGTGTTTGTGTTGTTTAATGAAGGGAATATAGTTAGTGATGTGGAGTATGTTAGCTGCAAGTAGACATATATGCTGAGGACTGCTATGATGGCTATTAGTGTTGGTAGAATGATGTTGTCGTTTTGTTATCTCTTGGATAATTATTCATTTGGGTAGAAAGCCTGATAGTGATGGGCGATGTCCTAATGATACTATAATGGTGAGGAAAATGATTGTGATGGGAGGTGTTTTATCTCATGTGTGTGATAATGATACTCTTGTAGTACATGATCTGGGCATAAATAAGAAGAAGATAGTGTTGTTATGATATAAATTAGTATGTTTAGGATTGTTATAATCTGAATATACATTATAATAGCTGTTATTCATCCTATATGGGCAATTGATGAGGAGGGTGTAATATTTTCCAGGTGAGTATGGCGAAGTCTGCCTCAGCCTCCAGCTATGATTTATAATATCACTATGATTAATAGTATATTTAGGTTGATGGATGGTGACATGTGGTATAAAACTGATAGGGGTGCAAATTTGTCATGTTGATAGCATCAGGTCCGCTGTTCATGGGATGCCTCGTGTGACTTCAGGCACTCAGAAGTGAAATGGGGAAAGTCCTACTTTTGTGACAAGGGCGATTGTCATGAGGGTGGATGCTGCTGTATTAAAGATTCTTGTTATTCATTGTGCTCTTTGACCAGAGTATATTAGATTAATGATAATAGCCTTTATAAGTAGTATTGATGTGGTGGACTGTTTTAGGAAATATTTGTTGGATGCTTCTGTAGCTTATGGGTTCATGTTTTTTATTAGAATGGGGATACCATTAACCAGTGTGAGCTTGTTATACAATTATATTTCCTGAGAAAATGATCAGTAGAATGATGGTAAAAACAATGAGAGTTTATTAGCACAGGAAGGATATACAAAAATATTTTGGGGGTATGGGCCTGAAGCTTACTTAGAGAACTTTACTATATAGCATGTGGTGTAATGTGGTAGGTAGCATGGAGAATGTAAAATTATTAGGAAGAATTCAATTCCAGGAATAAGAGCATTGAAACCTCTGTGATTTACTCTATCAAAGTAACTCTTTTGTCAGACATATTTCTTAAATTTGTGGTGGGTTGCCTGGTATGATGACAAGTAGTGAAAACTCTCATATACATAGGGTTAATGTTAGTCGTAAAAAAACTTTTCATAAGAGATGTATGCCTTGATCATATCAAAATTGTAGGTAGGAGGCTCAAATTCATAGAAAGGAGATTGTTAGATGTGTTTTAATGATGACTTGGGCTGTATATAATTCTGGCACCTAGGGATTGTCGAATGCTCCTAAAAATAGATTGCTGTGGAAATGTTTATTACAGGGAAATTGACATATTCTCTAGGAGGGACGGGGTGAATGGGCCTGCTACATTTTCTACATTGAAGACATATACGGGTTTTGATGCTACTTCCGTTAAATCAAGTGGGGCTTCATTGGATTTCTCCTACTGCGGAGATAATCAAATTCTGGGTAGGGGTCAGGAGAAAATTAGTCATAGGTGTTCTTGTGCAATAATTACTGTTGAAAGTGTAAATGATCCATTTATCAGTAAGACTGAGAATAGAATAACTGCTACATTACTTCATATGAGATGATTGTCTGTGCTATTGTTCCTAGAGCTCCAGTGAGTGAGTATTTTGAATGTGAAGTTCATCCAGATCTGAGGATGGAATAAATGGCTAGGTGTGATATGGCTAACAGAAATAATATGCCTACATTTATATTAATTAGTGCATAAGATATGGGAAGAGGAATTCATGTTGTGAGAGCCAGGGTTAAGGCTAGCATTGGGGTTAAGGCTAGCAAGAGAAGCCACCGCAATGAGAAGCCCGCGCACCGCAACAAAGAGTAGCCCCCGCTTGCCGCAACTAGAGAAAGCCTGCCCATAGCAACGAAGACCCAACGCAGCCAAAAACAAATTAATTAATTAATTAGTTAACTATTTTAAACAAAAGTACTATATCCTTCTGTACAGCTTCTCTAGGAAGAACAGAGAGATGGCGTAGGAGAGTGAGAAAGACCAATATTTAGTGCACATCTCTCATGCAGGTGCTCTGCTGGCTCAGATAGATTTATCCCCACTTTACAAAGGAGGAAATAATCTCAGAGAGGTTTAGTAATTTTACCAAAGCCAAACAGCTATGGAGTGGCAGAACCAAGATCTGAACCAAGTCTGTTACCTTCAAAGCCTAAGTCCTCATCACAACAAAACTCAATATTTACATTTCTCGAATTACATTGCAACCTGGGGAGTTCTTGGCACAATCCTGAATAAGAGTGAGAAAGAAAGAAATAGCATTGTTCCTACAGTCAACCCAAATTTTTGGAGCAGCTGCTAGACGCCTGGCCCTTTTTGGGGTTCAGCAGTGATCAAGACAGGAAGAGTCCTGCTCTCATGAACCACGTAGTGGGGAGGAGAGACGGGTGCAACTTGGGTGAGGGATTTCACCTTGCTGGACCTCTGTTTTGTCATCTGGAAAATGGGATGGGTGTTCCTCATTTTCTGGGATTGTCCAGCCCTCACATTCTCTGATTCCATAAGAAGCATTTGTTTTCCTGTTTCTTTAAAACTCATTCAGGCCGTGAGCTGTGATGAATGTTGTTAGCTGCTCCCCAAATCACTCTATTCCCACCCTTTTCCTGTGATCAGGTCTTTCCCGAAACATGACTCACAGTCAGTCAAGTCACAGAACCTAAGGGGCACCCAGCAGAAAAATTCCAACCCTTGCTTCCCAGGAGCTCTGCGGTCTACCTGCCAGGTAAACTTAACTCACCTGGCACAAGGTGGCCATCCCTGGTTTCACATCAGCATGATCTCAGGCACAAACCTCCTTGTTTTTCCATTTTGTCTTTAAGTTACTTGTTGAAACAACTGCACAAATATGACACAGATATAAAATCAGGCATCTTCTGCCCCCAGTGCCTACTAATAAATGATTTTCTGCCACTTTAATGATAAAGATAGAACATTTCAACATTCTGCTACCCTTATTATTTGTCATTTTTGTTGATATTTCTATTGACTACATCTTTCAACATTTTAACAATGGAACATTTATCTAGGGTGTTCCAGACCCAGCCTTTAGTGGTAAAGGTTTTGTTGTTATATTTCTATTGTTTCCTTTAAAAATCATTATCCTATTTAAATGGATTAAGTCAATTCTATAGGCATTTATCTTATGATATTGATGAAATTGATACATAGAGGGCAGTAGTACAAGTTGATTGGACTTGAGAACCTCTATTAGCACAGTTAAGTATAAATATTATCTATATGTAAACCAAAGTACAGGCCGAGTGAGATTCTCTGACTTTTTTCCACTGTCTGCCCCTCAAGCCTGTGAGAAATGGAATAGTTCTTGCCCTATCAGTAAACAAAGGATGTCACAGTCTTCAGCACTTGCAGCCCTCCAATGTGAGCCGGCGGGCCCTGAGGCACTCAGGATATGCAAATACAGAATGCAGGCCCCAGAGAGCTGAGGTGCATATCAAAGGAAGGATTTCAGTGAGACCAGGCAAAGAAAAGCGTCGCATTCCTCACCTTGGGAGAGCTGGTTTTCCTTAGTTAACAATCACCTTTGGATGGTCCCCATTACCTGCGCCAGTCCCCTGCCCTGCCCCCTCCCCCCGGTACTTTAGCTCAGGGAGGAAGGAGCGCAGAGGGACTCGGCTGAATACGGGGCCTGCGCGCCTCGGAAGGAGTTTTCAGCCGCTTTCCCCACAGTCGGGAGGAGGGGCGCTGACGCTGCAGCCGGACCCTGCGCCTCCCTTACCCCGTTTCCCCTCAGGACGCTCAGCCGACCCCCTCCCCACGCCCACCAGGCCTCGCGAGCCAGGCCGAGGGCAGGGGCGAGAGGACGGACCGAAGTTCCCGGGGACCAGACGCTGGAGGCCGCTCTTTCTGCACAGCAGCGGCGGGTGGCAGCGAACCCCTGCCCCTCAGAAGCTGGTCTTGTGCTGCCGCCCGGGCACCGGACCAGGCGGAGGGTCGGCGCCCACTTACCCGGCCCGCCGTCCCCGCGACTGTCATGGCTTCGGCCGCCGGGGCACCTCCAGAGCCGGCAGCCTCAGTGAGGTCGCCCTCCCCTCGGGCTCCGGGGCAGTTCCGTGAAGGCGGAGGGAAGAGACCCCGCCCGAGCCGGGAGTTCCAGGTCTGAGGAAACGCGGGCTCTGTTCAGCGCGCAGTGGGTGGGACCGCTCTGCCCCGAGGCCTTCCGGGAGGGAGCGGGGCGGCGGGGGAGGGAGCCGCCAGGAGCGCAGGGCCCCGTCGGGGGTCCTGGAGGGGCGGCCCGGCCTGGGGGCCACGCCCACTGTGGCCGCAGCCCAGGCCTTTTTCCTGGAATCCTACACAAAAACATTAGAAAGATACACAGTCTATAGTAAATACTCACAAATGATTGTTGCTGCTGTGCTCACTATTCTATTAAAGGTGTAAAATCCACAAAACACTTTAAGTTCAAAATTAAATATGAATTTTTACCTTTCTAATTATGTCTCTGATATTCACAGTTGTGGTTAATGAATCAGAGACTGTGGCGTCACTAGTTAAAAATGAGCTTGTTAAAAAAATAGAACTCAGGCCCACCGGACCTACTGAATCACAATCTGCACGTTTACAATCTCCCCAGTGTACTCGTGTACCCATGAATAGTTGAAAGGTACATTTCTACCTCGACAGGTCTTTTCTCTATGAGAAATACACACATTTTATCCAGTTTGATATAAATAAAACACTCAAAAATGCATATGCCTGTGTTGAAACCATCATTTTATCATTTCTTTTCCAGACAAGTATAGTCTCTATACTGGTTTTGTGGATCACATGCCATACTCTTTTCTTGTAGTTAGAAATAAGGTAGAGAAAGTTACTTTGTAAAAAATATATATATATGTATTAGTGGAGAATTGAAGACACTCTTCTAAATTAATACCTTCCCTTAACTTGCTGTTTTCTTCTTGGGTCATATTATGAACTCTTCCAGTGGCCACATGGCATGTGTACGTTGAATTTCAGGGACTGCTGACATCCCAGGATGTGGCCATAGATTTCTGTCAAGAGGAGTGAGAATGCCTGGAGCAAGATCAACGGGAATTGTACAGGGATGTGATGTTAGACAAGTATAGGAACCTGCTCTCCTTGGGTGAGGATACCTTCCTTCCAGAATTCCTTATCCAACCACAGGGTTTGGAGTCCTTCATTTGTAGAATGTCTCCTGGAATCTTCTGCTTCCTACAATAGGGGTTCAGATTGCAACGTTTCAGGAAAGATTGGGAGTTTGTGGGTGAAAGTTTTCTTATTCTTTTAAAATTGCAGCCTCCCTTTTAATATACTTTGTAACTGCTTGGGGTGTGTCTATATGAACTGTATACTATATGCTTCTGTTATAGTCCTTACAATATTTTATTGCCTTATTTTCTCTAACAATTTTCCATGGATTCTTTGGGCTTAAGGTATATTAAAAGGGAGACTGCGAATCTGGGACTTCCCTGGTGATGCAGTGATTAAGAATTCGCCTGCCAATGCAGGGGACCCGGTTCGATCCCCGGTCCGGGAAGATCTCACGTGCCACGGAACAACTAAGCCAGTGGGCCACAACTACTGAGTCTGCACGCCGCAACTACTGAAGCCGGTGTGTCTTGAGCCCGTGCGCCATTTATCTTTTGGAGAATAAAACCACTTCTGAGTGATTAAAATTTAGGCCAGCTAGTCAAAATGCTTTATCACCTGTTCTTCTAAAACACTGGTCAATGGAACAAGTTTTACTAGGGATAACAGTGTAATTGTATTCTGGAGTTCATATGGGCAATATGGTTTATGACCTTGATGCTGGATCACGACCTTTCAACGGTATAACTGCTATTAATTGTCTGTTTGTTCAACGATTAAAGTCTCACGTGATCTGAGTTCAGACTGGAGTCATCCTGGTTGGTTTCTGTCTATTGCAGATTTCTTCCAGTATGAAAGGACAAGAGCAATACGGCTTACTTTACAAAATGTCTTCAAACTAAATGATGATATAATCTACATTCAATTAATTTATACATACCCTACTGTAGAACAGGGTTCGTTATGCTGGCAGTGCCCGGTAATTATGTAAAACTGAAACTTTTTCTGCACTGGTTCAAGTCCTCTTCCTAAGAATATGTTTATAATCAGCATTCTTTCACAAATTACCCAATTTAATTCACCATAGCATTCCTCATATTAACTAAATGGAAAATCCTAGGCTATATACATATCCAGAAAGGGCCAAAAATCATCAGCCCCCATGGATGTTTACAACCCATTGCTGAGGCATTCAAATTACTTATTAAAGAACCACTATGTCCATCAACATCATCAATTTATATATTATTGCCCCAATGCTAGCCTTAACCCTGGCTCTCACAACATGAATTCCTGTTCCCATATCTTATCCACTAATTAATATAAATGTAGGCATATTATTTCTATTAGCCATATCACACCTAGCCATTTATTCCATCCTCAGATCTGGATGAACTTCACATTCAAAATACTCACTCACTGGAGCTCTAGGAACAATAGCGCAGACGATCATCTCATATGAAGTAATGTAGCAGTTATTCTATTCTCAGTCTTACTGGTAAAGGGATCATTTACACTTTCAACAGTAATTATTACACAAGAACACCTAGGACTAATTTTCTCCTGACCCCTACCCAGAATTTGATTATCTCCGCAGTAGCAGAAATCCAGTGAAGCTCCACTTGATTTAACGGAAGTAGAATCAAAAGCTGTACATGTCTTCAATGTACAAAATGTAGCAGGCCCATTCACCCCGTCCTTCCCAGAGAATAAGTCAATTTCCCTATAATAAACATTTCCACAGCAATCTATTTTTGGGAGCATTCGACAATCCCTAGGTGCCAGAATTATAGATTCTTTCATCTTGTAAATATAGTTTTTTTTTAAAAATAATTTTTATACTTTTACCACCTTTAAACAAAATGTACTCCATTGCTGTGGAATATTCCTTCATAGGAGCGTGCATGGTTCATTTCTGCATCCGTCTGTGATGGCCTTCAGGTTCCTTCAGGTTTGGCTCCTGTGGCTGCAAGTCCATGTCCGTGTGTCCTGGTGCAGGGCTGCTGGGTTTGTGTTCAACTGGGAGGAGCACTGTGGGTCTCTGTGCACGGACTTCGCTATCTGAGGCCCGATTGCTTCAGAAGTGGTTGCATCTCCCCGTTGCGTACCAGGCTTTCCATTGCTCCACATCCTGCTGATATTTGATACTATGTCTTTCATGTCTGCCATTCTGGTAGGTGTATGCACAGTATTTTGCTTATGGCTTTAATCCCTCTGTTGTTAGTGAAGTTGTGCATCTTGTGGTATTCATGGACTACTTTCTGTTGTTTTTTAAAAAGTTTTAAAAATTGTGGTCTGGTACACATAACATAAAATGTACTATCTTAACCATTTTTAAGTGCACATTTCAGGGTCAGGAAGTAATTCACACTGTTGTGCAAACC
Source organism: Balaenoptera physalus (assembly GCF_965194825.1). Taxonomy (NCBI): domain Eukaryota; kingdom Metazoa; phylum Chordata; class Mammalia; order Artiodactyla; family Balaenopteridae; genus Balaenoptera; species Balaenoptera physalus. Next base: position 222,878 of record NW_028126565.1, on the reverse strand, counting down.
TGACCACCATCATCCTCCAGAACTTTTTCATCTTGCAAAATTGAAACAGTCTCCATTAAACACTCACTCCCCATGGTCCCTCCCTCAGCCTCTGGCACTCAACATCCTACTTTATGTCTCTATATTTCCGACTGCTCCAGGGGCCTTGTATGAGTGGATCAAGCACTGTTTGTTTTTTTGTGTCTAGCTTACATCACTGAGCATAATGCCCACAAGGTTCATCCCTGCTGCATCCTGTGTCAGAATTGACTTCCTTTTTAGGCTGAATAGCATTCCCTTGTATTGATGGACCGTGTTTTTCTTCTCCATTCATCCATTAGTGGACACATGTAATAGCTACATTCATTTCTACTGTCATAATATTTGTGGAATAAAATCAGAAAGTCCTATGAATCAAAAGTCATTTGCCATTAACTTTTTTCTTAAACTTTTTGTTGTGGAAAACATCAAGGCTAAGAAAAGGGAAAAAGACATGTCAGCTTCACTTGTGTTCAGGAATTAATGCTTTACGGATTCACTTTATTCCCTGTGTGTGTGCTATGCGTGTGCGTGTGCCTGTTTGCATACATATGCTGTGCATGTGCATAGGTATGTGAACTTGCACACATTAGTGTGTGCATGGGCATATGGGTGCATGTGTGTTCACATGCTAGTGTGTGAATATATTTGTGCTGTGCACGTGCATATGTTTGTGTGTGTGCTGTGCCTGCCTGTGTGCACACCTGTGTGTTTGCTGGAACCACTTGCAAGTTGGCTGCAGACTGAATTGTGCCCCAGATATATCCGCACGCAGCTGCTCTAACAATCCTGCGTAGCCACGTAAAGGTCACAGATCTCAGGGATTTAAATGGATCGAGCAGGATATCCTGACACAGAGTTTGTCTTCCAATGACTGTCACTGTCTCAGTAACATCCTTCACACCTTCTTTAAGCCCCATTCAGGGTCCAGTTTAGACTCCCATTACATTCAGTCACTTGTCCCAGGTCCCCTAAAGCAACAATGTCACCGTTGGAGAGCCCGGCCAAGGCTGGGGGTGGCCCTCCCGTTGGCCTGGCCTCCAGGCCCTGCCCTTGGCTCCTGTTTCCTCATATCTCAGCCAGGCCCCGACTTGGATGGGGCCGCCACCTCTTTCCTCACAGGGTCCCATCGCCCAGTCAAGGGGGTTCATTCTCCCCAAACACAGCATCAGGAGTCGGGGGCTGACAGTCCCCACTGGGTCTCCTTCATGTGAGACCCTGTGCTGTTGAAAGAGCAGGCACCCTGCCCTCGGGGGTGGGGGACTGGGGGGCGACATGCGGCCCACGATGGGCAGGCGGGTCTCCGGGTGGGGCGAGCCAGTGTGCAAGGAGTTCCGCGGTGGGTTCTCCTCTCCAACGGCTTCTGTGCCCCTCCCTCTCCCCGTGCCTCCCCTCGAAGACAGCGCGGTGCCGGGACGGGAACCATGGGAGCCGTCAGCCACCGCCCCCTCTACACACACGCACACGCACACGCACACGCTGCAGGGAAGCAGGACCTGAGTGCAGGGCTCTCAGCGGCCCTGAGCGCCCCGCCCGGAATCGGCCCGCCGAATGGACAGACCGGATCTCCCGGCCCGGACCATGCAGGACTCTCCTGCCTGGGCTTCCAGTGTGGCCGCCTCCTTCTGGAAGCCTGGGAGGCTGGAATCAGGCCACTTCTTGTCTGTCCTGGCATCAGACTGGGCTGCACTCTAAGAAGTTCGTGGCTCGCCCGTGGATCCTGACCATCAGGTGGCCAGAGAAATTGGGAACATTTCTGTTTTGCCTGTTGAAATGTTTAATGACAAAGATTTTGTTCAGTTTACTGATGTGGGTGTCCAAAGATAAGAGACCCATGTGTGTGATCTGTACCTCCTATGAGATCAGCCCTAAGCTAGTTTAAACATGATCAAGTTGTGTCTACATGGTAGATTTAGACCTCTGCATGTCCTGTCTACTGATTATGTTTAGAGCTGACCATGTGTTGTCTACAATAAGAAGATTTAGACCTGACCATGTTCTGTGTACGCTAGGACTATGGGGACCTGGGTAGAGACCCGGCCTGGCCTCAGTACTGGGAAGCTCCGTGCCTGCATCTGAATGTCAGTGCTTAGATGTCTGGGGTCTGGAGCTGAGGTGGGCTTGTCTACGTAACAGCCTCTCTTCTGAGTGTGGTGACCTGGTCCTCCCAAGGGTCAGTGCTATGGTCGGGGCCTTAGTCTTAATCCCTGCAAGGTTCACCTTCCCTGGGGCTCGTGGAGAATCCTCAGGAGGACTACCTGGCAATAATTCCAATTTACCAGCACGTGCATGGTGCATAGGGAAGCAGGTTTAGCTGCTGAATTGATTGCAGGGCACGCAGATCGGGCAAAAGGCCGATGGGTGACAGCTGAGGCTGCTGCTGAGCTCTCCCTCCAGTCTACCGTCCCTACTCAGCAGAGTCCAGAGCTGCCCCTCGGCTTTCAGCCCTGCTGTCCTGTGAGTTTTCTCAACATGTAAGTGAGACGAGAAAGGACTGAGCATGCCAGCACCAGGGTCGTGTGTTCAACTCTAGTATGAAAGCTGTAAAAACAGTTAAAATCACACAGAACCAAAGTGAGAAGAGGAGGACTCCTCTGGGACAAGTGTGGGGAAAGGAGACCCACCTGACACTTTTTCCCATCCCAGGAGGTCCCAGGGACCCAGCTTGTTTCCACATTGGGGAAGCCCTCTGCAGAGCCATGGTGTCCTGACCAAGGGGACGTGTGACCCCAGGTGCAGGGTCTGGGGAGGTGAGGTCACCCTGGGACTGTGGACATGTGACCCAGGTGGAGGGGTCTGGGGAGGTGGGTCACCCTGGTGAGTGTGGATGTGTGGCCCCAGGTATAGGGTGAGGGGACTGTGTGGGTCTCACCATACCTGCATGGGTCAGGATCACATGGATGGGGAGACCGCATATGCGCTCTTTGCCTGCAGTGTGTCCTGTCCCCTTTGAGATTTCCAACCTCTGCATTAAGGGTGTTGTCCTGATTAACCTGTGGTTCCTTTTCTTCTCTTCATCTTGTCACAATCATATGAGGTCAGGCATGTTTGAGTGGGTTGCTGCTCTGTGTTCCAGTGAGTGACAACACTTGGTGGTATCGTTTTAAGACTATAGCATATCATGTGTCTAATCCATGGGGGTCACCACTGCCTGGGACCCCCTGGACAGAGGTCAGGTGAGCACAGACTAGCCCCCCCTAAGAATGGTCTCCTACGTGCTCTGTGAGGGTACCGTGATGGCCCCTAAGGTAGGGGACTGTGTCTGGGCCTCCGACATTTGTGATGAAGGGGAGTCGAAATGGAATCTCAATTAACAAGACATTATTTTAAGAATTTATTTTAAGTGAAATAAAACACACGTCACATACCCTTTACCATCATCACCATTTTAAGTGCACGTTTCTGAGGCATCAGATAGATTCACTTTCTCGTGGAGCCATCACCACCATCCCTAGAACTTTTCCTCTTGCAAAACCAAAATTGCACAACCATGAAAGTCTCATTCCCCATTCCCTCCCACTGCCCCTGGCACCGATATCCACTTCAGTCCCTGAGTTGTCGACTCCAGGGCACCCACTGGAGTGCAATCCTGCAGTGTTTGCTGACGGGTCATTTTGGAAGAGCTGACTTTCAGTCTGAAGCCTGTTTGCATCTGAAGAATCTGCCTTTAAGGAGAGGGTGTATGAGGAAGGGGGTGTATGCGGGACAAAGGTGTCCAGGGTGCAGGTGAGCCAGGACCTGACCAGCTGCCTTTTGGGTCCTCTGGTCCCATCTCTTGGTCTGTGCCTCATCTGCATCATCACTGTCCCCGCTGGCACTGCTGGGGTGTTGTTGTCTGAGTGAGATTCCCCTGGTGCCCCTGCTCTCCTCCCCTCCTCCTGCTGGTTGCGGAGGGAACTGCTTGCTGTGTGGTCTCTACTCCTGAGGCACGAAGGACCCTGTAGCATGGACCTGCAGAGTGTGGGGTGTGGTCCCAAGAGCATGGGGCCCACTTAGGACACGACATCGGGGCGTGACAAGTGCTAGGGCTGCCTCATCACTGACAGGGAATGTTGCCCAGATCCTGCTCCAGAGGGCGTGGTGGGTGGCCTGGGACCCTAGAGGCCCCATTCCTATACTGGAGCTTGGAGAGTGCATACCCATGGGCTCCAGATTCACCCCATATCTCAGCCATATCCCTCTGTCCTGTCTTTGAACTCAGGAAAACGAGCTCTCTTGTCCACAACATAGGCCTGGTCCTGTTGATATTAGGATTCTTCAAGTTAGGCGTCCTGGGATAGCAGCTCCTTTTAGGCCTGAGAAGGAACAACTCCGGAGTGTACAACAATTTCAGATGAAACTAATATTCAATGACTATCCCTAACTACTCGGTTGTTGACTTCTATTAGTCATTATTCTCCTGGTTTTAGCTCTGATGTGGGGATTACACAGGAGTCAACATTTAAATCTTCGTAATCTGTGTATTTGTAGCTTCAGTATCATTACTGACCCATAGATTTTTATGGTTTGGGAAGAGTTATTGATTTCATGTATCATGTAAAGGATTCACAATGATGATAGGGCAATTAAGATTACAATAATAGCTAGTAAATTGTTCACATTTTCTCTACCTGTGCATCTATTGTATGCATATGAGTTTAGATATCAATATTAGTGAAATGATATAGAGGACTAGAGAACTTATTTTAAAAATCACTATTAATGTGTGATGAAGAAAATGTAAAAGTTCTTCCATAATCGGTGATGTTGTATCTTGAGAGCCTAGATGAAATTGATATGCCTTAGTGATATACAGGATTTTAGCCTATCATTTAACTTTGACAAAGCTACATCACTTTTTACTTTTATCTCATTTATTGAGGAAGACATAATTGTTATGGTGTTGGCTTGAAACTGGTTGAAAAGGACTTGAGTCCTTCCTTATTTTACATTTACATAGGTAGGATCTTGAAACATAGGATATGGTGGAGGACATCCGTGTAACCATTCTAGGTTAGGAGTAGCAATTTCCACTACTAAGACTTCTTGTTTAGACACAAATGCTTTTCAAAGTATGAAGATTATTACCATTACCGCTGCTAATGAGATGAATGAGCCTAAAGACAAAATATTTCATGTTGTGTGTGCCTCAGGGTACTCAGACTAACGTAGTGACATCCCTGAGAGGCCACGAAAGTGCTGCAGGAAGTCATATTTACTACTACAAATATACTTGTGAAGTGAATTTTTGCTCATGCTGAGTTAACTCTATAACCTGAGAATAGTGGGAATCAGTGTAGGAAGCCTCCTATAATAGTGAAGACTGCTCCCATGGACATTAGGTCATGGAAGTGTGCTACTACATAGTCTGTATCCTGGAGGACAATGTCTGGGGATGATTTGGCTAAGATGATTCCTGTCCAACCACCTACTGTAAAAAGAAAAACTAAAGCCTAAAACTCATAATATAGTGGGAGGTCATATAGTATTACCTCCGTGAACAGTTGCTAACCAGGGACTTCCCTGGTGACGCAGTGGTTAAGAATTCGCCTGCCAATGCAGGGGACACGGGTTCGAGCCCTTGTCTGGGAAGATTCCACATGCCGCGGAGCAAAAAGCCCGTGTGCCACAACTACTGAGCCTGTCCTCTAGAGCCCGCAAGCCACAACTACTGAAGCCCACGCGCCTAGAGGCCGTGCTCTGCAACAAGAGAAGCCACTGCAATGAAAGGGCCGCACACCGCAACGAAGAGTAGCTGCCGCTCACCGCAACCAGAGAAAGCCCATGAGCAGCAACCAAGACCCAACTCAGCCAAAAAAAAAAAAGAAAAGAAAAGAAAAAGAAAAATTAAGTAAAGAGTTTCTAATCAGCTAGATACTTTTACTCCTGTAGGGATAGAAGTAATTACGGTAGCTGATGCAAAGTATGCTCCTGAGTCCACAGCTATCCCTAAGGTAAACATATGATGGGCCCACAAGAGAACTCCTAAAAAACCAGTGGACGTGACTCATACTATTCCCAGATAGCTGAGAGGCAATTTTTGTCCTAAATAGTATGTAATGATATGTTAGTTTATAACAAACCCTGTTAGGCCATGAATACAGACTTCAGGGTGAGCAAAGTATCAAAAGAGGTGTTGGTATAGGATTCGGTCTCCTCCTGCAGGGTCAAAGAAAGTAGTGTTTAGATTTCTATCTCTTAACAGCATGGCAATTCTGGCTGCTTGGACTGAGATTGGTAATTATAGTAATATGGCTATAGTTGGGGAAGATTAAACAAATAATGGTGTTTGGTATTGGGATATGACTGCTGGTTTTGTATTAAAGACTATAGTAATAAAAGTAATAATACCAAGAATTGAGGAGACACCTGCTAAATGTAAGGAGAAAAGAGTTAGGTCGACAGAGGCTACTGCATGGGCCAGATTGCAGGCTAGAGCTGAATACACGGTTCCACTGGTACCAGAACCAGCTTCTACTATTGGTGATATGAGTAAGAGTAAGAATGATGGGGGAAGTAGTCAAAAGTTTATATGATTTATTGGGGGAAATGCTACTTCAGGTGTCCGAGTTATTAGTGGCCCAAGTCAGTTTTCAAAGCCTGCAATCATAACGGGTACAGCTATAAAGAAAATTATTACAAGTGCAGGGACTGTTATGACAACCTTACAGATCTGGGCATCTCCAAGTAGCGGTCCAGGTCAGCATAGCTCAGCCTGGATTAATATAATTAAGGTGCTGCCTGCTACTCCAGCTCAAGCACCAAATACTGAATATAAAATGCCGATATCTTTGTGATTTGTTGAAAATAATCAGCAGTGTATGAACAGAGGTAAAATGACTGAGTTAGCATTAGACTGTAAATCTAAAGACAGAGATTGAGCCCTCTTTCTGGCAAACCCTGTGGTGAATCAACAAATTGAATTGTCACTTCAGAGAAGCAGCTTCAATTCTGCCAGTGATTTTCCTGCCTTTTTTTTTTTCTTTTTTTCTATCTCAAATGAAGGAGAAGTAGACTGAAGCCAGTTGACTAGAGGATTTGCCTGTTAACTAAAGTTTCCTGGGGTTAAAACTCATCAATCTCGTAAAGATTTGGCTTCAATACAGTGTTTGCTTTACATTCAATTGATGTAGAATAAAGTCTTGCAATCCTTATTTTTAGGAATTAAGTAAATTTCACTTGTTTAGGTTTTTGAAAGCTCTTGGTCTGAACTAACCTAAATTCCTAGTACAGCACCGATAGAATGGGTGTTGTGTGTAGTAATCGTGTGGGTATTATGATTGGTAATGATAGGAAGGTTATTGCTTTGTATGTTCAAATTGTTTTGTGTTTGTGTTGTTTAATGAAGGGAATATAGTTAGTGATGTGGAGTATGTTAGCTGCAAGTAGACATATATGCTGAGGACTGCTATGATGGCTATTAGTGTTGGTAGAATGATGTTGTCGTTTTGTTATCTCTTGGATAATTATTCATTTGGGTAGAAAGCCTGATAGTGATGGGCGATGTCCTAATGATACTATAATGGTGAGGAAAATGATTGTGATGGGAGGTGTTTTATCTCATGTGTGTGATAATGATACTCTTGTAGTACATGATCTGGGCATAAATAAGAAGAAGATAGTGTTGTTATGATATAAATTAGTATGTTTAGGATTGTTATAATCTGAATATACATTATAATAGCTGTTATTCATCCTATATGGGCAATTGATGAGGAGGGTGTAATATTTTCCAGGTGAGTATGGCGAAGTCTGCCTCAGCCTCCAGCTATGATTTATAATATCACTATGATTAATAGTATATTTAGGTTGATGGATGGTGACATGTGGTATAAAACTGATAGGGGTGCAAATTTGTCATGTTGATAGCATCAGGTCCGCTGTTCATGGGATGCCTCGTGTGACTTCAGGCACTCAGAAGTGAAATGGGGAAAGTCCTACTTTTGTGACAAGGGCGATTGTCATGAGGGTGGATGCTGCTGTATTAAAGATTCTTGTTATTCATTGTGCTCTTTGACCAGAGTATATTAGATTAATGATAATAGCCTTTATAAGTAGTATTGATGTGGTGGACTGTTTTAGGAAATATTTGTTGGATGCTTCTGTAGCTTATGGGTTCATGTTTTTTATTAGAATGGGGATACCATTAACCAGTGTGAGCTTGTTATACAATTATATTTCCTGAGAAAATGATCAGTAGAATGATGGTAAAAACAATGAGAGTTTATTAGCACAGGAAGGATATACAAAAATATTTTGGGGGTATGGGCCTGAAGCTTACTTAGAGAACTTTACTATATAGCATGTGGTGTAATGTGGTAGGTAGCATGGAGAATGTAAAATTATTAGGAAGAATTCAATTCCAGGAATAAGAGCATTGAAACCTCTGTGATTTACTCTATCAAAGTAACTCTTTTGTCAGACATATTTCTTAAATTTGTGGTGGGTTGCCTGGTATGATGACAAGTAGTGAAAACTCTCATATACATAGGGTTAATGTTAGTCGTAAAAAAACTTTTCATAAGAGATGTATGCCTTGATCATATCAAAATTGTAGGTAGGAGGCTCAAATTCATAGAAAGGAGATTGTTAGATGTGTTTTAATGATGACTTGGGCTGTATATAATTCTGGCACCTAGGGATTGTCGAATGCTCCTAAAAATAGATTGCTGTGGAAATGTTTATTACAGGGAAATTGACATATTCTCTAGGAGGGACGGGGTGAATGGGCCTGCTACATTTTCTACATTGAAGACATATACGGGTTTTGATGCTACTTCCGTTAAATCAAGTGGGGCTTCATTGGATTTCTCCTACTGCGGAGATAATCAAATTCTGGGTAGGGGTCAGGAGAAAATTAGTCATAGGTGTTCTTGTGCAATAATTACTGTTGAAAGTGTAAATGATCCATTTATCAGTAAGACTGAGAATAGAATAACTGCTACATTACTTCATATGAGATGATTGTCTGTGCTATTGTTCCTAGAGCTCCAGTGAGTGAGTATTTTGAATGTGAAGTTCATCCAGATCTGAGGATGGAATAAATGGCTAGGTGTGATATGGCTAACAGAAATAATATGCCTACATTTATATTAATTAGTGCATAAGATATGGGAAGAGGAATTCATGTTGTGAGAGCCAGGGTTAAGGCTAGCATTGGGGTTAAGGCTAGCAAGAGAAGCCACCGCAATGAGAAGCCCGCGCACCGCAACAAAGAGTAGCCCCCGCTTGCCGCAACTAGAGAAAGCCTGCCCATAGCAACGAAGACCCAACGCAGCCAAAAACAAATTAATTAATTAATTAGTTAACTATTTTAAACAAAAGTACTATATCCTTCTGTACAGCTTCTCTGGGAAGAACAGAGAGATGGCGTAGGAGAGTGAGAAAGACCAATATTTAGTGCACATCTCTCATGCAGGTGCTCTGCTGGCTCAGATAGATTTATCCCCACTTTACAAAGGAGGAAATAATCTCAGAGAGGTTTAGTAATTTTACCAAAGCCAAACAGCTATGGAGTGGCAGAACCAAGATCTGAACCAAGTCTGTTACCTTCAAAGCCTAAGTCCTCATCACAACAAAACTCAATATTTACATTTCTCGAATTACATTGCAACCTGGGGAGTTCTTGGCACAATCCTGAATAAGAGTGAGAAAGAAAGAAATAGCATTGTTCCTACAGTCAACCCAAATTTTTGGAGCAGCTGCTAGACGCCTGGCCCTTTTTGGGGTTCAGCAGTGATCAAGACAGGAAGAGTCCTGCTCTCATGAACCACGTAGTGGGGAGGAGAGACGGGTGCAACTTGGGTGAGGGATTTCACCTTGCTGGACCTCTGTTTTGTCATCTGGAAAATGGGATGGGTGTTCCTCATTTTCTGGGATTGTCCAGCCCTCACATTCTCTGATTCCATAAGAAGCATTTGTTTTCCTGTTTCTTTAAAACTCATTCAGGCCGTGAGCTGTGATGAATGTTGTTAGCTGCTCCCCAAATCACTCTATTCCCACCCTTTTCCTGTGATCAGGTCTTTCCCGAAACATGACTCACAGTCAGTCAAGTCACAGAACCTAAGGGGCACCCAGCAGAAAAATTCCAACCCTTGCTTCCCAGGAGCTCTGCGGTCTACCTGCCAGGTAAACTTAACTCACCTGGCACAAGGTGGCCATCCCTGGTTTCACATCAGCATGATCTCAGGCACAAACCTCCTTGTTTTTCCATTTTGTCTTTAAGTTACTTGTTGAAACAACTGCACAAATATGACACAGATATAAAATCAGGCATCTTCTGCCCCCAGTGCCTACTAATAAATGATTTTCTGCCACTTTAATGATAAAGATAGAACATTTCAACATTCTGCTACCCTTATTATTTGTCATTTTTGTTGATATTTCTATTGACTACATCTTTCAACATTTTAACAATGGAACATTTATCTAGGGTGTTCCAGACCCAGCCTTTAGTGGTAAAGGTTTTGTTGTTATATTTCTATTGTTTCCTTTAAAAATCATTATCCTATTTAAATGGATTAAGTCAATTCTATAGGCATTTATCTTATGATATTGATGAAATTGATACATAGAGGGCAGTAGTACAAGTTGATTGGACTTGAGAACCTCTATTAGCACAGTTAAGTATAAATATTATCTATATGTAAACCAAAGTACAGGCCGAGTGAGATTCTCTGACTTTTTTCCACTGTCTGCCCCTCAAGCCTGTGAGAAATGGAATAGTTCTTGCCCTATCAGTAAACAAAGGATGTCACAGTCTTCAGCACTTGCAGCCCTCCAATGTGAGCCGGCGGGCCCTGAGGCACTCAGGATATGCAAATACAGAATGCAGGCCCCAGAGAGCTGAGGTGCATATCAAAGGAAGGATTTCAGTGAGACCAGGCAAAGAAAAGCGTCGCATTCCTCACCTTGGGAGAGCTGGTTTTCCTTAGTTAACAATCACCTTTGGATGGTCCCCATTACCTGCGCCAGTCCCCTGCCCTGCCCCCTCCCCCCGGTACTTTAGCTCAGGGAGGAAGGAGCGCAGAGGGACTCGGCTGAATACGGGGCCTGCGCGCCTCGGAAGGAGTTTTCAGCCGCTTTCCCCACAGTCGGGAGGAGGGGCGCTGACGCTGCAGCCGGACCCTGCGCCTCCCTTACCCCGTTTCCCCTCAGGACGCTCAGCCGACCCCCTCCCCACGCCCACCAGGCCTCGCGAGCCAGGCCGAGGGCAGGGGCGAGAGGACGGACCGAAGTTCCCGGGGACCAGACGCTGGAGGCCGCTCTTTCTGCACAGCAGCGGCGGGTGGCAGCGAACCCCTGCCCCTCAGAAGCTGGTCTTGTGCTGCCGCCCGGGCACCGGACCAGGCGGAGGGTCGGCGCCCACTTACCCGGCCCGCCGTCCCCGCGACTGTCATGGCTTCGGCCGCCGGGGCACCTCCAGAGCCGGCAGCCTCAGTGAGGTCGCCCTCCCCTCGGGCTCCGGGGCAGTTCCGTGAAGGCGGAGGGAAGAGACCCCGCCCGAGCCGGGAGTTCCAGGTCTGAGGAAACGCGGGCTCTGTTCAGCGCGCAGTGGGTGGGACCGCTCTGCCCCGAGGCCTTCCGGGAGGGAGCGGGGCGGCGGGGGAGGGAGCCGCCAGGAGCGCAGGGCCCCGTCGGGGGTCCTGGAGGGGCGGCCCGGCCTGGGGGCCACGCCCACTGTGGCCGCAGCCCAGGCCTTTTTCCTGGAATCCTACACAAAAACATTAGAAAGATACACAGTCTATAGTAAATACTCACAAATGATTGTTGCTGCTGTGCTCACTATTCTATTAAAGGTGTAAAATCCACAAAACACTTTAAGTTCAAAATTAAATATGAATTTTTACCTTTCTAATTATGTCTCTGATATTCACAGTTGTGGTTAATGAATCAGAGACTGTGGCATCACTAGTTAAAAATGAGCTTGTTAAAAAAATAGAACTCAGGCCCACCGGACCTACTGAATCACAATCTGCACGTTTACAATCTCCCCAGTGTACTCGTGTACCCATGAATAGTTGAAAGGTACATTTCTACCTCGACAGGTCTTTTCTCTATGAGAAATACACACATTTTATCCAGTTTGATATAAATAAAACACTCAAAAATGCATATGCCTGTGTTGAAACCATCATTTTATCATTTCTTTTCCAGACAAGTATAGTCTCTATACTGGTTTTGTGGATCACATGCCATACTCTTTTCTTGTAGTTAGAAATAAGGTAGAGAAAGTTACTTTGTAAAAAATATATATATATGTATTAGTGGAGAATTGAAGACACTCTTCTAAATTAATACCTTCCCTTAACTTGCTGTTTTCTTCTTGGGTCATATTATGAACTCTTCCAGTGGCCACATGGCATGTGTACGTTGAATTTCAGGGACTGCTGACATCCCAGGATGTGGCCATAGATTTCTGTCAAGAGGAGTGAGAATGCCTGGAGCAAGATCAACGGGAATTGTACAGGGATGTGATGTTAGACAAGTATAGGAACCTGCTCTCCTTGGGTGAGGATACCTTCCTTCCAGAATTCCTTATCCAACCACAGGGTTTGGAGTCCTTCATTTGTAGAATGTCTCCTGGAATCTTCTGCTTCCTACAATAGGGGTTCAGATTGCAACGTTTCAGGAAAGATTGGGAGTTTGTGGGTGAAAGTTTTCTTATTCTTTTAAAATTGCAGCCTCCCTTTTAATATACTTTGTAACTGCTTGGGGTGTGTCTATATGAACTGTATACTATATGCTTCTGTTATAGTCCTTACAATATTTTATTGCCTTATTTTCTCTAACAATTTTCCATGGATTCTTTGGGCTTAAGGTATATTAAAAGGGAGACTGCGAATCTGGGACTTCCCTGGTGATGCAGTGATTAAGAATTCGCCTGCCAATGCAGGGGACCCGGTTCGATCCCCGGTCCGGGAAGATCTCACGTGCCACGGAACAACTAAGCCAGTGGGCCACAACTACTGAGTCTGCACGCCGCAACTACTGAAGCCGGTGTGTCTTGAGCCCGTGCGCCATTTATCTTTTGGAGAATAAAACCACTTCTGAGTGATTAAAATTTAGGCCAGCTAGTCAAAATGCTTTATCACCTGTTCTTCTAAAACACTGGTCAATGGAACAAGTTTTACTAGGGATAACAGTGTAATTGTATTCTGGAGTTCATATGGGCAATATGGTTTATGACCTTGATGCTGGATCACGACCTTTCAACGGTATAACTGCTATTAATTGTCTGTTTGTTCAACGATTAAAGTCTCACGTGATCTGAGTTCAGACTGGAGTCATCCTGGTTGGTTTCTGTCTATTGCAGATTTCTTCCAGTATGAAAGGACAAGAGCAATACGGCTTACTTTACAAAATGTCTTCAAACTAAATGATGATATAATCTACATTCAATTAATTTATACATACCCTACTGTAGAACAGGGTTCGTTATGCTGGCAGTGCCCGGTAATTATGTAAAACTGAAACTTTTTCTGCACTGGTTCAAGTCCTCTTCCTAAGAATATGTTTATAATCAGCATTCTTTCACAAATTACCCAATTTAATTCACCATAGCATTCCTCATATTAACTAAATGGAAAATCCTAGGCTATATACATATCCAGAAAGGGCCAAAAATCATCAGCCCCCATGGATGTTTACAACCCATTGCTGAGGCATTCAAATTACTTATTAAAGAACCACTATGTCCATCAACATCATCAATTTATATATTATTGCCCCAATGCTAGCCTTAACCCTGGCTCTCACAACATGAATTCCTGTTCCCATATCTTATCCACTAATTAATATAAATGTAGGCATATTATTTCTATTAGCCATATCACACCTAGCCATTTATTCCATCCTCAGATCTGGATGAACTTCACATTCAAAATACTCACTCACTGGAGCTGTAGGAACAATAGCGCAGACGATCATCTCATATGAAGTAATGTAGCAGTTATTCTATTCTCAGTCTTACTGGTAAAGGGATCATTTACACTTTCAACAGTAATTATTACACAAGAACACCTAGGACTAATTTTCTCCTGACCCCTACCCAGAATTTGATTATCTCCGCAGTAGCAGAAATCCAGTGAAGCTCCACTTGATTTAACGGAAGTAGAATCAAAAGCTGTACATGTCTTCAATGTACAAAATGTAGCAGGCCCATTCACCCCGTCCTTCCCAGAGAATAAGTCAATTTCCCTATAATAAACATTTCCACAGCAATCTATTTTTGGGAGCATTCGACAATCCCTAGGTGCCAGAATTATAGATTCTTTCATCTTGTAAATATAGTTTTTTTTTAAAAATAATTTTTATACTTTTACCACCTTTAAACAAAATGTACTCCATTGCTGTGGAATATTCCTTCATAGGAGCGTGCATGGTTCATTTCTGCATCCGTCTGTGATGGCCTTCAGGTTCCTTCAGGTTTGGCTCCTGTGGCTGCAAGTCCATGTCCGTGTGTCCTGGTGCAGGGCTGCTGGGTTTGTGTTCAACTGGGAGGAGCACTGTGGGTCTCTGTGCACGGACTTCGCTATCTGAGGCCCGATTGCTTTAGAAGTGGTTGCATCTCCCCGTTGCGTACCAGGCTTTCCATTGCTCCACATCCTGCTGATATTTGATACTATGTCTTTCATGTCTGCCATTCTGGTAGGTGTATGCACAGTATTTTGCTTATGGCTTTAATCCCTCTGTTGTTAGTGAAGTTGTGCATCTTGTGGTATTCATGGACTACTTTCTGTTGTTTTTTAAAAAGTTTTAAAAATTGTGGTCTGGTACACATAACATAAAATGTACTATCTTAACCATTTTTAAGTGCACATTTCAGGGTCAGGAAGTAATTCACACTGTTGTGCAAACCTGACCACCATCATCCTCCAGAACTTTTTCATCTTGCAAAATTGAAACAGTCTCCATTAAACACTCACTCCCCATGGTCCCTCCCTCAGCCTCTGGCACTCAACATCCTACTTTATGTCTCTATATTTCCGACTGCTCCAGGGGCCTTGTATGAGTGGATCAAGCACTGTTTGTTTTTTTGTGTCTAGCTTACATCACTGAGCATAATGCCCACAAGGTTCATCCCTGCTGCATCCTGTGTCAGAATTGACTTCCTTTTTAGGCTGAATAGCATTCCCTTGTATTGATGGACCGTGTTTTTCTTCTCCATTCATCCATTAGTGGACACATGTAATAGCTACATTCATTTCTACTGTCATAATATTTGTGGAATAAAATCAGAAAGTCCTATGAATCAAAAGTCATTTGCCATTAACTTTTTTCTTAAACTTTTTGTTGTGGAAAACATCAAGGCTAAGAAAAGGGAAAAAGACATGTCAGCTTCACTTGTGTTCAGGAATTAATGCTTTACGGATTCACTTTATTCCCTGTGTGTGTGCTATGCGTGTGCGTGTGCCTGTTTGCATACATATGCTGTGCATGTGCATAGGTATGTGAACTTGCACACATTAGTGTGTGCATGGGCATATGGGTGCATGTGTGTTCACATGCTAGTGTGTGAATATATTTGTGCTGTGCACGTGCATATGTTTGTGTGTGTGCTGTGCCTGCCTGTGTGCACACCTGTGTGTTTGCTGGAACCACTTGCAAGTTGGCTGCAGACTGAATTGTGCCCCAGATATATCCGCACGCAGCTGCTGTAACAATCCTGCGTAGCCACGTAAAGGTCACAGATCTCAGGGATTTAAATGGATCGAGCAGGATATCCTGACACAGAGTTTGTCTTCCAATGACTGTCACTGTCTCAGTAACATCCTTCACACCTTCTTTAAGCCCCATTCAGGGTCCAGTTTAGACTCCCATTACATTCAGTCACTTGTCCCAGGTCCCCTAAAGCAACAATGTCACCGTTGGAGAGCCCGGCCAAGGCTGGGGGTGCCCCTCCCGTTGGCCTGGCCTCCAGGCCCTGCCCTTGGCTCCTGTTTCCTCATATCTCAGCCAGGCCCCGACTTGGATGGGGCCGCCACCTCTTTCCTCACAGGGTCCCATCGCCCAGTCAAGGGGGTTCATTCTCCCCAAACACAGCATCAGGAGTCGGGGGCTGACAGTCCCCACTGGGTCTCCTTCATGTGAGACCCTGTGCTGTTGAAAGAGCAGGCACCCTGCCCTCGGGGGTGGGGGACTGGGGGGCGACATGCGGCCCACGATGGGCAGGCGGGTCTCCGGGTGGGGCGAGCCAGTGTGCAAGGAGTTCCGCGGTGGGTTCTCCTCTCCAACGGCTTCTGTGCCCCTCCCTCTCCCCGTGCCTCCCCTCGAAGACAGCGCGGTGCCTGGACGGGAACCATGGGAGCCGTCAGCCACCGCCCCCCCTACACACACGCACACGCACACGCACACGCACACGCTGCAGGGAAGCAGGACCTGAGTGCAGGGCTCTCAGAGGCCCTGAGCGCCCCTCCCGGAATCGGCCCGCCGAATGGACAGACCGGATCTCCCGGCCCGGACCATGCAGGACTCTCCTGCCTGGGCTTCCAGTGTGGCCGCCTCCTTCTGGAAGCCTGGGAGGCTGGAATCAGGCCACTTCTTGTCTGTCCTGGCATCAGACTGGGCTGCACTCTAAGAAGTTCGTGGCTCGCCCGTGGATCCTGACCATCAGGTGGCCAGAGAAATTGGGAACATTTCTGTTTTGCCTGTTGAAATGTTTAATGACAAAGATTTTGTTCAGTTTACTGATGTGGGTGTCCAAAGATGAGAGACCCATGTGTGTGATCTGTACCTCCTATGAGATCAGCCCTAAGCTAGTTTAAACATGATCAAGTTGTGTCTACATGGTAGATTTAGACCTCTGCATGTCCTGTCTACTGATTATGTTTAGAGCTGACCATGTGTTGTCTACAATAAGAAGATTTAGACCTGACCATGTTCTGTGTACGCTAGGACTATGGGGACCTGGGTAGAGACCCGGCCTGGCCTCAGTACTGGGAAGCTCCGTGCCTGCATCTGAATGTCAGTGCTTAGATGTCTGGGGTCTGGAGCTGAGGTGGGCTTGTCTACGTAACAGCCTCTCTTCTGAGTGTGGTGACCTGGTCCTCCCAAGGGTCAGTGCTATGGTCGGGGCCTTAGTCTTAATCCCTGCAAGGTTCACCTTCCCTGGGGCTCGTGGAGAATCCTCAGGAGGACTACCTGGCAATAATTCCAATTTACCAGCACGTGCATGGTGCATAGGGAAGCAGGTTTAGCTGCTGAATTGATTGCAGGGCACGCAGATCGGGCAAAAGGCCGATGGGTGACAGCTGAGGCTGCTGCTGAGCTCTCCCTCCAGTCTACCGTCCCTACTCAGCAGAGTCCAGAGCTGCCCCTCGGCTTTCAGCCCTGCTGTCCTGTGAGTTTTCTCAACATGTAAGTGAGACGAGAAAGGACTGAGCATGCCAGCACCAGGGTCGTGTGTTCAACTCTAGTATGAAAGCTGTAAAAACAGTTAAAATCACACAGAACCAAAGTGAGAAGAGGAGGACTCCTCTGGGACAAGTGTGGGGAAAGGAGACCCACCTGACACTTTTTCCCATCCCAGGAGGTCCCAGGGACCCAGCTTGTTTCCACATTGGGGAAGCCCTCTGCAGAGCCATGGTGTCCTGACCAAGGGGACGTGTGACCCCAGATGCAGGGTCTGGGGAGGTGAGGTCACCCTGGGACTGTGGACATGTGACCCAGGTGGAGGGTTCTGGGGAGGTGGGTCACCCTGGTGAGTGTGGATGTGTGGCCCCAGGTATAGGGTGCGGGGACTGTGTGGGTCTCACCATACCTGCATGGGTCAGGATCACATGGATGGGGAGACCGCATATGCGCTCTTTGCCTGCAGTGTGTCCTGTCCCCTTTGAGATTTCCAACCTCTGCATTAAGGGTGTTGTCCTGATTAACCTGTGGTTCCTTTTCTTCTCTTCATCTTGTCACAATCATATGAGGTCAGGCATGTTTGAGTGGGTTGCTGCTCTGTGTTCCGGTGAGTGACAACACTTGGTGGTATCGTATTAAGACTATAGCATATCATATGTCTAATCTATGGGGGTCAACACTGCCTGGGTCCCCCTGGACAGAGGTCAGGTGAGCACAGACTAGCCCCCCCTAAGAATGGTCTCCTCCGTGCTCTGTGAGGGTACCGTGATGGACCCTAAGGTAGGGGACTGTGTCTGGGCCTCCGACATTTGTGATGAAGGGGAGTCGAAACGGAATCTCAGTTAACAAGACATTATTTTAAGAATTTATTTTAAGTGAAATAAAACACACGTCACATACCCTTTACCATCATCACCATTTTAAGTGCACGTTTCTGAGGCATCAGATAGATTCACTTTCTCGTGGAGCCATCACCACCATCCCTAGAACTTTTCGTCCTGCAAAACCAAAATTGCACAACCATGAAAGTCTCATTCCCCATTCCCTCCCACTGCCCCTGGCACCGATATCCACTTCAGTCCCTGAGTTGTCGACTCCAGGGCACCCACTGGAGTGGAATCCTGCAGTGTTTGCTGACGGGTCATTTTGGAAGAGCTGACTTTCAGTCTGAAGCTCTGCCTGTTCGCATCTGAAGAATCTGCATTTAAGGAGAGGGTGTATGAGGAAGGGGGTGTATGCGGGACAAAGGTGTCCGGGGTGCAGGTGAGCCAGGACCTGACCAGCTGCCTTTTGGGTCCTCTGGTCCCATCTCTTGGTCTGTGCCTCATCTGCATCATCACTGTCCCCGCTGGCACCGCTGGGGTGTTGTTGTCTGAGTGAGAGTCCCCTGGTGCCCCTGCTCTCCTCCCCTCCTCCTGCTGGTTGCGGAGGGAACTGCTTGCTGTGTGGCCTCTACTCCTGAGGCATGAAGGACCCTGTAGCATGGACCTGCAGAGTGTGGGGTGTGGTCCCAAGAGCATGGGGCCCACATAGGACACAACATCGGGGCGTGACAAGTGCTAGGGCTGCCTCATCACTGACAGGGAATGTTGCCCAGATCCTGCTCCAGAGGGCGTGGTGGGTGGCCTGGGACCCTAGAGGCCCCATTCCTATACTGGTGCTTGGAGAGTGCATCCCCATGGGCTGCAGATTCACCCCATATCTCAGCCATATCCCTCTGTCCTGTCTTTGAACTCAGGAAAACGAGCTCTCTTGTCCGCAACATAGGCCTGGTCCTGTTGATATTAGGATTCTTTAAGTTAGGCGTCCTGGGATAGCAGCTCCTTTTAGGCCTGAGAAGGAACAACTCCGGAGTGTATAACAATTTCAGATGAAACTAATATTCAATGACTATCCCTATCTACTCGGTTGTTGACTTCTATTAGTCATTATTCTCCTGGTTTTAGCTCTGATGTGGGGATTACACATTAGTCAACATTTAAATCTTCGTAATCTGTGTATTTGTAGCTTCAGTATCATTACTGACCCATAGTTTTTTATGGTTTGGGAAGAGTTATTGATTTCATGTATCATGTAAAGGATTCACAATGATGATAGGGCAATTAAGATTACAATAATAGCTAGTAAATTGTTCACATTTTCTCTACCTGTGCATCTATTGCATACATATGAGTTTAGATGTCAATATTAGTGAAATGATATAGAGGACTAGAGAACTTATTTTAAAAATCACTATTAATGTGTGATGAAGAAAATGTAAAAGTTCTTCCATAATCGGTGATGTTGTATCTTGAGAGCCTAGATGAAATTGATATGCCTTAGTGATATACAGGATTTTAGCCTATCATTTAACTTTGACAAAGCTACATCACTTTTTACTTTTATCTCATTTATTGAGGAAGACATAATTGTTATGGTGTTGGCTTGAAACTGGTTGAAAAGTACTTGAGTCCTTCCTTATTTTACATTTACATAGGTAGGATCTTGAAACGTAGGATATGGTGGAGGACATCCGTGTAACCATTCTAGGTTAGGAGTAGCAATTCCCACTGCTAAGATTTCTTGTTCAGACACAAATGCTTTTCAAAGTATGAAGATTATTAGCATTACTGCTGCTACTGAGATGAATGAGCCTAAAGACAAAATATTTCATGTTGTGTGTGCCTCAGGGTACTCAGACTAACGTAGTGACATCCCTGAGAAGCCACGAAAGTGCTGCAGGAAGTAATATTTACTACTACAAATATACTTGTGAAGTGAATTTTTGCTTATGCTGAGTTAACTGTATAACCTGAGAATAGTGGGAATCAGTGTAGAAAGCCTCCTATAATAGTGAAGACTGCTCCCATGGACATTAGGTCATGGAAGTGTGCTACTACATAGTATGTATCCTGGAGGAAAATGTCTGGGGATGAGTTGGCTAAGATGATTCCTGTCAAATCACCTACTGTACAAAGAAAAACTAAAGCCTAAAACTCATAATATAGTGGGAGGTCATATAGTATTACCTCCGTGAACAGTTGCTAACCAGGGACTTCCCTGGTGACGCAGTGGTTAAGAATTCGTCTGCCAATGCAGGGGACACGGGTTCGAGCGCTTTTCTGGGAAGATTCCACATGCCGCGGAGCAAAAAGCCCGTGTTCCACAACTAGTGAGCCTGCCCTCTAGAGCCCGCAAGCCACAACTACTGAAGCCCACGCGCCTAGAGGTCGTGCTCTGCAACAAGAGAAGCCACTGCAATGAAAGGGCCGCACACCGCAACGAAGAGTAGCTGCCGCTCACCGCAACCAGAGAAAGCCCATGCGCAGCAACCAAGAACCAACTCAGCAAAAAAAAAAAAAAAAAACAAAAGAAAAAGAAAAATTAAATAAAGAGTTGCTAACCAGCTAGATACTTTTACTCCTGTAGGGATAGAAGTAATTACGGTAGCTGATGCAAAGTATGCTCCTGAGTCCACAGCTATCCCTATGGTAAACATATGATGGGCCCACAAGAGAACTCCTAAAAAACCAGTGGACATGACTCATACTATTCCCAGATAGCTGAAAGGCAATTTTTGTCCTAAATAGTATGTAATGATATGTGAGTTTATAACAAACCCTGTTAGGCCATGAATACAGACTTCAGGGTGAGCAAAGTATCAAAAGAGGTGTTGGTATAGGATTCGGTCTCCTCCTGCAGGGTCAAAGAAAGTAGTGTTTAGATTTCTATCTCTTAACAGCATGGTAATTCTGGCTGCTTGGACTGAGATTGGTAATTATAGTAATATGGCTATAGTTGTGGAAGATTAAACAAATAATGGTGTTTGGTATTGGGATATGACTGCTGGTTTTGTATTAAAGACTATAGTAATAAAAGTAATAATACCAAGAGTTGAGGAGACACCTGCTAAATGTAAGGAGAAAACAGTTAGGTCAACAGAGGCTCCTGCATGGGCCAGATTGCAGGCTAGAGCTGAATACACCGTCCCACTGGTACCAGAACCAGCTTCTACTATTGGTGATATGAGTAGGAGTAAGAATGATGGGGGAAGTAGTCAAAAGTTTATATGATTTATTGGGGGAAATGCTACTTCAGGTGTCCGAGTTATTAGTGGCCCAAGTCAGTTTTCAAAGCCTGCAATCATAACGGGTACAGCTATAAAGAAAATTATTACAAGTGCAGGGACTGTTATGACAACCTTACAGATTTGGGCATCTCCAAGTAGCGGTCCAGGTCAGCATAGCTCAGCCTGGATTAATATAATTAAGGTGCTGCCTGCTACTCCAGCTCAAGCACCAAATAGTAAATATAAAATGCTGATATCTTTGTGATTTGTTGAAAATAATCAGCAGTATATAAAGAGAGGTAAAATGACTGAGTTAGCATTAGACTGTAAATCTAAAGACAGAGATTGAGCCCTCTTTCTGGCAAACCCTGTGGTGAATCAGCAAATTGAATTGTAACTTCAGAGAAGCAGCTTCAATTCTGCCAGTGATTATCCTGCCTTTTTTTTTTTTCTTTTTTTCTTTCTCAAATGAAGGAGAAGTAGACTGAAGCCAGTTGACTAGAGGATTTGAAAGTTAACTAAAGTTTCCTGGGGTTAAAACTCATCAATCTCTTAAAGATTTGGCTTCAATACAGTGTTTGCTTTACATTCAATTGATGTAGAATAAAGTCTTGCGATCCTTATTTTTAGGAATTAAGTAAATTTCACTTGTTTAGGGTTTTGAAAGCTCTTGGTCTGAACTAACCTAAATTCCTAGTCCAGCACCGATAGAATGGGTGTTGTGTGTAGTAACCGTGTGGGTATTCTGATTGGTAATGATAGAAAGGTTATTTCTTTGTATGTTCAAATTGTTTTGTGTTTGTGTTGTTTAATGAAGGGAATATAGTTAGTGATGTGGAGTATGTTAGCTGCAAGTAGAAATATATGCTGAGGACAGCTATGATGGCTATTAGTGTTGGTAGAATGATGTTGTCGTTTTTGTTATCTCTTGGATAATTATTCATTTGGGTAGAAAGCCTGATAGTGATGGGCGATGTCCTAATGATACTATAATGGTGAGGAAAATGATTGTGATGGGAGGTGTTTTATCTCATGTGTGTGATAATGATACTCTTGTAGTACATGATCTGGGCATAAATAAGAAGAAGATAGTGTTGTTATGATATAAATTAGTATGTTTAGGATTGTTATAATCTGAATATACATTATAAGAGCTGTTATTCATCCTATATGGGCAATTGATGAGGAGGGTGTAATATTTTCCAGGTGAGTATGGCGAAGTCTGCCTCAGCCTCCAGCTATGATTTATAGTATCACTATGATTAATAGTATATTTAGGTAGATGGATGGTGACATGTGGTATAAATCTGATAGGGGTGCAATTTTGTCATGTTGATAGCATCAGGTCTGCTGTTCATGGGATGCCTCGTGTGACTTCAGGCACTCAGAAGTGAAATGGGGAAAGTCCTACTTTTGTGACAAGGGCGATTGTCATGAGGGTGGATGCTGCTGGATTAAAGATTCTTGTTATTCATTGTGCTCTTTGACCAGAGTATATTAGATTAATGATAATAGCCATTATAAGTAGTATTGATGTGGTGGACTGTTTTAGGAAATATTTGTTGGATGCTTCTGTAGCTTATGGGTTCATGTTTTTTATTAGAATGGGGATACCATTAACCAGTGTGAGCTGGTTATACAATTATATTTCCTGAGAAAATGGTCAGTAGAATGATGGTAAAAACCATGAGAGTTTATTAGCACAGGAAGGATATACAAAAATATTTTGGGGGTATGGGCCTGAAGCTTACTTAGAGAACTTTACTATATAGCATGTGGTGTAATGTGGTAGGTAGCATGGAGAATGTAAAATTATTAGGAAGAATTCAATTCCAGGAATAAGAGCATTGAAACCTCTATGATTTACTCTATCAAAGTAACTCTTTTGTCAGACATATTTCTTAAATTTGTGGTGGGTTGCCTGGTATGATGACAAGTAGTGAAAACTCTCATATACATTAGGTTAATGTTAGTCGTAAAAATACTTTTCATAAGAGATGTATGCGTTGATCATATCAAAATTGTCGGTAGGAGACTCAAATTCATAGAAAGGAGATTGTTAGATGTGTTTTAATGATGACTTGGGCTGTATATAATTCTGGCACCTAGGGATTGTCGAATGCTCCTAAAAATAGATTGCTGTGGAAATGTTTATTATAGGGAAATTGACATATTCTCTAGGAGGGACGGGGTGAATGGGCCTGCTACATTTTCTACATTGAAGACATATACAGGTTTTGATGCTACTTCCGTTAAATCAAGTGGGGCTTCATTGGATTTCTGCTACTGCGGAGATAATCAAATTCTGGGTAGGGGTCAGGAGAAAATTAGTCATAGGTGTTCTTGTGTAATAATTACTGTTGAAAGTGTAAATGATCCATTTATCAGTAAGACTGAGAATAGAATAACTGCTACATTACTTCATATGAGATGATTGTCTGTGCTATTGTTCCTACAGCTCCAGTGAGTGTGTATTTTGAATGTGAAGTTCATCCAGATCTGAGGATGGAATAAATGGCTAGGTGTGATATGGCTAATAAAAATAATATGCCTGCATTTATAGTAATTAGTGGATAAGTTATGGGAAGAGGAATTCATGTTGTGAGAGCCAGGTTTAAGGCTAGCATTGGGGCAATAATATATAAATTGATGATGTTGATGGACATAGTGGTTCTTTAGTAAGTAATTTGAATGCCTCAGCAATGGATTGTAATTATCTTTGGGGGCTGATGATTTTTGACCCTTTCTGGATTTGTATATAGCCTAGGATTTTCCATTTAGTTAATATGAGGAATGCTATGGTGAATTAAATTGGGTAATTTGTGAAAGAATGTTGATTATAAATATATTCTTAGGAAGAGGACTTGAACCAGTGCAGAAAAAGTTTCAGTTTTACATTATTACCGGGCTCTGCCACCGTAACGAACCCTGTTCTACAGTAGGGTATGTATAAATTAATTGAATGTAGATTATATCATCATTTAGTTTGAAGACATTTTGTAAAGGAAGCCGTATTGCTCTTGTCCTTTCATACTGGAAGAAATCTGCAATAGACAGAAACCAAACAGGATGACTGCAGTCTGAACTCAGATCACGTGAGACTTTAATCGTTGAACAAACAGACAATTAATAGCAGTTATACCGTTGAAAGGTCGTGATCCAGCATCAAGGTCATAAACCATATTGCCCATATGAACTCCAGAATACAATTACACTGTTATCCCTAGTAAAACTTGTTCCATTGACCAGTGTTTGAGAAGAACAGGTGATAAAGCATTTTGACTAGCTGGCCTAAATTTTAATCACTCAGAAGTGGTTTTATTCTCCAAAAAATAAATGGTTCACTGGCTCAAGACACACTGGTTTCAGTAGTTTTGTCGTGCAGACTCAGTAGTTTTGGCCCAATGGCTTAGTTGTTCCGTGGTACGTGAGATCTTCCCGGACCGGGGATCGAAACGGGTCCCCTGCATTGGCAGGCGAATTCTTAATCACTGCATCACCAGGGAAGTCCCAGATTCGCAGTCTCCCTTTTAATATACCTTAAGCCCAAAGAATCCATGGAAAATTGTTAGAGAAAATAAGACAATGAAATATTGTAAGGACTATAACAGACGCATATAGTACACAGTTCATATAGACACATCCCAAGCAGTTACAAAGTATATTAAAAGGGAGGCTGCAATTTTAAAAGAATAAGAAAAATTATACCCACAAACTCCCAATCTTTCCTGAAACGTTGCAATCTGAAACCCCATTGTAGGAAGCAGAAGATTCCAGGAGACATTCTACAAATGAAGGACTCCAAACCCTGTGGTTGGATAAGGAATTCTGGAAGGAAGGTATCCTCACCCAAGGAGAGCAGGTTCCTATACTTCTCTAACATCACATCCTTGTACAGTTCCCATTGATCTTGGTCCAGGCATTCTCACTCCTCTTGACAGAAATCTATGGCCACATCCTGGAATGTCAGCAGTCCCTGAAATTAAACGTACACATGCCATGTGGCCACGGGAAGAGTTCATAATATGACCCAAGAAGAAAACAGCAAGTTAAGAGAAGGTTTTAATTTAGAAGAGTGTCTTCAATTATCCACTAATACATATATATATATATTTTTTTTTTTTTACAAAGTAACTTTCTCTACCTTATTTCTAACTACAAGAAAAGAGTATGGCATGTGATCCACAAAACCAGTATAGAGACTATACTTGTCTGGAAAAGAAATGATAAAATGATGGTTTCAACACAGGCATATGCATTTTTGAGTGTTTTATTTATATCAAACTGGATAAAATGCGTGTATTTCTCATAGAGAAAAGACCTGTCGAGGTAGAAATGTACCTTTCAACTATTCATGGGTACACGAGTACACTGGGGAGATTGTAAAAGTGCAGATTGTGATTCAGTAGGTCCGGTGGGCCTGAGTTCTGTTTTTTTAACAAGCTCAATTTTAACTAGTGATGCCACAGTCTCTGATTCATTAACCACAACTGTGAATATCAGAGACATAATTAGAAAAGTAAAAATTCATATTTAATTTTGAACTTAAAGTGTTTTGTGGATTTTACACCTTTAATAGAATAGTGAGCACAGCAGCAACAATCATTTGTGAGTATTTACTATAGACTGTGTATCTTTCTAATGTTTTTGTGTAGGATTCCAGGAAAAAGGCCTGGGCTGCGGCCACAGTGGGCGTGGCCCCCAGGCCGGGCCGCCCCTCCAGGAACCCCGACGGGGCCCTGCGCTCCTGGCGGCTCCCTCCCCCGCCGCCCCGCTCCCTCCCGGAAGGCCTCGGGGCAGAGCGGTCCCACCCACTGCGCGCTGAACAGAGCCCGCGTTTCCTCAGACCTGGAACTCCCGGCTCGGGCGGGGTCTCTTCCCTCCGCCTTCACGGAACTGCCCCGGAGCCCGAGGGGAGGGCGACCTCACTGAGGCTGCCGGCTCTGGAGGTGCCCCGGCGGCCGAAGCCATGACAGTCGCGGGGACGGCGGGCCGGGTAAGTGGGCGCCGAACCTTCGCCTGGTCCGGTGCCCGGGCGGCAGCACAAGACCAGCTTCTGAGGGGCAGGGGTTCGCTGCCACCCGCCGCTGCTGTGCAGAAAGAGCGGCCTCCAGCGTCTGGTCCCAGGGAACTTCTGTCCCTCCTCTCGCCCTAGCCCTCGGCCTGGCTCGCGAGGCCTTGTGGGCGTGGGGAGGGTGGCGGCCTGAGCGTCCTGAGGGGAAACGGGGCAAGGGAGGTGCAGGGTCCGGCTGCAGCGTCAACGCCCCTCCTCCCGACTGCGGGGAAAGCGGCTGAAAACTCCTCCCGAGGCGCGCAGCCCCCTTATTCAGCCGAGTCCCTCTGCGCTCCTTCCTCCCTGAGCTAAAGTACCGGGGGGAGGGGACAGGGCAGGGGACTGGCGCAGGTAATGGAGAACATCCAAAGGTGATTGTTAACTAAGGAAAACCAGCTCTCCCAAGGTGAGGAATGCGGCGCTTTTCTTTGCCTGGGCTCACTGAATTCCTTCCTTTGATATGCACCTCAGCTCTCTGGGGCCTGCATTCTGTATTTGCATATCCTGAGTGCCTCAGGGCCCGCCGGCTCACATTGGAGGGCTGCAAGTGCTGAAGACTGTGACATCCTTTGTTTACTGATAGGGCAAGAACTATTCCATTTCTCACAGGCTTGAGGGGCAGACAGTGGAAAAAAGTCAGAGAATCTCACTCGGCCTGTACTTTGGTTTACATATAGATAATATTTATACTTAACTGTGCTAATAGAGGTTCTCAAGTCCAATCAACTTGCACTACTGCCCTCTATGTATCAATTTCATCAATATCATAAGATAAATGCCTATAGAATTGACTTAATCCATTTAAAGAGGATAATGATTTTTAAAGGAAACATAATAGAAATATAACAACAAAACCTTTACCACTAAAGGCTGGGTCTGGAACACCCTAAATAAATGTTCCATTGTTAAAATATTGAAAGATGTAGTCAATAGAAATATCAACAAAAATGACAAATAATAAGGGTAGCAGAATG
This sequence comes from Balaenoptera physalus, assembly GCF_965194825.1. Classification (NCBI taxonomy): domain Eukaryota; kingdom Metazoa; phylum Chordata; class Mammalia; order Artiodactyla; family Balaenopteridae; genus Balaenoptera; species Balaenoptera physalus. Next base: position 195,454 of record NW_028126565.1, on the reverse strand, counting down.
TTGAAATGTTCTATCTTTATCATTAAAGTGGCAGAAAATCATTTATTAGTAGGCACTGGGGGCAGAAGATGCCTGATTTTATATCTGTGTCATATTTGTGCAGTTGTTTCAACAAGTAACTTAAAGACAAAATGGAAAAACAAGGAGGTTTGTGCCTGAGATCATGCTGATGTGAAACCAGGGATGGCCACCTTGTGCCAGGTGAGTTAAGTTTACCTGGCAGGTAGACCGCAGAGCTCCTGGGAAGCAAGGGTTGGAATTTTTCTGCTGGGTGCCCCTTAGGTTCTGTGACTTGACTGACTGTGAGTCATGTTTCAGGAAAGACCTGATCACAGGAAAAGGGTGGGAATAGAGTGATTTGGGGAGCAGCTAACAACATTCATCACAGCTCACGGCCTGAATGAATTTTAAAGAAACAGGAAAACAAATGCTTCTTATGGAATCAGAGAATGTGAGGGCTGGACAATCCCAGAAAATGAGGAACACCCATCCCATTTTCCAGATGACAAAACAGAGGTCCAGCAAGGTGAAATCCCTCACCCATGTTGCACCCGTCTCTCCTCCCCACTACGTGGTTCATGAAAGCAGGACTCTTCCTGTCTTGATCACTGCTGAACCCCAAAAAGGGCCAGGCATCTAGCAGCTGCTTCAAAAATTTGGGTTGACTGTAGGAACAATGCTTTTTCTTTCTTTCTCACTCTTATTCAGGATTGTGCCAAGAACTCCCCAGGTTGCAATGTAATTCGATAAATGTAAATATTAATTGAGTTTTGTTGTGATGAGGACTTAGGCTTTGAAGGTAACAGACTTGGTTCAGATCTTGGTTCTGCCACTCTATAGCTGTTTTGCTTTGGGAAAATTACTAAACCTCTCTGAGATTATTTCCTCCTTTGTAAAGTGGGGATAAATCTATGTGAGCCAGCAGAGCACCTGCATGAGAGATGTGCACTAAATATTGGTCTTTCTCACTTTCCTACGCCATCTCTCTGTTCTTCCCAGAGAAGCTGTACAGAAGGATATAGTACTTTTGTTTAAAATAGTTAACTAATTAATTAATTAATTTGTTTTTGGCTGCGTTGGGTCTTCGTTGCTATGGGCAGGCTTTCTCTAGTTGCGGAAAGCGGGGGCTACTCTTTGTTGCGGTGCGCGGGCTTCTCATTGCGGTGGCTTCTCTTGCTGCGCTTGTTGTGGAGCACCGGTTCTAGCCGCGCGGGTTTCAGTATTTGTGGTCTGCAGGCTCAGTAGTTGTGGCCCATGGGCTTAGCTGCTGCACGGCATGTGGGATCTTCCCTGACCAGGGCTCGAACCCATGTCCCCTGCCTTGGCAGGCAGATTCTTAACCACTGCGCCACCAGGGAAGTCTGATATAGTACTTTTTAAAGAGGGGTTTGAATTTATTTCAGATTGTGTACATTTTTCTTGTAGAAAAGATTATTCCACTATAGAAACATAAACACGCAAAACCACTCCAAATGCAGTAGTCTATGGTTTAGATATTATCAGTCACATTTTATAAGTAATTGGGCAAATGCCAAAGCATTAGGTACTGGGGCGTAAGAAGACTCAAATCTGGGGTGATCCCACCCCAATTTCAAGAGCAGGGTGTGCTTTTCAAATCCATGTTTCATCTGGTCTTTGTTTCTCATCCATCCTCTCTCTGTGTCTGCCTTTCTCAAGAAGTCTCCGATCCTCGGCTTTCACACCCTCCCGGCTGGCTGTGCCACAGCTCCCGGCCTGGAACCTCTGCGTGCCTGAGTGTGCCTGCTCCCCCTGTGCATCACCAGCTTTGCCAGGGAGCTGCTGTATCGTGCACTGCTTGCTGTACCCAGAGTACCTGGACCCTTCTGGTACATGAAGTGCACCCTCCTCACCATGTGTGCAGCCCATCCCCTTACCTTATATCCTGCCTCTAAGCCAGGCTTGGGGGTGACTACAGTATGCATTCAGCTGTGTGAGGTGCTGGGATCAAAGTGAAGTTCCCAACTTTTGAAGTGGCAGGCTTGAGGGGCACACAGTGATTTAAAGTCGGGTCACCTGACTTAAAGGGGGGACTGATTGATTTAAAGCCAAGGCAGCTGACTTAAAGCCTGCGTCCCTCAGCTGCAGGACGAGACCAACTTTGGCGGTGCACGGGTTCGCTCCAAGCCAGCACTGCTGTTCAGGAAGAGATTCCAGTAGCGCCTTAGTGCAGGGGGACTTGGTCCGTTGTCTTGCCCCTGCCCTCAGAGGGGGGCCACCTGCCCTTCTGGAGAATCAGGGAGGGGGAAGTGCAGAGTCCCGGCTGGAGTTGCGGCACCGCTTGTCTGATGGCAGGGAAAGGGGGACAGGGCTGTGTGGTGTCCTGGGGCTGGACTCAGCAGGTCGACTCAGCCTCTCAGCCTCCTAACCTCCCCCCCCACACACTCCACAAGAGTTTCCAATAATATGTAATTGCGCCTTAGGTTCTCGGTCTTCAAACTCATCCCCAGGCTCCCAGGTCCCTTGATTCAGCCAATTCCTCTGTGCTCTTTCTTCTATTAGATACAGTCCCAGAGGGAGTGGCTGGGGGATGGGACTGGAGGGATGCCGGCAGCATTGGCCTCAGCTGACTAAAGAGATCCGGGGCCTGCGCTATCACACATGTGCGAGGACCCTTAAGGCGGAATCGAGGGGGCCAGTTAGAGGCAGTCCTTGCTGCCTTAAGTGAGTATGGATCACCGTCGGGTGGGGAGCACGCTGACCCCTGAGAAGTACTGTTGGGAGGATGTGTTCCTCCCTCGGCTTCAAGGACGTGGGTGGGCTTCAGGGCTCCAGTTCCCCTCCAGGCCTCCAGGTCCGACTGCACCGCAGCGGCCTTGCAGACCCGCCTTCCTGTCCCAGAACATGCCAGGCTCCAGGAAGAATCCAGACAGCAGAGATGGTGCCTGAGGGCTCCAGCTTGAAAACTGCTGTCCCTGGGGACCCAACCGTGGAGGGAGGAAGGGTGAAGGGAGTGGGGGGGTGGGGTCGGGAGGGGTGGCTGCCCTGGGAGACGTTGAGAGAGAAATATCGCCCCCCACACCCCCTGCCCCTGCAACTGACCCATTGATGCCATAGGATCTCAGGGCCTTTTAGTCAGAGATGCCTCTGCTTCTTTACTCCTGTGTTCAAAACTATGCAAAACCAACTCTTCATCCTCTTGCTGCCTTGCCAGGACTTTTAAAGCACTGTTCTTTTGAAACACTCGTTCCCTAAACTGCAGTTTGGAGCTGTCCCAGCTATTTAAAAGTGTTCTCCTTAAACTGAGACTAAATCCTACTCTTTTGGAAAAACGGCCTTCACTTCACTGGAGATCATCTTTTCTGCCCATTCCTTCCTTCTACTGCCCTCTTAAGAACCCCTGTGCTCAAAGAGCTTGGTGATTTATTTTTTGCTTGATGTCAAAAAGAAACCTTCCCCATGCACCCCAAAAAGCTTTCCTGGAACATAGGTGTTTCACAACCATGACAGTGTTTTGCAGTTAGTATACACTGGGTAGTGTGCCTAGCAATCCCTCCAAGAGCCAGAGGTGAGCAGACCTTTACTTATTTGATTGGATGCCCTTCAAGTTTAGGAAGGTCCCATTCTTATGACCCAGCAGGTAAGACAGAGCCCTGGATGGCTGTGGTTGTGATTAGATAACTTCTGATGATTTTATTTCCCTTACTGAGCTGCTGCTTCTAGGTTAAATTCGTTTTATTACCTGTCCATTTTTAAAGAAAGGCTGACAAAGTCACTGTAATAGGTCAGGAGTCTGAACTCAGGGTTGGTCAAAGGTACTCACAGGGAGGAAGGTGGATAAAAATAGGTGGGTAAAATAGGAGGGTTGGCAAGTACAGCCAGGACACCCGTGTTCATCATGCATACTAATAAAGGCCAGAATCTCCTCATTTATCTCTGGTGGGAAGTTCTGATGGTTTCACAGGATCAAACTCAAATCATATTCAAACTAGGGGATTTCCCTGAGCATAAAAGGAAGTATCCGTCCCTAGCAGGAGTCGCTGCCGAGGAATAAAGACGTAGATGTAGAGAACGGACCTGAGGACACAGGGAGGGGGAAGGGTATGCGGGGATGAAGTGAGAGAGTGGCATGGACATATATACACTACCAAAGGTGAAATAGATAGCTATTAGGAAGCAGCTGCATATAGCACAGGGAGATCAGCTCAGTGCTTTGTGACCACCTAGAGGGGTGGGATAGGGAAGGTGGGAGGGAGACACAAGAGGGAGAGGATATATGTATATGAATAGTTGATTCACTTTGTTATACAGCAGAAGCTAACACAACAAGGTAAAGCAATTATACTCCAATAAAGATGTTAACAACAACAACAACAACAAAAAACCCAAAATCTAAGTCAATCAAGCCAACGGAGACAATGTATGTGTTTACAGTTCAAGAAATCCACAAGGGAATCCTTTATTCTGTAGGCAATGAATGGTCCATTCGAAAAGGAAAAAAACTTTCTAAAATGTTGTCTTTCCATTTATTGTTCAGAACATCATTTTTATACCTCTGCATTTGTTACTATTCAAAGCCAAGTCACGTGAGTTACAGGGAAGCAGCTGATGGATTTAAAGTTGGGTCACTTGATTTAAAAACCAGTGGCAGTTGATTGATTTAAATCCCGGTCATATGACATGAGGAGGGGGTGCTAAAAACTGCTTTTTCATCTCTGGCTCAGAATATCATATTTACCTTGGTTTTTCTTATGATTTAGAAAACTTGAGCTGTCTCTCCTTGGAATCATCAGGAGAAAAATACAGTATTTCAGGTTCATTCTTGAAACCAACTTCTCACGGTTAAGGTGTATTGGCTAAAATATCTTCCTTCTTCAAGAGATTCCAAACCTCTGTAAGACACTTCATTGTAATTGGAGAAAAAAGAAGAATGAATTCAGGCCAGCAGCTGCAGGAGGCCAAGGCAGCCCCCAGGACTAGGGAAGGAGGAGGAGGAAGGACTGAGAGTTGCCATTAGAGCAGACAACCTCCAGAGGGCGCTGAAGCACCGGCAGAGCCCACCTGCCACTCCCAGTTTGGCACTCCAGGGTCAGATTTGGGTTTGGAGATGGGGTTGCTGTAACCCCAAGGAGGTGAGCAGAGAGGAGGAGTTGATTACCGGTCTCCTCTGACTCTCTGACCCAAATTGCCTGGCTTCACAGGGGGGACAGGGTTTTGCTTTCAGCAAACTGATGGGGCACTTCCAGGCTGGTCGGGTTGCCCAGTGGCCCGACAGCCTGACAGGCTGACTGCGGTGTGACTGCCCTTTGTTTCTCCAGAATCTGTGCATCAGGAGGTGCATGGGTGTGGGAGCCCATCCACCGCCCCTCCCCCCAAGGGGGATGGCACCTTCCCTGGCTGTACCCTATGATCACCAGGTACTTGAAATGAATGCAAGTTTTTTGACTTCAAGGAAAAGCTCACATAACCGTTTCTTCCTCATAATGTGTGGGATTTACTATAATGGAAGGACATTAGAAAGAACAGGTAGAAAACTCACCTGTTGGTCTCCATGTAGGAGTTTATTTTGCATGAATCCCTCCTACGTGAGTAGATAGCAGAGGTTTATTTTTGTTCCCGTGTGTGTAGTTGTGGCAGAGGATGTAGGTATGGTGATTTGAAGCCCTCAAAGAAATATTCTCAGAACTCTCAAGATTTCTCTTGATCGGAACCGAAAGAGACCTGGAAAAGGAGGAAAAGAAAAGGAGAAGGGAGAACGAATGACTGTTTCTCAGTAAATTCACCTTCCTGGTTGATTGTTCTGTCTTCTCATTTCTTTTAACTTCTATGTATGTCTAATGGAATAATGTAGAAAGGCTGATTTTTATGCTTTAAAAGATTTTACATCACAAAGAAACTAGAAGTGGCTAACAGAACTTATTCAAATCAATTTTGCATAGAGACTTTGATATTAAATTTGGATACTAAAATGGGTTTATCCCAATTTTCTCTTTCTTTTTGAGTGAATATTTGTAACATATTTTTGTAGATAATAATTTATCCTAGATATACAAAATTGTGAGAATGGGTACCATTTTTTACCACTTAAATGATTTCTTTTAAATGAATAGATTGTACACTTTAAATGCCAATGTTGTGTCTTACGTGTTGTTTTTTAATTCCTTGATTTCCAAAACTTGTGTTTATTTAATTGATTTCTATCTAATAATCTGTGTCTCCCCTTTATTGTTTCTTACTTTACATTTTATTGATCTATAGTTAATTTACGTTATTATATTAGTTTCAGAGGTACAGCATAGTGATTCATAAATGTTTAGGTTCTTCTCCATTTATAGTTATTATAAAAGAGTGGCTATATTCCCCATGCTATACAGTACATCACTGTAGATTATTGATTTTATACATAGTGGATTGTACCTCAAAATCTCCTACCACTATTTTGCTCCTCCACCCTATCTCTCCCTGCTGGTAACCACTAGTCTGTTCTTTAATCTGTGAGTCTGTTTTTTTGTTGTTATTGTATTCAATTTTTTAGATGCCACGTGTAAGTGATAACATACCATGCTTGTTTTCTCATACCATGCCATGCTTTTTTTCTCATAACATGCCATGCTTGTTTTCTCTGCGGTTTATTTTACTAAGCATAATACCCTCCAAATCCATCCATGTTCTTGCAAATGGCAAAATTTCATTTTTTGCTGAAGTCATCATAAAAAATCTTTTTTATCCACGAAGCTATTGATGAACACTTAGTTTGACTCTATATCTTGGCTATGGCAAATAACACTGTTATGAACATTGGTGTGCAGTTATTTTTTTTTGAAATAGTGTTTTTGTTTTCTTCTGATATACCCAAAAGTGAAATTGCTGGATATTATGGTAGTTCTATTTTTCGTTTTTTGTGGAACCTCCATTCTGCTTTCCACAGTAGCTGAACTACTTCACATTCAAATCAAGAGTGTACAAGAGTTTCCCTCTCTCCACATCCTCACCAACCTTTGTTATTTGTGATCTTTTGGATGACAGCCATTCTGACAAGACTGAGGTGATATATCTCATAGTTTTGATTTGCATTTTACTGCCGATTAGCTATGTTTAGCATCTTTGTGAGTTCTGGCTGTCTATATGTAGTTTTTCCTTGGAAAAAAAAATGTCTATTTAGGTCTTCTCATTTTTTTAAAAAAGATTTTGGGTGTTTTTTTTGATATTGAGTTGTATGTGCTGTTTCTGTAGTTTAGGTATGAACCCTTGCTTGGTCATCTTTTTTGATGTTAACCTCTTATCATGTGCAAATATGGTCTCTCCCTCAGCAGGTTGTCTTTTCATTTTGTCTTTGGTTTCCTTTGCTGTGCAAAATCTTTTAAGTTTAGTGAAGTCCCATTTGTTTATTTTTGCTTTTGTTTCATTTGCCTTAGTAGACTGAACCTAAAACTGTTGCTATCATTTATGCTGAAGAATGTTCTATATTTTCCTCTAGGGGTTTTATGGTTTCTGGTCCTACATTTAGGTCTTTATTCAGTTTTGCATTTATTTTATATATGGTGTGCTAAAATAATCTAATTTTATTCTTTTCCATGTAGCTGACCAGTTTTCCCAGTACCACTTATTGAAGAGACAGTTTTTTCTCCATATTGCCTGCTTTGTCATAAATCAATTAAATATAAGTGTGTGGGCTTATTTCTGGGATCTCTATTCTAGTCCAGTGATCTTTGTGTCTCTTTTTGCTCTGGTACCTTTCTCTTTGATTACTGTCGCTTTGCAGTATCGTCTGAAGTCAAGGTGCGTGATGCCTCCAGCTGTGTTCTTTCTCAAGATTGTTTGGCTATTTGGGGTCTTTGTGTTTCTATACAAATTTTAAAATTACTTTTTCAAGTTCTGTGAAAATGCTTTGGTATTCTGATAGGGATTGCATTAAATCTGTAGATTGTCTTTGATAGTATGGTTATTTTAACAGTATTAATTCTTCCAGTCGATGCACATGCTATATTTTTCCATCTTTTTGTGTTGTCTTCAACTTCTTTCACCAATGGCTGATAGATTTCTGAGCACATGTCTTTTACTTGCTTAGGTGTGTTTATTCCTAGGTGTCTTATTCTTTTTGATGTCATTGCATATGGTATAGTTTTCTTAATTTTTCTTTCTGACAGCTTTGAGTTTTGTTTTTTCTTCTTTTTCTAATTCCTTCAGGTGTAATGTTAGATTGTTTATTTGATATTTTTCTTGATTCCTAAGAATAAGCTTGTATCACTATAACTTTCCCCTGTGAACTGCGTTGGCTGTGTCCCATAGACTTTGGATCATTGTGTGTTCATTTTAATTTGTCTTGGGTATTTTTAGAATCCCTCTTTAATTTCTTCAGTGTTCCTTTCTTCCCCTTTTATTCCCTTCATCTGTGATGTGAGGACTATCTTTAATATTATGTTTGGATTTCTTTCAGTTTTGTTTATGTGTGTGTGTGTGTGTGTGTGTGTGTGATTATTTAAGTTGCTGAGCTCTTAATTTCACATGGACACTAACAACCCTGCATTGTTACTCTGCTCCCCCACAGTTACTGAATTTGACCTTATATTTTACATCTACTTGTTTTGTGTGTCCCTTAACTTCTTATTGTGAATATAGATGATTTTATTACTGTTTTTTTTCATCCTTCCTATTAGCTGTGTCCATGGTTGATTTACTACCTTTGTTGAATATTTGCCTTAACCAATGAGGTTTTTCCTTTAGAAAGTTTCCTTTCCTAATTTTTATGTTTCAATCGTGACCTTTTCTTTTTCACTTAGAAAAGCCCCTTTAAGATTTCTCATAAAGCTGGTTTGACGATGCTGAGCTCTTTTAGTTTTGCTTCTCTGTAAAACTTTAGATCTCACCATCAAAGCTGAGGGAGAGCCTTGCTGGGTAGAGTATTTTTGCTTATAGGCTTTTCCCTTTCATGACTTTAAATATACCATGCCACTCCCTTCTGGCATGCAGAGGTTATCCTGAAAAGTCAGCAGATAACTTTATGCAATTTCCCATGTTTGTAACTTGTTGCTTTTCCTTTGCTCCTTTTAATAGTGTCTTTTTATCTTTATTTTTTTTTCCATTTTAATTACAATGAGTCTTGGTGTGGTCCTCTTTGGGTTGATACTGTTTTGGCCTTACTGTGTTTACTGGACTTGGATGTCTGTTTTCTTTCCCAGGTTAGGGAAGTTTTCAACTCTTATGTCTTCAGGTATGTTCTACACTGCTTTGTCTTTCCTTTTCGCTTCTGGGACCAGTATAATGCAAATATTAGTACACTTGATGTTGTTTCACAAGTCTGTTCAACTTTCCTCATTTCATTTTAATCTGTTATTTTACCGTTCATCTTCAGTGATTGCCAGTACTCTGTCCTTCAGTTTTCTGATTCATTCCTCTGTATCATTTAGTCTACAGTAGTTTCCTTTAATGTATTTTTCATTTCAGTTATTGTATTCCTCATCTCTGTTTTGTTGTTCTTTAATGTCTAACTCTTTTTAAAAAAAATCTAACTTCTTGCTCTGGTCGTCCATTCTTCTCCTGAGTTCTTTGATCATCTTTACAGTCATTACCTTGAACCCTTTGTTGAGGAGATTGGCTATCTCCACTTCACTTAGATCTTCTTCTGAATTCTTATCTTGGTCCTTCATTTGGATCGTGTTTCCGTGTCACCTCATTTTTCTTAACTTCCTGTTTTTATTGCTATGTGTGTAGTAGGTTCGTTACATTTCCTGACCTTGGGGAAGTGGCCTTTTGTAGGAGCTGTCCTATGGGTCCCAGCAGCCCCCTCTCCCCTGGTCACTAGAGCTATATATTCTAGGTGTATGTACCCCCTATGTGGGCTGCTTGGGCTCTTCTGCTGTGGTGGGCTGACTACTGTGGGTAGTCTGGTAGGCTTGGCTGCCCCCAGACTGCTTGTTTGCCAGGCTCTGCCTTGTATGGAGGCTGTCTGTGCTGCTTGGTGAGACTAAATCATAAGGCAGCTGGCTGCACAACCCTGGGGGACACCAAATCTGGTGCTGGTTCACTTATGGGTAGAATTGCAGTCCAGGTGATATCAGGGCTAGTGCCCAGTCACTGGTTCTGGGGCTATGCTGGCTACTGGGAGGAAGAGACAGGTTCTGCGTTCTGGCTGCAGGGCCCAAGAGCCACAGAGTTGGTGTTGGATCACTGTTCCTGACACAGCTCTCTGCAGGGCCGGGGGTATCCTTAATCTTGTGTTGGCATTCTGATGGGCAGGGTCAGGACCCAGCTGAGTCCATGGCTGCTTCTGGCCTGCAATTAAGTGGCCTGGTTACACAGGCTGCTGGGCTGTGGTATCCCTGGAGCTGGTGTGTGCCTGTTGGTGTATGAGGCTGATCCCACTGCTAAAGCAGGTTTGCTGTTGGGTAGGTCCAAGCTCCATCCAGTCCCTGTGCAGTTACCACCTGCCGATGGTGAGGCTGACTCCAAGGCCAGAGCAGGCTCACTTGTCAGAGGGGCCAGGGACTCTGGGGCTGGTGCCTGTCCACTGAGGTGTGGAGGCTGGTCCTGGGGCTTTTGGTGGCTGGACCCATGTCCAGGGGCAGCTGTGCACTGAGAGGATCTGAAGGCAGCCTGTTTGCTGGTGGATGGGGCTATGCCCCTGCTCAGTTAGTTGCTTGGCCTGCAGCATCCTAGTACTTGTGTCTGTAGTCTGGTGGAAATGGGTGGGGCTCGGTCCTGAGGCTGATAAGCTACAGGGAGGATTCTGAAATTATGCTTGCTGGTACCAGCGTCCACGAGGTAGAAGGAGCTCCCCCGAATGGCTGCTGCCAGTGTCTCTGTCCCTGAGGCTGTGCTGTAGTTGCCTCTTGCCTCTCTGGGAGACTCTCCAAGATCAGGAGGTAGGTGTGACCCGGGATCCTTTCAAATGACTGCTTCTGTTCTGATTCTCAGATCATGTGGGATTTTGTGAGCATCTTTTAAGAGTGGAATCTCTATTTCCCACAACCCTCTGGCTCTCTGGAAAATAAGCACTACTGGTCTTCAAAGCCCAACTTTCTAGGAACTCTTCTTTCCACAACAGGATCCCTGGGCCTGGGAGCCTGATGTTGGTTTCATACCACTTGCTACCTGGGAGCACCTCTGAAATTGTAATTATTCTCCCATTTGTGGGCCTCCCACTTGGTGGTATGGGTCTTGACTCTATTGAGATTTTGCCCTTCCTTTCTGTCTTGTCGAGGTGCCTTCCTTATATCTTTAGCTGTAAAACATCTTTTATGGTAGGTCCCGGCCTTTTTCATCAATTGCTGTTCTGTAAACAGTTGTGACTTTGGTGTGACCATGAGAGGCATCAAGCTCTGGGTCTTTGAAAGCTACCATGTTGGACAGTCTCTCTACTTCATTCTTAAATCATATTATTTAAGTTTTCTTAGTATCTTATTTGATTAGCGACAGTTTGAAATTTATTATCAGTCATGTTTACTTCGCCTGTTTAAAAAAATTGAATAGTGCATTCATTCAGTTTGAAATGAAGGTAGTGACCTGTGAATTTCCATACCTCAAAAATCAAGGATAGGACAAAAGCCTTTTCTACTTGTGTTACCCTCAAACTCTGCACCCCACCCCAGCCTGGGGATTAACCTGTTGCACCCATGCTCACCTTCTGTTTTCGGACCGTTAACCATCATTGCATCTGTATGTGTGTTGACAAAGTGAGCTCTAGTCTTTGCAGTTTTTGTGTTTTGTTTTTTGGTTTAGGGAACAGTCCTACTATGAATGTACATTTACTGCTCTACTGAAGTTCATATATAAACCTGTCAAGCACATTACCAGGATTGGAATTGCTTGTATATAATATAAACTTTGATAAATTTTAGAGACAATGGTAGACCAGAAGTAAATTGTATTTCAAATGCCACAATATTCTCACACCATGAAAACCCTTCCCTTTTTAATATATTTGTGTGTAGTTTATCTTTATGCCCATGCTATATTTCCCAGAGATGAGTAAGTGTTATGTTTCTTGCTGGCACATTTACCGTATTGTTCAAAGTCAGGCGTTTAGTGGTTTTAGCATGATCCTATTTCCATGAACTCGCAAATACAAGATCTTCTCTCACACTGTCTTTTACTCCCTGCTGTTTTATATTGCCCTCCTAATTCTCAGTCCTGGTCTTTCTTTATGTTCTTCATCAACCTGGATAGGTTATGCTATTTTCTCCCTTATTCAAGACCAATAGAATAGAATAGAATACAACACCCAGAAATAAACCCTGATATATGGCCAAATGATTTTTGACAAGTTGCCAAGACTTTTCAAAGTAGAAAGGATAGTATTTTCAACACATGGTGCTGAGAAGTCTTGTGGTCAACATGCAAAAGAAGGAAGATGGACCCTTACCTAACATCATATGCAAAAATTAATGAAAACGTATCAAGAAACTAAATATAAGACCTAATAATATAAAAAGTCTTAGAAGAAGATACAGGACAAGAGCTTCATGATATTGGATTTGGCAGTGTTTTCCTCCATATGAAACGAAGGAACAACAAAGGTACAGCTAACAAAAAAATAAACAATTTGCAGTACATAAGTTAAAAAAAATGTGTATCAAAGAAATGTAAACAGAATAAAATGGCAACCCACAAGATGGAAGAAAATATTTCAGAGCCATCTATCTGACAAGAGATTTCTATTCAGAATATACAGAGAACTCCTACAACTGAACAAAAAGCAAACACCCTGATTCAAAAATGGATAAAAGACTTCAATAGATGGTTCTTCCAAAAGATGTACAAATGACTAAGCACTTGAATAGATGCTCCATATCACTAAATGCATGTTTATATATTTGTGTGCATGCATACACACACAAGCACACACACACATACACAAGCAGAAAACAACTATTGGTGAGGATGTGAGGGAGTTGGAACCATTGTGCTATGTCAGAGGGAATGCAGAATGATACAGCTGCTTTGCAAAAGAGTATGGCAATTTTTCAGATATTGAAAAATAGAATTACTCCATGATCCAGGAATTTTACTATGAGGTATACCCAAAGGTATTGAAATCAGGGTCTTAAAGAAATATTTGTACTCCAGTGTTTAGAGCAGTAATAATCACAGTAGCTAAAATATGAAAGCAACCTAAGTGTTCATCCACTAGTTCCTGGATAAGCAAAGTGTGGTATACCCATATAATACAATATTATTCAGTGTTAAGGAGGAAAAGATCTAGGAATATGCTACAACATGGATGAATCTTGAGGAAATTTAGCTACCAAAAATGCCATTTTTGTGACTTTTAGTGAGTCATAACAATACAACTACTTATTTCAATTTTATGGGGGTACTTAGGGTAGTCAAAACCATAGAAATTGGGAGGGTAATGATGCTTTTCAGGTGGTTATGGAACAAAAAGGAAAGTTATATTTAAAGGATATAGAGTTACAGTTTTAAAACGTAGAAAAGAATTAGAAAGATAAATGGTGATGTTGATCGCCCAATAATATGAATGCATTTAATATCACTGAACGGTGCACTTTATAATAACTTACATGTTGTATTTTATGTTATTTGATTTTACCAACATACAAAATTGGGAAAGAATGTAATATCAGGAAAGGGAGTGGACCTGGGATAGAGCAGAGAGCAATCAGAAGGGTGAGACACTGCATATGTTGAAGAAGAAGAGCTGAGAGTCTTCATTGGCCAGAAGAGACTTTATAAAAGAGAAAAAAAAATTACTCTGAGGGTGTATTAGATAGATATCTGTGGGTGTGCTGCTATCTCCCATGGGTTATCTTAAAGAGTCTTTAATAAAGTCCATAAGGCTTGCTGAGGCTTTTTTAAAAATTGGATTCCCTAGGAGATAATTAGAGGGTGGTACTTAAGTCTATGTCTAGGTTGACAGATTTTGCAGGGAAGACGAACCTGAGAACAGTGGAGGTCTTAAGAGTGTAAGTACATGGAAATTAGAAAAAAAAATAATAATAAAGGGAATTAGGAAAACTTTGGACTTTGAAGGTCATGTATTATTACTGAGTCAGACCTGAGGTTTCTAAGGAGTTATATACACAGTTGCTATTTGGATTACTTGTTGATAAAGATAAGTGGAAAAACTAGAGTCGTTCCCAAGTGTAGGTAAGACATAATGAGAGGATGGAGGTGGAAAGTAGGGAGACCCAGAGAAAAGTGGGAAGGCCATATTGGGCCAAGATGGTGGTAGTATCCAACAGAACAGACGGTAGGACAGACTATGGATTCATCTTTTTTATTTCGCCTCCCCCCCTCATCCTTAATAATTCTTTGGGAATATTTCACTGCTCTGTGATGCAGGCACAGAATTCGAGTGAGGAGGCTACACCTTCAGTGTCCAGCTGTCTGAGTCCTCAGTGTGCTTCAAATGATGGAGAACTATTGCTTCTTTATGAGAAGGGTTAGTACCTCGTAGCTAAGCTTAAGCTGGAGCTTATGCAATATTGATTCCATTTTATATATACTGTTGGCATGGAGGTTCCTCCTCCTCTTTTCTTGAACATTATGAAATGAATCTATATTTCTCAGTATTTGGGTATATCAGATAAATACGTTAAGTAAAGGAATCTTATATATTGCTCCCTGCATAGTTTGCTCTTTCTTGTTTCTCTTTTACCTTTACTAAATTAGCACAGGGAGAGACCTTGAAATGTTCTAATCAGGAGAGATTAGAACATCATATTTCTAGAGAGGTTGGTTGGACAGAGCAGGGGTCGCAGTGAGAATCCAAGCTTCTGCTTCTACTTGGAAGTGTACCTGTGTAGAATAGAGGGCTCCAGGAAATATCCTAGAATATTCCAATGTCCCTGTGGGAGATCATTAAGAGAGGCAGGATCTGGTACCAGATCAGTGTACTATGACATGTTTGTCAGTCATCTGATGTGAGATTCTCAGAGCCAATCCCATATGGTAGGGCTGAGTGCAGAGTGATGAAGAACCTGTGAAAGCCTTTGATTGCATGTTAAAGATGAAGCTCTGATTTTGGGGAGAATTTTCTTACCTGACTGAATGTCACCCTTCTGTGGGGATGAGATTCTGTGCTTTTCCTCTGTTGATGACCACTGACTGCAAATCATTAGAGGATCATGTCTAGAAAGCATTCTTTATTTAATTTCTTAAAGAAGAAAGCATAGAAAACATTTGTATCCACTTTCAAATTGAGGATCAAGGGGAATGACATCAGTGAAAATGTCAGAGTAGGTAGCTCTGGCTTGTGTCCATCCCCAGAAACACTGACATACGTGGTAAAACCTGTCAAAATGACCTTATCAACACATGTAAGTTTTCTTTTCTTTTCACACTGTAGATTTATCTTTCATGGAAACTTTACTTACTACAGGATGTGGAGAATAAACAGGGAAGTAGAAACTGTATTTCCTGATGAGAGAATCACTAAGTCACATTAACTGTTCTGAACTCTGCCTTACTCACCGTGACTCTAATTAAAACAAACAAACAAACAAAACACTTTTTTTTTTGGTAAGTCAGTTCTGACATTTCCTCGTTAAAGACAAGGTAACAGATACAGGCTTAGATCAACCAGAATTGAGCAAACTTTTGATTGTACCTGTGTTGAACATATGAGCATGACCTGCTACAAATCTTCATTATACTTATTGCCACAACGGACAAATTCCCTTTTTCCACTCCTGATATGTTGCATGTAAGGAATGCATAGGTCACTAACCCCAGCTGGTCACAGGTCAACTCTGCCACATGGATTACTGCATGTTTTCCTGCTGGAAGACCACACATTCTCGAGGATCATGCCTGCAGAGTATCTGGGCTCTTCTTTTCTTCTGGATAAAGGTTAGATCATCACCTAATTTTATGAGAAATATATAAATTGTATTAGCATATTCTTCCGGTTTTTATTTATCCATTCTCTTTCAAGTCCTAAGTGCAAATATTAAAGTGATTTCCAAGAGGGTGGTAAATAAGACAGCTCCAAAATTAGCAATAAATCATAATACAATTGTGAATGCATTAATGTGTGATTAATATGTAGATACTTATGTAAATGCAAGTTTAGTAATGCTTTGTGGAGAGCTTCAGAATCTAGGTATTAAAAAAAAAAAGAAGAAGGAGTTCTTGAAACTCTCAGGGAATTATAGAGAAGTCTTTGTGTCTATAAATATCATTCTGAAATAATGCATATTCTCAGAAATAAACTAGGCATAACATTGTAGGAAAAAACTTCATGAAATGAAAGAGCATGTGAGATGGCCATACAAGAAAAAGAATATTCTCAGAGAATAATGAACAGTGTGGAGTTCAGCAGAAGGGTCATACACATTCAGAGATGAAAACTTTGGAGAGCCTAATTGTGAGTTCCTCATATTTCATCTTTGGAGACACGGTAGTCATTTGCAATATGATGTTATAAGATGACGTTAATAAAAAAAAAAAAAAAAGATGACGTTAACATACTTAAATACTTTCGTTTAGAAATGACCACTTAGAACCAGAGTAAATGAAAGAGAACACAAAATTATGTTTATGTTGATTTTTAAAGACCTCAGGTGAGTGCTGATTATTTAAAAAATGCATGATGTCTTTCACTGCAAAGTAAAGGAGCCGTTACAGTGGAGGATTACTGCACTGAATGTCAATATTATGACATAGTATGAGTGTGTTTCGTGTTTGGTAATTGCAATCATTGTTGCTTTTGTTGGGGTCATCCATTGACAGTGCTTGGTGTCAGTTGATTTATCTCTTGTAAAAATAAAATACAGTCTGTGTGTGTGTGTGAAAAAAGACATACATGATGTCTTGACTAAAGTTGTATGGAATTTGAGATCTGGAAAAAAAGCATTTCTTTTCTGTAATGCTAGGATGATAATTGGACATTTTTGCAAGAAAGAGATTTCAGGATGCAAATCTCGTGTCTCTAAGGTGGGAAGTCAGTTCATGGTGGAACATTCTATTAAAATTGTGTGAGTGGAGAAATATTTCTTTGGAAGGAAGAGGTCACGAATCCCTTTTTAAGAGTTAATGGTTTATAGCATACCAAATGAGCAAAATGGTTATTTCTGAACTTTAGAAAGAAATAATATAGTTTTTTCTGCATTTATAACATGAGGCTGATGTAAAATATCAAAAATTCTTTATTTTGAAAAGCAATGTAATCAATTTGACATAATTCATATATATTGAACCTGTGGTACACACACACACAGTAAAACTTACATTCAGAAAATTGTTTGCACTTAAGAAATATTTTCAAGTGTAGTTGATTTACAATGTTGTGGGTTTTTTAAATACATGTTTATTGGAGTATACTTACTTTATAACACTGTATTAGTTTCTGCTTTACAACAAAGTGAATCAGCTATATGTATACATATATTCCCCATATCCCCCCCCCTTGAGCCTCCCTCCCACACTCCCTATCCCACCCCTCTGGGGGACATAAAGCACCGAGCTGATCTCCCTGTGCTATGCGGCAGCTTACCACTAGCTATTTTACATTTGGTAGTGTATATATGTCAGTGCTACTCTCTCACTATGTCCCTGTCTCCCCTTGCCCCCTGTGTCCTTAAGTCCGTTCTCTACATCTGTGTCTTTATTCCTGCCCTGTCACTAGGTTCATCAGTACCATTTTTCTAGATTCCATATATATGTGTTAGCGTACGGTATTTGTTTTTCTCTTTCTGACTTACTTCACTCTGTATGACAGACTCTAGGTCCAACCACCTCACTGCAAATAACTCAATTTTGTTCCTTTTTATGGCTGAGTAATACTCCATTGTATAGATGTGCCACATCTTCTTTATATATTCATCTGTCGATGGACATTTAGGTTGCTTCTATGTCCTGGCTATTGTAAATAGTGCTACAGTGAACATTGGGGTACATGTATCTTTTTGAATTATGGTTTTCTCCGGGTTTATGCCCAGTAGTGGGATTGCTGGGTCATATGGTAGTTCTATTTTTTAGCTTTTAAGGGATCTCCATACTGTTCTCCATAGTGGCTGTATCAGTTTACATTCCCACCAACAGTTCAGGAGGGTTCCCTTTTCTCCACACCCTCTGCAGCCTTTATACATTGTTGTATTAATTTCTGCTGTTCAGCAAAGTGATTCAGTTTTATATATATCTATCTATATATCTATCTATATCTATATATCTATATCTATATATCTATATATATTCTTTTCCATTATGGTTTATCACAGGATATTGAATATAGTTTCCTGTGCTATACAGTAGGTCTTGGTGGGTTGTCTATCCTATGTAGAAAAGTTTGCTTCTGCTATTCCAAAACTCCCAATCTTTCCTTCACTCTCTCCTTGGCAACCACAAATCTCTTTTCTATATCTGTGTGTTTGTTTCTGTTTTGCTGACATGCTCGTTTGTGTCCTGTTTTCGATTCCACATATAAGTGATATTATATGGTATTTGTCTTTCTCTCTCTGACTTACTTCACTTAGTATCATTATCTCTAGGTCCATCCATGTTGCTGCAAATGGCATTATTTCATTCTTTTTTATGTCTGAATAATATCTTTTGTATACGTATACCACACCTTCTTTATACACTAATTTTTCAATGAACATTTAGGTTGTTTCCATGTCTTGGCTGTTATAAATAGTGCTGCTATGAACATAGGGTTTCATGTATCTTTTGGAATTATAGTTTTGTCTAGATATATGTCCACAAGTGGGATTGCTAGATCATATGGCAACCCTATAGTTTTTTTGAGGAACCTGCATACTGTTTTCCATAGTGGCTGCACCAACTTACATGGCCACCGACAGTGTAGAAGGGTTTCCTTTTCTCCATACCCCCTCCACCATTTGTTAATTGTAGATTTTTTTTTAATGATGGCCATTCTGATCAGTGTGAAGTGATACCTCATTGTAATTTGGATTTGCCTTTATCTAATAATTAGTGATGATGAGCATCTTTTCATGTGCCTATTGGCTCTCTGTATGTCTTCTTTGGAGAAATGTTTATTTATGTCTTCTACCCATTTTTCCATTGAGTTATTTGTTATTTTGTTATTGAGTTGTATGAGCTGTTTGTATAGTTTGGAAATTAAGCCCTTGTCAGTCTCATCATTTGCTAATATTTTCTCCCAGTCCATAGGTTGTATTTTCATTTTGATTATGGTTTCCTTTGCTGTGCAAAAGCTTATAAGTTTGATTAGTTCCTGTTTCTTTTTTGCTTTTACAGTAAGTCCCCTACATATGAAGAAGATCTGTTCCAAGAGTGCGTTTGTAAGTTCAATTTGTTTGTAAGTCCAACAAAGTTCGCCCAGGTACCCAACTTACACAGTCGGCTATATGGTATTGTACCGTAATAGGTTTATAATACTTTTCACGCAAACAATACATAAAAAACAAGCACAAAAACAAAGAAAACATTTTTAATCTTACAGTACAGTAACTTGAAAAGTACAGTAATACAGTACAACAGCTGGGATACTCGGGCTGGCATCGAGGGAACAGGCGAGCAGAGTTACTGATTGGAGGAGGGAGGGGAGGTGGGAGATGGTAGGGGTGAAGGATTATCAGCAGTAGGAGACAGAGGGCAAGCTGCAATTTCACTCATACCTGACGTTGATGGCAAAGGTTCTGGTTCCTTGCTGGATTTAATTCTATCTACCCTCTTGAAAGAATGATCCATTGATGTCTGGGTAGTAGCTCTTTTTTTCTCATCATAGATGACAAGGTAACACTGGATTGCAATCTGAATGGCTGCTGCCACCTTTGGGTCCCATTCTAGGTTCGGGTCCTGAGCCTCAAAAACTAACAGTGCTTCCTCAAATAATGAAGATTCCCTGGCCATTTTCTGTGTCGTGAATCTCTTCAGTTCTTCAGTTACTTTTTCTTCCTCCTGTCCCTCTTCATCCTTTCTCTGGGCCTCCAATTCCATCAGTAAGCTCCTCATGTTGCACAGCAAGGAGGTCAGCGAAATCGTCCTCTTGCAGATCTAGCTCCAGCTTCTCGCTGAGGGTCACTACATTGCTGAAGACCTCTTCGGACTTCTGATCTACCTTCTCAAATCCACAAAAATCATGAACAAACTGTGGGCAAAGGTTCTTCCAAACCCCATTCATGGTGACCGCCATACCCTCACACCATGCAAAGTCAATGTTTTTTATGGTCTTGTAGATGTTATGGTCCTTCCAAAGTTGTCCCTAGGTTGTTCCTGATTTGTCACTTACCTTTACTGCCTGACAAAAAGTGTGACATAAATAATATTTCTTGAAAGTCGCTATAACGCCCTGGTCCATAGGTTGGATGAGCAACGTAGTATTTGGTGACAGATGCAGTACTTTGACGTTGGGATGAAAGTCATCCATGAATGGGGGGTGGCCCAGAGCATAGTCGAGCAGCAAAAGAATGTTTTGCTGGAACGTCCTTCTCCAAGCAATATTTCTCTACATCTGGGATAAAGTGGTGGCAAAACCAGTCCTGGAACGTGGCCTGTGTAATCCGGGATTTGGGGTTACGCTTCCACACAACAGGAAGAGAGCCCTTGGCTATGTTTTTAAGGCTTCTTGGGTTGTGTGAATGATAAACTAAGAGAGGTTTCAGCTTCAATTCACCGGAAGCATTGCCACCAAACAACAGTTAGCCTATCCTTTGCTGCTTTACAGCCCGGCATCAACTTTTCCTCCTTACTGACGTAACTTCGGTCTGGCATCCTCTTCCAGTACAGTTGTGTCTCATCCACATTAAAAACCTGGTTGGATAAATACACACCATCATCAATAATTTCTCAAAGTGTTTCTGGAAGTTCCTGGACAGCTACCCTATCTGCACTTGCTGTCTCTCCACTTACTTTTACATTGTGAAGGCTGGCTCTAGCCTTGAACCGAAGAAAGCAGCCATGGCTGGCATTAAAAGATGTGCCCTCTGATTCTTTGCCGTGTTTCTTCTTCAAGTCTTCATAAAGGCTTTTAGCTTTCTCTTGAATCAGCGTTAAGTTGAGCAGGACTCAGCGCTGATGTTGATCCTGCATCCGCACACTGAGAAGTTTCTCCATCTCCTCCATCACTTTTCCATGCTTCTTGGATATTGTGTCAACATCGTCGGCACAGCAGACTTCACATGTTCCATGATCTTGTCCTTGTTCTTTAGATTCGTGCCAATGATTGAATGATTCATATTATAAGAATGAGCGATGTCTAACATCTTTTTGCCTCGCTCCACTCTCTCAATTACTTTCACTTTTGTTTCCGTCATTATCGCTTGGCGCTTCTTAACAGTACCAGCTACATCACGTCTGCTTTTACGCTTGCTTCCAGACATCTTGGGCTTGAAATAAAGGTACTGTACTACTGTACTCTATACAGTACTGTAAAGTACACAAAAGCACAACCACATATAGAGGAAGCACGCACGTGACAATGTATGTCAGACACGTGAACTAACTTACATGATTGGACACGCGAATGGACGTTTGCATCTTTGAAGGTTTGCAACTTGAAGGTTCGTATGTAGGTGACTTACTGTATTTGTACTGCCTAGGGAGAACTACCTAGGAAAATTTTGGTATGACTTATGTCAGAGAATGTTTTGCTTATGTTCTCTTCTAGGAGTTATAAAGTGTCCTATCTTATATTTAAGCATATAAGCCGTTTTGAGTTTATTTTTGTGTATGGTGTGAGGGTATGTTCTGACTTCACTGATTTGCATACGGCTCTCCAACTTTCAAAACACCACTTGCTGAAGAGACTGACTTTTCCCCATTGTATGTTCTTGCCTCCTTTGTCAAAGGTTAATTGACCATAGGTGTGTGGGTTTATTTCTTAGCTCTCTATTCTATTCCATTGATCCATGTATCTCTTTCTGTGCCAATACAATGCGGCTTTGATTACTGTAACTTTGTAGTATTTTCTGAAGTTTAGGAGGGTTATGCCTCCTGCTTTATTCTTTTTCCTGGGGATTGTGTTCACATTTCTGACTTTTTATGGTTCCAGATACATTTTAGGATTATTTGTTCTAGTTCTGGGGAAAATGTCATGGGTAATTTGATAGGGATCCCATTAAATCTGTAGATTGCTTTGGGTAGTATAGCCATTTTAACAGTATTAATTCCTCCCAACCAAGAGCGTGGGATGTCTTTCCATTTCTTTGAATCATCTTCAGCTTCCTTTACTAATGTTTTGTAGTTCTCAGTATATAAGTCTTTCACCTCCTTGGTGAGGTTTAATCCTAAGCATTTTATTTTTTTGATGCCATTAAAAAAAGGATTGCTTGTTTACATTTCCTTTCTGATATTTCATTGTTAGTGTAAAGAAATGCAACCAGGGACTTCCCTGGTGGCTCCGTGGTTGAGAATGCGCCTGCCAATACAGGGGACACGGGTTTGAGCCCTGATGCAGGAACATCTCACATGCCGTGGAGCAACTAAACCTGTGTGCCACAACTACTTAGCCTGCATGCCTAGAGCCCGTGCTCCACAACAAGAGAAGCCACTGCAATGAGAAGCCTGCGCACCACAAGAAAGTCTAGTCCCCACTGGCCACAACTAGAGAAAGCCCATGCACAGCAATGAAGACCCAATGCAGCCAAAATAAATTTAAAAAAAAAAGAAAGAAAAACCAGGAAATGCAACCAATTTATATATGTTAATCTTGTATCCTGCTACTTTGCTGAATTTGTTTATCAGTTCTAGTAGTGTTTGTGTGGAATTTTTAGGGTTTCCTTTATATATATTATCATGTCATCTGCATATAATGGCAACTTTACCTCTTCCCTTCCAATTTGGTTAGATTTTATTTCTTTTTCTTGTCTGATTGTTGTGGCTAGGACTTCCAATACTATGTTGAAGAGAAGACGTGAGAGTGGGCATCCTTGTCTTGTTCCAGATTTTAGCGGGAAGGCTTTCAGCTTATGAACGTTGAGTATTATATTGGCTGTGGGTTTGTCATAAATAGCTTTTATTATGTTGAGATATGTTTCCTCTGTACCCACGTTGGTAAGTGTTTTTACCATGAATGGATGTTGAAGCTTTTCAAATGCTTTTCCACCATCTATTGAGATGATCGTTTGTTTCTTGTTTTTCCTTTGTCGATGGGGTGTATCATGTTGATTGATTTGCATATGTTGAAACAGCTTTGTGAAACTGGGGTGAATCAAATTTGGTCATGGTGTATGATCCTCTTATGTGTTGTCGGATTCGGTTTTCTAATATTCAGGTGAGAATTTTTGCATCTATATTTATCAACGATATTGGCCTGCAGTTTTCTTTTTCGGTAGTGTCTTTCTCTGTGTTTTTTTTAAAAGTCTTTATTGAATTTGTTCCAATATTGCTTCTGTTTTATGTTTTGGTTTCTTGTTTGTGAGGCATGTGGGATCTTAGCTCCAAAACCAGGGATCGAACCCGCACCCCCTGCACTGGAAGGCAAAATCTTAACTGCTGGACCACGAGAAAAGTCCCCATCTGTTTTATTTGGTTTTTTTTTTAAGTAAATTTCTTTCTTGATTTATTTTTGGATGCATTGGACATTCATTGCTGTGCTCGGGCTCTCTCTAGTTGCGGTGAGCGGGGGCTACTCTTCGTTGTGGTGTGCAGGCTGTTCATTGTGGTGGCTTCTTTTGTTGCAGATCATGGGCTCTAGGTGCGTGGGCTTCAGCAGTTGTGGCTATCAGGCTCAGTAGTTGTGGCTCGTGGGCTGTAGAGCGCAGGCTCAGTAGTTGTGGCACACAGGCTTAGTTGCTCCATGGCATGTGGGATCTTTCCAGACCAGGTCTTGAACCTATGTCCCCTGCAGTGGCAGACAGATTCTTAACCACTGTACCACCAGGGAAGTCCCCCCTCCCCATCTGTTTTTGATATCAGCGTGATAGTGGCTTCATAGAATGTCTTTGGAAGTATTCCTTACTCTTCAATCTTTTCGAAGAGTTTGAGAAGAATCAGTGTAAGTTCTGCTTTTTATATTTGGTAGAATTTGCCTGTGAAACCATCTGATCCTGGACTTCTGTTGGTAGGGAGTTTTTTAAAATTACAGATTCTATTTTTTTTTTAAATTCTATTTATTTATTTTGGCTGTGTTGGGTCTTCGTTTCTGTGCGAGGGCTTTCTCTAGTTGCAGCGAGAGGGGGCCACTCTTCATCACAGTGCGTGGGCCTCTCACTATCGTGACCTCTCTTGTTGTGGAGCACGGGCTCCAGTCGCTCAGGCTCAGTAGTTGTGGCTCACGGGCCCAGTTGCTCCGCGGCATGTGGGATCTTCCTAGACCAGGGCTCGAACCCGTGTCCCCTGCATTGGCAGGCAGATTCTCAACCACCGCGCCACCAGGGAAGCCCTCTATTTTGTTTTTAGTGATCAGTATGTACAAGTTATCTATTTCTTCTTGATTCAGTTTTGTTCGGCTGTAAAAAAACAAAATATATTTTTAAGTTATGTTAGCAGCTAAATACTTACCATGTATTAGACCACAAAAGAGAGAAGAAAAAATATTAAAATATTTTTTTCAAATACAACAAGTATTGAAATGTTTTAAAGAAATTGGTATAATAATACTAATTACAATAATGACAAATTGTTCTGAACTTAAAGACTACTTATATCTAAGATGCATATTATATGCTTATTGTTTTATTGTTTTTAAATACATGGAATGTTTTCTCCTTTTTAATGTAATTCTTTTATTTTACCTGTATATTGTGAAAAAAATTTAGTTCCACATAATATAAAAAATTACACTTTAATAGGAGATATTAATCCATTTACATTTACTATAGTACTGAAAATACTTAGGTTTAGCGTTCCATGTCATGGAGTGCTCTTTTTTATTTATTTATTTTTAAAAAAGATTTAATTTGGAGGGGGGACCATAAATTATTCATTTATTTATTTATTTATTTAATTTTAACATCTTTATTGGACTATAATTGCTTTACAATGGTGTGTTAGGCTCTGCTTTAGAACAAAGTGAATCAGCTATACATATCCATATATCCCCATATCTCCTCCCTGTTACGTCTCCCTCCCGCCCTCCCTATCCCACCCCTCTAAGTGGTCATAAAGCACTGAGCTGATCTCCCTCTTCTATGCAGCTGTTTCCTACTAGCTAGCTATTTTACATGTGGTAGTATATATAAGTCCATGCCACTCTCTCACTTCGTCCCAGCTTACCCTTCCCCCTCCCCATGTCCTCAAGTCCATTCTCTGTGTCTGTGTCTTTATTCGGGTCCTGTCCCTAGGTTCTTCCCAACCGTTTCTTTTCCTTTTCTTTTTAGATTCCACATATATGTGTTAGCATACAGTATTTGTTTTTCTCTTTCTGACTTACTTCACTCTGTATGACAGACTCTAGGTCCATCCATCTCACTACAAATAACTCAATTTCATTTCTTTTTATGGCTGAGTAATATTCCATTGTATATTGAAGATGTGCAACATCATTTTTACCCATTCATCAGTTGATGGACACTTAGGTTGCTTCCATGTCCTGGCTATTGCGAATAGAGCTGCAATGAACATTGTGGAACATGACTCTTTTTGAATTATGGTTTTCTCCAGGTATATGCCCAGTAGTGGGATTGCTGTGTCATATGGTAGTTCTATTTTTAGTTTTTTAAGGAACCTCGATACCGTTCTCGATAGTGGCTGTATCAATTTACACTCCCACCAACGGTGCAAGAGGGTTCCCTTTTTTCCACACCTCTGCAGCATTTATTGTTTGTAGATTTTTTTGATGATGGCCATTCTTACCTGTGTGTGGTGATACCTCATTGTAATTTCGACTTGCATTTCTCTAATGATCAGTGATGTTGAGCATTCTTTCATGTGTTTGTTGGCAATCTGTATATCTTCTTTGGAGAAATGTCTATTTAGGTCTTCTGCCCATTTATGGATTGGGTTGTTTGTTTGTTTTTTTTTGATATTGAGCTGCCTGGGCTGCTTGTAAAGTTTGGAGATTAATCCTTTGTCAGCTGCTTCGTTGGCAAATATTTTCTCCCATTCTGAGGGTGGCCTTTTCGTCTTGTTTACGTTTTCCTTTGCTGTGCAAAAGCTTTTAAGTCTCCTTAGGTCTCATTTGTTTATGTTTCTTTTTAATTTCCGTTTTCTAGGAGGTGGGTCAAAAAGGATCTTCCTGTGATTGACGTCATAGAGTGTTCTGCCTATGTTTTCTTCTAAGAGTTTGATAGTGTCTGGCCTTACATTTAGGTCTTTAATCCATTTTGAGTTCATTTTTGTGTATGGTGCTGGGAGTCTTCTAATTTCATTCTTTTACTGGTAGCTGTCCAGTTTTCCCAGCACCACTTATTGAAGCGGCTGTGATTTCTCCATTGTATATTCTTGCCTCCTTTATCAAAATTAAGGTGACCATATGTGTATGGGTTTATGTCTGGGCTTTCTCTTCTGTTCCATTGCTCTATATTTCTGTTTTTGTGCCAGTACCATACTGTCTTGACTACTGTAGCTTTGTAGTATTGTCTGAAGTCAGGGAGCCTGATTCCTCCAGCTCTGTTTTTCTTCTCAAGATTGCGTTGGCTGTTCGGGGTCTTTTGTGTTTCCATACAAATTGTGAAATTTTTTTGTTCTAGTTCTCTGAAAAATTCCATTGGTAGTTTGATAGGGATTGCATTGAATCTGTAGATTGCTTTGGGTAGTAGAGTCATTTTCACAATGTTGATCCTTCCAATCCAAGAACATGGTATATCTCTGTAGCTGTTTGTGTCGTCTTTGATTTCTTTCATCAGTGTCTTATAGTTTGTTGAGTAAACGTCTTTTGTCTCCTTAGGTAGGTTTATTCCTAGGTATTTTATTCTTTGTGTTGCAGTGGTAAATGGGAGTGTTTCCCTAATTTCTCTTTCAGAATTTTCATCTTTAGTGTATAGGAATGAAAGAGATATCTGTACATTAATTTTGTATCCTGCAACCTTACCAGTTCATTGATTAACTCTAGTAGGTTTCTGGTAGCATCTTTAGGATTCTCTGTGTATAGTATCATGTCATCTGCAAACAGTGAGAGCTTAACTTCTTCTTTTCCGATTTGGAATCCTTTTATTTCTTTTTCTTCTCTGATTGCTGCAGCTAAAAATTCCAAAAGTGTGTGGAATAATAGTGGTGAGAGTGGGCAACCTTGTCTTGTTCCTGATCTTGGTGGAAATGGTTTCACTTTTTCACCATTGAGAACGATGCTGGCTGTGGGTTTGTCATATATGGCCTTTATTATGTTGAGGGAAGTTCCCTCTATGCCTACTTTCTGGAGGGTTTTTATGATAAATGGGTGTTTAATATTGTCGAAAGCATTTTCTGCATCTATTGAGATGACCATATTGTTTTTATCCTTCAGTTTTTTAATATGGTGTATCACATTGATTTGCATGTATTGAAGAATCCTTGCATCCCTGGGATAAACCCCACTTGATCATGGTGTATGATCCTTTTAAGGCGCTGTTGTATTCTGTTTGCTAGTATTGTGCAGTGGATTTTTGCAGCTATGTTCATCAGTGATATTGACCTGTAGTTTTCTTTCTTTGTGACATCTTTGTCTGGTTTTGGTGTCAGGGAGATGGTGGTCTCATAGAATAAGTTTGGGAGAGTTCCTCCCTCTGCTATATTTTGGAAGAGTTTGAGAAGGATAGGTGTTAACTCTTCTCTAAATGTTTGATAGAATTTGCCTGTGAAGCCATCTGGTCCTGGGCTTTTGTTTGTTGGAAGATTTTTAATCACAGTCTCAAGTTCAGTGCTTGGGATTGGTTTGTTTGTAGTTTCTATTTCTTCCTGGTTCAGTCTTGGAAGGTTGTGCTTTTCTAAGAATTTGTCCATTTCTTCCAGGTTGTCCATTTTATTGGCATATAGTTGCTTGCAGTAATCTCTCATGATCCTTTGTATGTCTGCAGTGTCAGTGGTTACTTCTCCTTTTTCATTTGTAATTCTATTGATTTGAGTCGTCTCCCTTTTTTTCTTGATGAGTCTGGCTAATGGTTTATCAATTTTGTTTATCCTCTCAAGGAACCAGCTTTTAGTTTTTTTGATCTTTGCTGTTGTTTCCTTCATTTCTTTTTCATTTATTTCTGGTCTGATCTTTATGATGTCTTTCCTCTGCTGCCTTTGTTTTTTTTTTTCTTTCTTTCTCTAATTGCTTTAGGTGTAAGGTTAACTTGTTTATTTGAGATATTTCTTGTTTCTTGAGGTAGGATTGTATTGCTATAAACTTCTCTCTTAGAACTGCTCTTGCTGCATCCCATAGGTTTTGGGTCTTCATGTTTTCATTGTCATTTGTTTCTAGGTATTTTTTTATTTCCTCTTTGATTTCTTCAGTGATGTCTTGGTTATTAAGTAGTGTATTGTTGAGCGTCCATGTGTTTTTATGTTTTACAGATTTTTTTCCTGTAATTGATATCTAGTCTGATAGCATTGTGGTCGGAAAAGATACTTGATACGATTTCAATGTTCTTATATTTACCAAGGCTTGATTTGTGACCCAAGATATGATCTATATCCTGGAGAATGTTCCAGGAGCACTTGAGAAAAAGTGTATTCTGTTGTTTTTGGATGGAATGTCCTATAAATATCAATTAAGTCCATCTTGTTTAATGTATCATTTAAAGCTTGTGTTTCCTTATTTATTTTCATTGTGGATGATCTGTTCATTGGGGAAAGAGGGGTGCTAAAGTCCCCTACTATGATTGTGTTACTGTCGATTTCCCCTTTTATGGCTGTTAGCATTTGCCTTATGTTTTGAGGTGCTCCTATGTTGGGTGCATAAAATTATACAATTGTTATATCTTCTTCTTGGATTGATCCCTTGATCATTATGTAGTGTCCTTCTTTGTCTCCTGTAATAGTCTTTATTTTAAAGTCTTTTTTGTCTGATACGAGAATTGCTACTCTAGCTTTCTTTTGATTTCCATTTGCATGGAATATCTTATTCCATCCCCTCACTTTCCATCTGTATGTGTCCCTATGTCTGAAGTGGTTCTCTTGTAGATTCACAAACATACCGGTCGTGTTTTCGGATCCATTCAGCCAGTCTATGTCTTTTGGTTGGAACATTTTGGTCTTTTGGTTGGAACATTTAATCCATTTACATTTAAGGTAATTATTGATATGTATGTTCTTATTACCATTTTCTTAATTGTTTTGGGTTTCTTATTGTAGGTCTTTTCCTTCTCTTGTGTTTCCTGCCTAGAGAAGTTCCTTTAGCATTTGTTGTAAAGCGGGTTTGGTGGTGCTGAATTCTCTTAGCTTTTGCTTGTCTGTAAAGGTTTTAATTTCTCTGTCGAATCTGAACGAGATCCTTGGTGGGTCGAGTAATCTTGGTTGTAGCTTTTCCCCTTTCATTACTTTAAATATGTCCTGCCAGTCCCTTCTGGCTTGCAGAGTTTCTGCTGAAAGTTCAGCTGTTAACCTTATGAGGATTCCCTTGTATGTTATTTGTTGTTTTTCCCTTGCTGCTTTTAATATTTTTTCTTTGTATTTAATTTTTGATAGTTTGATTAATATATGTTTTGGCATGTTTCTCCTTGGGTTTATCTTGTATGGGACTCCCTGCGCTTCCTGGACTTGATTAACGATTTCCTTTCCCATATTAGGGAAGTTTTCAACTATAATCTCTTTAAATATTTTCTCAGTGTCTTTCTTTTTCTCTTCTACTTCTGGGAACCCTATATTCGAATGTTGGTGCGTTTAATGTTTTCCCAGAGATGTCTCAGTTTGTCCTCAATTCTTTTCATTCTTTTTTCTTTATTTTGCTTTTTTTGTTATTTCCACTATTTTATCTTCCAGGTCATTTATCCATTCTTCTGCCTCAGTTATTCTGCTATTGTTTCCTTCTAGAGAATTTTTAATTCCATTTATTGTGTTGTTCATCATTGTTTGTTTGCTCTTTAGTTCTTCTAGGTCCTTGTTAAACGTTTCTTGTCTATTCTCCATTCCAGTACCAAGATTTGGGATCATCTTTACTATCATTACTCTCAATTCATTTTCAGGTAGACTGCCTATTTCCTCCACATTTGTTTGGTCTGGTGGGTTTTTACCTTGCTCCTTCATCTGCTGTGTGTTTCTGTGTCTTCTCATTTGGCTTTGGGGACTGTGTTTGGGGTCTCCTTTTCAGAGGCTGCAGATTCGTAGTTCCCGTAGTATTTGGTGTCTGCCCCCAGTGGCTAAGGTTGTTTCAGTGGGTTGTGTAGGCTTTCTGATGGAGGGGACTGGTGCCTGTGTTCTGGTGGGTGTGTCTGGATCTTGTCTTTCTGGTGGACAGATCCGCATCTGGTGGTGTGTTTTGGGGTGTCTGTGACCTTATTGTGATTTTCGGCAGCCTCTCTGCTAATGGGTGGGCCTGCATTCCTGTCTTGCTAGTTGTTTGGCATGGGATGTCCAGCACTGGATCTTGCTGGTCTCTGAGTGGAGCTGGTTCTTAGCGTTGAGACGGATATCTCTGGAAGAGCTTTCACCATTTGATATTACAAGGTGCCAGAGGTCTCTGGTAGACCAATGTCCTGAACTCGGCTCTCCCACCTCAGAGGCACAGGCTTGACACCCGGCTGGAGCACCAAGACCCTGTCAGCCACACAGCTGGGGGTGAGAGCAAGAGGTAGCTTTGGTACATCTCAAAGACCACCAATGAGGTTCACTGACCATTTTCTCTCCAGAAGTGAAGAAAACAAAATTCAGACTTTGGCGAGTCAGCCACTTTTTTAGCCAGCCTCCAAGATGGACCTAATTATCCCCTAATTATCTCCTAGTCTCCATGTACCAGTGTGGCTCCTCGCACTTGAAAAGGGTTGACTGTTTAACTAATAAGAAATTGCAGAAATGACAAAGTGCAGCTTCCAAAGTTATAAAAGACATTGCAGCTTCTGCTTTGGTTTCTGCTAGATCACGCATCCTGGGGTAAGCCAGCTGCCATGGCATGAGGACACTCAAGCAGCCCTAATGAGAGATCCATGTGGCAAGGAACTGAGGCCTCTTACCTACAGCCACGTGAGTGAGTCATCTCAGAAGTCAAAAGATTTAATTGTTTAAATTTTTGGTTGTGTTGGGTCTTCGTTGCTGCACAGGGTTTCTCCAGTTGTTACTAGAGAAGCAGGGGTCACTCATCGTTGTGGTGCACGGGCTTCTCCTTGCGGTGGTTTCTCTTGTTGTGGAGTATGGGCTCTAGGTGCATGGGCTTCAGTAGTTGTGTCATGCAGGCTCAATAGTTGTTGCTTGCAGGCTCTAGAGCACAGGCTCAGTACTTGTGGCACACAGGCTTAGTTGCTCTGCGGCATGTGGGATCTTCCCAGACCAGGGATGGAACGCCTGTTCCCTGCATTGACAGGCAAATTCTTACCCACTGTGCCACCAGGGAAGTCCAGTGTGCTCTTTTTTAAACCTAATCTGTTTTCATTATTTTGTATCTTAACGATTCTGTATTAAAGAAGAAAAATAATACTCCTTTCTACCCCTCCTCTTTGAGGATTATATATGAAGAAGTATGTCTTATTTATTAACCTCAAATTTTCACCTTACTTTTAAGAAGTAATCACAATGTCAAGTATTTAATACTTTTCACTTCCACCTTGAAAAGCATGGATATTAAAGTGCTAATACAATTACCTTCCCTGGTCTATCTTTTTAAGTTTTTGTTATGTATAAAAAACAACGAAAAACATGCATGGTTTGTAAGGAAATGACAAATTTCAGAAAATTCAGCATCTGAATACACTCTAAACATAGCTTCTAGATAAAGACACAGAAAATTGCCAGATACTCAGAGGCCCCCTGGTCCCATTCTAGTGACTCCCCTTAAGGTTTAATATTGTTCTGGTATCTAACAAAAAGATAACTTTACCTCTATTTTGTATTTTATATAAATGTTATGGCACAGTAAAATCACTTTTGGATTGGGCTTTTTTATTTTATGTTGTTTGTGAATATGCCTATATGGTTGCCTGTGGTTGTGATCATGCATTGCCACTGTTGCATAGGATTCCATAATGTAAATATTTAACTATTAATTAATTTATTCCAATGTGTATTGCAATATGACTGATTTTCAGTTTGTGTCTATTGAGAACAGCACTGGTATATAAATTCTAGAACTTGAGCTTTGGTGGTGTGTGTATAAATTATTGTTCAGTATACACGTAGTAGTAAAATTTTCGAGTCATAGCTTTCTTGTGTTTATCTTTTTAGATATTTCTAAATACTTTCAAAACATTTTTATGATTTTTCATCTTCAGCAGCAGTGAATGAGATTCAAGGATTATACACATTCTTGTCAAACTTGATAATACCTGTCATTTTCCTTTGAACTTTCTGGTTGGTGAGTGATAATTCCAGGTATCACACTTTTGCATTTAATTGACTACTCAGAAGCCAAGCATCTTTTCATATGTTTACTTAACATTCTGTACTCTCTTTTTTGAAATATCTTTTGGTATATTTCCCCCATTTTGCTATTCCATTATCTTCTTATTGAAGACTTCCTTTTTTTTTTTTTTTAACATCTGAAGACTTCTTATTTAGGAGTTTTTAATACATGCTTGAGATGAGTTCTTCTCTCTTTCTGTCTCTCCTTCTCTTTCTTTAGATGAGTGTCAGTTTTTAATGTTAATAACATCTAATTTGTTATTTTCCTCTTTATTTATTTAGTCTTATTTCTATTTATTTATGTAGTCTTCTTACCTGTAGCAGAACACATTATTTATTCTAAACCACAAATATGTTTTCATTTCTTCAATAAATGTAATTATTAAGCTTTAAATTTAAGTTAACTTTCTAAACTAAATATGTTGTATCATAGTGAGTATTAATTTTTCTATGACAGCTGAAAGGTTACATTTATTCAGAAAATGTTGTATCAGCTTTCTTTTCATTTGCTCCTACTTCTCATTGATTCACAGTGGTAAACATCACTTCATCCATGGATCTGACTTTTCTCTGATTTCTCATGGTCATTCTCACTAATTCGTCTTGCCTCCTGAAATCTTTAGCAATCCCTTTATTCCACAGAAGCAAAAACCTTCCTTGGGCCTTTTTCCTCAGAAGATTGATAATTGCCACATTTTAAATGGGAGATTGCAATAAGTTAGGAGAAAATGCCAAAAGGGTCTCTCATTTTTTTTTCACAGCCTGTATCAGCCTCTGCTTGCACTCTCTGTTCAAAAATATTTGTGCAACACATTGATGGAAGATGCCACTTGTTTCTCTCCTTGGGGAAAAGACAGATTAATTACCTAACAAATAAAATAAAGAGAGTGTCTTGCTCTTTTCAAATGTTGGACAGGATTGCTTGCATCCTAATTTAAATGTTTCAGGTGACTGAAGCTTAAGATTCCTAAGCTTTAATCCATACTTGCACCATGCACAGCACCCAACAGGAGAGCTTTACATAACCCCATGAGACACTTGTGTGCAAGTGGAACAGATAAAAATATAAAACTATTGCTGTCTTTTTGTGTCATAAAAATGATTTTTTGTCTCATTTAAAATATTTTTTTCTAAAATCCAAAAACGTGTCAGGCTAAAATATTGTTATTTCAAATATGGTAAAATCGAAGACCCTTCAAATTTCTTTCCAGTTTTGTTGATGATGGTATGCCGTCAGAGATATGACTTCATTAATAAACACAATAGGTAAGATTCCTTCATAGGCCTGATTGGGGAATATGAAAATAAACCCCAGAAAAATCTGGACATTTTCTAGTTCTCAAATATTGGTTAAGATGGTAGAAAGGGCCCTTCATTGTCCTATATGTTAATGCAGATCAATTGTGAGAGGTGGGGATAAAACAAGCAGCTTAAATATCCTTTATGTTTGTTGTACTACTAGTAGAAAGAGGAAGGGTCAACATGTCACCATGGTTGATATAGCAAATAAGCTGCTTGAAACTACACAGAAATGTACCTGCTTGTATTTTCTGTGCAGTTACCCTCTCTTTTGGTGTGCCCTGATACCTCCCTCAACTTATGTACCAACTCCAGCAGCATTAAGCAGAAATCCAAAGAAACCTATTCTTTGGAATTATGAGGAAGGGAAGAGTCAAACATTTTATAACATGCTCTATACAAGGATACACGTCACCATCCTTATCTATGTCATGCCATGCATGGAGGGTCAGTAGGTTCAGGGGATTCTGGAAGCACCAAGTTCTGTGGGGTTAATCACAGTTCCATTCATGGGCAGTAAAAGAGAAGGGCCTTATCTTGGTCACTTTCTCAATGCTAGTAGCTACAAAAAGAAGAGGATAGCAGACATCTTAGGGAGAAGAACCAACATTAAATGAAATGTCCTAATTACTCTAGGCAACCTCTCATGGTGGCCTCCCATAGCTCCTCAAATCCCTACATACTTGCACAAGGGATAGTGTAATATTACTGGAGTGTCTGACTGCAGATTAACATTATTTTTGTTGAAAAAAATAAAAATAGGTTCAAATGATAGGGTTTGAAAAGGGTTCACAGTGTGAAGGAAACTATTGTAACAATGTGGACAGAACCCTTTGGATGGATTTATCATGTTTTTTTTTTTTTTTTTTTTTTTGCTGCTTCAGAATCTGTAGTAGTGATTGGTGTGTTCCATGATACATCCCCGCTTCTTATAAGTTTTAGATGGAATACCCCATTAGGAAGAAGTGCACGTAAGGAAGATTAGTGAGTCAAACTCCTCTGCCCTCTGTCAGCAGTGGGTGCAAAGGGATTTAGACCAAGTGCTTTCATCCTTTGATTTGCAAAGTTTTCACTATATGAATGATGTTTTGTTTGTTTGCAGGTCAGGAGCCTTGGTCTCAATATCCCTGTTTAAAAAGTGTTATCACGTGTCTGCCAGAAAGAATTGCTGATGATACTGGGAAAAATTGAGAGTTATCCTTAACAATTAAGGGTTTTGTAGCAACATGGATGGACCTAGAGATTGTTATACTGAGTGAAGCAAGTCAGACACAGAAAGACAGATATCATATGATATTGCTTATATGAGGAATCTATAAAAGAAAAAAAAAGGTACAAATGAATTTATTTACACAACAGAAATAGAATCATGGATATAGAAAACAAACTTATGGTTACCAGGGAATAAGTGGGGAAGGGATAAATTGGGAGATTGGGACTGACTTATACACACTACTATATATAAAATAGATAAAGACCTGCTTTATAGCACAGGGAACTCTACTCAGTGGTCTGTACTGGCGTATACGGAAAAAGAATCTTATAAAAAAAAACAAGGGTTTTGGGATTATATAATAAATATAAACGTGCAAACCTTTAACATGAAAGGAAAAATCAGTTAACTCTGTGGTCCCTGTTATGGTGTAAATATTTTGTACCTCTAATTTTAAAATTTTGAAACCCAGCTCTCATGTTGATGGTATTAGGAGGTGGGGCTTTTGGGAGGTGATTAGGTTATGAGGCCAGAGACCTCAAACATGGGATTAGTGACCTAATAAATGTAGCACACAGAAGATCTTATGCCCATTCCATGATTTCATTGCCGAGCGAGAAGACCCACATTATGAACCAGAAATTGGTCCCTCGCCAGATACTAAGTCAGCTGGCAACTTGTTCTTTTTTTAAAAAAAATAATTAGATAATTAATTAATTAATTTTTTGGCTGTGTTGGGTCTTTGGTGCGGTGCGCGGGCTTCTCATTGAGTGGCTTCTCTTGTTGCGGAGCACGGGCTCTAGGCGTGTGGGTTTCAGTAGTTGTGGCTCACGGGCTCAGTAGTTGTGGCCTGTGGACTCTAGAGCACAGGCTCAGGATTTGTGGTGCACGGGCTTAGTTGTTCCATGGTATGTGGGATCTTCCTGGACCAGGGCTCGAACCCTCGTCCCCTTTATTGGTAGGCCGAGTCTTAACCACTGCACCTCCAGGGAAGCCCCTGGTTACTTGTTCTTGAACTTTTCAGCCTCAGCAATTATGAGAAAAAAAAATATTCTGTTGTTTATAAAATACCAAGTCTCTCGTATTTTGTTTTAGCAGTCAAAGAGCTGGCTGAGGAGAAATATCTGTGAGCTTGAAGACATATCAGGAGAAACCTTTAAATCTCAAAAGAAAAGAGAAAATGGGCAGGAAAGGAATCAACAGAACAGAGTAATCAATAATTGTGGAACAATGAAAAATGCTGTGACCTATACATAATGGGTATAGCAGGAGGAGAATAAAGATAATAAAGAACAGAAAATATTTTTTAAAAATGACTGAGAATCTCCCCAAATGAATGTCTGACACTAAATCCACAACATCCAAACTTAGAAGAACATATGAATAGTAAAGAAAACTGACCAATATCTCTCAGGAACATCAATGCAAAAATCTTCAACAAAATATTACCAAATCGAATCCAACAATATTTTGAGAGAATTTTATATCATGAATGAGAGGAAATAATCCCAGGTATGAAAGGCTGGTTCCACATTCTAGAATCAAATAATTATATCCATCATATCAACACCTTAAAGACAATCATTAGCATATCAATAGATTCAGAAGACCTTTGAAAAAATCTAACACCCATTCTTCATAAAAACTCTCAGTTAAAGAAATAGACTGGAGCTTTCTCAAGTTGAAAACAAAGATTTACAGGAAACTTTTATCTTACATCATGATTAATGGTCAAAACCATGAAGCTTTTCCACTAAGTTCAGGTAAAAGCAAGGATGTCCCCTTTCATGACTCCTTTTCCATATTTTACTCCAAGTCCTTGCTAATGCAATAAGGCATGAAAATACATAAAACAAATATAGATTGGGTAGAAAAAAATGAAAGCAACCTAAATAAAATGTGGACCAATATACTTTATGGACACCTCACCAAAGAAAATAGACACTATGCATATAAGTATACAGAAGAATAATCCAGATTACATGCTGCCATGAAAAAGCAAATTAAAAATACAATTCCATACCACTATGTAACACTTAGAATGGCTAAAATGTGAACAATGACAAGAACAAATTCTGTAGGAGATGTGGAACAATAGGAAATGTCATTTGTCATTGGTGGAAATGAAAAATAATACAGCTACTTTGGTAGTCTGATTGACACTTGCTAGAATATTGAGCATTCCCTTACTGTACAATCCGTCAAGTGTTCTCATGGATATTTACTGAAAGTAGTTTAAAACATACTTCCAGAGGAAAACCTGCATATGGATATTTATGGCACCTAATTCAATATTGCCAAAATGTGAATGAAACTAAGGTGTCCTCCAATAGGTGAATGAAATGATATAGTATTAATATACTCTGGGAATGGGATAATATTGAGCACTAAAAAAGGTAAGCTATCAAGCCATATAAAGAGATGGGAATTCTTTTTTTTTTCTCTTGAAATATAGGTGATTTTCTTTATTTTGAAATTTAAATGTTATTGGAGTATAGTTGATTTACAATGTTGTGTTCATTTCAGCTGCACAGCAAGTGATTCAGTTACACATATGCATATATTCATTCTTTATCAGATTCTTTTCTGATAACGGTATTCCCAGAATACTGAGTAGAGCTCCCTGTACTATACAGTAGGTCCTTGTTGCTTATCTGTTATATATAGTAGTATTCGTATGTTTACCCCAAGCTCCTGATTTATCCCTACCCCCCACCTCTCCCCTTTGGTCACCATAAGTTTGTTTTCCAAGTCTGTGAGTCTGCCTCTGTTTTGTAAGTTAGTTCATTTGTATCAATTTTTAGCTTCCACCTAGAAGTGATATCATCCAATATTTGTCTTACTCTGTCTGACTTACTTCACTTAGTACAATCATCTCTAGGTCCATCCATGTTACTGCAACTGGCATTATTTTCTTCTATTTTATGGCTGAGTCATATTCCATTATATATATGTATCACATATTCTTTACCTATATTCATATGTTGATGGACATTTTGGTTGCTTCCATGTCTTCGCTATTGTAAAGAGTGTTGCAGTGAACATTGGGGAAGATGTGTCTTTTCGATTTATGCTTTCCTCCAGATAGGCACACAGGAGTGAACTTGCTGGATCATCTGGTAGCTCTACTTTATTTTATTTTACTTCATTTCATTTCAATTTCAATTTTTTTGGAATAGAGTTGATTTACAATGTTGTGTTACTTTCTGCTGCACAGCACAGTGAAGCAGTTATACATATATCCAATCCTTTTTGGATTCCTTTCCCATACAGGTCATTACAGAGTATTGAGTAGCGTTCCCTGTGCTATACAGTAAGCCCTTATTTGTTATCTCTTTTATATATAGTGGTGTGTATATGTCAATCCCAATTTCCAATTTATCCCTCCCACCTCCCCTTACTCTGGTAACCTCCATTCTGTGCTCCATAGTGGCTGTTACCAATTGGCATTGCCACCGATAGCATAGAATTGGTGGTGCAGTGGTTAAGAATCTGCCTGCCAGTTCAGGGGACACAGGTTGGAGCCCTGGCCAGGAAAGATCTCACATGCCACAGAACAAGTAAGCCCGTGCACCACAACTACTCAGTCTGTGCTCTAGAGCCCACGAGCCACAACTACTGAAGCCTGTGTGCCTACAGCTTGTGCTCCACAACAAGAGAAGCCACCACAAAGAGAAGGCTTCGTACCACAATGATGAGTAGCCCCCGCTTGCTGCAACTATAGAAAAGCCGTGCGCAGCAACGAAGACCCAACGCAAATTAAAAAAAAATAAGTAGTAGGTTTCTCTTTTTTCCACACCCTCTGAAGCATTTCTTGTTTGTAGACATTGTGATGGTGGCTACTCTGAGTGGTTCCAGGTGATACTTCTTTGTACATCTGATTTGCATTTGTCTAACATAAAGCAATGGTGAGTATCTTCATATGTGCTTTTTTTTTGAACAGTGTCAGTAAGATTTACCCCTTGAAAAAGGGTTATTGAAAGGTTGCCTTGTTTTGAAGTCTACTTCGATTACCTACCCCAAGACATTTTTTGAGGGCTGTTGTCATTTACAGCTCCCCAGGCATTGTGAATATGAAGTGCGTATAAGGTCCAGTTTTAGAATTGTTGTTATGGGAAACAGAAGGCGGCCGGGTTTCTACTGTCCCTCTCTGGTTACTGACACAAACTTAGATGTAGGGCAAGTCCTGTTCTTGGGTATTAAATTAGAGTGGAATGTGCCTGACTAAACATGTAAGGGCTTCTGTCCCATTCCTTCTTCCCCCTTACTCTTCATCCCCCGAATAAGTATAAACCCCTGCAAAATCACCTGTTGAGGTTGCTCTCTTGTAGAGTGGGATGACCCTTACGAAGGAGTCGGGAGGTCGGAACCCAAAC
This sequence comes from Balaenoptera physalus, assembly GCF_965194825.1. Lineage (NCBI taxonomy): Eukaryota > Metazoa > Chordata > Mammalia > Artiodactyla > Balaenopteridae > Balaenoptera > Balaenoptera physalus. Next base: position 156,337 of record NW_028126565.1, on the reverse strand, counting down.
ACCAGGATATGTTGAGAGCAGGTGATTTTCCAAATGTCATCCAGCGAAGAGAGTCCACCATCCTTTGGGTGTCAGAGGGTTGGTTTAGTAGTATGAGGGCACACTTAGATCTGGAGATAGTGATCCCATGCAGAGGGGACCAGGTACTACATGTTCAAGGGGGGCGAATTAGCTGGCATATCATCCCGAGGTCCTCAGGCCCACAACAGTCCAGCCTTGGGACCAAATTGTGTCTGTGTCCAGAGATGTGACACTAGTACGTTCACTGCGACTAAACAAATTTAGTGATCATTTTTCTTTTCTTTAACTTAATTTTAAATTTATAATGGAGTATATAGTTGATTTATCATGTTGTGTTCATTTTTGACATACACCAACATGATTCCTTTATACAGAGATAACTATATATTCTTTTTAGAATTATTTTCCCATTGAGGTTACTAAAGGGTGTTGAGAAGAGTTCCAAGTGCTCTACAGCAGGTCCATGTTGATTACAAGTTTTCTCTCTGTAAATATGTATATACTAACTCCAACCTCATGATTTATGCCTCCAACACACCTTTCCAGTTTGGTAACCATAAGTTTGTGTTCTAAGTCTGGGACTCTGTTTCTGTGTTGTAAGATAGTACCTTTGTATCAATTTTTAGATTCCACTGATAAGTAATATCATATGATATTTTTCATTGCCTGATTTATGACACTTAGTATGAATGTATGTAGGTCCTTCTGAGTGGCCCTAAATGGCCTTATTTCATTCACTTCATGGCTGAGTAATATTCCATTGTACATATCTACCATAATTTTGTTATCCATTCTTCCTTCCAAGGACTTTTAGGTAGCTTCCGAGTAGAGGCTCTTGTAAACAGGGCTGCATAAATTTTAGAGTGCCTGGGTCCTGTCAATTTACGTTTTTTCCAAGATACAGGCCCAGGAGTGGAAAAGCCATATGCTCTGAAGCTCTGGTTTTTAGATTTTTAAGGAATCACCACCCACTTCTCCAGAGTGGCTGTTAGCAATTTACATTCCCACCATCAGCTTGTCAGGGTTCCCTTTTCTCCACGCCCTGTCCTGCATTTCAGGTTTTACAGTTTGTGAGGTTGGCCATTCTGACTGGTGCGAAGTGATATCTCTTTGTAGTATTAATTTACATTGCCCGCCTGTTTTGTTGGCCAAAAATGGAGTAAGGGTTTTTCCTGAATATATTAAGGAATAACGCATACGGCCTTTTTGGCAAACTGCATCATTGGCGATGTTCAGCAGCTTTGCATGTGCTTTAATGACGAGTGCAAACTACCCCTTGAAATCCCTTTCCTGCAATTCTGCCTTGCTTACAAGGCCTTTACGAATACTTGGCTCAAGAAATGACTCCATTAGAGGTGTCAATTACAACCCTGCATGTTTGTGAATTGCAGTGCCCCTGAGCACCGGTTTTCAACTTGTTTAGGGAAGCAGACACAAAGGGGCAGGATTTCTACAGACCCATTCCAGTTACTGGGGCACCTGAAGGATAGGGAAATTCTTCTTCCAGGTAGGAAACTAGAGTGGCATATGCCTGTCCAAACATCTAAGGCTTGTGTCTCATTCCATCCCGCCATTCCCCTTCTTCACCGGAAAATTCCAAGCCGTGCAAAACCGGCTGTTGAGTGTGCTGCCTTCCCAAAGTGGGGAGACTCTAAGGAAAGGAGCTGGGGAACCCGAATACCAGGAGACGTGGAGATGAGGTGACTTTTCCAAACTCTTCCCGATCAGACGGTGTACCATCCTCTGGATGTGCCATGCATGTTTTAGCTGTAGGAAGGGTCCCCTGCACCTGGAGATATGGAACCCATGGAATGGGGGCCAGGAAGTATTACTCTAAAAGTGCTGCATTTGCTGTCCCATCCTCACGAAGCCTCTCAGACCAATGAGTGTAGAGCCTTAGGTCCCATCCAGCTCTGTGTCTAGAGATGGTCAGTCCAGGTTGCATCACAGCCCTTGAACAAATTTTGTAAGAATTTCTCTCTCTCTCACTGTCTTTATTTTGTTCTTGTTATTTAATTTTATAATGGGGTATAGCTGATTTTCAATACTGTGTTTCTTCCTGCTCTATATCTATCCACTTGATTCACTTAAAGAGAGACATCAATAAATTCTTTTACAGATTCTTACCAGTCTTATATATCCTTTTCTGGTGACAACAGTGTGCTGAGTCCAGCTCTTTGAGCTATAGAGTAGGCCCTGTCGAATACCTATTTTGTTTCTGGAACCGTATCTGTGCTAATTTCAACCTCCTGGTTTATGCATCACCCCGCCCCACCTTTCTCCTTTAGCAGCCATAAGTGTGTTTTCTAAATGTGTGACTTCGTTTCTGTTTTGTAATTGCGTTCATGTGAAGGCATTTTTAGATACTATCTATAAGTGATACCTTAGGATAAGTCTCTTTTTATGTCTGACTTATGTCACTTAGAATAATCGTACCTCAGTCTCCACGAGTTGCTGCCACTGGCCTTATTTCATTGATTTAATTGCTGAGTAATATTCCATTGTACATAAGTACCATATCTTCTTTCTCCATTTTTTCCTTCCAAGGACATGTAAGTTGTACCCAAATCGAGGAATTTCTAAACAGAGCAGCCCTAAACTTTGGGGTGCCTGTGTCTTGTCGATTTTTTGGTTTTCCCAAGATATACGCCCATGAGGGGAAGTGCTGTATGCTCTGTAGCTCTGTTTTTTAGAAGTTTTAAGATACAGCATACACTTCTCAAGAGTGGCCGGTGGCAATTTACATCCCGCCGATCAGCATAACAAGGCTCCGTTTTCTCCATGGCCTGTCCTGCATTTCTGGGTTTAACAATTTTTCAGCATGGGCCTTTTGACCAATGCGAAGTGAGACATTTTTGTAATGCTGATTTGCATTGCCCGCTTGTTTAGTTGGCCAAAAAGAGCATTTGCGTTTTTTCCAAAATTAATTCAGGAAAGAACGCAGACGCCCTTTTTGGCCGACTGCATCATTGTCGAAGTTCTGCGGAATTTCATGTGCTTTAAAGGCGAGTCCAATCTACCTGTGAAAAACTGTTTCCTGCAATTCTATCTTGCTTTGAAATCCTCTTCGTTGCCTTACCTCAATACATTTTTAGACGAGAGTTATCATTTATAACTCTGCAGATTTGTGAATTGCCGTGCTCCTGAGCTCCATTTTCCAAATCTCTTTTTTGGGAGCTGGCTGCAAACCCGCAGGATTGCTTCAGGCCCTATTCTGGTTCAGGGGCGCAGGCTGAGCCTGTGGTTAATTCTTCTTCCTGATGGGAAATTAGGGTGACCTGTGCCTGTCCCAACACCTAGAGCTAGTCTCTCATGGGTTCCCCCTCTTCCCATTCATCCTCAGGACAAATTGCAACCTGTACGGAACAGGAGGTTAAAGGTGCTGATTCTCCAAGCGGGGAAATTGTTAGTAAAGCGGCTGGAATGGCGAACCCGAGGACAAGGAGATGAGGAAAGAAGAGCGTTTCAGAAACCTTTCTCGATCACACTATATACCATCCACCGGGATTCCCAAGCATTTTTTCTCTGTAGGAAGATTCCATTGAACCTGGTGATTTGGGATCCATAGAATGGGTACCACGTAGTATTACTTTAAAGGGTCTGCATTTGCTCACCCAACCTCACCAAACCTTTCAGACCCAAGAGTGTCCACCCTTATGACTCAATCAGCTGTGGGTCTAGATATGGTCAATCCAGGTGGCATCACAGGCCCTGAACGAATTTTGTAAGAATTTCTCTCTCTTTCACTGTCTTTGTTTCACGGGTTTTTAAAAGTAATTGATTTTTATAATGGGGTTTAGCTGCTTTTCACTGCTGTGTTTATGCCGCTTTACACCCACTTGACTCACTTACAGAGAGATATCAATACATAGGTTTTAAGATTCTTACTAGTCAGATATATTCTTGGGCAGTGAATAGGGGGTGTTGAGTCCAGTTCACTGAGCAAGGGGTAGGTCTTGTCTATTACATATTGGGTTTATGGAACGGTATCTGAGCTAATTTGAAACCCTTGTTTTATGCATCACCCCACCTAACCATTCCCGTTAAGCAGCCATAGTGTGTTTTCTAAACGTGTGACTCTGTTCTGTTTTGTAATTCAGTTCAAGGCAAGCGGTTTTTACATTCCCTCTATAAGTGATATCTTATGATAAGTGTCTTTTTCTGTGTGACTTATTTCACTTAGAATCGTCGTACCTAAATCCACTCATCATGCTGCTACTAGCCTTATGATGTTGATTTCATGGCTGAGTGATATTCCATTGTACATAAGGACCACAACTTCTTTATCCATTTTTCTCTTTCCTGGGATATTTAAGGTGTAACGAAGTGGAGGTTCTTGTCAACAGAGCAGCCTTAAACTTTGGGGTGCCTGTGTCTTGCTGATTTTAAGTTTTCCCAATTTATACACCCATGAGTGGAAGTGCCCTATGCTCTCTAAGCTGAGTTTTTTAGATGTTTCAGGACACACCGTACACTTCTCCAGAGTGGCTGTTGGCAATTTACATCCCGCCCGTCAGCGTAGCAATGCTCCCGTTTCTCCATGGCCTGTCCTGCATTTCTGGTTTTGACACTTTATTCAGCATGGCCCTTTTGACCGATGGGAAGCGAGACTTCTTTTTAGCGCTGATATGCCTTTCCAGGTTGCTTGGTTGGCCAAAAAGGGCGTATGCGTTTTTTTCCTGAATATATTCAGGAAAAAACGCATACGCCCTTTTTGGCCAAGGGCATCATTGTCGAGGTTTTGCCGCTTTTCCTGTGCTTTAAAGGCGATTCGAACCTTTCTCCTGAAATCTGTTTCCTGCAATTCTGCCTTGCTTTCAAATCCTCTTCGTTGCCTTCCCTCAATATATTTGTGGACGAGAGTGATCATTTATAACTCTGCAGGTTTGTGAATTGCAGTGCCCCTGAGCTCCATTTTTCAATTCGTTTTCTTGGGAGCTGGCCGCAAAAGCGGAGGATTGCTTCAGGCCCTATTCTGGTACCAGGCGGCAGGCTGAGCCTGTGGTTAATTCTTCTTCCTGGTGGGAAAATAGAGTGACCTGTGCCTGTCCCAACACCTAGAGCTAGTCTCTCATTGGTTACCCCTCTTCCCGTTCATCCTCAGGACAAATTGCAACCTTACGGAACAGGAGGTTAAAGGTGCTGATTCTCCAAGGAGGGAGATTGCTAGTAAAGCGGCTGGAATGGCGAACCCGAGCACAAGGAGATGAGAAATGAGGTGCGTTTTAGAAACCTTTCCCGATCACACAGTGTGCCATCTTCTGGGTTTATCATGCATGTTTTCGATGTAGGAAGATGCCCTTGAACCTGGAGATTTGGGACCCATGGGATGGGTACCACGCAGTATTACTTTAAAGGGTCTGCGTTTCCTCACCCAACCTCACCAAACCTCTCAGCCCCAAGAGTGTCCACCCTTATGTCTCAATCAGCTGTGGGTCTAGATATGGTCAATCCAGGTAGCATAACTGCCCCTAAACGAATTTTGTAAGAATTTCTCTCTCTTTCACTGTCTTTTTTTCACAGGTTTTTAAAAGTAATTGATTTTTATAATGGGGTTTAGCTGCTTTCACTGCTGTGTTTATGTCACTTTACACCCACTTGACTCACTTACAGAGAGATATCAATACATAGGTTTTAAGATTTTTACTAGTCAGTTATATTTTTGAGCGGTGAATAGGGGGTGTTGGGTCCTGTTCACTGAGCAAGGAGTAGGTCTTGTCTATTACATATTGGGTTTATGGAACGGTATCTGAGCTAATTTGAAACCCTTGTTTTATGCATCACCCCACCCACCTTTCCCGTTAAGCAGCCATAGTGTGTTTTCTAAACGTGTGACTCCGTTCTGTTTCGTAATTCAGTTCAAGGGTAGCGGTTTTTACATTCCCTCTATAAGTGATATCTTATGATAAGTGTCTTTTTCTGTGTGACTTATTTAACTAAGAATCGTCATACCTAAATCCACTCATCATGCTGCTACTAGCCTTATGACGTTGATTTCATGGCTGAGTGATATTCCATTGTACATAAGGACCACAACTTCTTTATCCATTTTTCTCTTTCCTGGGATATTTAAGGTGTAACGAAGTGGAGGTTCTTGTCAACAGAGCAGCCCTAAACATTGGGGTGGCTGTGTCTTGCTGATTTTTGTTTTCCCAATGTATACACCCATGCGTGGAAGTGCCCTATGCTCTCTAAGCTGAGTTTTTTAGATGTTTCAGGACACACCGTACACTTTTCCCGAGTGGCTGTTGGCAATTTACATCCCGCCCATCAGCGTAGCAAGGCTCCCGTTTCTCCATGGCCTGTCCTGCATTTCTGGTTTTGACACTTTATTCAGCATGGTCCTTTTGACCGATGGGAAGCGAGACTTCTTTGTACCGCTGATTTGCCTTTCCAGGTTGCTTGCTTGGCCAAAAAGGGCGTATGCGTTTTTTCCTGAATATATTCAGGAAAAAACGCATACGCCCTTTTTGGCCAAGGGCATCACTGTCGAGGTTTTGCCGCTTTTCCTGTGCCTCAAAGGCGATTCGAATCTCCCTCCTGAAATCTGTTTCCTGCAATTCTGCCTTGCTTTCAAATCCTCTTCGTTGCCTTCCCTCAATATATTTGTGGACGAGAGTGATCATTTATAAGTCTGCAGGTTTGTGAATTGCAGTTCCCCTGAGCTCCATTTTTCAACTCGCTTTTTTGGGAGCTGGCCGCAAAAGCGCAGGACTGCTTCAGGCCCTATTCTGGTCCCGGGTGGCAGGCTGAGCCTGTGCTTAATTCTTCTTCCTGATGGGAAAATAGAGTGACCTGTGCCTGTCCCAACACCTAGAGCTAGTCTCTCATTGGTTCCCCCTCTTCCCGTTCATCCTCAGGACATATTGCAACCTGTACGGAACAGGAGGTTAAAGGTGTTGATTCTCCAAGGAGGGAGATTGCTAGTAAAGCGGCTGGAATGGCGAACCCGAGCACAAGGACATGAGAAATGAGGTGCGTTTTAGAAACCTTTCCCGATCACACGGTGTACCGTGTTCTGGGTTTCTCATGCATGTTTTCGATGTAGGAAGATGCCCTTGAACCTGGAGATTTGGGACCCATGGGATGGGTGCCACGCAGTATTACTTTAAAGGGTCTGCGTTTGCTCACCCAACCTCACCAAACCTCTCAGCCCCAAGAGTGTCCACCCTTATGTCTCAATCAGCTGTGGGTCTAGATATGGTCAATCCAGGTGGCATCACAGCCCCTGAACGAATTCTGTAAGAATTTCTCTCTCTTTCACTGTCTTTGTTTCACAGGTTTTTAAAAGTAATTGATTTTTATAATGGGGTTTAGTTGCTTTTCACTGCTGTGTTTATGCCACTTTACACCCACTTGACTCACTTACAGAGAGATATCAATACATAGGTTTTAAGATTCTTACTAGTCAGATATATTCTTGGGCCGTGAATAGGGGGTGTTGAGTCCAATTCACTGAGCAAGGAGTAGGTCTTGTCTATTACATATTGGGTTTATGGAACGGTATCTGAGCTAATTTGAAACCCTTGTTTTATGCATCACCCCACCTCACCTTTCCCGTTAAGCAGCCATAGTGTGTTTTCTAAACGTGTGACTCTGTTCTGTTTTGTAATTCAGTTCAAGGGTAGCGGTTTTTACATTCCCTCTATAAGTGATATCTTATGATAAGTGTCTTTTTCTGTGTGACTTATTTCACTTAGAATCGTCGTACCTAAACCCACTCATCATGCTGCTACTAGCCTTATGACGTTGATTTCATGGCTGAGTGATATTCCATTGTACATAAGGACCACAACTTCTTTATCCATTTTTCTCTTTCCTGAGATATTTAAGGTGTAACGAAGTGGAGGTTCTTGTCAACAGAGCAGCCCTATACGTTGGGGTGCCTGTGTCTTGCTGATTTTTAGTTTTCCCAATTTATACGCCCATGAGTGGAAGTGCCCTATGCTCTCTAAGGTTAGTTTTTTAGATATTTCAGGACACACCGTACACTTCTCCAGAGTGGCTGTTGGCAATTTACATCCCACCCATCAGCGTAGCAAGGCTCCCGTTTCTCCATGGCCTGTCCTGCATTTCTGGTTTTGACACTTTATTCAGCATGGCCCTTTTGACCGATGGGAAGCGAGACTTCTTTGTAGCGCTGATTTGCCTTTCCAGGTTGCTTGGTTGGCCAAAAAGGGCGTATGCGTTTTTTCCTGAATATATTCAGGAAAAAACGCATACGCCCTTTTTGGCCAAGGGCATCATTGTCGAGGTTTTGCCGCTTTTCCTGTGCCTCAAAGGCGATTCGAATCTCCCTCCTGAAATCTGTTTCCTGCAATTCTGCCTTGCTTTCAAATCCTCTTCGTTGCCTTCCCTCAATATATTTGTGGACGAGAGTTATCATTTATAACTCTGCAGGTTTGTGAATTGCAGTGCCCCTGAGCTCCATTTTTCAATTCGTTTTCTTGGGAGCTGGCCGCAAAAGCGGAGGATTGCTTCAGGCCCTATTCTGGTACCAGGCGGCAGGCTGAGCCTGTGGTTAATTCTTCTTCCTGATGGGAAAATAGAGTGACCTGTGCCTGTCCCAACACCTAGAGCTAGTCTCTCATTGGTTCCCCCTCTTCCCGTTCATCCTCAGGACAAATTGCAACCTTACGGAACAGGAGGTTAAAGGTGCTGATTCTCCAAGGAGGGAGATTGCTAGTAAAGTGGCTGAAATGGCGAACCCGAGCACAAGGACATGAGAAATGAGGTGCGATTTAGAAACCTTTCCCGATCCCACGGTGTATCATATTCTGGGTTTCTCATGCATGTTTTCGAAGTAGAAAGATGCCCTTGAACCTGGAGATTTCGGACCCATGGGATGGGTACCACGCAGTATTACTTTAAAGGGTCTGCGTTTCCTCACCCAAACTCACCAAACCTCTCAGCCCCAAGAGTGTCCACCCTTATATCTCAATCAGCTGTGGGTCTAGATATGGTCAATCCAGGTAGCATCACAGCCCGTTAACGAATTTTGTAAGAATTTCTGTCTCTTTCAGTGTCTTTGTTTCACGGGTTTTTAAAAGTAATTGATTTTTAAAATGGGGTTTAGCTGCTTTTCACTGCTGTGTTTATGCTGCTTTACACCCACTTGACTCACTTACAGACAGATATCAATACATAGCTTTTAATATTCTTAATAGTCAGATATATTCTTGGGTGGTGAATAGGGGGTGTTGAGTCCAGTTAACTGAGCAAGGAGAAAGTCTTGTCTATTACATATTGGCTTTATGGAACCGTATCTGAGCTAATTTGAAACCCTTGTTTTATGCATCACCCCACCTCACCTTTCCCGTTAAGCAGCCATATTGTGTTTTCTAAACGTTTGACTATGTTCTGTTTTGTAATTCAGTTCAAGTGTAGCGGTTTTTACATTCCTTCTATAAGTGATATCTTATGATAAGTGTCTTTTTCTGTGTGACTTATTTCACTTAGAATCGTCATACGTAAATCAACTCATCATGCTGCTACTAGCCTTATGACGATTATTTAATGGCTGAGTGATATTCCATTGTACATAAGGAGCACAACTTCTTTATCCTTTTTTCTCTTTCCTGGGATATTTAAGGTGTAACGAAGTGGAGGTTCTTGTCAACAGAGCAGCCCTAAACTTTGGGGTGCCTGTGTCTTGCTGATTTTTAGTTTTCCCAATTTATACTCCCATGAATGGAAGTGGCCTATGCTGCCTAAGCTGAGTTTTTTAGATGTTTCAGGATACACCGTACACTTCTCCAGAGTGGCTGTTGGCAATATACATCCCGCCCATCAGCGTAGCAAGGCTCCCGTTTCTCCATGGCCTGTCCTGCATTTCTGGTTTTGACACTTTATTCAGCATGGCCCTTTTGACCGATGGGAAGCGAGACTTCTTTGTAGCGGTGATTTCCCTTTCCAGGTTTCTTGGTTGGCCAAAAAGGGCGTATGCGTTTTTTCCTGAATATATTCAGGAAAAAACGCATACGCCCTTTTTGGCCAAGGGCATCAATTGTCGAGGTTTTGCCACTTTTCGTGGGCTTTAAAGGCGATTCGAATCTACCTCCTGAAATCTGTTTCCTGCAATTCGGGCTTGCTTTCAAATCCTCTTCGTTGCCTTCCCTCAATATATTTGTGGACGAGAGTTCTCATTTATAAGTCTGGAGGTTTGTGAATTGCAGTGCCCCTGAGCTCCATTTTTCAACTCGCTTTCTTGGGAGCTGGCCGCAAATGCGCAGGATTTTTTCAGGCACTATTCTGGCCCCGGGCGGCAGGCTGAGCCAGTGGTTAATTATTTTTCCTGATGGGAAAATAGAGTGACCTGTGCCTGTCCCAACACCTAGAGCTAGTCTCTCATTGGTTCCCCCTCTTCCCGTTCATCCTCAGGACAAATTCCAACCTGTACGGAACAGGAGGTTAAAGGAGACGATTCTACAAGGAGGGAGATTGCTAGTAAAGCGGCTGGAATGGCGAACCCGAGGACAAGGAGATGAGAAATGAGGTGCGTTTTAGAAACCTTTCCCGATCACACGGTGTACCATCTTCTGGGTTTCTCATGCATGTTTTCGATGTAGGAAGATGCCCTTGAACCTGGAGATTTGGGACCCATGGAATGGGTACCACGCAGTATTACTTTAAAGGGTCTGCGTTTGCTCACCCAACCTCACCAAACCTCTCAGCCCCAAGAGAGTCCACCCTTATGCCTCAATCAGCTGTGGGTCTGGATATGGTCAATCCGGGTGGCTTCACAGGCCCTGAACGAATTTTGTAAGAATTTCTCTCTCTTTCACTGTCTTTGTTTCACGGGTTTTTAAAAGTAATTGATTTTTATAATGGGGTTTAGCTGCTTTTCACTGCTGTGTTTATGCCACTTTACACCCACTTGACTCACTTACAGAGAGATATCAATACATATGTTTTAAGATTCTTACTAGTCAGATATATTCTTGGGCCGTGAATAGGGGGTGTTGAGTCCAATTCACTGAGCAAGGAGTAGGTCTTGTCTATTACATATTGCGTTTATGGAACGGTATCTGAGCTAATTTGAAACCCTTGTTTTATGCATCACCCCACCTCACCTTTCCCGTTAAACAGCCATAGTGTGTTTTCTAAACGTGTGACTCTGTTCTGTTTTGTAATTCAGTTCAAGGGTAGCGGTTTTTACATTCCCTCTATAAGTGATATCTTATGATAAGTGTCTTTTTCTGTGTGACTTATTTCACTTAGAATCGTCGTACCTACACCCACTCATCATGCTGCTACTAGCCTTATGACGTTGATTTCATGGCTGAGTGATATTCCCTTGTACATAAAGACCACAACTTCTTTATCCATTTTTCTCTTTTCTGAGATATTTAACGTGTAACGAAGTGGAGGTTCTTGTCAACATAGCAGCCCTAAACGTTGGGGTGCCCGTGTCTACTGATTTTTAGTTTTCCCAGTTTATACGCCCAAGAGTAGAAGTGCCCTATGCTCTCTAAGCTGAGGTTTTAGATGTTTCAGGACACACCGTACACTTCTCCAGAGTGGCTGTTGGCAATTTACATCCCGCCCATCAGCGTAGCAAGGCTCCCGTTTCTCCATGGCCTGTCCTGCATTTCTGGTTTTGACACTTTATTCAGCATGGCCCTTTTGACCGATGGGAAGCGAGACTTCTTTGTAGCGCTGATTTGCCTTTCCAGGTTGCTTGGTTGGCCAAAAAGGGCGTATGCGTTTTTTCCTGAATATATTCAGGTAAAAACGCATACGCCCTTTTTGGCCAAGGGCATCATTGTCGAGGTTTTGCCGCTTTTCCTGTGCCTCAAAGGCGATTCGAATCTCCCTCCTGAAATCTGTTTCCTGCAATTCTGCCTTGCTTTCAAATCCTCTTCGTTGCCTTCCCTCAATATATTTGTGGACGAGAGTGATCATTTATAAGTCTGCAGGTTTGTGAATTGCAGTTCCCCTGAGCTCCATTTTTCAACTCGCTTTTTTGGGAGCTGGCCGCAAAAGCGCAGGACTGCTTCAGGCCCTATTCTGGTCCCGGGTGGCAGGCTGAGCCTGTGCTTAATTCTTCTTCCTGATGGGAAAATAGAGTGACCTGTGCCTGTCCCAACACCTAGAGCTAGTCTCTCATTGGTTCCCCCTCTTCCCGTTCATCCTCAGGACATATTGCAACCTGTACGGAACAGGAGGTTAAAGGTGCTGATTCTCCAAGGAGGGAGATTGCTAGTAAAGCGGCTGGAATGGCGAACCCGAACACAAGGACATGAGAAATGAGGTGCGTTTTAGAAACCTTTCCCGATCACACGGTGTACCGTGTTCTGGGATTCTCATGCATGTTTTCGATGTAGGAAGATGCCCTTGAACCTGGAGATTTGGGACCCATGGGATGGGTGCCACGCAGTATTACTTTAAAGGGTCTGCGTTTGCTCACCCAACCTCACCAACCACTCAGCCCCAAGAGTGTCCACCCTTATGTCTCAATCAGCTGTGGGTCTAGATATGGTCAATCCAGGTGGCATCACAGCCCCTGAACGAATTCTGTAAGAATTTCTCTCTCTTTCACTGTCTTTGTTTCACAGGTTTTTAAAAGTAATTGATTTTTATAATGGGGTTTAGTTGCTTTTCACAGCTGTGTTTATGCCACTTTACACCCACTTGACTCACTTACAGAGAGATATCAATACATAGGTTTTAAGATTCTTACTAGTCAGATATATTCTTGGGCCGTGAATAGGGGGTGTTGAGTCCAATTCACTGAGCAAGGAGTATGTCTTGTCTATTACATATTCGGCTTATGGAACGGTATCTGAGCTAATTTGAATCCCTTGTTTTATGCATCACCCCACCTCACTTTTCCCGTTAAGCAGCCATAGTGTGTTTTCTAAACGTGTGACTCTGTTCTGTTTTGTAATTCAGTTCAAGGGTAGCGGTTTTTACATTCCCTCTATAAGTGATATCTTATGATAAGTGTCTTTTTCTGTGTGACTTATTTAACTAAGAATCGTCATACCTAAATCCACTCATCATGCTGCTACTAGCCTTATGACGTTGATTTCATGGCTGAGTGATATTCCATTGTACATAAGGACCACAACTTCTTTATCCATTTTTCTCTTTCCTGAGATATTTAAGGTGTAACGAAGTGGAGGTTCTTGTCAACAGAGCAGCCCTATACGTTGGGGTGCCTGTGTCTTGCTGATTTTTAGTTTTCCCAATTTATACGCCCATGAGTGGAAGTGCCCTATGCTCTCTAAGGTTAGTTTTTTAGATGTTTCAGGACACACCGTACACTTCTCCAGAGTGGCTGTTGGCAATTTACATCCCTCCCAACAGCGTAGCAAGGCTCCCGTTTCTCCATGGCCTGTCCTGCATTTCTGGTTTTGACACTTTATACAGCATGGCCCTTTTGACCGATAGGAAGCGAGACTTCTTTTTAGCGCTGATTTGCCTTTCCAGGTTGCTTGGTTGGCCAAAAAGGGCGTATGCGTTTTTTCCTGAATATATTCAGGAAAAAACGCATACGCCCTTTTTGGCCAAGGGCATCATTGTCGAGGTTTTGCCGCTTTTCCTGTGCCTCAAAGGCGATTCGAATCTCCCTCCTGAAATCTGTTTCCTGCAATTCTGCCTTGCTTTCAAATCCTCTTCGTTGCCTTCCCTCAATATATTTGTGGACGAGAGTGATCATTTATAAGTCTGCAGGTTTGTGAATTGCAGTGCCCCTGAGCTCCGTTTTTCTACTCGCTTTCTTGGGAGCTGGCCGCAAAAGCGCAGGATTGCTTCAGGCCCTATTCTGGTCCCGGGCGGCAGGCTGAGCCTGTGCTTAATTCTTCTTCCTGATGGGAAAATAGAGTGACCTGTGCCTGTCCCAATACCTAGAGCTAGTCTCTCATTGGTTCACCCTCTTCCCGTTCATTCTCAGGACAAATTGCAACCTGTACGGAACAGGAGGTTAAAGGTGCTGATTCTCCAAGGAGGGAGATTGCTAGTAAAGCGGCTGGAATGGCGAACCCGAGCACAAGGAGATGAGAAATGAGGTGCGTTTTAGAAACCTTTCCCGATCACACGGTGTACCGTGTTCTGGGTTTCTCATGCATGTTTTCGATGTAGGAAGATGCCCTTGAACCTGGAGATTTGGGACCTATGGGATGGGTACCACGCAGTATTATTTTCAAGGGTCTGCGTTTCCTCACCCAACCTCAACAAACCTCTCAGCAACAAGAGTGTCCACCCTTATGTCTCAATCAGCTGTGGGTCTAGATATGGTCAATCCAGGTAGCATCACAGCCCCTGAACGAATTTTGTAAGAATTTCTATTTCACTGTCTTTGTTTCACAGGTTTTTAAAAGTAATTGATTTTTATAATGGGGTTTAGTTGCTTTTCACTGCTGTGTTTATGCCACTTTACACCCACTTGACTCACTTACAGAGAGATATGAATACATAGGTTTTAAGATTCTTACTAGTCAGATATATTCTTGGGCCGTGAATAGGGGGTGTTGAGTCCAATTCACTGAGCAAGGAGTAGGTCTTGTCTATTACATATTGGGCTTATGGAACGGTATCTGAGCTAATTTGAAACCCTTGTTTTATGCATCACCCCACCTCACCTTTCCCGTTAAGCAGCCATAGTGTGTTTTCTAAACGTGTGACTTTGTTCTGTTTTGTAATTCAGTTCAAGGGTAGCGGTTTTTACATTCCCTCTATAAGTGATATCTTATGATAAGTGTCTTTTTCTGTGTGACTTATTTCACTTAGAATCGTCGTACCTACACCCACTCATCATGCTGCTACTAGCCTGATGACGTTGATTTCATGGCTGAGTGATATTCCATTGTACATAAGGACCACATCTTCTTTATCCATTTTTCTCTTTCCTGAGATATTTAAGGTGTAACGAAGTGGAGGTTCTTGTCAACAGAGCAGCCCTAAACGTTGGGGTGCCTGTGTCTTGCTGATTTTTAGTTTTCCCAATTTATACGCCCATGAGTGGAGGTGCCCTATGCTCTCTAAGGTTAGCTTTTTAGATGTTTCAGGACACACCGTACACTTCTCCAGAGTGGCTGTTGGCAATTTACATCCCGCCCATCAGCGTAGCAAGGCTCCCGTTTCTCCATGGCCTGTCCTGCACTTCTGGTTTTGACACTTTATTTTGCATGGCCCTTTTGATCAATGGGAAGCGAGACTTCTTTGTAGCGCTGATTTGCCTTTCCAGGTTGCTTGGTTGGCCAAAAAGGGCGTATGCGTTTTTTCCTGAATATATTCAGGAAAAAAAGCATACGCCCTTTTTGGCCAAGGGCATCATTGTCGAGGTTTTGCCGCTTTTCCTGTGCCTCAAAGGCGATTCGAATCTCCCTCCTGAAATCTGTTTCCTGCAATTCTGCCTTGCTTTCAAATCCTCTTCGTTGCCTTCCCTCAATATATTTGTGGACGAGAGTGATCTTTTATAAGTCTGCAGGTTTGTGAATTGCAGTGCCCCTGAGCTCCGTTTTTCAACTCGCTTTCTTGGGAGCTGGCCGCAAAAGCGCAGGATTGCTTCAGGCCCTATTCTGGTCCCGGGCGGCAGGCTGAGCCTGTGCTTAATTCTTCTTCCTGATGGGAAAATAGAGTGACCTGTGCCTGTCCCAATACCTAGAGCTAGTCTCTCATTGGTTCACCCTCTTCCCGTTCATCCTCAGGACAAATTGCAACCTGTACGGAACAGGAGGTTAAAGGTGCTGATTCTCCAAGGAGGGAGATTGCTAGTAAAGCGGCTGGAATGGCGAACCCGAGCACAAGGACATGAGAAATGAGGTGCGTTTTAGAAACCTTTCCCGATCACACGGTGTACCGTGTTCTGGGTTTCTCATGCATGTTTTCGATGTAGGAAGATGCCCTTGAACCTGGAGATTTGGGACCCATGGGATGGGTACCACGCAGTTTTACTTTAAAGGGTCTGCGTTTGCTCACCCAACCTCACCAAACCTCTCAGCCCCAAGAGTGTCCACCCTTATGTCTCAATCAGCTGTGGGTCTAGATATGGTCAATCCAGCTGGCATCACAGCCCCTGAACGAATTTTGTAAGAATTTCTCTCTCTTTCACTGTCTTTGTTTCACAGGTTTTTAAAAGTAATTGATTTTTATAATGGGGTTTAGTTGCTTTTCACTGCTGTGTTTATTCCACTTTACACCCACTTGACTCACTTACAGAGAGATATCAATACATAGGTTTTAAGATTCTTACTAGTCAGATATATTCTTGGGCCGTGAATAGGGGGTGTTGAGTCCAATTCACTGAGCAAGGAGTAGGTCTTGTCTATTACATATTGGGTTTATGGAACGGTATCTGAGCTAATTTCAAACCCTTGTTTTATGCATCACCCCACCTCACCTTTCCCGTTAGGCAGCCATAGTGTGTTTTCTAAACGTGTGACTCTGTTCTGTTTTGTAATTCAGTTCAAGGGTAGCGGTTTTTACATTCCCTCTATAAGTGATATCTTATGATAAGTGTCTTTTTCTGTGTGACTTATTTAACTAAGAATCGTCATACCTAAATCCACTCATCATGCTGCTACTAGCCTTATGACGTTGATTTCATGGCTGAGTGATATTCCATTGTACATAAGGACCACAACTTCTTTATCCATTTTTCTCTTTCCTGAGATATTTAAGGTGTAACGAAGTGGAGGTTCTTGTCAACAGAGCAGCCCTATACGTTGGGGTGCCTGTGTCTTGCTGATTTTTAGTTTTCCCAATTTATACGCCCATGAGTGGAAGTGCCCTATGCTCTCTAAGGTTAGTTTTTTAGATGTTTCAGGACACACCGTACACTTCTCCAGAGTGGCTGTTGGCAATTTACATCCCTCCCAACAGCGTAGCAAGGCTCCCGTTTCTCCATGGCCTGTCCTGCATTTCTGGTTTTGACACTTTATTCAGCATGGCCCTTTTGACCGATAGGAAGCGAGACTTCTTTTTAGCGCTGATTTGCCTTTCCAGGTTGCTTGGTTGGCCAAAAAGGGCGTATGCGTTTTTTCCTGAATATATTCAGGAAAAAACGCATACGCCCTTTTTGGCCAAGGGCATCATTGTCGAGGTTTTGCCGCTTTTCCTGTGCCTCAAAGGCGATTCGAATCTCCCTCCTGAAATCTGTTTCCTGCAATTCTGCCTTGCTTTCAAATCCTCTTCGTTGCCTTCCCTCAATATATTTGTGGACGAGAGTGATCATTTATAAGTCTGCAGGTTTGTGAATTGCAGTGCCCCTGAGCTCCGTTTTTCTACTCGCTTTCTTGGGAGCTGGCCGCAAAAGCGCAGGATTGCTTCAGGCCCTATTCTGGTCCCGGGCGGCAGGCTGAGCCTGTGCTTAATTCTTCTTCCTGATGGGAAAATAGAGTGACCTGTGCCTGTCCCAATACCTAGAGCTAGTCTCTCATTGGTTCACCCTCTTCCCGTTCATCCTCAGGACAAATTGCAACCTGTACGGAACAGGAGGTTAAAGGTGCTGATTCTCCAAGGAGGGAGATTGCTAGTAAAGCGGCTGGAATGGCGAACCCGAGCACAAGGAGATGAGAAATGAGGTGCGTTTTAGAAACCTTTCCCGATCACACGGTGTACCGTGTTCTGGGTTTCTCATGCATGTTTTCGATGTAGGAAGATGCCCTTGAACCTGGAGATTTGGGACCTATGGGATGGGTACCACGCAGTATTATTTTCAAGGGTCTGCGTTTCCTCACCCAACCTCAACAAACCTCTCAGCAACAAGAGTGTCCACCCTTATGTCTCAATCAGCTGTGGGTCTAGATATGGTCAATCCAGGTAGCATCACAGCCCCTGAACGAATTTTGTAAGAATTTCTATTTCACTGTCTTTGTTTCACAGGTTTTTAAAAGTAATTGATTTTTATAATGGGGTTTAGTTGCTTTTCACTGCTGTGTTTATGCCACTTTACACCCACTTGACTCACTTACAGAGAGATATGAATACATAGGTTTTAAGATTCTTACTAGTCAGATATATTCTTGGGCCGTGAATAGGGGTTGTTGAGTCCAATTCACTGAGCAAGGAGTAGGTCTTGTCTATTACATATTGGGCTTATGGAACGGTATCTGAGCTAATTTGAAACCCTTGTTTTATGCATCACCCCACCTCACCTTTCCCGTTAAGCAGCCATAGTGTGTTTTCTAAACGTGTGACTTTGTTCTGTTTTGTAATTCAGTTCAAGGGTAGCGGTTTTTACATTCCCTCTATAAGTGATATCTTATGATAAGTGTCTTTTTCTGTGTGACTTATTTCACTTAGAATCGTCGTACCTACACCCACTCATCATGCTGCTACTAGCCTTATGACGTTGATTTCATGGCTGAGTGATATTCCATTGTACATAAGGACCACATCTTCTTTATCCATTTTTCTCTTTCCTGAGATATTTAAGGTGTAACGAAGTGGAGGTTCTTGTCAACAGAGCAGCCCTAAACGTTGGGGTGCCTGTGTCTTGCTGATTTTTAGTTTTCCCAATTTATACGCCCATGAGTGGAGGTGCCCTATGCTCTCTAAGGTTAGCTTTTTAGATGTTTCAGGACACACCGTACACTTCTCCAGAGTGGCTGTTGGCAATTTACATCCCGCCCATCAGCGTAGCAAGGCTCCCGTTTCTCCATGGCCTGTCCTGCACTTCTGGTTTTGACACTTTATTTTGCATGGCCCTTTTGATCAATGGGAAGCGAGACTTCTTTGTAGCGCTGATTTGCCTTTCCAGGTTGCTTGGTTGGCCAAAAAGGGCGTATGCGTTTTTTCCTGAATATATTCAGGAAAAAAAGCATACGCCCTTTTTGGCCAAGGGCATCATTGTCGAGGTTTTGCCGCTTTTCCTGTGCCTCAAAGGCGATTCGAATCTCCCTCCTGAAATCTGTTTCCTGCAATTCTGCCTTGCTTTCAAATCCTCTTCGTTGCCTTCCCTCAATATATTTGTGGACGAGAGTGATCTTTTATAAGTCTGCAGGTTTGTGAATTGCAGTGCCCCTGAGCTCCGTTTTTCAACTCGCTTTCTTGGGAGCTGGCCGCAAAAGCGCAGGATTGCTTCAGGCCCTATTCTGGTCCCGGGCGGCAGGCTGAGCCTGTGCTTAATTCTTCTTCCTGATGGGAAAATAGAGTGACCTGTGCCTGTCCCAATACCTAGAGCTAGTCTCTCATTGGTTCACCCTCTTCCCGTTCATCCTCAGGACAAATTGCAACCTGTACGGAACAGGAGGTTAAAGGTGCTGATTCTCCAAGGAGGGAGATTGCTAGTAAAGCGGCTGGAATGGCGAACCCGAGCACAAGGACATGAGAAATGAGGTGCGTTTTAGAAACCTTTCCCGATC
Organism: Balaenoptera physalus; assembly: GCF_965194825.1. Taxonomy (NCBI): domain Eukaryota; kingdom Metazoa; phylum Chordata; class Mammalia; order Artiodactyla; family Balaenopteridae; genus Balaenoptera; species Balaenoptera physalus. The sequence continues at coordinate 137,006 of NW_028126565.1, read as the reverse complement.
ACACGGTGTACCGTGTTCTGGGTTTCTCATGCATGTTTTCGATGTAGGAAGATGCCCTTGAACCTGGAGATTTGGGACCCATGGGATGGGTACCACGCAGTTTTACTTTAAAGGGCCTGCGTTTCCTCACCCATCCTCACCAAACCTCTCAGCACCAAGAGTGTCCACCCTTATGTCTCAATCAGCTGTGGGTCTAGATATGGTCAATCCAGCTGGCATCACAGCCCCTGAACGAATTTTGTAAGAATTTCTCTCTCTTTCACTGTCTTTGTTTCACAGGTTTTTAAAAGTAATTGATTTTTATAATGGGGTTTAGTTGCTTTTCACTGCTGTGTTTATTCCACTTTACACCCACTTGACTCACTTACAGAGAGATATCAATACATAGGTTTTAAGATTCTTACTAGTCAGATATATTCTTGGGCCGTGAATAGGGGGTGTTGAGTCCAATTCACTGAGCAAGGAGTAGGTCTTGTCTATTACATATTGGGTTTATGGAACGGTATCTGAGCTAATTTCAAACCCTTGTTTTATGCATCACCCCACCTCACCTTTCCCGTTAGGCAGCCATAGTGTGTTTTCTAAACGTGTGACTGTGTTCTGTTTTGTAATTCAGTTCAAGGGTAACGGTTTTTACATTCCCTCTATAAGTGATATATTATGATAAGTGTCTTTTTCTGTGAGACTTATTTCACTTAGAATCGTCGTACCTAAACCCACTCATCATGCTGCTACTAGCCTTATGACGTTGATTTCATGGCTGAGTGATATTCCATTGTACATAAGGACCACAACTTCTTTATCCATTTTTCTCTTTCCTGAGATATTTAAGGTGTAACGAAGTGGAGGTTCTTGTCAACAGAGCAGCCCTAAACGTTGGGGTGCCTGTGTCTTGCTGATTTTTAGTTTTCCCAATTTATACGCCCATGAGTGGAAGTGCCCTATGCTCTCTAAGGTAAGTTTTTTAGATGTTTCAGGACACACCGTACACTTCTCCAGAGTGGCTGTTGGCAATTTACATCCCGCCCATCAGCTTAGCAAGGCTCCCGTTTCTCCATTGCCTGTCCTGCATTTCTGGTTTTGACACTTTATTTAGCATGGCCCTTTTGACCGATGGGAAGCGAGACTTCTTTGTAGCGCTGATTTGCTTTCCAGGTTGCTTGCTTGGCCAAAAAGGGCGTATGCGTTTTTTCCTGAATATATTCAGGAAAAAATGCATACGCCCTTTTTGGCAAAGGGCATCATTGTCGAGGTTTTGCCGCTTTTCCTGTGCCTCAAAGGCGATTCGAATCTCTCTCCTGAAATCTGTTTCCTGCAATTCTGCCTTACTTTCAAATCCTCTTCGTTGCCTTCCCTCAATATATTTGTGGACGAGAGTGATAATTTATAAGTCTGCAGGTTTGTGAATTGCAGTTCCCCTGAGCTCCATTTCTCAACTCGCTTTCTTGGGAGCTGGCCGCAAAAGCGCAGGATTGCTTCAGGCCCTATTCTGGTCCCGGGTGGCAGGCTGAGCCTGTGCTTAATTCTTCTTCCTGATGGGAAAATAGAGTGACCTGTGCCTGTCCCAACACCTAGAGCTAGTCTCTCATTGGTTCCCCCTCTTCCCGTTCATCCTCAGGACAAATTGCAACCTGTACGGAACAGGAGGTTAAAGGTGCTGATTCTCCAAGGAGGGAGATTGCTAGTAAAGCGGCTGGAATGGCGAACCCGAGCACAAGGACATGAGAAATGAGGTGCGTTTTAGAAACCTTTCCCGATCACACGGTGTACCGTGTTCTGGGTTTCTCATGCATTTTTTCGATTTAGGAAGATGCCCTTGAACCTGGAGATTTGGGACCCATGGGATGGGTACCACGCAGTTTTACTTTAAAGGGTCTGCGTTTGCTCACCCAACCTCACCAAACCTCTCAGCCCCAAGAGTGTCCACCCTTATGTCTCAATCAGCTGTGGGTCTAGATATGGTCAATCCAGGTGGCATCACAGCCCCTGAACGAATTCTGTAAAAATTTCTCTCTCTTTCACTGTCTTTGTTTCACAGGTTTTTAAAAGTAATTGATTTTTATAATGGGGTTTAGTTGCTTTTCACTGCTGTGTTTATGCCACTTTACACCCACTTGACTCACTTACAGAGAGATATCAATACATAGGTTTTAAGATTCTTACTAGTCAGATATATTCTTGGGCCGTGAATAGGGTGTGTTGAGTCCAATTCACTGAGCAAGGAGTAGGTCTTGTCTATTACATATTGGGTTTATGGAACGGTATCTGAGCTAATTTCAAACCCTTGTTTTATGCATCACCCCACCTCACCTTTCCCGTTAAGCAGCCATAGTGTGTTTTCTAAACGTGTGACTCTGTTCTGTTTTGTAATTCAGTTCAAGGGTAGCGGTTTTTACATTCCCTCTATAAGTGATATCTTATGATAAGTGTCTTTTTCTGTGTGACTTATTTCACTTAGAATCGTCGTACCTAAACCCACTCATCATGCTGCTACTAGCCTTATGACGTTGATTTCATGGCTGAGTGATATTCCATTGTACATAAGGACCACAACTTCTTTATCCATTTTTCTCTTTCCTGAGATATTTAAGGTGTAACGAAGTGGAGGTTCTTGTCAACAGAGCAGCCCTATACGTTGGGGTGCCTGTGTCTTGCTGATTTTTAGTTTTCCCAATTTATACGCCCATGAGTGGAAGTGCCCTATGCTCTCTAAGGTTAGTTTTTTTAGATATTTCAGGACACACCGTACACTTCTCCAGAGTGGCTGTTGGCAATTTACATCCCGCCCATCAGCGTAGCAAGGCTCCCGTTTCTCCATGGCCTGTCCTGCATTTCTGGTTTTGACACTTTATTCAGCATGGCCCTTTTGACCGATGGGAAGCGAGACTTCTTTGTAGCGCTGATTTGCCTTTCCAGGTTGCTTGGTTGGCCAAAAAGGGCGTATGCGTTTTTTCCTGAATATATTCAGGAAAAAACGCATACGCCCTTTTTGGCCAAGGGCATCATTGTCGAGGTTTTGCCGCTTTTCCTGTGCCTCAAAGGCGATTCGAATCTCCCTCCTGAAATCTGTTTCCTGCAATTCTGCCTTACTTTCAAATCCTCTTCGTTGCCTTCCCTCAATATATTTGTGGACGAGAGTGATCATTTATAAGTCTGCAGGTTTGTGAATTGCAGTGCCCCTGAGCTCCGTTTTTCAACTCGCTTTCTTGGGAGCTGGCCGCAAAAGCGCAGGATTGCTTCAGGCCCTATTCTGGTCCCGGGCGGCAGGCTGAGCCTGTGCTTAATTCTTCTTCCTGATGGGAAAATAGAGTGACCTGTGCCTGTCCCAACACCTAGAGCTAGTCTCTCATTGGTTCCCCCTCTTCCCGTTCATCCTCAGGACAAACTGCAACCTGTACGGAACAGGAGGTTAAAGGTGCTGATTCTCCAGGGAAGGAGATTGCTAGTAAAGCGGCTGGAATGGCGAACCCGAGCACAAGGAGATGAGAAATGAGCTGCGTTTTAGAAACCTTTCCCGATCACACGGTGTACCATCTTCTGGGTTTCTCATGCATGTTTTCGATGTAGGAAGATGCCCTTGAACCTGGAGATTTGGGATCCATGGGATGGGTACCACGCAGTATTACTTTAAAGGGCCTGCGTTTCCTCACCCATCCTCACCAAACCTCTCAGCACCAAGAGTGTCCACCCTTATGTCTCAATCAGCTGTGGGTCTAGATATGGTCAATCCAGCTGGCATCACAGCCCCTGAACGAATTTTGTAAGAATTTCTCTCTCTTTCACTGTCTTTGTTTCACAGGTTTTTAAAAGTAATTGATTTTTATAATGGGGTTTAGCTGCTTTTCACTGCTGTGTTTATGTCACTTTACACCCACTTGACTCACTTACAGAGAGATATCAATACATAGGTTTTAAGATTCTTACTAGTCAGATATATTCTTGGGCCGTGAATAGGGGGTGTTGAGTCCAATTCACTGAGCAAGGAGTAGGTCTTGTCTATTACATATTGGGTTTATGGAACGGTATCTGAGCTAATTTGAAACCCTTGTTTTATGCATCACCCCACCTCACCTTTCCCGTGAAGCAGCCATAGTGTGTTTTCTAAACGTGTGACTCTGTTCTGTTTTGTAATTCAGTTCAAGGGTAGCGGTTTTTACATTCCCTCTATAAGTGATATCTTATGATAAGTGTCTTTTTCTGTGTGACTTATTTCACTTAGAATCGTCGTACCTAAATCCACTCATCATGCTGCTACTAGCCTTATGACGTTGATTTCATGGCTGAGTGATATTCCATTGTACATAAGGACCACAACTTCTTTATCCATTTTTCTCTTTCCTGAGATATTTAAGGTGTAACGAAGTGGAGGTTCTTGTCAACAGAGCAGCCCTAAACGTTGGGGTGCCTGTGTCTTGCTGATTTTTAGTTTTCCCAATTTATACGCCCATGAGTGGAGGTGCCCTATGCTCTCTAAGGTTAGCTTTTTAGATGTTTCAGGACACACCGTACACTTCTCCAGAGTGGCTGTTGGCAATTTACATCCCGCCCATCAGCGTAGCAAGGCTCCCGTTTCTCCATGGCCTGTCCTGCACTTCTGGTTTTGACACTTTATTTTGCATGGCCCTTTTGATCAATGGGAAGCGAGACTTCTTTGTAGCGCTGATTTGCCTTTCCAGGTTGCTTGGTTGGCCAAAAAGGGCGTATGCGTTTTTTCCTGAATATATTCAGGAAAAAAAGCATACGCCCTTTTTGGCCAAGGGCATCATTGTCGAGGTTTTGCCGCTTTTCCTGTGCCTCAAAGGCGATTCGAATCTCCCTCCTGAAATCTGTTTCCTGCAATTCTGCCTTGCTTTCAAATCCTCTTCGTTGCCTTCCCTCAATATATTTGTGGACGAGAGTGATCTTTTATAAGTCTGCAGGTTTGTGAATTGCAGTGCCCCTGAGCTCCGTTTTTCAACTCGCTTTCTTGGGAGCTGGCCGCAAAAGCGCAGGATTGCTTCAGGCCCTATTCTGGTCCCGGGCGGCAGGCTGAGCCTGTGCTTAATTCTTCTTCCTGATGGGAAAATAGAGTGACCTGTGCCTGTCCCAATACCTAGAGCTAGTCTCTCATTGGTTCACCCTCTTCCCGTTCATCCTCAGGACAAATTGCAACCTGTACGGAACAGGAGGTTAAAGGTGCTGATTCTCCAAGGAGGGAGATTGCTAGTAAAGCGGCTGGAATGGCGAACCCGAGCACAAGGACATGAGAAATGAGGTGCGTTTTAGAAACCTTTCCCGATCACACGGTGTACCGTGTTCTGGGTTTCTCATGCATGTTTTCGATGTAGGAAGATGCCCTTGAACCTGGAGATTTGGGACCCATGGGATGGGTACCACGCAGTTTTACTTTAAAGGGTCTGCGTTTGCTCACCCAACCTCACCAAACCCCTCAGCCCCAAGAGTGTCCACCCTTATGTCTCAATCAGCTGTGGGTCTAGATATGGTCAATCCAGCTGGCATCACAGCCCCTGAACGAATTTTGTAAGAATTTCTCTCTCTTTCACTGTCTTTGTTTCACAGGTTTTTAAAAGTAATTGATTTTTATAATGGGGTTTAGTTGCTTTTCACTGCTGTGTTTATTCCACTTTACACCCACTTGACTCACTTACAGAGAGATATCAATACATAGGTTTTAAGATTCTTACTAGTCAGATATATTCTTGGGCCGTGAATAGGGGGTGTTGAGTCCAATTCACTGAGCAAGGAGTAGGTCTTGTCTATTACATATTGGGTTTATGGAACGGTATCTGAGCTAATTTCAAACCCTTGTTTTATGCATCACCCCACCTCACCTTTCCCGTTAGGCAGCCATAGTGTGTTTTCTAAACGTGTGACTGTGTTCTGTTTTGTAATTCAGTTCAAGGGTAACGGTTTTTACATTCCCTCTATAAGTGATATATTATGATAAGTGTCTTTTTCTGTGAGACTTATTTCACTTAGAATCGTCGTACCTAAACCCACTCATCATGCTGCTACTAGCCTTATGACGTTGATTTCATGGCTGAGTGATATTCCATTGTACATAAGGACCACAACTTCTTTATCCATTTTTCTCTTTCCTGAGATATTTAAGGTGTAACGAAGTGGAGGTTCTTGTCAACAGAGCAGCCCTAAACGTTGGGGTGCCTGTGTCTTGCTGATTTTTAGTTTTCCCAATTTATACGCCCATGAGTGGAAGTGCCCTATGCTCTCTAAGGTAAGTTTTTTAGATGTTTCAGGACACACCGTACACTTCTCCAGAGTGGCTGTTGGCAATTTACATCCCGCCCATCAGCTTAGCAAGGCTCCCGTTTCTCCATTGCCTGTCCTGCATTTCTGGTTTTGACACTTTATTTAGCATGGCCCTTTTGACCGATGGGAAGCGAGACTTCTTTGTAGCGCTGATTTGCTTTCCAGGTTGCTTGCTTGGCCAAAAAGGGCGTATGCGTTTTTTCCTGAATATATTCAGGAAAAAATGCATACGCCCTTTTTGGCAAAGGGCATCATTGTCGAGGTTTTGCCGCTTTTCCTGTGCCTCAAAGGCGATTCGAATCTCTCTCCTGAAATCTGTTTCCTGCAATTCTGCCTTACTTTCAAATCCTCTTCGTTGCCTTCCCTCAATATATTTGTGGACGAGAGTGATAATTTATAAGTCTGCAGGTTTGTGAATTGCAGTTCCCCTGAGCTCCATTTCTCAACTCGCTTTCTTGGGAGCTGGCCGCAAAAGCGCAGGATTGCTTCAGGCCCTATTCTGGTCCCGGGTGGCAGGCTGAGCCTGTGCTTAATTCTTCTTCCTGATGGGAAAATAGAGTGACCTGTGCCTGTCCCAACACCTAGAGCTAGTCTCTCATTGGTTCCCCCTCTTCCCGTTCATCCTCAGGACAAATTGCAACCTGTACGGAACAGGAGGTTAAAGGTGCTGATTCTCCAAGGAGGGAGATTGCTAGTAAAGCGGCTGGAATGGCGAACCCGAGCACAAGGACATGAGAAATGAGGTGCGTTTTAGAAACCTTTCCCGATCACACGGTGTACCGTGTTCTGGGTTTCTCATGCATTTTTTCGATTTAGGAAGATGCCCTTGAACCTGGAGATTTGGGACCCATGGGATGGGTACCACGCAGTTTTACTTTAAAGGGTCTGCGTTTGCTCACCCAACCTCACCAAACCTCTCAGCCCCAAGAGTGTCCACCCTTATGTCTCAATCAGCTGTGGGTCTAGATATGGTCAATCCAGGTGGCATCACAGCCCCTGAACGAATTCTGTAAAAATTTCTCTCTCTTTCACTGTCTTTGTTTCACAGGTTTTTAAAAGTAATTGATTTTTATAATGGGGTTTAGTTGCTTTTCACTGCTGTGTTTATGCCACTTTACACCCACTTGACTCACTTACAGAGAGATATCAATACATAGGTTTTAAGATTCTTACTAGTCAGATATATTCTTGGGCCGTGAATAGGGTGTGTTGAGTCCAATTCACTGAGCAAGGAGTAGGTCTTGTCTATTACATATTGGGTTTATGGAACGGTATCTGAGCTAATTTCAAACCCTTGTTTTATGCATCACCCCACCTCACCTTTCCCGTTAAGCAGCCATAGTGTGTTTTCTAAACGTGTGACTCTGTTCTGTTTTGTAATTCAGTTCAAGGGTAGCGGTTTTTACATTCCCTCTATAAGTGATATCTTATGATAAGTGTCTTTTTCTGTGTGACTTATTTCACTTAGAATCGTCGTACCTAAACCCACTCATCATGCTGCTACTAGCCTTATGACGTTGATTTCATGGCTGAGTGATATTCCATTGTACATAAGGACCACAACTTCTTTATCCATTTTTCTCTTTCCTGAGATATTTAAGGTGTAACGAAGTGGAGGTTCTTGTCAACAGAGCAGCCCTATACGTTGGGGTGCCTGTGTCTTGCTGATTTTTAGTTTTCCCAATTTATACGCCCATGAGTGGAAGTGCCCTATGCTCTCTAAGGTTAGTTTTTTTAGATATTTCAGGACACACCGTACACTTCTCCAGAGTGGCTGTTGGCAATTTACATCCCGCCCATCAGCGTAGCAAGGCTCCCGTTTCTCCATGGCCTGTCCTGCATTTCTGGTTTTGACACTTTATTCAGCATGGCCCTTTTGACCGATGGGAAGCGAGACTTCTTTGTAGCGCTGATTTGCCTTTCCAGGTTGCTTGGTTGGCCAAAAAGGGCGTATGCGTTTTTTCCTGAATATATTCAGGAAAAAACGCATACGCCCTTTTTGGCCAAGGGCATCATTGTCGAGGTTTTGCCGCTTTTCCTGTGCCTCAAAGGCGATTCGAATCTCCCTCCTGAAATCTGTTTCCTGCAATTCTGCCTTACTTTCAAATCCTCTTCGTTGCCTTCCCTCAATATATTTGTGGACGAGAGTGATCATTTATAAGTCTGCAGGTTTGTGAATTGCAGTGCCCCTGAGCTCCGTTTTTCAACTCGCTTTCTTGGGAGCTGGCCGCAAAAGCGCAGGATTGCTTCAGGCCCTATTCTGGTCCCGGGCGGCAGGCTGAGCCTGTGCTTAATTCTTCTTCCTGATGGGAAAATAGAGTGACCTGTGCCTGTCCCAACACCTAGAGCTAGTCTCTCATTGGTTCCCCCTCTTCCCGTTCATCCTCAGGACAAACTGCAACCTGTACGGAACAGGAGGTTAAAGGTGCTGATTCTCCAGGGAAGGAGATTGCTAGTAAAGCGGCTGGAATGGCGAACCCGAGCACAAGGAGATGAGAAATGAGCTGCGTTTTAGAAACCTTTCCCGATCACACGGTGTACCATCTTCTGGGTTTCTCATGCATGTTTTCGATGTAGGAAGATGCCCTTGAACCTGGAGATTTGGGACCCATGGGAAGGGTACCACGCAGTATTACTTTAAAGGGCCTGCGTTTCCTCACCCATCCTCACCAAACCTCTCAGCACCAAGAGTGTCCACCCTTATGTCTCAATCAGCTGTGGGTCTAGATATGGTCAATCCAGCTGGCATCACAGCCCCTGAACGAATTTTGTAAGAATTTCTCTCTCTTTCACTGTCTTTGTTTCACAGGTTTTTAAAAGTAATTGATTTTTATAATGGGGTTTAGTTGCTTTTCACTGCTGTGTTTATTCCACTTTACACCCACTTGACTCACTTACAGAGAGATATCAATACATAGGTTTTAAGATTCTTACTAGTCAGATATATTCTTGGGCCGTGAATAGGGGGTGTTGAGTCCAATTCACTGAGCAAGGAGTAGATCTTGTCTATTACATATTGCGTTTATGGAACGGTATCTGAGCTAATTTGAGTCCCTTGTTTTATGCATCACCCCACCTCACCTTTCCCGTTAAGCAGCCATAGTGTGTTTTCTAAACGTGTGACTCTGTTCTGTTTTGTAATTCAGTTCAAGGGTAGCGGTTTTTACATTCCCTCTATAAGTGATATCTTATGATAAGTGTCTTTTTCTGTGTGACTTATTTCACTTAGAATCGTCGTACCTAAACCCACTCATCATGCTGCTACTAGCCTTATGACGTTGATTTCATGGCTGAGTGATATTCCATTGTACATAAGGACCACAACTTCTTTATCCATTTTTCTCTTTCCTGAGATATTTAAGGTGTAACGAAGTGGAGGTTCTTGTCAACAGAGCAGCCCTATACGTTGGGGTGCCTGTGTCTTGCTGATTTTTAGTTTTCCCAATTTATACGCCCATGAGTGGAAGTGCCCTATGCTCTCTAAGGTTAGTTTTTTAGATGTTTCAGGACACACCGTACACTTCTCCAGAGTGGCTGTTGGCAATTTACATCCCGCCCATCAGCGTAGCAAGGCTCCCGTTTCTCCATGGCCTGTCCTGCATTTCTGGTTTTGACACTTTATTCAGCATGGCCCTTTTGACCGATGGGAAGCGAGACTTCTTTGTAGCGCTGATTTGCCTTTCCAGGTTGCTTGGTTGGCCAAAAAGGGCGTATGCGTTTTTTCCTGAATATATTCAGGAAAAAAAGCATACGCCCTTTTTGGCCAAGGGCATCATTGTCGAGGTTTTGCCGCTTTTCCTGTGCCTCAAAGGCGATTCGAATCTCCCTCCTGAAATCTGTTTCCTGCAATTCTGCCTTGCTTTCAAATCCTCTTCGTTGCCTTCCCTCAATATATTTGTGGACGAGAGTGATCTTTTATAAGTCTGCAGGTTTGTGAATTGCAGTGCCCCTGAGCTCCGTTTTTCAACTCGCTTTCTTGGGAGCTGGCCGCAAAAGCGCAGGATTGCTTCAGGCCCTATTCTGGTCCCGGGCGGCAGGCTGAGCCTGTGCTTAATTCTTCTTCCTGATGGGAAAATAGAGTGACCTGTGCCTGTCCCAATACCTAGAGCTAGTCTCTCATTGGTTCACCCTCTTCCCGTTCATCCTCAGGACAAATTGCAACCTGTACGGAACAGGAGGTTAAAGGTGCTGATTCTCCAAGGAGGGAGATTGCTAGTAAAGCGGCTGGAATGGCGAACCCGAGCACAAGGACATGAGAAATGAGGTGCGTTTTAGAAACCTTTCCCGATCACACGGTGTACCGTGTTCTGGGTTTCTCATGCATGTTTTCGATGTAGGAAGATGCCCTTGAACCTGGAGATTTGGGACCCATGGGATGGGTACCACGCAGTTTTACTTTAAAGGGTCTGCGTTTGCTCACCCAACCTCACCAAACCTCTCAGCCCCAAGAGTGTCCACCCTTATGTCTCAATCAGCTGTGGGTCTAGATATGGTCAATCCAGCTGGCATCACAGCCCCTGAACGAATTTTGTAAGAATTTCTCTCTCTTTCACTGTCTTTGTTTCACAGGTTTTTAAAAGTAATTGATTTTTATAATGGGGTTTAGTTGCTTTTCACTGCTGTGTTTACTCCACTTTACACCCACTTGACTCACTTACAGAGAGATATCAATACATAGGTTTTAAGATTCTTACTAGTCAGATATATTCTTGGGCCGTGAATAGGGGGTGTTGAGTCCAATTCACTGAGCAAGGAGTAGGTCTTGTCTATTACATATTGGGTTTATGGAACGGCATCTGAGCTAATTTCAAACCCTTGTTTTATGCATCACCCCACCTCACCTTTCCCGTTAAGCAGCCATAGTGTGTTTTCTAAACGTGTGACTCTGTTCTGTTTTGTAATTCAGTTCAAGGGTAGCGGTTTTTACATTCCCTCTATAAGTGATATCTTATGATAAGTGTCTTTTTCTGTGTGACTTATTTCACTTAGAATCGTCGTACCTAAACCCACTCATCATGCTGCTACTAGCCTTATGACGTTGATTTCATGGCTGAGTGATATTCCATTGTACATAAGGACCACAACTTCTTTATCCATTTTTCTCTTTCCTGAGATATTTAAGGTGTAACGAAGTGGAGGTTCTTGTCAACAGAGCAGCCCTATACGTTGGGGTGCCTGTGTCTTGCTGATTTTTAGTTTTCCCAATTTATACGCCCATGAGTGGAAGTGCCCTATGCTCTCTAAGGTTAGTTTTTTTAGATATTTCAGGACACACCGTACACTTCTCCAGAGTGGCTGTTGGCAATTTACATCCCGCCCATCAGCGTAGCAAGGCTCCCGTTTCTCCATGGCCTGTCCTGCATTTCTGGTTTTGACACTTTATTCAGCATGGCCCTTTTGACCGATGGGAAGCGAGACTTCTTTGTAGCGCTGATTTGCCTTTCCAGGTTGCTTGGTTGGCCAAAAAGGGCGTATGCGTTTTTTCCTGAATATATTCAGGAAAAAACGCATACGCCCTTTTTGGCCAAGGGCATCATTGTCGAGGTTTTGCCGCTTTTCCTGTGCCTCAAAGGCGATTCGAATCTCCCTCCTGAAATCTGTTTCCTGCAATTCTGCCTTACTTTCAAATCCTCTTCGTTGCCTTCCCTCAATATATTTGTGGACGAGAGTGATCATTTATAAGTCTGCAGGTTTGTGAATTGCAGTGCCCCTGAGCTCCGTTTTTCAACTCGCTTTCTTGGGAGCTGGCCGCAAAAGCGCAGGATTGCTTCAGGCCCTATTCTGGTCCCGGGCGGCAGGCTGAGCCTGTGCTTAATTCTTCTTCCTGATGGGAAAATAGAGTGACCTGTGCCTGTCCCAACACCTAGAGCTAGTCTCTCATTGGTTCCCCCTCTTCCCGTTCATCCTCAGGACAAACTGCAACCTGTACGGAACAGGAGGTTAAAGGTGCTGATTCTCCAGGGAAGGAGATTGCTAGTAAAGCGGCTGGAATGGCGAACCCGAGCACAAGGAGATGAGAAATGAGCTGCGTTTTAGAAACATTTCCCGATCACACGGTGTACCATCTTCTGGGTTTCTCATGCATGTTTTCGATGTAGGAAGATGCCCTTGAACCTGGAGATTTGGGACCCATGGGATGGGTACCACGCAGTATTACTTTAAAGGGCCTGCGTTTCCTCACCCATCCTCACCAAACCTCTCAGCACCAAGAGTGTCCACCCTTATGTCTCAATCAGCTGTGGGTCTAGATATGGTCAATCCAGCTGGCATCACAGCCCCTGAACGAATTTTGTAAGAATTTCTCTCTCTTTCACTGTCTTTGTTTCACAGGTTTTTAAAAGTAATTGATTTTTATAATGGGGTTTAGTTGCTTTTCACTGCTGTGTTTATTCCACTTTACACCCACTTGACTCACTTACAGAGAGATATCAATACATAGGTTTTAAGATTCTTACTAGTCAGATATATTCTTGGGCCGTGAATAGGGGGTGTTGAGTCCAATTCACTGAGCAAGGAGTAGATCTTGTCTATTACATATTGCGTTTATGGAACGGTATCTGAGCTAATTTGAATCCCTTGTTTTATGCATCACCCCACCTCACCTTTCCCGTTAAGCAGCCATAGTGTGTTTTCTAAACGTGTGACTCTGTTCTGTTTTGTAATTCAGTTCAAGGGTAGCGGTTTTTACATTCCCTCTATAAGTGATATCTTATGATAAGTGTCTTTTTCTGTGTGACTTATTTCACGTAGAATCGTCGTACCTAAACCCACTCATCATGCTGCTACTAGCCTTATGACGTTGATTTCATGGCTGAGTGATATTCCATTGTACATAAGGACCACAACTTCTTTATCCATTTTTCTCTTTCCTGAGATATTTAAGGTGTAACGAAGTGGAGGTTCTTGTCAACAGAGCAGCCCTATACGTTGGGGTGCCTGTGTCTTGCTGATTTTTAGTTTTCCCAATTTATACGCCCATGAGTGGAAGTGCCCTATGCTCTCTAAGGTTAGTTTTTTAGATGTTTCAGGACACACCGTACACTTCTCCAGAGTGGCTGTTGGCAATTTACATCCCGCCCATCAGCGTAGCAAGGCTCCCGTTTCTCCATGGCCTGTCCTGCATTTCTGGTTTTGACACTTTATTCAGCATGGCCCTTTTGACCGATGGGAAGCGAGACTTCTTTGTAGCGCTGATCTGCCTTTCCAGGTTGCTTGGTTGGCCAAAAAGGGCGTATGCGTTTTTTCCTGAATATATTCAGGAAAAAACGCATACGCCCTTTTTGGCCAAGGGCATCATTGTCGAGGTTTTGCCGCTTTTCCTGTGCCTCAAAGGCGATTCGAATCTCCCTCCTGAAATCTGTTTCCTGCAATTCTGCCTTGCTTTCAAATCCTCTTCGTTGACTTCCCTCAATATATTTGTGGACGAGAGTGATCATTTATAAGTCTGCAGGTTTGTGAATTGCAGTTCCCCTGAGCTCCATTTTTCAACTCGCTTTCTTGGGAGCTGGCCGCAAAAGCGCAGGATTGCTTCAGGCCCTATTCTGGTCCCGGGTGGCAGGCTGAGCCTGTGCTTAATTCTTCTTCCTGATGGTAAAATAGAGTGACCTGTGCCTGTCCCAACACATAGAGCTAGTCTCTCATTGGTTCCCCCTCTTCCCGTTCATCCTCAGGTCATATTGCAACCTGTACGGAACAGGAGGTTAAAGGTGCTGATTCTCCAAGGAGGGAGATTGCTAGTAAAGCGGCTGGAATGGCGAACCCGAGCACAAGTACATGAGAAATGAGGTGTGTTTTAGAAACCTTTCCCGATCACACGGTGTACCGTGTTCTGGGTTTCTCATGCATGTTTTCGATGTAGGAAGATGCCCTTGAACCTGGAGATTTGGGACCCATGGGATGGGTGCCACGCAGTATTACTTTAAAGGGTCTGCGTTTGCTCACCCAACCTCACCAAACCTCTCAGCCCCAAGAGTGTCCACCCTTATGTCTCAATCATCTGTGGGTCTAGATATGGTCAATCCAGGTGGCATCACAGCCCCTAAACGAATTCTGTAAGAATTTCTCTCTCTTTCACTGTCTTTGTTTCACAGGTTTTTAAAAGTAATTGATTTTTATAATGGGGTTTAGTTGCTTTTCACTGCTGTGTTTATGCCACTTTACACCCTCTTGACTCACTTACAGAGAGATATCAATACATAGGTTTTAAGATTCTTACTAGTCAGATATATTCTTGGGCCGTGAATAGGGGGTGTTGAGTCCAATTCACTGAGCAAGGAGTAGGTCTTGTCTATTACATATTGGGTTTATGGAACGGTATCTGAGCTAATTTGAAACCCTTGTTTTATGCATCACCCCACCTCACCTCTCCCGTTAGGCAGCCATAGTGTGTTTTCTAAACGTGTGACTCTGTTCAGTTTTGTAATTCAGTTCAAGGGTAGCGGTTTTTACATTCCCTCTATAAGTGATATCTTATGATAAGTGTCTTTTTCTGTGTGACTTATTTCATTTAGAATCGTCGTACCTAAATCCACTCATCATGCTGCTACTAGCCTTATGACGTTGATTTCATGGCTGAGTGATATTCCATTGTACATAAGGACCACAACTTCTTTATCCATTTTTCTCTTTCCTGGGATATTTAAGGTGTAACGAAGTTGGAGGTTCTTGTCAACAGAGCAGCCCTAAACTTTGGGGTGCCTGTGTCTTGCTGGATTTTAATTTTCCCACTTTATACGCCCATGAGTGGAAGTGCCCTATGCTCTCTAAGCTGAGTTTTTTAGATGTTTCAGGACACACCGTACACTTCTCCAGAGTGGCTGTTGGCAATTTACATCCCGCCCATCAGCGTAGCAAGGCTCCCGTTTCTCCATGGCCTGTCCTGCATTTCTGGTTTTGACACTTTATTCAGCATGGCCCTTTTGACCGATGGGAAGCGAGACTTCTTTGTAGCGCTGATTTGCCTTTCCAGGTTGCTTGCTTGGCCAAAAAGGGCGTATGCGTTTTTTCCTGAATATATTCAGGAAAAAACGCATACGCCCTTTTTGGCCAAGGGCATCATTGTCGAGGTTTTGCCGCTTTTCCTGTGCTTTAAAGGCGATTCGAATCTCCCTCCTGAAATCTGTTTCCTGCAATTCTGCCTTGCTTTCAAATCCTCTTCGTTGCCTTCCCTCAATATATTTGTGGACGAGAGTGGTCATTTATAAGTCTGCAGGTTTGTGAATTGCAGTTCCCCTGAGCTCCATTTTTCAACTCGCTTTCTTGGGAGCTGGCCGCAAAAGCGCAGGATTGCTTCAGGCCCTATTCTGGTCCCGGGCGGAAGGCTGAGCCTGTGCTTAATTCTTCTTCCTCATGGGAAAATAGAGTGACCTGTGCCTGTCCCAACACCTAGAGCTAGTCTCTCATTGGTTCCCCCTTCTTCCCGTTCATCCTCAGGACAAATTGCAACCTGTACGGAACAGGAGGTTAAAGGTGCTGATTCTCCAAGGAGGGAGATTGCTAGTAATGCGGCTGGAATGGCGAACCCGAGCACAAGGACATGAGAAATGAGGTGCGTTTTAGAAACCTTTCCCGATCACTCAGTGTACCATCTTCTGGGTTTCTCATGCATGTTTTCGATGTAGGAAGATGCCCTTGAACCTGGAGATTTGGGACCAATGGGATGGGTACCACGCAGTATTACTTTAAAGGATATGCGTTTGCTCACCCAACCTCACCAAAACTCTCAGCCCCAAGAGTGTCCACCCTTATGTCTCAATCAGCTGTGGGTCTAGATATGGTCAATCCAGGTAGCATAACTACCCCTAAACGAATTTTGTAAGAATTTCTCTCTCTTTCACTGTCTTTTTTTCACAGGTTTTTAAAAGTAATTGATTTTTATAATGGGGTTTAGCTGCTTTTCACTGCTGTGTTTATGCCACTTTACACCCACTTGACTCACTTACAGAGAGATATCAATACATAGGTTTTAAGATTCTTACTAGTCAGATATATTCTTGGGCCGTGAATAGGGGGTGTTGAGTCCAATTCACTGAGCAAGGAGTAGGTCTTGTCTATTACATATTGGGTTTATGGAACAGTATCTGAGCTAATTTGAAACCCTTGTTTTATGCATCACCCCACCTCACCTTTCCCGTTAGGCAGCCATAGTGTGTTTTCTAAACGTGTGACTCTGTTCAGTTTTGTAATTCAGTTCAAGGGTAGCGGTTTTTACATTCCCTCTATAAGTGATATCTTATGATAAGTGTCTTTTTCTGTGTGACTTATTTCATTTAGAATCGTCGTACCTAAATCCACTCATCATGCTGCTACTAGCCTTATGACGTTGATTTCATGGCTGAGTGATATTCCATTGTACATAAGGACCACTACATCTTTATCCATTTTTCTCTTTCCTGGGATATTTAAGGTGTAACGAAGTTGGAGGTTCTTGTCAACAGAGCAGCCCTAAACTTTGGGGTGCCTGTGTCTTGCTGGATTTTAATTTTCCCACTTTATACGCCCATGAGTGGAAGTGCCCTATGCTCTCTAAGCTGAGTTTTTTAGATGTTTCAGGACACACCGTACACTTCTCCAGAGTGGCTGTTGGCAATTTACATCCCGCCCATCAGCGTAGCAAGGCTCCCGTTTCTCCATGGCCTGTCCTGCATTTCTGGTTTTGACACTTTATTCAGCATGGCCCTTTTGACCGATTGGAAGCGAGACTTCTTTGTAGCGCTGATTTGCCTTTCCAGGTTGCTTGGTTGGCCAAAAAGGGCGTATGCGTTTTTTCCTGAATATATTCAGGAAAAAACGCATACGCCCTTTTTGGCCAAGGGCATCGTTGATGAGGTTTTGCCGCTTTTCCTGTGCTTTAAAGGCGATTCGAATCTCCCTCCTGAAATCTGTTTCCTGCAATTCTGCCTTGCTTTCAAATCCTCTTCGTTTCCTTCCCTCAATATATTTGTGGACGAGAGTGATCATTTATAAGTCTGCAGGTTTGTGAATTGCAGTGCCCCTGAGCTCCATTTTTCAACTCGCTTTCTTGGGAGCTGGCCTCAAAAGCGCAGGATTGCTTCAGGCCCTATTCTGGTCCGGGGCGGCAGGCTGAGCCTGTGCTTAATTCTTCTTCCTGATGGGAAAATAGAGTGACCTGTGCCTGTCCCAACACCTAGAGCTAGTCTCTCATTGTTTTCCCCTCTTCCCGTTCATCCTCAGGACAAATTGCAACCTGTACGGAACAGGAGGTTAAAGGTGCTGATTCTCCAAGGAGGGAGATTGTTAGTAAAGCGGCTGGAATGGCGAACCCGAGCACAAGGAGATGAGAAATGAGGTGCGTTTTAGAAACCTTTCCCGATCACACGGTGTACCATCTTCTGGGTTTCTCATGCATGTTTTCGATGTAGGAAGATGCCCTTGAAACTGGAGATTTGGGACCCATGGGATGGGTACCACGCAGTATTACTTTAAAGGGTCTGCGTTTACTCACCCAACCTCACCAAACCTCTCAGCCCCAAGAGTGTCCACCCTTATGTCTCAATCAGCTGTGGGTCTAGATATGGTCATTCCAGGTAGCATAACTGCCCCTAAACGTATTTTGTAAGAATTTCTCTCTCTTTCACTGTCTTTTTTTCACAGGTTTTTAAAAGTAATTGATTTTTATAATGGGGTTTAGCTGCTTTTCACTGCTGTGTTTATGTCACTTTGCACCCACATGACTCACTTACAGAGAGATATCAATACATAGGTTTTAAGATTCTTACTAGTCAGATATATTCTTGGGCCGTGAATAGGGGGTTTTGAGTCCAATTCACTGAGCAAGGAGTAGGTCTTGTCTAGTACGTATTGGGTTTATGGAACGGTATCTGAGCTAATTTGAAACCCTTGTTTTATGCATCACCCCACCTCACCTTTCCCGTTAAGCAGCCATAGTGTGTTTTCTAAACGTGTGACTCTGTTCTGTTTTGTAATTCAGTTCAAGGGTAGCGGTTTTTACATTCCCTCTATAAGTGATATCTTATGATAAGTGTCTTTTTCTGTGTGACTTATTTCACTTAGAATCGTCGTACCTAAATCCACTCATCATGCTGCTACTAGCCTTATGACGTTGATTTCATGGCTGAGTGATATTCCATTGTACATAAGGACCACAACATCTTTATCCATTTTTCTCTTTCCTGGGATATTTAAGGTGTAACGAAGTTGGAGGTTCTTGTCAACAGAGCAGCCCTAAACTTTGGGGTGCCTGTGTCTTGCTGGTTTTTAACTTTCCCACTATATACGCCCATGAGTGGAAGTGCCCTATGCTCTCTAAGCTGAGTTTTTTAGATGTTTCAGGACACACCGTACACTTCTCCAGAGTGGCTGTTGGCAATTTACATCCCGCCCATCAGCGTAGCAAGCCTCCCGTTTCTCCATGGCCTGCCCTGCATTTCTGGTTTTGACACTTTATTCAGCATGGCCCTTTTGACCGATGGGAAGCGAGACTTCTTTGTAGCGCTGATTTGCCTTTCCAGGTTGCTTGCTTGGCCAAAAAGGGCGTATGCGTTTTTTCCTGAATATATTCAGGAAAAAACGCATACGCCCTATTTGGCCAAGGGCATCATTGTCGAGGTTTTGCCGCTTTTCCTGTGCTTTAAAGTCGATTCGAATCTCCCTCCTGAAATCTGTTTCCTGCAATTCTGCCTTGCTTTCAAATCCTCTTCGTTGCCTTCCCTCAATATATTTGTGGACGAGAGTGGTCATTTATAAGTCTGCAGGTTTGTGAATTGCAGTTCCCCTGAGCTCCATTTTTCAACTCGCTTTCTTGGGAGCTGGCCGCAAAAGCGCAGGATTGCTTCAGGCCCTATTCTGGTCCCGGGCGGAAGGCTGAGCCTGTGCTTAATTCTTCTTCCTCATGGGAAAATAGAGTGACCTGTGCCTGTCCCAACACCTAGAGCTAGTCTCTCATTGGTTCCCCCTTCTTCCCGTTCATCCTCAGGACAAATTGCAACCTGTACGGAACAGGAGGTTAAAGGTGCTGATTCTCCAAGGAGGGAGATTGCTAGTAATGCGGCTGGAATGGCGAACCCGAGCACAAGGACATGAGAAATGAGGTGCGTTTTAGAAACCTTTCCCGATTACTCAGTGTACCATCTTCTGGGTTTCTCATGCATGTTTTCGATGTAGGAAGATGCCCTTGAACCTGGAGATTTGGGACCAATGGGATGGGTACCACGCAGTATTACTTTAAAGGATCTGCGTTTGCTCACCCAACCTCACCAAAACTCTCAGCCCCAAGAGTGTCCACCCTTATGTCTCAATCAGCTGTGGGTCTAGATATGGTCAATCCAGGTAGCATAACTACCCCTAAACGAATTTTGTAAGAATTTCTCTCTCTTTCACTGTCTTTTTTTCACAGGTTTTTAAAAGTAATTGATTTTTATAATGGGGTTTAGCTGCTTTTCACTGCTGTGTTTATGCCACTTTACACCCACTTGACTCACTTACAAAGAGATATCAATACATAGGTTTTAAGATTCTTACTAGTCAGATATATTCTTGGGCCGTGAATAGGGGGTGTTGAGTTCAATTGACTGAGCAAGGAGTAGGTCTTGTCTATTACATATTGGGTTTATGGAACGGTATCTGAGCTAATTTGAAACCCTTGTTTTATGCATCACCCCACCTCACCTTTCCCGTTAAGCAGCCATAGTGTGTTTTCTAAACGTGTGACTCTGTTCTGTTTTGTAATTCAGTTCAAGGGTAGCGGTTTTTACATTCCCTCTATAAGTGATATCTTATGATAAGTGTCTTTTTCTGTGTGACTTATTTCACTTAGAATCGTCGTACCTAAATCCAATCATCATGCTGCTACTAGCCTTATGACGTTGATTTCATGGCTGAGTGATATTCCATTGTACATAAGGACCACAACTTATTTATCCATTTTTCTCTATCCTGAGATATTTAAGGTGTAACGAAGTGGAGGTTCTTGTCAACAGAGCAGCCCTAAACGTTGGGGTGCCTGTGTCTTGCTGATTTTTAGTTTTCCCAATTTATAGGCCCATGAGTGAAAGTGCCCTATGCTCTCTAAGCTGAGTTTTTTAGATGTTTCACGACACACCGTACACTTCTCCAGAGTGGCTGTTGGCAATTTACATCCCGCCCATCATCGAAGCAAGGCTCCCGTTTCCTCATGGCCTGCCCTGCATTTCTGGTTTTGACACTTTATTCAGCATGGCCCTTTTGACCGATGGGAAGCGAGACTTCTTTGTAGCGCTGATTTGCCTTTCCAGGTTGCTTGGTTGGCCAAAAAGGGCGTATGCGTTTTTTCCTGAATATATTCAGGAAAAAACGCATACGCCCTTTTTGGCCAAGGGCATCATTGTCGAGGTTTTGCCGCTTTTCCTGTGCCTCGAAGGCGATTCGAATCTCCCTCCTGAAATCTGTTTCCTGCAATTCTGCCTTACTTTCAAATCCTCTTCGTTGCCTTCCCTCAATATATTTGTGGACGAGAGTGATCATTTATAAGTCTGCAGGTTTGTGAATTGCAGTGCCCCTGAGCTCCGTTTTTCAACTCGCTTTCTTGGGAGCTGGCCGCAAAAGCGCAGGATTGCTTCAGGCCCTATTCTGGTCGCGGGCGGCAGGCTGAGCCTGTGCTTAATTCTTCTTCCTGATGGGAAAATAGAGTGACCTGTGCCTGTCCCAACACCTAGAGCTAGTCTCTCATTGGTTCCCCCTCTTCCCGTTCATCCTCAGGACAAACTGCAACCTGTACGGAACAGGAGGTTAAATGTGCTGATTCTCCAGGGAAGGAGATTGCTAGTAAAGCGGCTGGAATGGCGAACCCGAGCACAAGGAGATGAGAAATGAGCTGCGTTTTAGAAACCTTTCCCGATCACACGGTGTACCATCTTCTGGGTTTCTCATGCATGTTTTCGATGTAGGAAGATGCCCTTGAACCTGGAGATTTGGGACCCATGGGATGGGTACCACGCAGTATTACTTTAAAGGGCCTGCGTTTCCTCACCCATCCTCACCAAACCTCTCAGCACCAAGAGTGTCCACCCTTATGTCTCAATCAGCTGTGGGTCTAGATATGGTCAATCCAGCTGGCATCACAGCCCCTGAACGAATTTTGTAAGAATTTCTCTCTCTTTCACTGTCTTTGTTTCACAGGTTTTTAAAAGTAATTGATTTTTATAATGGGGTTTAGTTGCTTTTCACTGCTGTGTTTATTCCACTTTACACCCACTTGACTCACTTACAGAGAGATATCAATACATAGGTTTTAAGATTCTTACTAGTCAGATATATTCTTGGGCCGTGAATAGGGGGTGTTGAGTCCAATTCACTGAGCAAGGAGTAGATCTTGTCTATTACATATTGCGTTTATGGAACGGTATCTGAGCTAATTTGAATCCCTTGTTTTATGCATCACCCCACCTCACCTTTCCCGTTAAGCAGCCATAGTGTGTTTGCTAAACGTGTGACTCTGTTCTGTTTTGTAATTCAGTTCAAGGGTAGCGGTTTTTACATTCCCTCTATAAGTGATATCTTATGATAAGTGTCTTTTTCTGTGTGACTTATTTCACTTAGAATCGTCGTACCTAAACCCACTCATCATGCTGCTACTAGCCTTATGACGTTGATTTCATGGCTGAGTGATATTCCATTGTACATAAGGACCACAACTTCTTTATCCATTTTTCTCTTTCCTGAGATATTTAAGGTGTAACGAAGTGGAGGTTCTTGTCAACAGAGCAGCCCTATACGTTGGGGTGCCTGTGTCTTGCTGATTTTTAGTTTTCCCAATTTATACGCCCATGAGTGGAAGTGCCCTATGCTCTCTAAGGTTAGTTTTTTAGATGTTTCAGGACACACCGTACACTTCTCCAGAGTGGCTGTTGGCAATTTACATCCCGCCCATCAGCGTAGCAAGGCTCTCGTTTCTCCATGGCCTGTCCTGCATTTCTGGTTTTGACACTTTATTCAGCATGGCCCTTTTGACCGATGGGAAGCGAGACTTCTTTGTAGCGCTGATTTGCCTTTCCAGGTTGCTTTGTTGGCCAAAAAGGGCGTATGCGTTTTTTCCTGAATATATTCAGGAAAAAACGCATACGCCCTTTTTGGCCAAGGGCATCATTGTCGAGGTTTTGCCGCTTTTCCTGTGCCTCAAAGGCGATTCGAATCTCCCTCCTGAAATCTGTTTCCTGCAATTCTGCCTTGCTTTCAAATCCTCTTCGTTGAATTCCCTCAATATATTTGTGGACGAGAGTGATCATTTATAAGTCTGCAGGTTTGTGAATTGCAGTTCCCCTGAGCTCCATTTTTCAACACGCTTTCTTGGGAGCTGGCCGCAAAAGCGCAGGATTGCTTCAGGCCCTATTCTGGTCCCGGGTGGCAGGCTGAGCCTGTGCTTAATTCTTCTTCCTGATGGTAAAATAGAGTGACCTGTGCCTGTCCCAACACCTAGAGCTAGTCTCTCATTGGTTCCCCCTCTTCCCGTTCATCCTCAGGACATATTGCAACCTGTACGGAACAGGAGGTTAAAGGTGCTGATTCTCCAAGGAGGGAGATTGCTAGTAAAGCGGCTGGAATGGCGAACCCGAGCACAAGGACATGAGAAATGAGGTGCGTTTTAGAAACCTTTCCCGATCACACGGTGTACCGTGTTCTGGGTTTCTCATGCATGTTTTCGATGTAGGAAGATGCCCTTGAACCTGGAGATTTGGGACCCATGGGATGGGTGCCACGCAGTATTACTTTAAAGGGTCTGCGTTTGCTCACCCAACCTCACCAAACCTCTCAGCCCCAAGAGTGTCCACCCTTATGTCTCAATCAGCTGTGGGTCTAGATATTGTCAATCCAGGTGGCATCACAGCCCCTGAACGAATTCTGTAAGAATTTCTCTCTCTTTCACTGTCTTTGTTTCACAGGTTTTTAAAAGTAATTGATTTTTATAATGGGGTTTAGCTGCTTTTCACTGCTGTGTTTATGTCACTTTGCACCCACATGACTCACTTACAGAGAGATATCAATACATAGGTTTTAAGATTCTTACTAGTCAGATATATTCTTGGGCCGTGAATAGGGGGTTTTGAGTCCAATTCACTGAGCAAGGAGTAGGTCTTGTCTAGTACGTATTGGGTTTATGGAACGGTATCTGAGCTAATTTGAAACCCTTGTTTTATGCATCACCCCACCTCACCTTTCCCGTTAAGCAGCCATAGTGTGTTTTCTAAACGTGTGACTCTGTTCTGTTTTGTAATTCAGTTCAAGGGTAGCGGTTTTTACATTCCCTCTATAAGTGATATCTTATGATAAGTGTCTTTTTCTGTGTGACTTATTTCACTTAGAATCGTCGTACCTAAATCCACTCATCATGCTGCTACTAGCCTTATGACGTTGATTTCATGGCTGAGTGATATTCCATTGTACATAAGGACCACAACATCTTTATCCATTTTTCTCTTTCCTGGGATATTTAAGGTGTAACGAAGTTGGAGGTTCTTGTCAACAGAGCAGCCCTAAACTTTGGGGTGCCTGTGTCTTGCTGGTTTTTAACTTTCCCACTATATACGCCCATGAGTGGAAGTGCCCTATGCTCTCTAAGCTGAGTTTTTTAGATGTTTCACGACACACCGTACACTTCTCCAGAGTGGCTGTTGGCAATTTACATCCCGCCTATCAGCGTAGCAAGCCTCCCGTTTCTCCATGGCCTGCCCTGCATTTTTGGTTTTGACACTTTATTCAGCATGGCCCTTTTGACCGATGGGAAGGGAGACTTCTTTGTAGCACTGATTTGCCTTTCCAGGTTGCTTGCTTGGCCAAAAAGGGCGTATGCGTTTTTTCCTGAATATATTCAGGAAAAAACGCATACGCCCTTTTTGGCCAAGGGCATCATTGTCGAGGTTTTGCCGCTTTTCCTGTGCTTTAAAGGCGATTCGAATCTCCCTCCTGAAATCTGTTTCCTGCAATTCTGCCTTGCTTTCAAATCCTCTTCGTTGCCTTCCCTCAATATATTTGTGGACGAGAGTGATCATTTATAAGTCTGCAGGTTTGTGAATTGCAGTGCCCCTGAGCTCCGTTTTTCAACTCGCTTTCTTGGGAGCTGGCCGCAAAAGCGCAGGATTGCTTCAGGCCCTATTCTGGTCCCGGGCGGCAGGCTGAGCCTGTGCTTAATTCTTCTTCCTGATGGGAAAATAGAGTGACCTGTGCCTGTCCCAACACCTAGAGCTAGTCTCTCATTGGTTCCCCCTCTTCCCGTTCATCCTCAGGACAAACTGCAACCTGTACGGAACAGGAGGTTAAAGGTGCTGATTCTCCAGGGAAGGAGATTGCTAGTAAAGCGGCTGGAATGGCGAACCCGAGCACAAGGAGATGAGAAATGAGCTGCGTTTTAGAAACCTTTCCCGATCACACGGTGTACCATCTTCTGGGTTTCTCATGCATGTTTTCGATGTAGGAAGATGCCCTTGAACCTGGAGATTTGGGACCCATGGGATGGGTACCACGCAGTATTACTTTAAAGGGCCTGCGTTTCCTCACCCATCCTCACCAAACCTCTCAGCACCAAGAGTGTCCACCCTTATGTCTCAATCAGCTGTGGGTCTAGATATGGTCAATCCAGCTGGCATCACAGCCCCTGAACGAATTTTGTAAGAATTTCTCTCTCTTTCACTGTCTTTGTTTCACAGGTTTTTAAAAGTAATTGATTTTTATAATGGGGTTTAGTTGCTTTTCACTGCTGTGTTTATTCCACTTTACACCCACTTGACTCACTTACAGAGAGATATCAATACATAGGTTTTAAGATTCTTACTAGTCAGATATATTCTTGGGCCGTGAATAGGGGGTGTTGAGTCCAATTCACTGAGCAAGGAGTAGATCTTGTCTATTACATATTGCGTTTATGGAACGGTATCTGAGCTAATTTGAGTCCCTTGTTTTATGCATCACCCCACCTCACCTTTCCCGTTAAGCAGCCATAGTGTGTTTTCTAAACGTGTGACTCTGTTCTGTTTTGTAATTCAGTTCAAGGGTAGCGGTTTTTACATTCCCTCTATAAGTGATATCTTATGATAAGTGTCTTTTTCTGTGTGACTTATTTCACTTAGAATCGTCGTACCTAAACCCACTCATCATGCTGCTACTAGCCTTATGACGTTGATTTCATGGCTGAGTGATATTCCATTGTACATAAGGACCACAACTTCTTTATCCATTTTTCTCTTTCCTGAGATATTTAAGGTGTAACGAAGTGGAGGTTCTTGTCAACAGAGCAGCCCTATACGTTGGGGTGCCTGTGTCTTGCTGATTTTTAGTTTTCCCAATTTATACGCCCATGAGTGGAAGTGCCCTATGCTCTCTAAGGTTAGTTTTTTAGATGTTTCAGGACACACCGTACACTTCTCCAGAGTGGCTGTTGGCAATTTACATCCCGCCCATCAGCGTAGCAAGGCTCCCGTTTCTCCATGGCCTGTCCTGCATTTCTGGTTTTGACACTTTATTCAGCATGGCCCTTTTGACCGATGGGAAGCGAGACTTCTTTGTAGCGCTGATTTGCCTTTCCAGGTTGCTTGGTTGGCCAAAAAGGGCGTATGCGTTTTTTCCTGAATATATTCAGGAAAAAAAGCATACGCCCTTTTTGGCCAAGGGCATCATTGTCGAGGTTTTGCCGCTTTTCCTGTGCCTCAAAGGCGATTCGAATCTCCCTCCTGAAATCTGTTTCCTGCAATTCTGCCTTGCTTTCAAATCCTCTTCGTTGCCTTCCCTCAATATATTTGTGGACGAGAGTGATCTTTTATAAGTCTGCAGGTTTGTGAATTGCAGTGCCCCTGAGCTCCGTTTTTCAACTCGCTTTCTTGGGAGCTGGCCGCAAAAGCGCAGGATTGCTTCAGGCCCTATTCTGGTCCCGGGCGGCAGGCTGAGCCTGTGCTTAATTCTTCTTCCTGATGGGAAAATAGAGTGACCTGTGCCTGTCCCAATACCTAGAGCTAGTCTCTCATTGGTTCACCCTCTTCCCGTTCATCCTCAGGACAAATTGCAACCTGTACGGAACAGGAGGTTAAAGGTGCTGATTCTCCAAGGAGGGAGATTGCTAGTAAAGCGGCTGGAATGGCGAACCCGAGCACAAGGACATGAGAAATGAGGTGCGTTTTAGAAACCTTTCCCGATCACACGGTGTACCGTGTTCTGGGTTTCTCATGCATGTTTTCGATGTAGGAAGATGCCCTTGAACCTGGAGATTTGGGACCCATGGGACGGGTACCACGCAGTTTTACTTTAAAGGGTCTGCGTTTGCTCACCCAACCTCACCAAACCTCTCAGCCCCAAGAGTGTCCACCCTTATGTCTCAATCAGCTGTGGGTCTAGATATGGTCAATCCAGCTGGCATCACAGCCCCTGAACGAATTTTGTAAGAATTTCTCTCTCTTTCACTGTCTTTGTTTCACAGGTTTTTAAAAGTAATTGATTTTTATAATGGGGTTTAGTTGCTTTTCACTGCTGTGTTTACTCCACTTTACACCCACTTGACTCACTTACAGAGAGATATCAATACATAGGTTTTAAGATTCTTACTAGTCAGATATATTCTTGGGCCGTGAATAGGGGGTGTTGAGTCCAATTCACTGAGCAAGGAGTAGGTCTTGTCTATTACATATTGGGTTTATGGAACGGTATCTGAGCTAATTTGAAACCCTTGTTTTATGCATCACCCCACCTCACCTTTCCCGTGAAGCAGCCATAGTGTGTTTTCTAAACGTGTGACTCTGTTCTGTTTTGTAATTCAGTTCAAGGGTAGCGGTTTTTACATTCCCTCTATAAGTGATATCTTATGATAAGTGTCTTTTTCTGTGTGACTTATTTCACTTAGAATCGTCGTACCTAAATCCACTCATCATGCTGCTACTAGCCTTATGACGTTGATTTCATGGCTGAGTGATATTCCATTGTACATAAGGACCACAACTTCTTTATCCATTTTTCTCTTTCCTGAGATATTTAAGGTGTAACGAAGTGGAGGTTCTTGTCAACAGAGCAGCCCTAAACGTTGGGGTGCCTGTGTCTTGCTGATTTTTAGTTTTCCCAATTTATACGCCCATGAGTGGAGGTGCCCTATGCTCTCTAAGGTTAGCTTTTTAGATGTTTCAGGACACACCGTACACTTCTCCAGAGTGGCTGTTGGCAATTTACATCCCGCCCATCAGCGTAGCAAGGCTCCCGTTTCTCCATGGCCTGTCCTGCACTTCTGGTTTTGACACTTTATTTTGCATGGCCCTTTTGATCAATGGGAAGCGAGACTTCTTTGTAGCGCTGATTTGCCTTTCCAGGTTGCTTGGTTGGCCAAAAAGGGCGTATGCGTTTTTTCCTGAATATATTCAGGAAAAAAAGCATACGCCCTTTTTGGCCAAGGGCATCATTGTCGAGGTTTTGCCGCTTTTCCTGTGCCTCAAAGGCGATTCGAATCTCCCTCCTGAAATCTGTTTCCTGCAATTCTGCCTTGCTTTCAAATCCTCTTCGTTGCCTTCCCTCAATATATTTGTGGACGAGAGTGATCTTTTATAAGTCTGCAGGTTTGTGAATTGCAGTGCCCCTGAGCTCCGTTTTTCAACTCGCTTTCTTGGGAGCTGGCCGCAAAAGCGCAGGATTGCTTCAGGCCCTATTCTGGTCCCGGGCGGCAGGCTGAGCCTGTGCTTAATTCTTCTTCCTGATGGGAAAATAGAGTGACCTGTGCCTGTCCCAATACCTAGAGCTAGTCTCTCATTGGTTCACCCTCTTCCCGTTCATCCTCAGGACAAATTGCAACCTGTACGGAACAGGAGGTTAAAGGTGCTGATTCTCCAAGGAGGGAGATTGCTAGTAAAGCGGCTGGAATGGCGAACCCGAGCACAAGGACATGAGAAATGAGGTGCGTTTTAGAAACCTTTCCCGATCACACGGTGTACCGTGTTCTGGGTTTCTCATGCATGTTTTCGATGTAGGAAGATGCCCTTGAACCTGGAGATTTGGGACCCATGGGATGGGTACCACGCAGTTTTACTTTAAAGGGTCTGCGTTTGCTCACCCAACCTCACCAAACCCCTCAGCCCCAAGAGTGTCCACCCTTATGTCTCAATCAGCTGTGGGTCTAGATATGGTCAATCCAGCTGGCATCACAGCCCCTGAACGAATTTTGTAAGAATTTCTCTCTCTTTCACTGTCTTTGTTTCACAGGTTTTTAAAAGTAATTGATTTTTATAATGGGGTTTAGTTGCTTTTCACTGCTGTGTTTATTCCACTTTACACCCACTTGACTCACTTACAGAGAGATATCAATACATAGGTTTTAAGATTCTTACTAGTCAGATATATTCTTGGGCCGTGAATAGGGGGTGTTGAGTCCAATTCACTGAGCAAGGAGTAGGTCTTGTCTATTACATATTGGGTTTATGGAACGGTATCTGAGCTAATTTCAAACCCTTGTTTTATGCATCACCCCACCTCACCTTTCCCGTTAGGCAGCCATAGTGTGTTTTCTAAACGTGTGACTGTGTTCTGTTTTGTAATTCAGTTCAAGGGTAACGGTTTTTACATTCCCTCTATAAGTGATATATTATGATAAGTGTCTTTTTCTGTGAGACTTATTTCACTTAGAATCGTCGTACCTAAACCCACTCATCATGCTGCTACTAGCCTTATGACGTTGATTTCATGGCTGAGTGATATTCCATTGTACATAAGGACCACAACTTCTTTATCCATTTTTCTCTTTCCTGAGATATTTAAGGTGTAACGAAGTGGAGGTTCTTGTCAACAGAGCAGCCCTAAACGTTGGGGTGCCTGTGTCTTGCTGATTTTTAGTTTTCCCAATTTATACGCCCATGAGTGGAAGTGCCCTATGCTCTCTAAGGTAAGTTTTTTAGATGTTTCAGGACACACCGTACACTTCTCCAGAGTGGCTGTTGGCAATTTACATCCCGCCCATCAGCTTAGCAAGGCTCCCGTTTCTCCATTGCCTGTCCTGCATTTCTGGTTTTGACACTTTATTTAGCATGGCCCTTTTGACCGATGGGAAGCGAGACTTCTTTGTAGCGCTGATTTGCTTTCCAGGTTGCTTGCTTGGCCAAAAAGGGCGTATGCGTTTTTTCCTGAATATATTCAGGAAAAAATGCATACGCCCTTTTTGGCAAAGGGCATCATTGTCGAGGTTTTGCCGCTTTTCCTGTGCCTCAAAGGCGATTCGAATCTCTCTCCTGAAATCTGTTTCCTGCAATTCTGCCTTACTTTCAAATCCTCTTCGTTGCCTTCCCTCAATATATTTGTGGACGAGAGTGATAATTTATAAGTCTGCAGGTTTGTGAATTGCAGTTCCCCTGAGCTCCATTTCTCAACTCGCTTTCTTGGGAGCTGGCCGCAAAAGCGCAGGATTGCTTCAGGCCCTATTCTGGTCCCGGGTGGCAGGCTGAGCCTGTGCTTAATTCTTCTTCCTGATGGGAAAATAGAGTGACCTGTGCCTGTCCCAACACCTAGAGCTAGTCTCTCATTGGTTCCCCCTCTTCCCGTTCATCCTCAGGACAAATTGCAACCTGTACGGAACAGGAGGTTAAAGGTGCTGATTCTCCAAGGAGGGAGATTGCTAGTAAAGCGGCTGGAATGGCGAACCCGAGCACAAGGACATGAGAAATGAGGTGCGTTTTAGAAACCTTTCCCGATCACACGGTGTACCGTGTTCTGGGTTTCTCATGCATTTTTTCGATTTAGGAAGATGCCCTTGAACCTGGAGATTTGGGACCCATGGGATGGGTACCACGCAGTTTTACTTTAAAGGGTCTGCGTTTGCTCACCCAACCTCACCAAACCTCTCAGCCCCAAGAGTGTCCACCCTTATGTCTCAATCAGCTGTGGGTCTAGATATGGTCAATCCAGGTGGCATCACAGCCCCTGAACGAATTCTGTAAAAATTTCTCTCTCTTTCACTGTCTTTGTTTCACAGGTTTTTAAAAGTAATTGATTTTTATAATGGGGTTTAGTTGCTTTTCACTGCTGTGTTTATGCCACTTTACACCCACTTGACTCACTTACAGAGAGATATCAATACATAGGTTTTAAGATTCTTACTAGTCAGATATATTCTTGGGCCGTGAATAGGGTGTGTTGAGTCCAATTCACTGAGCAAGGAGTAGGTCTTGTCTATTACATATTGGGTTTATGGAACGGTATCTGAGCTAATTTCAAACCCTTGTTTTATGCATCACCCCACCTCACCTTTCCCGTTAAGCAGCCATAGTGTGTTTTCTAAACGTGTGACTCTGTTCTGTTTTGTAATTCAGTTCAAGGGTAGCGGTTTTTACATTCCCTCTATAAGTGATATCTTATGATAAGTGTCTTTTTCTGTGTGACTTATTTCACTTAGAATCGTCGTACCTAAACCCACTCATCATGCTGCTACTAGCCTTATGACGTTGATTTCATGGCTGAGTGATATTCCATTGTACATAAGGACCACAACTTCTTTATCCATTTTTCTCTTTCCTGAGATATTTAAGGTGTAACGAAGTGGAGGTTCTTGTCAACAGAGCAGCCCTATACGTTGGGGTGCCTGTGTCTTGCTGATTTTTAGTTTTCCCAATTTATACGCCCATGAGTGGAAGTGCCCTATGCTCTCTAAGGTTAGTTTTTTTAGATATTTCAGGACACACCGTACACTTCTCCAGAGTGGCTGTTGGCAATTTACATCCCGCCCATCAGCGTAGCAAGGCTCCCGTTTCTCCATGGCCTGTCCTGCATTTCTGGTTTTGACACTTTATTCAGCATGGCCCTTTTGACCGATGGGAAGCGAGACTTCTTTGTAGCGCTGATTTGCCTTTCCAGGTTGCTTGGTTGGCCAAAAAGGGCGTATGCGTTTTTTCCTGAATATATTCAGGAAAAAACGCATACGCCCTTTTTGGCCAAGGGCATCATTGTCGAGGTTTTGCCGCTTTTCCTGTGCCTCAAAGGCGATTCGAATCTCCCTCCTGAAATCTGTTTCCTGCAATTCTGCCTTACTTTCAAATCCTCTTCGTTGCCTTCCCTCAATATATTTGTGGACGAGAGTGATCATTTATAAGTCTGCAGGTTTGTGAATTGCAGTGCCCCTGAGCTCCGTTTTTCAACTCGCTTTCTTGGGAGCTGGCCGCAAAAGCGCAGGATTGCTTCAGGCCCTATTCTGGTCCCGGGCGGCAGGCTGAGCCTGTGCTTAATTCTTCTTCCTGATGGGAAAATAGAGTGACCTGTGCCTGTCCCAACACCTAGAGCTAGTCTCTCATTGGTTCCCCCTCTTCCCGTTCATCCTCAGGACAAACTGCAACCTGTACGGAACAGGAGGTTAAAGGTGCTGATTCTCCAGGGAAGGAGATTGCTAGTAAAGCGGCTGGAATGGCGAACCCGAGCACAAGGAGATGAGAAATGAGCTGCGTTTTAGAAACCTTTCCCGATCACACGGTGTACCATCTTCTGGGTTTCTCATGCATGTTTTCGATGTAGGAAGATGCCCTTGAACCTGGAGATTTGGGACCCATGGGATGGGTACCACGCAGTATTACTTTAAAGGGCCTGCGTTTCCTCACCCATCCTCACCAAACCTCTCAGCACCAAGAGTGTCCACCCTTATGTCTCAATCAGCTGTGGGTCTAGATATGGTCAATCCAGCTGGCATCACAGCCCCTGAACGAATTTTGTAAGAATTTCTCTCTCTTTCACTGTCTTTGTTTCACAGGTTTTTAAAAGTAATTGATTTTTATAATGGGGTTTAGTTGCTTTTCACTGCTGTGTTTATTCCACTTTACACCCACTTGACTCACTTACAGAGAGATATCAATACATAGGTTTTAAGATTCTTACTAGTCAGATATATTCTTGGGCCGTGAATAGGGGGTGTTGAGTCCAATTCACTGAGCAAGGAGTAGATCTTGTCTATTACATATTGCGTTTATGGAACGGTATCTGAGCTAATTTGAGTCCCTTGTTTTATGCATCACCCCACCTCACCTTTCCCGTTAAGCAGCCATAGTGTGTTTTCTAAACGTGTGACTCTGTTCTGTTTTGTAATTCAGTTCAAGGGTAGCGGTTTTTACATTCCCTCTATAAGTGATATCTTATGATAAGTGTCTTTTTCTGTGTGACTTATTTCACTTAGAATCGTCGTACCTAAACCCACTCATCATGCTGCTACTAGCCTTATGACGTTGATTTCATGGCTGAGTGATATTCCATTGTACATAAGGACCACAACTTCTTTATCCATTTTTCTCTTTCCTGAGATATTTAAGGTGTAACGAAGTGGAGGTTCTTGTCAACAGAGCAGCCCTATACGTTGGGGTGCCTGTGTCTTGCTGATTTTTAGTTTTCCCAATTTATACGCCCATGAGTGGAAGTGCCCTATGCTCTCTAAGGTTAGTTTTTTAGATGTTTCAGGACACACCGTACACTTCTCCAGAGTGGCTGTTGGCAATTTACATCCCGCCCATCAGCGTAGCAAGGCTCCCGTTTCTCCATGGCCTGTCCTGCATTTCTGGTTTTGACACTTTATTCAGCATGGCCCTTTTGACCGATGGGAAGCGAGACTTCTTTGTAGCGCTGATTTGCCTTTCCAGGTTGCTTGGTTGGCCAAAAAGGGCGTATGCGTTTTTTCCTGAATATATTCAGGAAAAAAAGCATACGCCCTTTTTGGCCAAGGGCATCATTGTCGAGGTTTTGCCGCTTTTCCTGTGCCTCAAAGGCGATTCGAATCTCCCTCCTGAAATCTGTTTCCTGCAATTCTGCCTTGCTTTCAAATCCTCTTCGTTGCCTTCCCTCAATATATTTGTGGACGAGAGTGATCTTTTATAAGTCTGCAGGTTTGTGAATTGCAGTGCCCCTGAGCTCCGTTTTTCAACTCGCTTTCTTGGGAGCTGGCCGCAAAAGCGCAGGATTGCTTCAGGCCCTATTCTGGTCCCGGGCGGCAGGCTGAGCCTGTGCTTAATTCTTCTTCCTGATGGGAAAATAGAGTGACCTGTGCCTGTCCCAATACCTAGAGCTAGTCTCTCATTGGTTCACCCTCTTCCCGTTCATCCTCAGGACAAATTGCAACCTGTACGGAACAGGAGGTTAAAGGTGCTGATTCTCCAAGGAGGGAGATTGCTAGTAAAGCGGCTGGAATGGCGAACCCGAGCACAAGGACATGAGAAATGAGGTGCGTTTTAGAAACCTTTCCCGATCACACGGTGTACCGTGTTCTGGGTTTCTCATGCATGTTTTCGATGTAGGAAGATGCCCTTGAACCTGGAGATTTGGGACCCATGGGATGGGTACCACGCAGTTTTACTTTAAAGGGTCTGCGTTTGCTCACCCAACCTCACCAAACCTCTCAGCCCCAAGAGTGTCCACCCTTATGTCTCAATCAGCTGTGGGTCTAGATATGGTCAATCCAGCTGGCATCACAGCCCCTGAACGAATTTTGTAAGAATTTCTCTCTCTTTCACTGTCTTTGTTTCACAGGTTTTTAAAAGTAATTGATTTTTATAATGGGGTTTAGTTGCTTTTCACTGCTGTGTTTACTCCACTTTACACCCACTTGACTCACTTACAGAGAGATATCAATACATAGGTTTTAAGATTCTTACTAGTCAGATATATTCTTGGGCCGTGAATAGGGGGTGTTGAGTCCAATTCACTGAGCAAGGAGTAGGTCTTGTCTATTACATATTGGGTTTATGGAACGGTATCTGAGCTAATTTCAAACCCTTGTTTTATGCATCACCCCACCTCACCTTTCCCGTTAAGCAGCCATAGTGTGTTTTCTAAACGTGTGACTCTGTTCTGTTTTGTAATTCAGTTCAAGGGTAGCGGTTTTTACATTCCCTCTATAAGTGATATCTTATGATAAGTGTCTTTTTCTGTGTGACTTATTTCACTTAGAATCGTCGTACCTAAACCCACTCATCATGCTGCTACTAGCCTTATGACGTTGATTTCATGGCTGAGTGATATTCCATTGTACATAAGGACCACAACTTCTTTATCCATTTTTCTCTTTCCTGAGATATTTAAGGTGTAACGAAGTGGAGGTTCTTGTCAACAGAGCAGCCCTATACGTTGGGGTGCCTGTGTCTTGCTGATTTTTAGTTTTCCCAATTTATACGCCCATGAGTGGAAGTGCCCTATGCTCTCTAAGGTTAGTTTTTTAGATGTTTCAGGACACACCGTACACTTCTCCAGAGTGGCTGTTGGCAATTTACATCCCGCCCATCAGCGTAGCAAGGCTCCCGTTTCTCCATGGCCTGTCCTGCATTTCTGGTTTTGACACTTTATTCAGCATGGCCCTTTTGACCGATGGGAAGCGAGACTTCTTTGTAGCGCTGATCTGCCTTTCCAGGTTGCTTGGTTGGCCAAAAAGGGCGTATGCGTTTTTTCCTGAATATATTCAGGAAAAAACGCATACGCCCTTTTTGGCCAAGGGCATCATTGTCGAGGTTTTGCCGCTTTTCCTGTGCCTCAAAGGCGATTCGAATCTCCCTCCTGAAATCTGTTTCCTGCAATTCTGCCTTGCTTTCAAATCCTCTTCGTTGACTTCCCTCAATATATTTGTGGACGAGAGTGATCATTTATAAGTCTGCAGGTTTGTGAATTGCAGTTCCCCTGAGCTCCATTTTTCAACTCGCTTTCTTGGGAGCTGGCCGCAAAAGCGCAGGATTGCTTCAGGCCCTATTCTGGTCCCGGGTGGCAGGCTGAGCCTGTGCTTAATTCTTCTTCCTGATGGTAAAATAGAGTGACCTGTGCCTGTCCCAACACATAGAGCTAGTCTCTCATTGGTTCCCCCTCTTCCCGTTCATCCTCAGGTCATATTGCAACCTGTACGGAACAGGAGGTTAAAGGTGCTGATTCTCCAAGGAGGGAGATTGCTAGTAAAGCGGCTGGAATGGCGAACCCGAGCACAAGGACATGAGAAATGAGGTGTGTTTTAGAAACCTTTCCCGATCACACGGTGTACCGTGTTCTGGGTTTCTCATGCATGTTTTCGATGTAGGAAGATGCCCTTGAACCTGGAGATTTGGGACCCATGGGATGGGTGCCACGCAGTATTACTTTAAAGGGTCTGCGTTTGCTCACCCAACCTCACCAAACCTCTCAGCCCCAAGAGTGTCCACCCTTATGTCTCAATCATCTGTGGGTCTAGATATGGTCAATCCAGGTGGCATCACAGCCCCTAAACGAATTCTGTAAGAATTTCTCTCTCTTTCACTGTCTTTGTTTCACAGGTTTTTAAAAGTAATTGATTTTTATAATGGGGTTTAGTTGCTTTTCACTGCTGTGTTTATGCCACTTTACACCCTCTTGACTCACTTACAGAGAGATATCAATACATAGGTTTTAAGATTCTTACTAGTCAGATATATTCTTGGGCCGTGAATAGGGGGTGTTGAGTCCAATTCACTGAGCAAGGAGTAGGTCTTGTCTATTACATATTGGGTTTATGGAACGGTATCTGAGCTAATTTGAAACCCTTGTTTTATGCATCACCCCACCTCACCTCTCCCGTTAGGCAGCCATAGTGTGTTTTCTAAACGTGTGACTCTGTTCAGTTTTGTAATTCAGTTCAAGGGTAGCGGTTTTTACATTCCCTCTATAAGTGATATCTTATGATAAGTGTCTTTTTCTGTGTGACTTATTTCATTTAGAATCGTCGTACCTAAATCCACTCATCATGCTGCTACTAGCCTTATGACGTTGATTTCATGGCTGAGTGATATTCCATTGTACATAAGGACCACAACTTCTTTATCCATTTTTCTCTTTCCTGGGATATTTAAGGTGTAACGAAGTTGGAGGTTCTTGTCAACAGAGCAGCCCTAAACTTTGGGGTGCCTGTGTCTTGCTGGATTTTAATTTTCCCACTTTATACGCCCATGAGTGGAAGTGCCCTATGCTCTCTAAGCTGAGTTTTTTAGATGTTTCAGGACACACCGTACACTTCTCCAGAGTGGCTGTTGGCAATTTACATCCCGCCCATCAGCGTAGCAAGGCTCCCGTTTCTCCATGGCCTGTCCTGCATTTCTGGTTTTGACACTTTATTCAGCATGGCCCTTTTGACCGATGGGAAGCGAGACTTCTTTGTAGCGCTGATGTGCCTTTCCAGGTTGCTTGCTTGGCCAAAAAGGGCGTATGCGTTTTTTCCTGAATATATTCAGGAAAAAACGCATACGCCCTTTTTGGCCAAGGGCATCATTGTCGAGGTTTTGCCGCTTTTCCTGTGCTTTAAAGGCGATTCGAATCTCCCTCCTGAAATCTGTTTCCTGCAATTCTGCCTTGCTTTCAAATCCTCTTCGTTGCCTTCCCTCAATATATTTGTGGACGAGAGTGGTCATTTATAAGTCTGCAGGTTTGTGAATTGCAGTTCCCCTGAGCTCCATTTTTCAACTCGCTTTCTTGGGAGCTGGCCGCAAAAGCGCAGGATTGCTTCAGGCCCTATTCTGGTCCCGGGCGGAAGGCTGAGCCTGTGCTTAATTCTTCTTCCTCATGGGAAAATAGAGTGACCTGTGCCTGTCCCAACACCTAGAGCTAGTCTCTCATTGGTTCCCCCTTCTTCCCGTTCATCCTCAGGACAAATTGCAACCTGTACGGAACAGGAGGTTAAAGGTGCTGATTCTCCAAGGAGGGAGATTGCTAGTAATGCGGCTGGAATGGCGAACCCGAGCACAAGGACATGAGAAATGAGGTGCGTTTTAGAAACCTTTCCCGATCACTCAGTGTACCATCTTCTGGGTTTCTCATGCATGTTTTCGATGTAGGAAGATGCCCTTGAACCTGGAGATTTGGGACCAATGGGATGGGTACCACGCAGTATTACTTTAAAGGATATGCGTTTGCTCACCCAACCTCACCAAAACTCTCAGCCCCAAGAGTGTCCACCCTTATGTCTCAATCAGCTGTGGGTCTAGATATGGTCAATCCAGGTAGCATAACTACCCCTAAACGAATTTTGTAAGAATTTCTCTCTCTTTCACTGTCTTTTTTTCACAGGTTTTTAAAAGTAATTGATTTTTATAATGGGGTTTAGCTGCTTTTCACTGCTGTGTTTATGCCACTTTACACCCACTTGACTCACTTACAGAGAGATATCAATACATAGGTTTTAAGATTCTTACTAGTCAGATATATTCTTGGGCCGTGAATAGGGGGTGTTGAGTCCAATTCACTGAGCAAGGAGTAGGTCTTGTCTATTACATATTGGGTTTATGGAACAGTATCTGAGCTAATTTGAAACCCTTGTTTTATGCATCACCCCACCTCACCTTTCCCGTTAGGCAGCCATAGTGTGTTTTCTAAACGTGTGACTCTGTTCAGTTTTGTAATTCAGTTCAAGGGTAGCGGTTTTTACATTCCCTCTATAAGTGATATCTTATGATAAGTGTCTTTTTCTGTGTGACTTATTTCATTTAGAATCGTCGTACCTAAATCCACTCATCATGCTGCTACTAGCCTTATGACGTTGATTTCATGGCTGAGTGATATTCCATTGTACATAAGGACCACTACATCTTTATCCATTTTTCTCTTTCCTGGGATATTTAAGGTGTAACGAAGTTGGAGGTTCTTGTCAACAGAGCAGCCCTAAACTTTGGGGTGCCTGTGTCTTGCTGGATTTTAATTTTCCCACTTTATACGCCCATGAGTGGAAGTGCCCTATGCTCTCTAAGCTGAGTTTTTTAGATGTTTCAGGACACACCGTACACTTCTCCAGAGTGGCTGTTGGCAATTTACATCCCGCCCATCAGCGTAGCAAGGCTCCCGTTTCTCCATGGCCTGTCCTGCATTTCTGGTTTTGACACTTTATTCAGCATGGCCCTTTTGACCGATTGGAAGCGAGACTTCTTTGTAGCGCTGATTTGCCTTTCCAGGTTGCTTGGTTGGCCAAAAAGGGCGTATGCGTTTTTTCCTGAATATATTCAGGAAAAAACGCATACGCCCTTTTTGGCCAAGGGCATCGTTGATGAGGTTTTGCCGCTTTTCCTGTGCTTTAAAGGCGATTCGAATCTCCCTCCTGAAATCTGTTTCCTGCAATTCTGCCTTGCTTTCAAATCCTCTTCGTTTCCTTCCCTCAATATATTTGTGGACGAGAGTGATCATTTATAAGTCTGCAGGTTTGTGAATTGCAGTGCCCCTGAGCTCCATTTTTCAACTCGCTTTCTTGGGAGCTGGCCTCAAAAGCGCAGGATTGCTTCAGGCCCTATTCTGGTCCCGGGCGGCAGGCTGAGCCTGTGCTTAATTCTTCTTCCTGATGGGAAAATAGAGTGACCTGTGCCTGTCCCAACACCTAGAGCTAGTCTCTCATTGTTTTCCCCTCTTCCCGTTCATCCTCAGGACAAATTGCAACCTGTACGGAACAGGAGGTTAAAGGTGCTGATTCTCCAAGGAGGGAGATTGTTAGTAAAGCGGCTGGAATGGCGAACCCGAGCACAAGGAGATGAGAAATGAGGTGCGTTTTAGAAACCTTTCCCGATCACACGGTGTACCATCTTCTGGGTTTCTCATGCATGTTTTCGATGTAGGAAGATGCCCTTGAAACTGGAGATTTGGGACCCATGGGATGGGTACCACGCAGTATTACTTTAAAGGGTCTGCGTTTACTCACCCAACCTCACCAAACCTCTCAGCCCCAAGAGTGTCCACCCTTATGTCTCAATCAGCTGTGGGTCTAGATATGGTCATTCCAGGTAGCATAACTGCCCCTAAACGTATTTTGTAAGAATTTCTCTCTCTTTCACTGTCTTTTTTTCACAGGTTTTTAAAAGTAATTGATTTTTATAATGGGGTTTAGCTGCTTTTCACTGCTGTGTTTATGTCACTTTGCACCCACATGACTCACTTACAGAGAGATATCAATACATAGGTTTTAAGATTCTTACTAGTCAG
Organism: Balaenoptera physalus; assembly: GCF_965194825.1. NCBI lineage: Eukaryota > Metazoa > Chordata > Mammalia > Artiodactyla > Balaenopteridae > Balaenoptera > Balaenoptera physalus. The sequence goes on along the minus strand of NW_028126565.1, from coordinate 97,865 downwards.
ATATATTCTTGGGCCGTGAATAGGGGGTTTTGAGTCCAATTCACTGAGCAAGGAGTAGGTCTTGTCTAGTACGTATTGGGTTTATGGAACGGTATCTGAGCTAATTTGAAACCCTTGTTTTATGCATCACCCCACCTCACCTTTCCCGTTAAGCAGCCATAGTGTGTTTTCTAAACGTGTGACTCTGTTCTGTTTTGTAATTCAGTTCAAGGGTAGCGGTTTTTACATTCCCTCTATAAGTGATATCTTATGATAAGTGTCTTTTTCTGTGTGACTTATTTCACTTAGAATCGTCGTACCTAAATCCACTCATCATGCTGCTACTAGCCTTATGACGTTGATTTCATGGCTGAGTGATATTCCATTGTACATAAGGACCACAACATCTTTATCCATTTTTCTCTTTCCTGGGATATTTAAGGTGTAACGAAGTTGGAGGTTCTTGTCAACAGAGCAGCCCTAAACTTTGGGGTGCCTGTGTCTTGCTGGTTTTTAACTTTCCCACTATATACGCCCATGAGTGGAAGTGCCCTATGCTCTCTAAGCTGAGTTTTTTAGATGTTTCAGGACACACCGTACACTTCTCCAGAGTGGCTGTTGGCAATTTACATCCCGCCCATCAGCGTAGCAAGCCTCCCGTTTCTCCATGGCCTGCCCTGCATTTCTGGTTTTGACACTTTATTCAGCATGGCCCTTTTGACCGATGGGAAGCGAGACTTCTTTGTAGCGCTGATTTGCCTTTCCAGGTTGCTTGCTTGGCCAAAAAGGGCGTATGCGTTTTTTCCTGAATATATTCAGGAAAAAACGCATACGCCCTTTTTGGCCAAGGGCATCATTGTCGAGGTTTTGCCGCTTTTCCTGTGCTTTAAAGTCGATTCGAATCTCCCTCCTGAAATCTGTTTCCTGCAATTCTGCCTTGCTTTCAAATCCTCTTCGTTGCCTTCCCTCAATATATTTGTGGACGAGAGTGGTCATTTATAAGTCTGCAGGTTTGTGAATTGCAGTTCCCCTGAGCTCCATTTTTCAACTCGCTTTCTTGGGAGCTGGCCGCAAAAGCGCAGGATTGCTTCAGGCCCTATTCTGGTCCCGGGCGGAAGGCTGAGCCTGTGCTTAATTCTTCTTCCTCATGGGAAAATAGAGTGACCTGTGCCTGTCCCAACACCTAGAGCTAGTCTCTCATTGGTTCCCCCTTCTTCCCGTTCATCCTCAGGACAAATTGCAACCTGTACGGAACAGGAGGTTAAAGGTGCTGATTCTCCAAGGAGGGAGATTGCTAGTAATGCGGCTGGAATGGCGAACCCGAGCACAAGGACATGAGAAATGAGGTGCGTTTTAGAAACCTTTCCCGATTACTCAGTGTACCATCTTCTGGGTTTCTCATGCATGTTTTCGATGTAGGAAGATGCCCTTGAACCTGGAGATTTGGGACCAATGGGATGGGTACCACGCAGTATTACTTTAAAGGATCTGCGTTTGCTCACCCAACCTCACCAAAACTCTCAGCCCCAAGAGTGTCCACCCTTATGTCTCAATCAGCTGTGGGTCTAGATATGGTCAATCCAGGTAGCATAACTACCCCTAAACGAATTTTGTAAGAATTTCTCTCTCTTTCACTGTCTTTTTTTCACAGGTTTTTAAAAGTAATTGATTTTTATAATGGGGTTTAGCTGCTTTTCACTGCTGTGTTTATGCCACTTTACACCCACTTGACTCACTTACAAAGAGATATCAATACATAGGTTTTAAGATTCTTACTAGTCAGATATATTCTTGGGCCGTGAATAGGGGGTGTTGAGTTCAATTGACTGAGCAAGGAGTAGGTCTTGTCTATTACATATTGGGTTTATGGAACGGTATCTGAGCTAATTTGAAACCCTTGTTTTATGCATCACCCCACCTCACCTTTCCCGTTAAGCAGCCATAGTGTGTTTTCTAAACGTGTGACTCTGTTCTGTTTTGTAATTCAGTTCAAGGGTAGCGGTTTTTACATTCCCTCTATAAGTGATATCTTATGATAAGTGTCTTTTTCTGTGTGACTTATTTCACTTAGAATCGTCGTACCTAAATCCAATCATCATGCTGCTACTAGCCTTATGACGTTGATTTCATGGCTGAGTGATATTCCATTGTACATAAGGACCACAACTTATTTATCCATTTTTCTCTATCCTGAGATATTTAAGGTGTAACGAAGTGGAGGTTCTTGTCAACAGAGCAGCCCTAAACGTTGGGGTGCCTGTGTCTTGCTGATTTTTAGTTTTCCCAATTTATAGGCCCATGAGTGAAAGTGCCCTATGCTCTCTAAGCTGAGTTTTTTAGATGTTTCACGACACACCGTACACTTCTCCAGAGTGGCTGTTGGCAATTTACATCCCGCCCATCATCGAAGCAAGGCTCCCGTTTCCTCATGGCCTGCCCTGCATTTCTGGTTTTGACACTTTATTCAGCATGGCCCTTTTGACCGATGGGAAGCGAGACTTCTTTGTAGCGCTGATTTGCCTTTCCAGGTTGCTTGGTTGGCCAAAAAGGGCGTATGCGTTTTTTCCTGAATATATTCAGGAAAAAACGCATACGCCCTTTTTGGCCAAGGGCATCATTGTCGAGGTTTTGCCGCTTTTCCTGTGCCTCGAAGGCGATTCGAATCTCCCTCCTGAAATCTGTTTCCTGCAATTCTGCCTTACTTTCAAATCCTCTTCGTTGCCTTCCCTCAATATATTTGTGGACGAGAGTGATCATTTATAAGTCTGCAGGTTTGTGAATTGCAGTGCCCCTGAGCTCCGTTTTTCAACTCGCTTTCTTGGGAGCTGGCCGCAAAAGCGCAGGATTGCTTCAGGCCCTATTCTGGTCGCGGGCGGCAGGCTGAGCCTGTGCTTAATTCTTCTTCCTGATGGGAAAATAGAGTGACCTGTGCCTGTCCCAACACCTAGAGCTAGTCTCTCATTGGTTCCCCCTCTTCCCGTTCATCCTCAGGACAAACTGCAACCTGTACGGAACAGGAGGTTAAATGTGCTGATTCTCCAGGGAAGGAGATTGCTAGTAAAGCGGCTGGAATGGCGAACCCGAGCACAAGGAGATGAGAAATGAGCTGCGTTTTAGAAACCTTTCCCGATCACACGGTGTACCATCTTCTGGGTTTCTCATGCATGTTTTCGATGTAGGAAGATGCCCTTGAACCTGGAGATTTGGGACCCATGGGATGGGTACCACGCAGTATTACTTTAAAGGGCCTGCGTTTCCTCACCCATCCTCACCAAACCTCTCAGCACCAAGAGTGTCCACCCTTATGTCTCAATCAGCTGTGGGTCTAGATATGGTCAATCCAGCTGGCATCACAGCCCCTGAACGAATTTTGTAAGAATTTCTCTCTCTTTCACTGTCTTTGTTTCACAGGTTTTTAAAAGTAATTGATTTTTATAATGGGGTTTAGTTGCTTTTCACTGCTGTGTTTATTCCACTTTACACCCACTTGACTCACTTACAGAGAGATATCAATACATAGGTTTTAAGATTCTTACTAGTCAGATATATTCTTGGGCCGTGAATAGGGGGTGTTGAGTCCAATTCACTGAGCAAGGAGTAGATCTTGTCTATTACATATTGCGTTTATGGAACGGTATCTGAGCTAATTTGAATCCCTTGTTTTATGCATCACCCCACCTCACCTTTCCCGTTAAGCAGCCATAGTGTGTTTGCTAAACGTGTGACTCTGTTCTGTTTTGTAATTCAGTTCAAGGGTAGCGGTTTTTACATTCCCTCTATAAGTGATATCTTATGATAAGTGTCTTTTTCTGTGTGACTTATTTCACTTAGAATCGTCGTACCTAAACCCACTCATCATGCTGCTACTAGCCTTATGACGTTGATTTCATGGCTGAGTGATATTCCATTGTACATAAGGACCACAACTTCTTTATCCATTTTTCTCTTTCCTGAGATATTTAAGGTGTAACGAAGTGGAGGTTCTTGTCAACAGAGCAGCCCTATACGTTGGGGTGCCTGTGTCTTGCTGATTTTTAGTTTTCCCAATTTATACGCCCATGAGTGGAAGTGCCCTATGCTCTCTAAGGTTAGTTTTTTAGATGTTTCAGGACACACCGTACACTTCTCCAGAGTGGCTGTTGGCAATTTACATCCCGCCCATCAGCGTAGCAAGGCTCTCGTTTCTCCATGGCCTGTCCTGCATTTCTGGTTTTGACACTTTATTCAGCATGGCCCTTTTGACCGATGGGAAGCGAGACTTCTTTGTAGCGCTGATTTGCCTTTCCAGGTTGCTTTGTTGGCCAAAAAGGGCGTATGCGTTTTTTCCTGAATATATTCAGGAAAAAACGCATACGCCCTTTTTGGCCAAGGGCATCATTGTCGAGGTTTTGCCGCTTTTCCTGTGCCTCAAAGGCGATTCGAATCTCCCTCCTGAAATCTGTTTCCTGCAATTCTGCCTTGCTTTCAAATCCTCTTCGTTGAATTCCCTCAATATATTTGTGGACGAGAGTGATCATTTATAAGTCTGCAGGTTTGTGAATTGCAGTTCCCCTGAGCTCCATTTTTCAACACGCTTTCTTGGGAGGTGGCCGCAAAAGCGCAGGATTGCTTCAGGCCCTATTCTGGTCCCGGGTGGCAGGCTGAGCCTGTGCTTAATTCTTCTTCCTGATGGTAAAATAGAGTGACCTGTGCCTGTCCCAACACCTAGAGCTAGTCTCTCATTGGTTCCCCCTCTTCCCGTTCATCCTCAGGACATATTGCAACCTGTACGGAACAGGAGGTTAAAGGTGCTGATTCTCCAAGGAGGGAGATTGCTAGTAAAGCGGCTGGAATGGCGAACCCGAGCACAAGGACATGAGAAATGAGGTGCGTTTTAGAAACCTTTCCCGATCACACGGTGTACCGTGTTCTGGGTTTCTCATGCATGTTTTCGATGTAGGAAGATGCCCTTGAACCTGGAGATTTGGGACCCATGGGATGGGTGCCACGCAGTATTACTTTAAAGGGTCTGCGTTTGCTCACCCAACCTCACCAAACCTCTCAGCCCCAAGAGTGTCCACCCTTATGTCTCAATCAGCTGTGGGTCTAGATATTGTCAATCCAGGTGGCATCACAGCCCCTGAACGAATTCTGTAAGAATTTCTCTCTCTTTCACTGTCTTTGTTTCACAGGTTTTTAAAAGTAATTGATTTTTATAATGGGGTTTAGCTGCTTTTCACTGCTGTGTTTATGTCACTTTGCACCCACATGACTCACTTACAGAGAGATATCAATACATAGGTTTTAAGATTCTTACTAGTCAGATATATTCTTGGGCCGTGAATAGGGGGTTTTGAGTCCAATTCACTGAGCAAGGAGTAGGTCTTGTCTAGTACGTATTGGGTTTGTGGAACGGTATCTGAGCTAATTTGAAACCCTTGTTTTATGCATCACCCCACCTCACCTTTCCCGTTAAGCAGCCATAGTGTGTTTTCTAAACGTGTGACTCTGTTCTGTTTTGTAATTCAGTTCAAGGGTAGCGGTTTTTACATTCCCTCTATAAGTGATATCTTATGATAAGTGTCTTTTTCTGTGTGACTTATTTCACTTAGAATCGTCGTACCTAAATCCACTCATCATGCTGCTACTAGCCTTATGACGTTGATTTCATGGCTGAGTGATATTCCATTGTACATAAGGACCACAACATCTTTATCCATTTTTCTCTTTCCTGGGATATTTAAGGTGTAACGAAGTTGGAGGTTCTTGTCAACAGAGCAGCCCTAAACTTTGGGGTGCCTGTGTCTTGCTGGTTTTTAACTTTCCCACTATATACGCCCATGAGTGGAAGTGCCCTATGCTCTCTAAGCTGAGTTTTTTAGATGTTTCACGACACACCGTACACTTCTCCAGAGTGGCTGTTGGCAATTTACATCCCGCCTATCAGCGTAGCAAGCCTCCCGTTTCTCCATGGCCTGCCCTGCATTTTTGGTTTTGACACTTTATTCAGCATGGCCCTTTTGACCGATGGGAAGGGAGACTTCTTTGTAGCACTGATTTGCCTTTCCAGGTTGCTTGCTTGGCCAAAAAGGGCGTATGCGTTTTTTCCTGAATATATTCAGGAAAAAACGCATACGCCCTTTTTGGCCAAGGGCATCATTGTCGAGGTTTTGCCGCTTTTCCTGTGCTTTAAAGGCGATTCGAATCTCCCTCCTGAAATCTGTTTCCTGCAATTCTGCCTTGCTTTCAAATCCTCTTCGTTGCCTTCCCTCAATATATTTGTGGACGAGAGTGATCATTTATAAGTCTGCAGGTTTGTGAATTGCAGTGCCCCTGAGCTCCGTTTTTCAACTCGCTTTCTTGGGAGCTGGCCGCAAAAGCGCAGGATTGCTTCAGGCCCTATTCTGGTCCCGGGCGGCAGGCTGAGCCTGTGCTTAATTCTTCTTCCTGATGGGAAAATAGAGTGACCTGTGCCTGTCCCAACACCTAGAGCTAGTCTCTCATTGGTTCCCCCTCTTCCCGTTCATCCTCAGGACAAACTGCAACCTGTACGGAACAGGAGGTTAAAGGTGCTGATTCTCCAGGGAAGGAGATTGCTAGTAAAGCGGCTGGAATGGCGAACCCGAGCACAAGGAGATGAGAAATGAGCTGCGTTTTAGAAACCTTTCCCGATCACACGGTGTACCATCTTCTGGGTTTCTCATGCATGTTTTCGATGTAGGAAGATGCCCTTGAACCTGGAGATTTGGGACCCATGGGATGGGTACCACGCAGTATTACTTTAAAGGGCCTGCGTTTCCTCACCCATCCTCACCAAACCTCTCAGCACCAAGAGTGTCCACCCTTATGTCTCAATCAGCTGTGGGTCTAGATATGGTCAATCCAGCTGGCATCACAGCCCCTGAACGAATTTTGTAAGAATTTCTCTCTCTTTCACTGTCTTTGTTTCACAGGTTTTTAAAAGTAATTGATTTTTATAATGGGGTTTAGTTGCTTTTCACTGCTGTGTTTATTCCACTTTACACCCACTTGACTCACTTACAGAGAGATATCAATACATAGGTTTTAAGATTCTTACTAGTCAGATATATTCTTGGGCCGTGAATAGGGGGTGTTGAGTCCAATTCACTGAGCAAGGAGTAGATCTTGTCTATTACATATTGCGTTTATGGAACGGTATCTGAGCTAATTTGAGTCCCTTGTTTTATGCATCACCCCACCTCACCTTTCCCGTTAAGCAGCCATAGTGTGTTTTCTAAACGTGTGACTCTGTTCTGTTTTGTAATTCAGTTCAAGGGTAGCGGTTTTTACATTCCCTCTATAAGTGATATCTTATGATAAGTGTCTTTTTCTGTGTGACTTATTTCACTTAGAATCGTCGTACCTAAACCCACTCATCATGCTGCTACTAGCCTTATGACGTTGATTTCATGGCTGAGTGATATTCCATTGTACATAAGGACCACAACTTCTTTATCCATTTTTCTCTTTCCTGAGATATTTAAGGTGTAACGAAGTGGAGGTTCTTGTCAACAGAGCAGCCCTATACGTTGGGGTGCCTGTGTCTTGCTGATTTTTAGTTTTCCCAATTTATACGCCCATGAGTGGAAGTGCCCTATGCTCTCTAAGGTTAGTTTTTTAGATGTTTCAGGACACACCGTACACTTCTCCAGAGTGGCTGTTGGCAATTTACATCCCGCCCATCAGCGTAGCAAGGCTCCCGTTTCTCCATGGCCTGTCCTGCATTTCTGGTTTTGACACTTTATTCAGCATGGCCCTTTTGACCGATGGGAAGCGAGACTTCTTTGTAGCGCTGATTTGCCTTTCCAGGTTGCTTGGTTGGCCAAAAAGGGCGTATGCGTTTTTTCCTGAATATATTCAGGAAAAAAAGCATACGCCCTTTTTGGCCAAGGGCATCATTGTCGAGGTTTTGCCGCTTTTCCTGTGCCTCAAAGGCGATTCGAATCTCCCTCCTGAAATCTGTTTCCTGCAATTCTGCCTTGCTTTCAAATCCTCTTCGTTGCCTTCCCTCAATATATTTGTGGACGAGAGTGATCTTTTATAAGTCTGCAGGTTTGTGAATTGCAGTGCCCCTGAGCTCCGTTTTTCAACTCGCTTTCTTGGGAGCTGGCCGCAAAAGCGCAGGATTGCTTCAGGCCCTATTCTGGTCCCGGGCGGCAGGCTGAGCCTGTGCTTAATTCTTCTTCCTGATGGGAAAATAGAGTGACCTGTGCCTGTCCCAATACCTAGAGCTAGTCTCTCATTGGTTCACCCTCTTCCCGTTCATCCTCAGGACAAATTGCAACCTGTACGGAACAGGAGGTTAAAGGTGCTGATTCTCCAAGGAGGGAGATTGCTAGTAAAGCGGCTGGAATGGCGAACCCGAGCACAAGGACATGAGAAATGAGGTGCGTTTTAGAAACCTTTCCCGATCACACGGTGTACCGTGTTCTGGGTTTCTCATGCATGTTTTCGATGTAGGAAGATGCCCTTGAACCTGGAGATTTGGGACCCATGGGACGGGTACCACGCAGTTTTACTTTAAAGGGTCTGCGTTTGCTCACCCAACCTCACCAAACCTCTCAGCCCCAAGAGTGTCCACCCTTATGTCTCAATCAGCTGTGGGTCTAGATATGGTCAATCCAGCTGGCATCACAGCCCCTGAACGAATTTTGTAAGAATTTCTCTCTCTTTCACTGTCTTTGTTTCACAGGTTTTTAAAAGTAATTGATTTTTATAATGGGGTTTAGTTGCTTTTCACTGCTGTGTTTACTCCACTTTACACCCACTTGACTCACTTACAGAGAGATATCAATACATAGGTTTTAAGATTCTTACTAGTCAGATATATTCTTGGGCCGTGAATAGGGGGTGTTGAGTCCAATTCACTGAGCAAGGAGTAGGTCTTGTCTATTACATATTGGGTTTATGGAACGGTATCTGAGCTAATTTCAAACCCTTGTTTTATGCATCACCCCACCTCACCTTTCCCGTTAAGCAGCCATAGTGTGTTTTCTAAACGTGTGACTCTGTTCTGTTTTGTAATTCAGTTCAAGGGTAGCGGTTTTTACATTCCCTCTATAAGTGATATCTTATGATAAGTGTCTTTTTCTGTGTGACTTATTTCACTTAGAATCGTCGTACCTAAACCCACTCATCATGCTGCTACTAGCCTTATGACGTTGATTTCATGGCTGAGTGATATTCCATTGTACATAAGGACCACAACTTCTTTATCCATTTTTCTCTTTCCTGAGATATTTAAGGTGTAACGAAGTGGAGGTTCTTGTCAACAGAGCAGCCCTATACGTTGGGGTGCCTGTGTCTTGCTGATTTTTAGTTTTCCCAATTTATACGCCCATGAGTGGAAGTGCCCTATGCTCTCTAAGGTTAGTTTTTTTAGATATTTCAGGACACACCGTACACTTCTCCAGAGTGGCTGTTGGCAATTTACATCCCGCCCATCAGCGTAGCAAGGCTCCCGTTTCTCCATGGCCTGTCCTGCATTTCTGGTTTTGACACTTTATTCAGCATGGCCCTTTTGACCGATGGGAAGCGAGACTTCTTTGTAGCGCTGATTTGCCTTTCCAGGTTGCTTGGTTGGCCAAAAAGGGCGTATGCGTTTTTTCCTGAATATATTCAGGAAAAAACGCATACGCCCTTTTTGGCCAAGGTCATCATTGTCGAGGTTTTGCCGCTTTTCCTGTGCCTCAAAGGCGATTCGAATCTCCCTCCTGAAATCTGTTTCCTGCAATTCTGCCTTACTTTCAAATCCTCTTCGTTGCCTTCCCTCAATATATTTGTGGACGAGAGTGATCATTTATAAGTCTGCAGGTTTGTGAATTGCAGTGCCCCTGAGCTCCGTTTTTCAACTCGCTTTCTTGGGAGCTGGCCGCAAAAGCGCAGGATTGCTTCAGGCCCTATTCTGGTCCCGGGCGGCAGGCTGAGCCTGTGCTTAATTCTTCTTCCTGATGGGAAAATAGAGTGACCTGTGCCTGTCCCAACACCTAGAGCTAGTCTCTCATTGTTTTCCCCTCTTCCCGTTCATCCTCAGGACAAATTGCAACCTGTACGGAACAGGAGGTTAAAGGTGCTGATTCTCCAAGGAGGGAGATTGTTAGTAAAGCGGCTGGAATGGCGAACCCGAGCACAAGGAGATGAGAAATGAGGTGCGTTTTAGAAACCTTTCCCGATCACACGGTGTACCATCTTCTGGGTTTCTCATGCATGTTTTCGATGTAGGAAGATGCCCTTGAAACTGGAGATTTGGGACCCATGGGATGGGTACCACGCAGTATTACTTTAAAGGGTCTGCGTTTACTCACCCAACCTCACCAAACCTCTCAGCCCCAAGAGTGTCCACCCTTATGTCTCAATCAGCTGTGGGTCTAGATATGGTCATTCCAGGTAGCATAACTGCCCCTAAACGTATTTTGTAAGAATTTCTCTCTCTTTCACTGTCTTTTTTTCACAGGTTTTTAAAAGTAATTGATTTTTATAATGGGGTTTAGCTGCTTTTCACTGCTGTGTTTATGTCACTTTGCACCCACATGACTCACTTACAGAGAGATATCAATACATAGGTTTTAAGATTCTTACTAGTCAGATATATTCTTGGGCCGTGAATAGGGGGTTTTGAGTCCAATTCACTGAGCAAGGAGTAGGTCTTGTCTAGTACGTATTGGGTTTATGGAACGGTATCTGAGCTAATTTGAAACCCTTGTTTTATGCATCACCCCACCTCACCTTTCCCGTTAAGCAGCCATAGTGTGTTTTCTAAACGTGTGACTCTGTTCTGTTTTGTAATTCAGTTCAAGGGTAGCGGTTTTTACATTCCCTCTATAAGTGATATCTTATGATAAGTGTCTTTTTCTGTGTGACTTATTTCACTTAGAATCGTCGTACCTAAATCCACTCATCATGCTGCTACTAGCCTTATGACGTTGATTTCATGGCTGAGTGATATTCCATTGTACATAAGGACCACAACATCTTTATCCATTTTTCTCTTTCCTGGGATATTTAAGGTGTAACGAAGTTGGAGGTTCTTGTCAACAGAGCAGCCCTAAACTTTGGGGTGCCTGTGTCTTGCTGGTTTTTAACTTTCCCACTATATACGCCCATGAGTGGAAGTGCCCTATGCTCTCTAAGCTGAGTTTTTTAGATGTTTCAGGACACACCGTACACTTCTCCAGAGTGGCTGTTGGCAATTTACATCCCGCCCATCAGCGTAGCAAGCCTCCCGTTTCTCCATGGCCTGCCCTGCATTTCTGGTTTTGACACTTTATTCAGCATGGCCCTTTTGACCGATGGGAAGCGAGACTTCTTTGTAGCGCTGATTTGCCTTTCCAGGTTGCTTGCTTGGCCAAAAAGGGCGTATGCGTTTTTTCCTGAATATATTCAGGAAAAAACGCATACGCCCTTTTTGGCCAAGGGCATCATTGTCGAGGTTTTGCCGCTTTTCCTGTGCTTTAAAGTCGATTCGAATCTCCCTCCTGAAATCTGTTTCCTGCAATTCTGCCTTGCTTTCAAATCCTCTTCGTTGCCTTCCCTCAATATATTTGTGGACGAGAGTGGTCATTTATAAGTCTGCAGGTTTGTGAATTGCAGTTCCCCTGAGCTCCATTTTTCAACTCGCTTTCTTGGGAGCTGGCCGCAAAAGCGCAGGATTGCTTCAGGCCCTATTCTGGTCCCGGGCGGAAGGCTGAGCCTGTGCTTAATTCTTCTTCCTCATGGGAAAATAGAGTGACCTGTGCCTGTCCCAACACCTAGAGCTAGTCTCTCATTGGTTCCCCCTTCTTCCCGTTCATCCTCAGGACAAATTGCAACCTGTACGGAACAGGAGGTTAAAGGTGCTGATTCTCCAAGGAGGGAGATTGCTAGTAATGCGGCTGGAATGGCGAACCCGAGCACAAGGACATGAGAAATGAGGTGCGTTTTAGAAACCTTTCCCGATTACTCAGTGTACCATCTTCTGGGTTTCTCATGCATGTTTTCGATGTAGGAAGATGCCCTTGAACCTGGAGATTTGGGACCAATGGGATGGGTACCACGCAGTATTACTTTAAAGGATCTGCGTTTGCTCACCCAACCTCACCAAAACTCTCAGCCCCAAGAGTGTCCACCCTTATGTCTCAATCAGCTGTGGGTCTAGATATGGTCAATCCAGGTAGCATAACTACCCCTAAACGAATTTTGTAAGAATTTCTCTCTCTTTCACTGTCTTTTTTTCACAGGTTTTTAAAAGTAATTGATTTTTATAATGGGGTTTAGCTGCTTTTCACTGCTGTGTTTATGCCACTTTACACCCACTTGACTCACTTACAAAGAGATATCAATACATAGGTTTTAAGATTCTTACTAGTCAGATATATTCTTGGGCCGTGAATAGGGGGTGTTGAGTTCAATTGACTGAGCAAGGAGTAGGTCTTGTCTATTACATATTGGGTTTATGGAACGGTATCTGAGCTAATTTGAAACCCTTGTTTTATGCATCACCCCACCTCACCTTTCCCGTTAAGCAGCCATAGTGTGTTTTCTAAACGTGTGACTCTGTTCTGTTTTGTAATTCAGTTCAAGGGTAGCGGTTTTTACATTCCCTCTATAAGTGATATCTTATGATAAGTGTCTTTTTCTGTGTGACTTATTTCACTTAGAATCGTCGTACCTAAATCCAATCATCATGCTGCTACTAGCCTTATGACGTTGATTTCATGGCTGAGTGATATTCCATTGTACATAAGGACCACAACTTATTTATCCATTTTTCTCTATCCTGAGATATTTAAGGTGTAACGAAGTGGAGGTTCTTGTCAACAGAGCAGCCCTAAACGTTGGGGTGCCTGTGTCTTGCTGATTTTTAGTTTTCCCAATTTATACGCCCATGAGTGAAAGTGCCCTATGCTCTCTAAGCTGAGTTTTTTAGATGTTTCACGACACACCGTACACTTCTCCAGAGTGGCTGTTGGCAATTTACATCCCTCCCATCATCGAAGCAAGGCTCCCGTTTCCTCATGGCCTGCCCTGCATTTCTGGTTTTGACACTTTATTCAGCATGGCCCTTTTGACCGATGGGAAGCGAGACTTCTTTGTAGCGCTGATTTGCCTTTCCAGGTTGCTTGGTTGGCCAAAAAGGGCGTATGCGTTTTTTCCTGAATATATTCAGGAAAAAACGCATACGCCCTTTTTGGCCAAGGGCATCATTGTCGAGGTTTTGCCGCTTTTCCTGTGCCTCGAAGGCGATTCGAATCTCCCTCCTGAAATCTGTTTCCTGCAATTCTGCCTTACTTTCAAATCCTCTTCGTTGCCTTCCCTCAATATATTTGTGGACGAGAGTGATCATTTATAAGTCTGCAGGTTTGTGAATTGCAGTGCCCCTGAGCTCCGTTTTTCAACTCGCTTTCTTGGGAGCTGGCCGCAAAAGCGCAGGATTGCTTCAGGCCCTATTCTGGTCGCGGGCGGCAGGCTGAGCCTGTGCTTAATTCTTCTTCCTGATGGGAAAATAGAGTGACCTGTGCCTGTCCCAACACCTAGAGCTAGTCTCTCATTGGTTCCCCCTCTTCCCGTTCATCCTCAGGACAAACTGCAACCTGTACGGAACAGGAGGTTAAATGTGCTGATTCTCCAGGGAAGGAGATTGCTAGTAAAGCGGCTGGAATGGCGAACCCGAGCACAAGGAGATGAGAAATGAGCTGCGTTTTAGAAACCTTTCCCGATCACACGGTGTACCATCTTCTGGGTTTCTCATGCATGTTTTCGATGTAGGAAGATGCCCTTGAACCTGGAGATTTGGGACCCATGGGATGGGTACCACGCAGTATTACTTTAAAGGGCCTGCGTTTCCTCACCCATCCTCACCAAACCTCTCAGCACCAAGAGTGTCCACCCTTATGTCTCAATCAGCTGTGGGTCTAGATATGGTCAATCCAGCTGGCATCACAGCCCCTGAACGAATTTTGTAAGAATTTCTCTCTCTTTCACTGTCTTTGTTTCACAGGTTTTTAAAAGTAATTGATTTTTATAATGGGGTTTAGTTGCTTTTCACTGCTGTGTTTATTCCACTTTACACCCACTTGACTCACTTACAGAGAGATATCAATACATAGGTTTTAAGATTCTTACTAGTCAGATATATTCTTGGGCCGTGAATAGGGGGTGTTGAGTCCAATTCACTGAGCAAGGAGTAGATCTTGTCTATTACATATTGCGTTTATGGAACGGTATCTGAGCTAATTTGAATCCCTTGTTTTATGCATCACCCCACCTCACCTTTCCCGTTAAGCAGCCATAGTGTGTTTGCTAAACGTGTGACTCTGTTCTGTTTTGTAATTCAGTTCAAGGGTAGCGGTTTTTACATTCCCTCTATAAGTGATATCTTATGATAAGTGTCTTTTTCTGTGTGACTTATTTCACTTAGAATCGTCGTACCTAAACCCACTCATCATGCTGCTACTAGCCTTATGACGTTGATTTCATGGCTGAGTGATATTCCATTGTACATAAGGACCACAACTTCTTTATCCATTTTTCTCTTTCCTGAGATATTTAAGGTGTAACGAAGTGGAGGTTCTTGTCAACAGAGCAGCCCTATACGTTGGGGTGCCTGTGTCTTGCTGATTTTTAGTTTTCCCAATTTATACGCCCATGAGTGGAAGTGCCCTATGCTCTCTAAGGTTAGTTTTTTAGATGTTTCAGGACACACCGTACACTTCTCCAGAGTGGCTGTTGGCAATTTACATCCCGCCCATCAGCGTAGCAAGGCTCTCGTTTCTCCATGGCCTGTCCTGCATTTCTGGTTTTGACACTTTATTCAGCATGGCCCTTTTGACCGATGGGAAGCGAGACTTCTTTGTAGCGCTGATTTGCCTTTCCAGGTTGCTTTGTTGGCCAAAAAGGGCGTATGCGTTTTTTCCTGAATATATTCAGGAAAAAACGCATACGCCCTTTTTGGCCAAGGGCATCATTGTCGAGGTTTTGCCGCTTTTCCTGTGCCTCAAAAGCGATTCGAATCTCCCTCCTGAAATCTGTTTCCTGCAATTCTGCCTTGCTTTCAAATCCTCTTCGTTGAATTCCCTCAATATATTTGTGGACGAGAGTGATCATTTATAAGTCTGCAGGTTTGTGAATTGCAGTTCCCCTGAGCTCCATTTTTCAACACGCTTTCTTGGGAGCTGGCCGCAAAAGCGCAGGATTGCTTCAGGCCCTATTCTGGTCCCGGGTGGCAGGCTGAGCCTGTGCTTAATTCTTCTTCCTGATGGTAAAATAGAGTGACCTGTGCCTGTCCCAACACCTAGAGCTAGTCTCTCATTGGTTCCCCCTCTTCCCGTTCATCCTCAGGACATATTGCAACCTGTACGGAACAGGAGGTTAAAGGTGCTGATTCTCCAAGGAGGGAGATTGCTAGTAAAGCGGCTGGAATGGCGAACCCGAGCACAAGGACATGAGAAATGAGGTGCGTTTTAGAAACCTTTCCCGATCACACGGTGTACCGTGTTCTGGGTTTCTCATGCATGTTTTCGATGTAGGAAGATGCCCTTGAACCTGGAGATTTGGGACCCATGGGATGGGTGCCACGCAGTATTACTTTAAAGGGTCTGCGTTTGCTCACCCAACCTCACCAAACCTCTCAGCCCCAAGAGTGTCCACCCTTATGTCTCAATCAGCTGTGGGTCTAGATATTGTCAATCCAGGTGGCATCACAGCCCCTGAACGAATTCTGTAAGAATTTCTCTCTCTTTCACTGTCTTTGTTTCACAGGTTTTTAAAAGTAATTGATTTTTATAATGGGGTTTAGCTGCTTTTCACTGCTGTGTTTATGTCACTTTGCACCCACATGACTCACTTACAGAGAGATATCAATACATAGGTTTTAAGATTCTTACTAGTCAGATATATTCTTGGGCCGTGAATAGGGGGTTTTGAGTCCAATTCACTGAGCAAGGAGTAGGTCTTGTCTAGTACGTATTGGGTTTATGGAACGGTATCTGAGCTAATTTGAAACCCTTGTTTTATGCATCACCCCACCTCACCTTTCCCGTTAAGCAGCCATAGTGTGTTTTCTAAACGTGTGACTCTGTTCTGTTTTGTAATTCAGTTCAAGGGTAGCGGTTTTTACATTCCCTCTATAAGTGATATCTTATGATAAGTGTCTTTTTCTGTGTGACTTATTTCACTTAGAATCGTCGTACCTAAATCCACTCATCATGCTGCTACTAGCCTTATGACGTTGATTTCATGGCTGAGTGATATTCCATTGTACATAAGGACCACAACATCTTTATCCATTTTTCTCTTTCCTGGGATATTTAAGGTGTAACGAAGTTGGAGGTTCTTGTCAACAGAGCAGCCCTAAACTTTGGGGTGCCTGTGTCTTGCTGGTTTTTAACTTTCCCACTATATACGCCCATGAGTGGAAGTGCCCTATGCTCTCTAAGCTGAGTTTTTTAGATGTTTCACGACACACCGTACACTTCTCCAGAGTGGCTGTTGGCAATTTACATCCCGCCCATCAGCGTAGCAAGCCTCCCGTTTCTCCATGGCCTGCCCTGCATTTTTGGTTTTGACACTTTATTCAGCATGGCCCTTTTGACCGATGGGAAGGGAGACTTCTTTGTAGCACTGATTTGCCTTTCCAGGTTGCTTGCTTGGCCAAAAAGGGCGTATGCGTTTTTTCCTGAATATATTCAGGAAAAAACGCATACGCCCTTTTTGGCCAAGGGCATCATTGTCGAGGTTTTGCCGCTTTTCCTGTGCTTTAAAGGCGATTCGAATCTCCCTCCTGAAATCTGTTTCCTGCAATTCTGCCTTGCTTTCAAATCCTCTTCGTTGCCTTCCCTCAATATATTTGTGGACGAGAGTGGTCATTTATAAGTCTGCAGGTTTGTGAATTGCAGTTCCCCTGAGCTCCATTTTTCAACTCGCTTTCTTGGGAGCTGGCCGCAAAAGCGCAGGATTGCTTCAGGCCCTATTCTGGTCCCGGGCGGCAGGCTGAGCCTGTGCTTAATTCTTCTTCCTCATGGGAAAATAGAGTGACCTGTGCCTGTCCCAACACCTAGAGCTAGTCTCTCATTGGTTCCCCCTTCTTCCCGTTCATCCTCAGGACAAATTGCAACCTGTACGGAACAGGAGGTTAAAGGTGCTGATTCTCCAAGGAGGGAGATTGCTAGTAATGCGGCTGGAATGGCGAACCCGAGCACAAGGACATGAGAAATGAGGTGCGTTTTAGAAACCTTTCCCGATCACTCAGTGTACCATCTTCTGGGTTTCTCATGCATGTTTTCGATGTAGGAAGATGCCCTTGAACCTGGAGATTTGGGACCAATGGGATGGGTACCACGCAGTATTACTTTAAAGGATCTGCGTTTGCTCACCCAACCTCACCAAAACTCTCAGCCCCAAGAGTGTCCACCCTTATGTCTCAATCAGCTGTGGGTCTAGATATGGTCAATCCAGGTAGCATAACTACCCCTAAACGAATTTTGTAAGAATTTCTCTCTCTTTCACTGTCTTTGTTTCACAGGTTTTTAAAAGTAATTGATTTTTATAATGGGGTTTAGCTGCTTTTCACTGCTGTGTTTATGCCACTTTACACCCACTTGACTCACTTACAAAGAGATATCAATACATAGGTTTTAAGATTCTTAATAGTCAGATATATTCTTGGGCCGTGAATAGGGGGTGTTGAGTCCAATTGACTGAGCAAGGAGTAGGTCTTGTCTATTACATATTGCGTTTATGGAACGGTATCTGAGCTAATTTGAATCCCTTGTTTTATGCATCACCCCACCTCACCTTTCCCGTTAAGCAGCCATAGTGTGTTTTCTAAACGTGTGACTCTGTTCTGTTTTGTAATTCAGTTCAAGGGTAGCGGTTTTTACATTCCCTCTATAAGTGATATCTTATGATAAGTGTCTTTTTCTGTGTGACTTATTTCACTTAGAATCGTCGTACCTAAACCCACTCATCATGCTGCTACTAGCCTTATGACGTTGATTTCATGGCTGAGTGATATTCCATTGTACATAAGGACCACAACTTCTTTATCCATTTTTCTCTTTCCTGAGATATTTAAGGTGTAACGAAGTGGAGGTTCTTGTCAACAGAGCAGCCCTATACGTTGGGGTGCTTGTGTCTTGCTGATTTTTAGTTTTCCCAATTTATACGCCCATGAGTGGAAGTGCCCTATGCTCTCTAAGCTGAGTTTTTTAGATGTTTCACGACACACCGTACACTTCTCCAGAGTGGCTGTTGGCAATTTACTTCCCGCCCATCAGCGTAGCAAGGCTCCCGTTTCTCCATGGCCTGTCCTGCATTTCTGGTTTTGACACTTTATTCAGCATGGCCCTTTTGACCGATGGGAAGCGAGACTTCTTTGTAGCGCTGATTTGCCTTTCCAGGTTGCTTGGTTGGCCAAAAAGGGCGTATGCGTTTTTTCCTGAATATATTCAGGAAAAAACGCATACGCCCTTTTTGGCCAAGGGCATCATTGTCGAGGTTTTGCCGCTTTTCCTGTGCCTCAAAGGCGATTCGAATCTCCCTCCTGAAATCTGTTTCCTGCAATTCTGCCTTGCTTTCAAATCCTCTTCGTTGACTTCCCTCAATATATTTGTGGACGAGAGTGATCATTTATAAGTCTGCAGGTTTGTGAATTGCAGGTCCCCTGAGCTCCATTTTTCAACTCGCTTTCTTGGGAGCTGGCCGCAAAAGCGCAGGATTGCTTCAGGCCCTATTCTGGTCCCGGGTGGCAGGCTGAGCCTGTGCTTAATTCTTCTTCCTGATGGTAAAATAGAGTGACCTGTGCCTGTCCCAACACCTAGAGCTAGTCTCTCATTGGTTTCCCCTCTTCCCGTTCATCCTCAGGACATATTGCAACCTGTACGGAACAGGAGGTTAAAGGTGCTGATTCTCCAAGGAGGGAGATTGCTAGTAAAGCGGCTGGAATGGCGAACCCGAGCACAAGGAGATGAGAAATGAGGTGCGTTTTAGAAACCTTTCCCGATCACACGGTGTACCGTGTTCTGGGTTTCTCATGCATGTTTTCGATGTAGGAAGATGCCCTTGAACCTGGAGATTTGGGACCCATGGGATGGGTGCCACGCAGTATTACTTTAAAGGGTCTGCGTTTGCTCACCCAACCTCACCAAACCTCTCAGCCCCAAGAGTGTCCACCCTTATGTCTCAATCAGCTGTGGGTCTAGATATGGTCAATCCAGGTGGCATCACAGCCCCTGAACGAATTCTGTAAGAATTTCTCTCTCTTTCTCTGTCTTTGTTTCACAGATTTTTAAAAGTAATTGATTTTTATAATGGGGTTTAGTTGCTTTTCACTGCTGTGTTTATGCCACTTTACACCCGCTTGACTCACTTACAGAGAGATATCAATACATAGGTTTTAAGATTCTTACTAGTCAGATATATTCTTGGGCCGTGAATAGGGGGTGTTGAGTCCAATTCACTGAGCAAGGAGTAGGTCTTGTCTATTACATATTGGGTTTATGGAACGGTATCTGAGCTAATTTGAAACCCTTGTTTTATGCATCACCCCACCTCACCTTTCCCGTTAGGCAGCCATAGTGTGTTTTCTAAACGTGTGACTCTGTTCAGTTTTGTAATTCAGTTCAAGGGTAGCGGTTTTTACATTCCCTCTATAAGTGATATCTTATGATAAGTGTCTTTTTCTGTGTGACTTATTTCATTTAGAATCGTCGTACCTAAATCCACTCATCATGCTGCTACTAGCCTTATGACGTTGATTTCATGGCTGAGTGATATTCCATTGTACATAAGGACCACAACATCTTTATCCATTTTTCTCTTTCCTGGGATATTCAAGGTGTAACGAAGTTGGAGGTTCTTGTCAACAGAGCAGCCCTAAACTTTGGGGTGCCTGTGTCTTGCTGGATTTTAATTTTCCCACTTTATACGCCCATGAGTGGAAGTGCCCTATGCTCTCTAAGCTGAGTTTTTTAGATGTTTCAGGACACACCGTACACTTCTCCAGAGTGGCTGTTGGCAATTTACATCCCGCCCATCAGCGTAGCAAGGCTCCCGTTTCTCCATGGCCTGTCCTGCATTTCTGGTTTTGACACTTTATTCAGCATGGCCCTTTTGACCGATGGGAAGCGAGACTTCTTTGTAGCGCTGATTTGCCTTTCCAGGTTGCTTGGTTGGCCAAAAAGGGCGTATGCGTTTTTTCCTGAATATATTCAGGAAAAAACGCATACGCCCTTTTTGGCCAAGGGCATCGTTGATGAGGTTTTGCCGCTTTTCCTGTGCTTTAAAGGCGATTCGAATCTCCCTCCTGAACTCTGTTTCCTGCAATTCTGCCTTGCTTTCAAATCCTCTTCGTTTCCTTCCCTCAATATATTTGTGGACGAGAGTGATCATTTATAAGTCTGCAGGTTTGTGAATTGCAGTGCCCCTGAGCTCCATTTTTCAACTCGCTTTCTTGGGAGCTGGCCTCAAAAGCGCAGGATTGCTTCAGGCCCTATTCTGGTCCCGGGCGGCAGGCTGAGCCTGTGCTTAATTCTTCTTCCTGATGGGAAAATAGAGTGACCTGTGCCTGTCCCAACACCTAGAGCTAGTCTCTCATTGGTTCCCCCTCTTCCCGTTCATCCTCAGGACAAATTGCAACCTGTACGGAACAGGAGGTTAAAGGTGCTGATTCTGCAAGGAGGGAGATTGCTAGTAAAGCGGCTGGAATGGCGAACCCGAGCACAAGGAGATGAGAAATGAGGTGCGTTTTAGAACCCTTTCCCGATCACACGGTAGACCATCTTCTGGGGTTCTCATGCATGTTTTCGATGTAGGAAGATGCCCTTGAACCTGGAGATTTGGGACCCATGGGATGGGTACCATGCAGTATTACTTTACCGGGTCTGCGTTTGCTCACCCAACCTCAGCAAACCTCTCTGCCCCAAGAGTGTCCACCCTTATGTCTCAATCAGCTGTGGGTCTAGATAGGGTCAATCCAGGTAGCATCACTGCCCCTAAACGAATTTTGTAAGAATTTCTCTCTCTTTCACTGTCTTTTTTTCACAGGTTTTTAAAAGTAATTGATTTTTATAATGGGGTTTGGCTGCTTTTCACTGCTGTGTTTATACCACTTTACACCCACTTGACTCACTTACAGAGAGATATCAATACATAGGTTTTAAGATTCTTACTAGTCAGATATATTCTTGGGCCGTGAATAGGGGGTGTTGAGTCCAATTCACTGAGCAAGGAGTAGGTCTTGTCTATTATATATTGGGTTTATGGAACGGTATCTGAGCTAATTTGAAACCCTTGTTTTATGCATAACCCCACATCATCTTTCCCGTTAAGCAGCCATAGTGTGTTTTCTAAACGTGTGACTCTGTTCTGTTTTGTAATTCAGTACAAGGGTAGCGGTTTTTACATTCCCTCTATAAGTGATATCTTATGATAAGTGTCTTTTTCTGTGTGACTTATTTCATTTAGAATCGTCGTACCTAAATCCACTCATCATGCTGCTACTAGCCTTATGACGTTGATTTCATGGTTGAGTGATATTCCATTGTACATAAGGACCACAACATCTTTATCCATTTTTCTCTTTCCTGAGATATGTAAGGTGTAACGAAGTGGAGGTTCTTGTCAACAGAGCAGCCCTTAACGTTGGGGTTCCTGTGTCTTGCTGATTTTTAGTTTTCCCAAATTATACGCCCATGAGTAGAACTGCCCTATGCTCTCTAAGCTGAGTTTTTTAGATGTTTCAGGACACACCGTACACTTCTCCAGAGTGGCTGTTGGCAATTTACATCCCGCCCATCATCGTAGCAAGGCTCCCGTTTCCTCATGGCCTGCCCTGCATTTCTGGTTTTGACACTTTATTCAGCATGGCCCTTTTGACCGATGGGAAGCGAGACTTCTTTGTAGCGCTGATTTGCCTTTCCAGGTTGCTTGGTTGGCCAAAAAGGGCGTATGCGTTTTTTCCTGAATATATTCAGGAAAAAACGCATACGCCCTTTTTGGCCAAGGGCATCATTGACGAGGTTTTGCCGCTTTTCCTGGGCTTTAAAGGCGATTCGAATCTCCCTCCTGAAATCTGTTTCCTGCAATTCTGCCTTGCTTTCAAATCCTCTTCGTTGCCTTCCCTCAATATATTTGTGGACGAGAGTGATCATTTATAAGTCTGCAGGTTTGTGAATAGCAGTGCCCCTGAGCTCCATTTTTCAACTCGCTTTCTTGGGAGCTGGCCGCAAAAGCGCAGGATTGCTTCAGGCCCTATTCTGGTTCCGGGCGGCAGGCTGAGCCTGTGCTTAATTCTTCTTGCTGATGGGAAAATAGAGTGACCTGTGCCTGTCCCAACACGTAGAGCTAGTCTCTCATTGTTTCCCCCTTTTCCCGTTCATCCTCAGGACAAATTGCAACCTGTACGGAACAGGAGGTTAAAGGTGCTGATTCTCCAATGAGGGAGACTGCTAGTAAAGCAGCTGGAATGGCGAATTCGAGCACAAGGAGATGAGAAATGAGGTGCGTTTTAGAAACCTTTCCCGATCAAACGGTATACCATCTTCTGGGTTTCTCATGCATGTTTTCGATGTAGGAAGATGCCCTTGAACCTGGAGATTTGGGACCCATGGGATGGGTACCACGCAGTATTACTTTAAAGGGTCTGCGTTTCCGCACCCAACCTCAGCAAACCTCTCAGCCCCAAGAGTGTCCACCCTTATGTCTCAATCAGCTGTGGGTCTAGATATGGTCAATCCAGGTAGCATAACTGCCCCTGAACGAATTTTGTAAGAATTTCTCTCTCTTTCACTGTCTTTGTTTCACAGGTTTTTAAAAGTAATTGATTTTTATAATGGGGTTTAGCTGCTTTTCACTGCTGTGTTTATGTCACTTTACACCCACTTGACTCACTTACAGAGAGATATCAATACATAGGTTTTAAGATTCTTACTAGTCAGATATATTCTTGGGCCGTGAATATGGGGTGTTGAGTCCAATTCACTGAGCAAGGAGTAGGTCTTGTCTGTTACATATTGGGTTTATGGAACGGTATCTGAGCTAATTTGAAACCCTTGTTTTATGCATCACCCCACCTCACCTTTCCCCTTAAGCAGCCATAGTGTGTTTTGTAAAAGTGTGACTCTGTTCTGTTTTGTAATTCAGTTCAAGGGTAGCGGTTTTTACATTCCCTCTATAAGTGATATCTTATGATAAGTGTCTTTTTCTGTGTGACTTATTTCACTTAGAATCGTCGTACCTAAATCCACTCATCATGCTGCTACTAGCCTTATGACGTTGATTTCATGGCTGAGTGATATTCCTTTGTACATAAGGACCACAGCTTCTTTATCCATTTTTCTCTTTCCTGGGATATTTAAGGTGTAACGAAGTGGAGGTTCTTGTCAACAGAGCAGCCCTAAATGTTGGGGTGCCTGTGTCTTGCTGATTTTTAGTTTTCCCAATTTATACGCCCATGAGTGGAAGTGTCCTATGCTCTCTAAGCTGAGTTTTTTAGATGTTTCAGGACACACCGTACACTTCTCCAGAGTGGCTGTTGGCAATTTACATCCCGCCCATCATCGTAGCAAGGCTCCCGTTTCCTCATGGCCTGCCCTGCATTTCTGGTTTTGACACTTTATTCAGCATGGCCCTTTTGACCGATGGGAAGCGAGACTTCTTTGTAGCGCTGATTTGCCTTTCCAGGTTGCTTGGTTGGCCAAAAAGGGCGTATGCGTTTTTTCCTGAATATATTCAGGAAAAAACGCATACGCCCTTTTTGGCCAAGGGCATCATTGTCGATGTTTTGCCGCTTTTCCTGTGCTTTAAAGGCGATTCGAATCTCCCTCCTGAAATCTGTTTCCTGCAATTCTGCCTTGCTTTAAATCCTCTTCGTTGCCTTCCCTCAATATATTTGTGGACGAGAGTGATCATTTATAAGTCTGCAGGTTTGTGAATTGCAGTGCCCCTGAGCTCCATTTTTCAACTCGCTTTCTTGGGAGCTGGCCGCAAAAGCGCAGGATTGCTTCAGGCCCTATTCTGGTCCCGGGCGGCAGGCTGAGCCTGTGCTTAATTCTTCTTCCTGATGGGAAAATAGAGTGACCTGTGCCTGTCCCAACACCTAGAGCTAGTCTCTCATTGTTTTCCCCTCTTCCCGTTCATCCTCAGGACAAATTGCAACCTGTACGGAACAGGAGGTTAAAGGTGCTGATTCTCCAAGGAGGGAGATTGCTAGTAAAGCAGCTGGAATGGCGAACCCGAGCACAAGGAGATGAGAAATGAGGTGCGTTTTAGAAACCTTTCGCGATCACACGGTGTACCATCTTCTGGGTTTCTCATGCATGTTTTCGATGTAGGAAGATGCCCTTGAACCTGGAGATTTGGGACCCATGGGATGGGTAGCACGCAGTATTACTTTAAAGGGTCTGCGTTTGCTCACCGAACCTCACCAAACCTCTCAGCCCCAAGAGTGTCCACCCTTATGTCTCAATCAGCTGTCGGTCTATACATGGTCAATCCAGGTGGCGTCACAGTCCCTGAACGAATTTTGTAAGAATTTCTCTCTCTTTCACTGTCTTTGTTTCACAGGTTTATAAAAGTAATTGATTTTTATAATGGGGTTTAGCTGCTTTTCACTGCTGTGTTTATGTCACTTTACACCCACTTGACTCACTTACAGAGAGATATCAATACATAGGTTTTAAGATTCTTACTAATCAGATATATTCTTGGGCCGTGAATATGGGGTGTTGAGTCCAATTCACTGAGCAAGGAGTAGGTCTTGTCTGTTACATATTGGGTTTATGGAACGGTATCTGAGCTAATTTGAAACCCTTGTTTTATGCATCACCCCACCTCACCTTTCCCCTTAAGCAGCCATAGTGTGTTTTGTAAAAGTGTGACTCTGTTCTGTTTTGTAATTCAGTTCAAGGGTAGCGGTTTTTACATTCCCTCTATAAGTGATATCTTATGATAAGTGTCTTTTTCTGTGTGACTTATTTCACTTAGAATCGTCGTACCTAAATCCACTCATCATGCTGCTACTAGCCTTATGACGTTGATTTCATGGCTGAGTGATATTCCTCTGTACATAAGGACCACAACTTCTTTATCCATTTTTCTCTTTCCTGGGATATTTAAGGTGTAACGAAGTGGAGGTTCTTGTCAACAGAGCAGCCCTAAATGTTGGGGTGCCTGTGTCTTGCTGATTTTTAGTTTTCCCAATTTATACGCCCATGAGTGGAACTGCCCTATGCTCTCTAAGCTGAGTTTTTTAGATGTTTCTGGACACACCGTACACTTCTCCAGAGTGGGTGTTGGCAACTTACATCCCGCCCATCATCATAGCAAGGCTCCCGTTTCCTCATGGCCTGCCCTGCATTTCTGGTTTTGACACTTTATTCAGCATGGCCCTTTTGACCGATGGGAAGCGAGACTTCTTTGTAGCGCTGATTTGCCTTTCCAGGTTGCTTGGTTGGCCAAAAAGGGCGTATGCGTTTTTTCCTGAATATATTCAGGAAAAAACGCATACGCCGTTTTTGGCCAAGGGCATCATTGTCGAGGTTTTGCCGCTTTTCCTGTGCTTTAAAGGCGATTCGTATCTCCCTCCTGAAATCTGTTTCCTGCAATTCTGCCTTGCTTTAAATCCTCTTCGTTGCCTTCCCTCAATATATTTGTGGACGAGAGTGATCATTTATAAGTCTGCAGGTTTGTGAATTGCAGTGCCCCTGAGCTCCATTTTTCAACTCGCTTTCTTGGGAGCTGGCCGCAAAAGCGCAGGATTGCTTCAGGCCTTATTCTGGTCCCGGGCGGCAGGCTTAGCCTGTGCTTAATTCTTCTTCCTGATGGGAAAATAGAGTGACCTGTGCCTGTCCCAACACCTAGAGCTAGTCTCTCATTGTTTTCCCCTCTTCCCGTTCATCCTCAGGACAAATTGCAACCTGTACGGAACAGGAGGTTAAAGGTGCTGATTCTCCAAGGAGGGAGATTGCTAGTAAAGCAGCTGGAATGGCGAACCCGAGCACAAGGAGATGAGAAATGAGGTGCGTTTTAGAAACCTTTCGCGATCACACGGTGTACCATCTTCTGGGTTTCTCATGCATGTTTTCGATGTAGGAAGATGCCCTTGAACCTGGAGATTTGAAACCCATGGGATGGGTACCACGCAGTATTACTTTAAAGGGTCTGCGTTTCCTCACCCAACCTCACCAAACCTCTCAGCCCCAAGAGTGTCCACCCTTATGTCTCAATCAGCTGTGGGTCTATACATGGTCAATCCAGGTGGCATCACAGCCCCTGAACGAATTTTGTAAGAATTTCTCTCTCTTTCACTGTCTTTGTTTCACAGGTTTATAAAAGTAATTGATTTTTATAATGGGGTTTAGCTGCTTTTCACTGCTGTGTTTATGTCACTTTACACCCACTTGACTCACTTACAGAGAGATATCAATACATAGGTTTTAAGATTCTTACTAATCAGATATATTCTTGGGCCGTGAATATGGGGTGTTGAGTCCAATTCACTGAGCAAGGAGTAGGTCTTGTCTGTTACATATTGGGTTTATGGAACGGTATCTGAGCTAATTTGAAACCCTTGTTTTATGCATCACCCCACCTCACCTTTCCCCTTAAGCAGCCATAGTGTGTTTTGTAAAAGTGTGACTCTGTTCTGTTTTGTAATTCAGTTCAAGGGTAGCGGTTTTTACATTCCCTCTATAAGTGATATCTTATGATAAGTGTCTTTTTCTGTGTGACTTATTTCACTTAGAATCGTCGTACCTAAATCCACTCATCATGCTGCTACTAGCCTTATGACGTTGATTTCATGGCTGAGTGATATTCCTTTGTACATAAGGACCACAACTTCTTTATCCATTTTTCTCTTTTCTGGGATATTTAAGGTGTAACGAAGTGGAGGTTCTTGTCAACAGAGCAGCCCTAAATGATGGGGTGCCTGTGTCTTGCTGATTTTTAGTTTTCCCAATTTATACGCCCATGAGTGGAAGTGCCCTATGCTCTCTAAGCTGAGTTTTTTAGATGTTTCTGGACACACCGTACACTTCTCCAGAGTGGGTGTTGGCAATTTACATCCCGCCCATCATCGTAGCAAGGCTCCCGTTTCCTCATGGCCTGCCCTGCATTTCTGGTTTTGACACTTTATTCAGCATGGCCCTTTTGACCGATGGGAAGCGAGACTTCTTTGTAGCGCTGATTTGCCTTTCCAGGTTGCTTGGTTGGCCAAAAAGGGCGTATGCGTTTTTTCCTGAATATATTCAGGAAAAAACGCATACGCCCTTTTTGGCCAAGGGCATCATTGTCGATGTTTTGCCGCTTTTCCTGTGCTTTAAAGGCGATTCGAATCTCCCTCCTGAAATCTGTTTCCTGCAATTCTGCCTTGCTTTAAATCCTCTTCGTTGCCTTCCCTCAATATATTTGTGGACGAGAGTGATCATTTATAAGTCTGCAGGTTTGTGAATTGCAGTGCCCCTGAGCTCCATTTTTCAACTCGCTTTCTTGGGAGCTGGCCGCAAAAGCGCAGGATTGCTTCAGGCCCTATTCTGGTCCCGGGCGGCAGGCTGAGCCTGTGCTTAATTCTTCTTCCTGATGGGAAAATAGAGTGACCTGTGCCTGTCCCAACACCTAGAGCTAGTCTCTCATTGTTTTCCCCTCTTCCCGTTCATCCTCAGGACAAATTGCAACCTGTACGGAACAGGAGGTTAAAGGTGCTGATTCTCCAAGGAGGGAGATTGCTAGTAAAGCAGCTGGAATGGCGAACCCGAGCACAAGGAGATGAGAAATGAGGTGCGTTTTAGAAACCTTTCGCGATCACACGGTGTACCATCTTCTGGGTTTCTCATGCATGTTTTCGATGTAGGAAGATGCCCTTGAACCTGGAGATTTGGGACCCATGGGATGGGTAGCACGCAGTATTACTTTAAAGGGTCTGCGTTTGCTCACCGAACCTCACCAAACCTCTCAGCCCCAAGAGTGTCCACCCTTATGTCTCAATCAGCTGTCGGTCTATACATGGTCAATCCAGGTGGCGTCACAGTCCCTGAACGAATTTTGTAAGAATTTCTCTCTCTTTCACTGTCTTTGTTTCACAGGTTTATAAAAGTAATTGATTTTTATAATGGGGTTTAGCTGCTTTTCACTGCTGTGTTTATGTCACTTTACACCCACTTGACTCACTTACAGAGAGATATCAATACATAGGTTTTAAGATTCTTACTAATCAGATATATTCTTGGGCCGTGAATATGGGGTGTTGAGTCCAATTCACTGAGCAAGGAGTAGGTCTTGTCTGTTACATATTGGGTTTATGGAACGGTATCTGAGCTAATTTGAAACCCTTGTTTTATGCATCACCCCACCTCACCTTTCCCCTTAAGCAGCCATAGTGTGTTTTGTAAAAGTGTGACTCTGTTCTGTTTTGTAATTCAGTTCAAGGGTAGCGGTTTTTACATTCCCTCTATAAGTGATATCTTATGATAAGTGTCTTTTTCTGTGTGACTTATTTCACTTAGAATCGTCGTACCTAAATCCACTCATCATGCTGCTACTAGCCTTATGACGTTGATTTCATGGCTGAGTGATATTCCTCTGTACATAAGGACCACAACTTCTTTATCCATTTTTCTCTTTCCTGGGATATTTAAGGTGTAACGAAGTGGAGGTTCTTGTCAACAGAGCAGCCCTAAATGTTGGGGTGCCTGTGTCTTGCTGATTTTTAGTTTTCCCAATTTATACGCCCATGAGTGGAACTGCCCTATGCTCTCTAAGCTGAGTTTTTTAGATGTTTCTGGACACACCGTACACTTCTCCAGAGTGGGTGTTGGCAACTTACATCCCGCCCATCATCATAGCAAGGCTCCCGTTTCCTCATGGCCTGCCCTGCATTTCTGGTTTTGACACTTTATTCAGCATGGCCCTTTTGACCGATGGGAAGCGAGACTTCTTTGTAGCGCTGATTTGCCTTTCCAGGTTGCTTGGTTGGCCAAAAAGGGCGTATGCGTTTTTTCCTGAATATATTCAGGAAAAAACGCATACGCCGTTTTTGGCCAAGGGCATCATTGTCGAGGTTTTGCCGCTTTTCCTGTGCTTTAAAGGCGATTCGTATCTCCCTCCTGAAATCTGTTTCCTGCAATTCTGCCTTGCTTTAAATCCTCTTCGTTGCCTTCCCTCAATATATTTGTGGACGAGAGTGATCATTTATAAGTCTGCAGGTTTGTGAATTGCAGTGCCCCTGAGCTCCATTTTTCAACTCGCTTTCTTGGGAGCTGGCCGCAAAAGCGCAGGATTGCTTCAGGCCTTATTCTGGTCCCGGGCGGCAGGCTTAGCCTGTGCTTAATTCTTCTTCCTGATGGGAAAATAGAGTGACCTGTGCCTGTCCCAACACCTAGAGCTAGTCTCTCATTGTTTTCCCCTCTTCCCGTTCATCCTCAGGACAAATTGCAACCTGTACGGAACAGGAGGTTAAAGGTGCTGATTCTCCAAGGAGGGAGATTGCTAGTAAAGCAGCTGGAATGGCGAACCCGAGCACAAGGAGATGAGAAATGAGGTGCGTTTTAGAAACCTTTCGCGATCACACGGTGTACCATCTTCTGGGTTTCTCATGCATGTTTTCGATGTAGGAAGATGCCCTTGAACCTGGAGATTTGAAACCCATGGGATGGGTACCACGCAGTATTACTTTAAAGGGTCTGCGTTTCCTCACCCAACCTCACCAAACCTCTCAGCCCCAAGAGTGTCCACCCTTATGTCTCAATCAGCTGTGGGTCTATACATGGTCAATCCAGGTGGCATCACAGCCCCTGAACGAATTTTGTAAGAATTTCTCTCTCTTTCACTGTCTTTGTTTCACAGGTTTATAAAAGTAATTGATTTTTATAATGGGGTTTAGCTGCTTTTCACTGCTGTGTTTATGTCACTTTACACCCACTTGACTCACTTACAGAGAGATATCAATACATAGGTTTTAAGATTCTTACTAATCAGATATATTCTTGGGCCGTGAATATGGGGTGTTGAGTCCAATTCACTGAGCAAGGAGTAGGTCTTGTCTGTTACATATTGGGTTTATGGAACGGTATCTGAGCTAATTTGAAACCCTTGTTTTATGCATCACCCCACCTCACCTTTCCCCTTAAGCAGCCATAGTGTGTTTTGTAAAAGTGTGACTCTGTTCTGTTTTGTAATTCAGTTCAAGGGTAGCGGTTTTTACATTCCCTCTATAAGTGATATCTTATGATAAGTGTCTTTTTCTGTGTGACTTATTTCACTTAGAATCGTCGTACCTAAATCCACTCATCATGCTGCTACTAGCCTTATGACGTTGATTTCATGGCTGAGTGATATTCCTTTGTACATAAGGACCACAACTTCTTTATCCATTTTTCTCTTTTCTGGGATATTTAAGGTGTAACGAAGTGGAGGTTCTTGTCAACAGAGCAGCCCTAAATGATGGGGTGCCTGTGTCTTGCTGATTTTTAGTTTTCCCAATTTATACGCCCATGAGTGGAAGTGCCCTATGCTCTCTAAGCTGAGTTTTTTAGATGTTTCTGGACACACCGTACACTTCTCCAGAGTGGGTGTTGGCAATTTACATCCCGCCCATCATCGTAGCAAGGCTCCCGTTTCCTCATGGCCTGCCCTGCATTTCTGGTTTTGACACTTTATTCAGCATGGCCCTTTTGACCGATGGGAAGCGAGACTTCTTTGTAGCGCTGATTTGCCTTTCCAGGTTGCTTGGTTGGCCAAAAAGGGCGTATGCGTTTTTTCCTGAATATATTCAGGAAAAAACGCATACGCCCTTTTTGGCCAAGGGCATCATTGTCGAGGTTTTGCCGCTTTTCCTGTGCTTTAAAGGCGATTCGTATCTCCCTCCTGAAATCTGTTTCCTGCAATTCTGCCTTGCTTTAAATCCTCTTCGTTGCCTTCCCTCAATATATTTGTGGACGAGAGTGATCATTTATAAGTCTGCAGGTTTGTGAATTGCAGTGCCCCTGAGCTCCATTTTTCAACTCGCTTTCTTGGGAGCTGGCCGCAGAAGCGCAGGATTGCTTCAGGCCCTATTCTGGTCCCGGGCGGCAGGCTGAGCCTGTGCTTAATTCTTCTTCCTGATGGGAAAATAGAGTGACCTGTGCCTGTCCCAACACCTAGAGCTAGTCTCTCATTGTTTTCCCCTCTTCCCGTTCATCCTCAGGACAAATTGCAACCTGTACGGAACAGGAGGTTAAAGGTGCTGATTCTCCAAGGAGGGAGATTGCTAGTAAAGCAGCTGGAATGGCGAACCCGAGCACAAGGAGATGAGAAATGAGGTGCGTTTTAGAAACCTTTCGCGATCACACGGTGTACCATCTTCTGGGTTTCTCATGCATGTTTTCGATGTAGGAAGATGCCCTTGAACCTGGAGATTTGGGACCCATGGGATGGGTAGCACGCAGTATTACTTTAAAGGGTCTGCGTTTGCTCACCCAACCTCACCAAACCTCTCAGCCCCAAGAGTGTCCACCCTTATGTCTCAATCAGCTGTGGGTCTATACATGGTCAATCCAGGTGGCGTCACAGTCCCTGAACGAATTTTGTAAGAATTTCTCTCTCTTTCACTGTCTTTGTTTCACAGGTTTATAAAAGTAATTGATTTTTATAATGGGGTTACCTGCTTTTCACTGCTGTGTTTATGTCACTTTACACCCACTTGACTCACTTACAGAGAGATATCAATACATAGGTTTTAAGATTCTTACTAATCAGATATATTCTTGGGCCGTGAATATGGGGTGTTGAGTCCAATTCACTGAGCAAGGAGTAGGTCTTGTCTGTTACATATTGGGTTTATGGAACGGTATCTGAGCTAATTTGAAACCCTTGTTTTATGCATCACCCCACCTCACCTTTCCCCTTAAGCAGCCATAGTGTGTTTTGTAAAAGTGTGACTCTGTTCTGTTTTGTAATTCAGTTCAAGGGTAGCGGTTTTTACATTCCCTCTATAAGTGATATCTTATGATAAGTGTCTTTTTCTGTGTGACTTATTTCACTTAGAATCGTCGTACCTAAATCCACTCATCATGCTGCTACTAGCCTTATGACGTTGATTTCATGGCTGAGTGATATTCCTTTGTACATAAGGACCACAACTTCTTTATCCATTTTTCTCTTTCCTGGGATATTTAAGGTGTAACGAAGTGGAGGTTCTTGTCAACAGAGCAGCCCTAAACGTTGGGGTGCCTGTGTCTTGCTGATTTTTAGTTTTCCCAATTTATACGCCCATGAGTGGAAGTGCCCTATGCTCTCTAAGCTGAGTTTTTTAGATGTTTCAGGACACACCGTACACTTCACCAGAGTGGCTGTTGGCAATTTACATCCTGCCCATCAGCGTAGCAAGGCTCCCGTTTCTAAATGGCCTGCCCTGCATTTCTGGTTTTGACACTTTATTCAGCATGGCCCTTTTGACCGATGGGAAGCGAGACTTCTTTGTAGCGCTGATTTGCCTTTCCAGGTTGCTTGCTTGGCCAAATAGGGCGTATGCGTTTTTTCCTGAATATATTCAGGAAAAAACGCATACGCCCTTTTTGGCCAAGGGCATCATTGTCGAGGTTTTGCCGCTTTTCCTGTGCTTTAAAGGCGATTCGAATCTCCCTTCTGAAATCTGTTTCCTGCAATTCCGCCTTGCTTTCAAATCCTCTTCGTTGCCTTCCCTCAATATATTTGTGGACGAGAGTGATCATTTATAAGTCTGCAGGTTTGTGAATTGCAGTGCCCCTGAGCTCCATTTTTCAACTCGCTTTCTTGGGAGCTGGCCGCAAAAGCGCAGGATTGCTTCAGGCCCTATTCTGGTCCTGGGCGGCAGGCTGAGCCTGTGCCTAATTCTTCTTCCTGATGGGAAAATAGAGTGACCTGTGCCTGTCCCAACACCTAGAGCTAGTCTCTCATTGGTTCCCCCTCTTCCCGTTCATCCTCAGGACAAATTGCAACCTGTACGGAACAGGAGGTTAAAGGTGCTGATTCTCCAAGGAGGGAGATTGCTAGTAAAGCGGCTGGAATGGCGAACCCGAGCACAAGGAGATGAGAAATGAGGTGTGTTTTAGAAACCTTTCCCGATCACACGGTGTACCATCTTCTGGGTTTCTCATGCATGTTTTCGATGTAGGAAGATGCCCTTGAACCTGGAGATTTGGGACCCATAGGATGGGTACCACGCAGTATTACTTTAAAGGGTCTGCCTTTGCTCACCCAACCTCACCAAACCTCTCAGCCCCAAGAGTGTCCACCCTTATGTCTCAATCAGCTGTGGGTCTATACATGGTCAATCCAGGTGGCATCACAGCCCCTGAACGAATTTTGTAAGAATTTCTCTCCCTTTCACTGTCTTTGTTTCACAGGATTTTAAAAGTAATTGATTTTTATAATGGGGTTTAGCTGCTTTTCACTGCTGTGTTTATGTCACTTTACACCCACTTGACTCACTTACAGAGAGATATCAATACATAGGTTTTAAGATTCTTACTAGTCAGATATATTCTTGGGCCGTGATTAGAAGGTGTCGAGTCCAATTCACTGAGCAAGGAGTAGGTCTTGTCTATTACATATTGGGTTTATGGAACGGTATCTGAGCTAATTTGAAACCCTTGTTTTATGCATCACCCCACCTCACCTTTCCCGTGAAGCAGCCATAGTGTGTTTTCTAAACGTGTGACTCTGTTCTGTTTTGTAATTCAGTTCAAGGGTAGCGGTTTTTACATTCCCTCTATAAGTGATATCTTATGATAAGTGTCTTTTTCTCTGTGACTTATTTTACTTAGAATCGTCGTACCTAAATCCACTCATCATGCTGCTACTAGCCTTATGACGTTGATTTCATGGCTGAGTGATATTCCATTGTACATAAGGACCACAACTTCTTTATCCATTTTTCTCTTTCCTGGGATATTTAAGATGTAACGAAGTGGAGGTTCTTGTCAACAGAGCAGCCCTAAACGTTGGGGTGCCTGTGTCTTGCTGATTTTTAGTTTTCCCAATTTATACGCCCATGAGTGGAAGTGCCCTATGCTCTCTAAGCTGAGTTTTTTAGATGTTTCAGGACACACCGTACACTTCACCAGAGTGGCTGTTGGCAATTTACATCCCGCCCATCAGCGTAGCAAGGCTCCCGTTTCTATATGGCCTGCCCTGCATTTCTGGTTTTGACACTTTATTCAGCATGGCCCTTTTGACCGATGGGAAGCGAGACTTCTTTGTAGCGCTGATTTGCCTTTCCAGGTTGCTTGGTTGGCCAAAAAGGGCGTATGCGTTTTTTCCTGAATATATTCAGGAAAAAACGCATACGCCCTTTTTGGCCAAGGGCATCATTGTCGAGGTTTTGCCGCTTTTCCTGTGCTTTAAAGGCGATTCGAATCTCCCTCCTGAAATCTGTTTCCTGCAATTCTGCCTTGCTTTCAAATCCTCTTCGTTGCCTTCCCTCAATATATTTGTGGACGAGAGTGATCATTTATAAGTCTGCAGGTTTGTGAATTGCAGTGCCCCTGAGCTCCATTTTTCAACTCGCTTTCTTGGGAGCTGGCCGCAAAAGCGCAGGATTGCTTCAGGCCCTATTCTGGTCCTGGGCGGCAGGCTGAGCCTGTGCTTAATTCTTCTTCCTGATGGGAAAATAGAGTGACCTGTGCCTGTCCCAACACCTAGAGCTAGTCTCTCATTGGTTCCCCCTCTTCCCGTTCATCCTCAGGACAAATTGCAACCTGTACGGAACAGGAGGTTAAAGGTGCTGATTCTCCAAGGAGGGAGATTGCTAGTAAAGCGGCTGGAATGGCGAACCCGAGCACAAGGAGATGAGAAATGAGGTGTGTTTTAGAAACCTTTCCCGATCACACGGTGTACCATCTTCTGGGTTCCTCATGCATGTTTTCGATGTAGGAAGATGGCCTTGAACCTGGAGATTTGGGACCCATGGGATGGGTAACACGCAGTATTACTTTAAAGGGTCTGCGTTTGCTCACCCAACCTCACCAAACCTCTCAGCCCCAAGAGTGTCCACCCTTATGTCTCAATCAGCTGTGGGTCTATACATGGTCAATCCAGGTGGCATCACAGCCCCTGAACGAATTTTGTAAGAATTTCTCTCTCTTTCACTGTCTTTGTTTCACAGGTTTTTAAAAGTAATTGATTTTTATAATGGGGTTTAGCTGCTTTTCACTGCTGTGTTTATGTCACTTTACACCCACTTGACTCACTTACAGAGAGATATCAATACATAGGTTTTAAGATTCTTACTAGTCAGCTATATTCTTGGGCCGTGAATAGGGGGTGTTGAGTCCAATTCACTGAGCAAGGAGTAGGTCTTGTCTATTACATATTGGGTTTATGGAACGGTATCTGAGCTAATTTGAAACCCTTGTTTTATGCATCACCCCACCTCACCTTTCCCGTTAAGCAGCCATAGTGTGTTTTCTAAACGTGTGACTCTGTTCTGTTTTGTAATTCAGTTCAAGGGTAGCGGTTTTTACATTCCCTCTATAAGTGATATCTTATGATAAGTGTCTTTTTCTGTGTGACTTATTTCACTTAGAATCGTCGTACCTAAATCCACTCATCATTCTGCTACTAGCCTTATGACGTTGATTTCATGGCTGAGTGATATTCCATTGTACATAAGGACCACAACTTCTTTATCCATTTTTCTCTTTCCTGGGATATTTAAGGTGTAACGAAGTGGAGGTTCTTGTCAACAGAGCAGCCCTAAACGTTGGGGTGCCTGTGTCTTGCTGATTTTTAGTTTTCCCAATTTATACGCCCATGAGTTGAAGTGCCCTATGCTCTCTAAGCTGAGTTTTTTAGATGTTTCAGGACACACCGTACACTTCACCAGAGTGGCTGTTGGCAATTTACATCCTGCCCATCAGCGTAGCAAGGCTCCCGTTTCTAAATGGCCTGCCCTGCATTTCTGGTTTTGACACTTTATTCAGCATGGCCCTTTTGACCGATGGGAAGCGAGACTTCTTTGTAGCGCTGATTTGCCTTTCCAGGTTGCTTGCTTGGCCAAATAGGGCGTATGCGTTTTTTCCTGAATATATTCAGGAAAAAACGCATACGCCCTTTTTGGCCAAGGGCATCATTGTCGAGGTTTTGCCGCTTTTCCTGTGCTTTAAAGGCGATTCGAATCTCCCTTCTGAAATCTGTTTCCTGCAATTCCGCCTTGCTTTCAAATCCTCTTCGTTGCCTTCCCTCAATATATTTGTGGACGAGAGTGATCATTTATAAGTCTGCAGGTTTGTGAATTGCAGTGCCCCTGAGCTCCATTTTTCAACTCGCTTTCTTGGGAGCTGGCCGCAAAAGCGCAGGATTGCTTCAGGCCCTATTCTGGTCCTGGGCGGCAGGCTGAGCCTGTGCCTAATTCTTCTTCCTGATGGGAAAATAGAGTGACCTGTGCCTGTCCCAACACCTAGAGCTAGTCTCTCATTGGTTCCCCCTCTTCCCGTTCATCCTCAGGACAAATTGCAACCTGTACGGAACAGGAGGTTAAAGGTGCTGATTCTCCAAGGAGGGAGATTGCTAGTAAAGCGGCTGGAATGGCGAACCCGAGCACAAGGAGATGAGAAATGAGGTGTGTTTTAGAAACCTTTCCCGATCACACGGTGTACCATCTTCTGGGTTTCTCATGCATGTTTTCGATGTAGGAAGATGCCCTTGAACCTGGAGATTTGGGACCCATAGGATGGGTACCACGCAGTATTACTTTAAAGGGTCTGCGTTTGCTCACCCAACCTCACCAAACCTCTCAGCCCCAAGAGTGTCCACCCTTATGTCTCAATCAGCTGTGGGTCTATACATGGTCAATCCAGGTGGCATCACAGCCCCTGAACGAATTTTGTAAGAATTTCTCTCCCTTTCACTGTCTTTGTTTCACAGGATTTTAAAAGTAATTGATTTTTATAATGGGGTTTAGCTGCTTTTCACTGCTGTGTTTATGTCACTTTACACCCACTTGACTCACTTACAGAGAGATATCAATACATAGGTTTTAAGATTCTTACTAGTCAGCTATATTCTTGGGCCGTGAATAGGGGGTGTTGAGTCCAATTCACTGAGCAAGGAGTAGGTCTTGTCTATTACATATTGGGTTTATGGAACGGTATCTGAGCTAATTTGAAACCCTTGTTTTATGCATCACCCCACCTCACCTTTCCCGTTAAGCAGCCATAGTGTGTTTTCTAAACGTGTGACTCTGTTCTGTTTTGTAATTCAGTTCAAGGGTAGCGGTTTTTACATTCCCTCTATAAGTGATATCTTATGATAAGTGTCTTTTTCTGTGTGACTTATTTCACTTAGAATCGTCGTACCTAAATCCACTCATCATTCTGCTACTAGCCTTATGACGTTGATTTCATGGCTGAGTGATATTCCATTGTACATAAGGACCACAACTTCTTTATCCATTTTTCTCTTTCCTGGGATATTTAAGGTGTAACGAAGTGGAGGTTCTTGTCAACAGAGCAGCCCTAAACGTTGGGGTGCCTGTGTCTTGCTGATTTTTAGTTTTCCCAATTTATACGCCCATGAGTGGAAGTGCCCTATGCTCTCTAAGCTGAGTTTTTTAGATGTTTCAGGACACACCGTACACTTCACCAGAGTGGCTGTTGGCAATTTACATCCTGCCCATCAGCGTAGCAAGGCTCCCGTTTCTAAATGGCCTGCCCTGCATTTCTGGTTTTGACACTTTATTCAGCATGGCCCTTTTGACCGATGGGAAGCGAGACTTCTTTGTAGCGCTGATTTGCCTTTCCAGGTTGCTTGCTTGGCCAAATAGGGCGTATGCGTTTTTTCCTGAATATATTCAGGAAAAAACGCATACGCCCTTTTTGGCCAAGGGCATCATTGTCGAGGTTTTGCCGCTTTTCCTGTGCTTTAAAGGCGATTCGAATCTCCCTTCTGAAATCTGTTTCCTGCAATTCTGCCTTGCTTTCAAATCCTCTTCGTTGCCTTCCCTCAATATATTTGTGGACGAGAGTGATCATTTATAAGTCTGCAGGTTTGTGAATTGCAGTGCCCCTGAGCTCCATTTTTCAACTCGCTTTCTTGGGAGCTGGCCGCAAAAGCGCAGGATTGCTTCAGGCCCTATTCTGGTCCTGGGCGGCAGGCTGAGCCTGTGCCTAATTCTTCTTCCTGATGGGAAAATAGAGTGACCTGTGCCTGTCCCAACACCTAGAGCTAGTCTCTCATTGGTTCCCCCTCTTCCCGTTCATCCTCAGGACAAATTGCAACCTGTACGGAACAGGAGGTTAAAGGTGCTGATTCTCCAAGGAGGGAGATTGCTAGTAAAGCGGCTGGAATGGCGAACCCGAGCACAAGGAGATGAGAAATGAGGTGTGTTTTAGAAACCTTTCCCGATCACACGGTGTACCATCTTCTGGGTTTCTCATGCATGTTTTCGATGTAGGAAGATGCCCTTGAACCTGGAGATTTGGGACCCATAGGATGGGTACCAGGCAGTATTACTTTAAAGGGTCTGCGTTTGCTCACCCAACCTCACCAAACCTCTCAGCCCCAAGAGTGTCCACCCTTATGTCTCAATCAGCTGTGGGTCTATACATGGTCAATCCAGGTGGCATCACAGCCCCTGAACGAATTTTGTAAGAATTTCTCTCCCTTTCACTGTCTTTGTTTCACAGGATTTTAAAAGTAATTGATTTTTATAATGGGGTTTAGCTGCTTTTCACTGCTGTGTTTATGTCACTTTACACCCACTTGACTCACTTACAGAGAGATATCAATACATAGGTTTTAAGATTCTTACTAGTCAGCTATATTCTTGGGCCGTGATTAGGGGGTGTCGAGTCCAATTCACTGAGCAAGGAGTAGGTCTTGTCTATTACATATTGGGTTTATGGAACGGTATCTGAGCTAATTTGAAACCCTTGTTTTATGCATCACCCCACCTCACCTTTCCCGTGAAGCAGCCATAGTGTGTTTTCTAAACGTGTGACTCTGTTCTGTTTTGTAATTCAGTTCAAGGGTAGCGGTTTTTACATTCCCTCTATAAGTGATATCTTATGATAAGTGTCTTTTTCTGTGTGACTTATTTCACTTAGAATCGTCGTACCTAAATCCACTCATCATGCTGCTACTAGCCTTATGACGTTGATTTCATGGCTGAGTGATATTCCATTGTACATAAGGACCACAACTTATTTATCCATTTTTCTCTTTCCTGAGATATTTAAGGTGTAACGAAGTGGAGGTTCTTGTCAACAGAGCAGCCCTAAACGTTGGGGTGCCTGTGTCTTGCTGATTTTTAGTTTTCCCAATTTATACGCCCATGAGTGGAAGTGCCCTGTGCTCCCTAAGCTGAGTTTTTTAGATGTTTCAGGACACACCGTACACTTCTCCAGAGTGGCTGTTGGCAACTTACATACCGCCCATCAGCTTAGCAAGGCTCCCGTTTCTCCATGGCCTGCCCTGCATTTCTGGTTTTGACACTTTATTCAGCATGGCCCTTTTGACCGATGGGAAGCGAGACTTCTTTGTAGCGCTGATTTGCCTTTCCAGGTTGGTTGGTTGGCCAAAAAGGGCGTATGCGTTTTTTCCTGAATATATTCAGGAAAAAACGCATACGCCCTTTTTGGCCAAGGGCATCATTGTCGAGGTTTTGCCGCTTTTCTTGTGCTTTAAAGGCGATTCGAATCTCCCTCCTGAAATCTGTTTCCTGCAATTCTGCCTTGCTTTCAAATCCTCTTCGTTCCCTTCCCTCAATATATTTGTGGACGAGAGT
This sequence comes from Balaenoptera physalus, assembly GCF_965194825.1. Lineage (NCBI taxonomy): Eukaryota > Metazoa > Chordata > Mammalia > Artiodactyla > Balaenopteridae > Balaenoptera > Balaenoptera physalus. The sequence continues at coordinate 58,174 of NW_028126565.1, read as the reverse complement.
GAACATTTATAAGTCTGCAGGTTTGTGAATTGCAGTGCGCCTGAGCTCCATTTTTCAACTCGCTTTCTTGGGAGCTGGCCGCAAAAGCGCAGGATTGCTTCAGGCCCTATAGTGGTCCCGGGGGGCAGGCTGAGCCTGTGCTTAATTCTTCTTCCTGATGGGAAAATAGAGTGACCTGTGCCTGTCCCAACACCTAGAGCTAGTCTCTCATTGGTTCCCCCTCTTCCCTTTTATCCTCAGGACAAATTGCAAACTGTACGGAACAGGAGGTTAAAGGTGCTGATTCTCCAAGGAGGGAGATTGCTAGTAAACTGGCTGGAATGGCGAACCCGAGCACAAGGAGATGAGAAATGAGGAGTGTTTTAGAAACCTTTCCCGATCACACGGTGTACCATCTTCTGGGTTTCTCATGCATGTTTTCGATGTAGGAAGATGCCCTTGAACCTGGAGATTTGGGACCCATGGGATGGATACCACGCAGTATTACTTTAAAGGGTCTGCGTTTGCTCACCCAACGTCACCAAACCTCTCAGCCCCAAGAGTGTTCACCCTTATGTCTCAATCAGCTGTGGGTCTATACATGGTCAATCCAGGTGGCATCACAGCCCCTGAACGAATTTTGTAAGAATTTCTCTCTCTTTCACTGTCTTTGTTTCACAGGTTTTTAAAAGTAATTGATTTTTATAATGGGGTTTAGCTGCTTTTCACTGCTGTGTTTATGTCACTTTACACCCACTTGACTCACTTACAGAGAGATATCAATACATAGGTTTTAAGATTCTTACTAATCAGATATATTCTTGGGCCGTGAATAGGGGGTGTTGAGTCCAATTCACTGAGCAAGGAGTAGGTCTTGTCTGTTACATATTGGGTTTATGGAACGGTATCTGAGCTAATTTGAAACCCTTGTTTTATGCATCACCCCACCTCACATTTCCCCTTAAGCAGCCATAGTGTGTTTTGTAAAAGTGTGACTCTGTTCTGTTTTGTAATTCAGTTCAAGGGTAGCGGTTTTTACATTCCCTCTATAAGTGATATCTTATGATAAGTGTCTTTTTCTGTGTGACTTATTTCACTTAGAATCGTCGTACCTAAATCCACTCATCATGCTGCTACTAGCCTTATGACGTTGATTTCATGGCTGAGTGATATTCCTTTGTACATAAGGACCACAACTTCTTTATCCATTTTTCTCTTTCCTGGGATATTTAAGGTGTAACGAAGTGGAGGTTGTTGTCAACAGAGCAGCCCTAAATGTTGGGGTGCCTGTGTCTTGCTGATTTTTAGTTTTCCCAATTTATACGCCCATGAGTGGAACTGCCCTATGCTCTCTAAGCTGAGTTTTTTAGATGTTTCAGGACACACCGTACACTTCTCCAGAGTGGCTGTTGGCTAATTTACATCCCGCCCATCATCGTAGCAAGGCTCCCGTTTCCTCATGGCCTGCCCTGCATTTCTGGTTTTGACACTTTATTCAGCTTGGCCCTTTTGACCGATGGGAAGCGAGACTTCTTTGTAGCGCTGATTTGCCTTTCCAGGTTGCTTGCTTGGCCAAAAAGGGCGTATGCGTTTTTTCCTGAATATATTCAGGAAAAAACGCATACGCCCTTTTTGGCCAAGGGCAACATTGTCGAGGTTTTGCCGCTTTTCCTGTGCTTTAAAGGCGATTCGAATCTCCCTTCTGAAATCTGTTTCCTGCAATTCCGCCTTGCTTTCAAATCCTCTTCGTTGCCTTCCCTCAATATATTTGTGGACGAGAGTGATCATTTATAAGTCTGCAGGTTTGTGAATTGCAGTGCCCCTGAGCTCCATTTTTCAACTCGCTTTCTTGGGAGCTGGCCGCAAAAGCGCAGGATTGCTTCAGCCCCTATTCTGGTCCTGGGCGGCAGGCTGAGCCTGTGCTTAATTCTTCTTCCTCATGGGAAAATAGAGTGACCTGTGCCTCTCCCAACACCTAGAGCTAGTCTCTCATTGGTTCCCCCTCTTCCCGTTCATCCTCAGGACAAATTGCAACCTGTACGGAACAGGAGGTTAAAGGTGCTGATTCTCCAAGGAGGGAGATTGCTAGTAAAGCGGCTGGAATGGCGAACCCGAGCACAAGGAGATGAGAAATGAGGTGTGTTTTAGAAACCTTTCGCGATCACACGGTGTACCATCTTCTGGGTTTCTCATGCATGTTTTCGATGTAGGAAGATGCCCTTGAACCTGGAGATTTGAAACCCATGGGATGGGTACCACGCAGTATTACTTTAAAGGGTCTGCGTTTCCTCACCCAAGCTCACCAAACCTCTCAGCCCCAAGAGTGTCCACCCTTATGTCTCAATCAGCTGTGGGTCTATACATGGTCAATCCAGATGGCATCACAGCCCCTGAACGAATTTTGTAAGAATTTCTCTCTCTTTCACTGTCTTTGTTTCACAGGATTTTAAAAGTAATTGATTTTTATAATGGGGTTTAGCTGCTTTTCACTGCTGTGTTTATGTCACTTTACACCCACTTGACTCACTTACAGAGAGATATCAATACATAGGTTTTAAGATTCTTACTAGTCAGATATATTCTTGGGCCGTGAATAGGGGGTGTCGAGTCCAATTCACTGAGCAAGGAGTAGGTCTTGTCTATTACATATTGGGTTTATGGAACGGTATGTGAGCTAATTTGAAACCCTTGTTTTATGCATCGCCCCACATCACCTTTCCCGTTAAGCAGCCATAGTGTGTTTTCTAAACGTGTGACTCTGTTCTGTTTTGTAATTCAGTTCAAGGGTAGCGGTTTTTACTTTCCCTCTATAAGTGATATCTTATGATAAGTGTCTTTTTCTGTGTGACTTATTTCACTTAGAATCGTCGGACCTAAATCCACTCATCATGCTGCTACTAGCCTTATGACGTTGATTTCATGGCTGAGTGATATTTCATTGTACATAAGGACCACAACATCTTTATCCATTTTTCTCTTTCCTGAGATATTTAAGGTGTAACGAAGTTGGAGGTTCTTGTCAATAGAGCAGCCCTAAACTTTGGGGTGCCTGTGTCTTGCTGGTTTTTAATTTTCCCACTTTATACGCCCATGAGTGGAAGTGCCCTATGCTCTCTAAGCTGAGTTTTTTAGATGTTTCAGGACACATCGTACACTTCTCCAGAGTGGCTTTTGGCAATTTACATCCCGCCCATCATCGTAACAAGGCTCCCGTTTCCTCATGGCCTGCCCTGCATTTCTGGTTTTGACACTTTATTCAGCATGGCCCTTTTGACCGATGGGAAGCGAGACTTCTTTGTAGCGCTGATTTGCCTTTCCAGGTTGCTTGGTTGGCCAAAAGGGCGTATGCGTTTTTTCCTGAATATATTCAGGAAAAAACGCATACGCCCTTTTTGGCCAACGGCATCATTGTCGATGTTTTGCCGCTTTTCCTGTGCTTTAAAGGCGATTCGAATCTCCCTCCTGAAATCTGTTTCCTGCAATTCTGCCTTGCTTTAAATCCTCTTCGTTGCCTTCCCTCAATATATTTGTGGACGAGAGTGATCATTTATAAGTCTGCAGGTTTGTGAATTGCAGTGCCCCTGAGCTCCATTTTTCAACTCGCTTTCTTGGGAGCTGGCCGCAAAAGCGCAGGATTGCTTCAGGCCCTATTCTGGTCCCGGGCGGCAGGCTGAGCCTGTGCTTAATTCTTCTTCCTGATGGGAAAATAGAGTGACCTGTGCCTGTCCCAACACCTAGAGCTAGTCTCTCATTGTTTTCCCCTCTTCCCGTTCATCCTCAGGACAAATTGCAACCTGTATGGAACAGGAGGTTAAAGGTGCTGATTCTCCAAGGAGGGAGATTGCTAGTAAAGCAGCTGGAATGGCGAACCCGAGCACAAGGAGATGAGAAATGAGGTGCGTTTTAGAAACCTTTCGCGATCAAACGGTGTACCATCTTCTGGGTATCTCATGCATGTTTTCGATGTAGGAAGATGCCCTTGAACCTGGAGATTTGGGACCCATGGGATGGGTACCACGCAGTATTACTTTAAAGGGTCTGCGTTTGCTCACCCAACCTCACCAAACCTCTCAGCCCCAAGAGTGTCCACCCTTATGTCTCAATCAGCTGTGGGTCTATACATGGTCAATCCAGGTGGCGTCACAGTCCCTGAACGAATTTTGTAAGAATTTCTCTCTCTTTCACTGTCTTTGTTTCACAGGTTTATAAAAGTAATTGATTTTTATAATGGGGTTTAGCTGCTTTTCACTGCTGTGTTTATGTCACTTTACACCCACTTGACTCACTTACAGAGAGATATCAATACATAGGTTTTAAGATTCTTACTAATCAGATATATTCTTGGGCCGTGAATATGGGGTGTTGAGTCCAATTCACTGAGCAAGGAGTAGGTCTTGTCTGTTACATATTGGGTTTATGGAACGGTATCTGAGCTAATTTGAAACCCTTGTTTTATGCATCACCCCACCTCACCTTTCCCCTTAAGCAGCCATAGTGTGTTTTGTAAAAGTGTGACTCTGTTCTGTTTTTTAATTCAGTTCAAGGGTAGCGGTTTTTACATTCCCTCTATAAGTGATATCTTATGATAAGTGTCTTTTTCTGTGTGACTTATTTCACTTAGAATCGTCGTACCTAAATCCACTCATCATGCTGCTACTTGCCTTATGACGTTGATTTCATGGCTGAGTGATATTCCTTTGTACATAAGGACCACAACTTCTTTATCCATTTTTCTCTTTCCTGGGATATTTAAGGTGTAACGAAGTGGAGGTTCTTGTCAACAGAGCAGCCCTAAATGTTGGGGTGCCTGTGTCTTGCTGATTTTTAGTTTTCCCAATTTATACGCGCATGAGTGGAAGTGCCCTATGCTCTCTAAGCTGAGTTTTTTAGATGTTTCTGGACACACCGTACACTTCTCCAGAGTGGGTGTTGGCAATTTACATCCCGCCCATCATCGTAGCAAGGCTCCCGTTTCCTCATGGCCTGCCCTGCATTTCTGGTTTTGACACTTTATTCAGCATGGCCCTTTTGACCGATGGGAAGCGAGACTTCTTTGTAGCGCTGATTTGCCTTTCCAGGTTGCTTGGTTGGCCAAAAAGGGCGTATGCGTTTTTTCCTGAATATATTCAGGAAAAAACGCATACGCCCTTTTTGGCCAAGGGCATCATTGTCGAGGTTTTGCCGCTTTTCCTGTGCTTTAAAGGCGATTCGTATCTCCCTCCTGAAATCTGTTTCCTGCAATTCTGCCTTGCTTTAAATCCTCTTCGATGCCTTCCCTCAATATATTTGTGGACGAGAGTGATCATTTATAAGTCTGCAGGTTTGTGAATTGCAGTGCCCCTGAGCTCCATTTTTCAACTCGCTTTCTTGGGAGCTGGCCGCAAAAGCGCAGGAATTCTTCAAGCCCTATTCTGGTCCCGGGCGGCATGCTGAGCCTGTGCTTAATTCTTCTTCCTGATGGGAAAATAGAGTGACCTGTGCCTGTCCCAACACCTAGAGCTAGTCTCTCATTGTTTTCCCCTCTTCCCGTTCATCCTCAGGACAAATTGCAACCTGTACGGAACAGGAGGTTAAAGGTGCTGATTCTCCAAGGAGGGAGATTGCTAGTAAAGCAGCTGGAATGGCGAACCCGAGCACAAGGAGATGAGAAATGAGGTGCGTTTTAGAAACCTTTCGCGATCACACGGTGTACCATCTTCTGGGTTTCTCATGCATGTTTTCGATGTAGGAAGATGCCCTTGAACTTGGAGATTTGGGACCCATGGGATGGGTACCACGCAGTATTACTTTAAAGGGTCTGCGTTTGCTCACCCAACCTCACCAAACCTCTCAGCCCCAAGAGTGTCCACCCTTATGTCTCAATCAGCTGTGGGTCTATACATGTTCAATCCAGGTGGCATCACAGTCCCTGAACGAATTTTGTAAGAATTTCTCTCTCTTTCACTGTCTTTGTTTCACAGGTTTTTAAAAGTAATTGATTTTTATAATGGGGTTTAGCTGCTTTTCACTGCTGTGTTTATGTCACTTTACACCCACTTGACTCACTTACAGAGAGATATCAATACATAGGTTTTAAGATTCTTACTAATCAGATATATTCTTGGGCCGTGAATATGGGGTGTTGAGTCCAATTCACTGAGCAAGGAGTAGGTCTTGTCTGTTACATATTGGGTTTATGGAACGGTATCTGAGCTAATTTGAAACCCTTGTTTTATGCATCACCCCACCTCACCTTTCCCCTTAAGCAGCCATAGTGTGTTTTCTAAACGTGTGACTCTGTTCTGTTTTGTAATTCAGTTCAAGGGTAGCGGTTTTTACATTCCCTCTATAAGTGATATCTTATGATAAGTGTCTTTTTCTGTGTGACTTATTTCACTTAGAATCGTCGTACCTAAATCCTCTCATCATGCTGCTACTAGCCTTATGACGTTGATTTCATGGCTGAGTGATATTCCATTGTACATAAGGACCACAACTTATTTATCCATCTTTCTCTTTCCTGAGATATTTAAGGTGTAACGAAGTGGAGGTTCTTGTCAACAGAGCAGACCTAAACGTTGGGGTGCCTGTGTCTTGCTGATTTTTAGTTTTCCCAATTTATACGCCCATGAGTGGAAGTGCCCTATGCTCTCTAAGCTGAGTTTTTTAGATGTTTCAGGACACACCGTACACTTCTCCAGAGTGGCTGTTGGCAATTTACATCCCGCCCATCAGCGTAGCAAGGCTCCCGTTTCTCCATGGCCTGCCCTGCATTTCTGGTTTTGACACTTTATTCAGCTTGGCCCTTTTGACCGATGGGAAGCGAGACTTCTTTGTAGCGCTGATTTGCCTTTCCAGGTTGCTTGGTTGGCCAAAAAGGGCGTATGCGTTTTTTCCTGAATATATTCAGGAAAAAACGAATACGCCGTTTTTGGCCAAGGGCATCATTGTCGAGGTTTTGCCGCTTTTCTTGTGCTTTAAAGGCGATTCGAATCTCCCTCCTGAAATCTGTTTCCTGCAATTCTGCCTTGCTTTCAAATCCTCTTCGTTGCCTTCCCTCAATATATTTGTGGACGAGAGTGAACATTTATAAGTCTGCAGGTTTGTGAATTGCAGTGCGCCTGAGCTCCATTTTTCAACTCGCTTTCTTGGGAGCTGGCCGCAAAAGCGCAGGTTTGCTTCAGGCCCTATTCTGGTCCCGGGCGGCAGGCTGAGCCTGTGCTTAATTCTTCTTCCTGATGGGAAAATAGAGTGACCTGTGCCTGTCCCAACACCTAGAGCTAGTCTCTCATTGGTTCCCCCTCTTCCCGGTCATCCTCAGGACAAATTGCAACCTGTACGGAACAGGAGGTTAAAGGTGCTGATTCTCCAAGGAGGGAGATTGCTAGTAAAGCGGCTGGAATGGCGAACCCGAGCACAAGGAGATGAGAAATGAGGTGTGTTTTAGAAACCTTTCCCGATCACACGGTGTACCATCTTCTGGGTTCCTCATGCATGTTTTCGATGTAGGAAGATGGCCTTGAACCTGGAGATTTGGGACCCATAGGATGGGTAACACGCAGTATTACTTTAAAGGGTCTGCGTTTGCTCACCCAACCTCACCAAACCTCTCAGCCCCAAGAGTGTCCACCCTTATGTCTCAATCAGCTGTGGGTCTATACATGGTCAATCCAGGTGGCATCACAGCCCCTGAACGAATTTTGTAAGAATTTCTCTCTCTTTCACTGTCTTTGTTTCACAGGTTTTTAAAAGTAATTGATTTTTATAATGGGGTTTAGCTGCTTTCACTGCTGTGTTTATGTCACTTTACACCCACTTGACTCACTTACAGAGAGATATCAATACATAGGTTTTAAGATTCTTACTAGTCAGATATATTCTTGGGCCGTGAATAGGGGGTGTTGAGTCCAATTCACTGAGCAAGGAGTAGGTCTTGTCTATTACATATTGGGTTTATGGAACGGTATCTGAGCTAATTTGAAACCCTTGTTTTATGCATCACCCCACCTCACCTTTCCCGTTAAGCAGCCATAGTGCGTTTTCTTTTTTTTTTTTTTTTTTTTTTTTTTTTTAGGTAATAAGGAAGAAGACGTTCAGTGGAAAAAAAAAAAAAAGGGACTATAAGAAATATTAAATCATAGTGTGTTTTCTAAACGTGTGACTCTGTTCTGTTTTGTAATTCAGTTCAAGGGTAGCGGTTTTTACATTCCCTCTATAAGTGATATCTTATGATAAGTGTCTTTTTCTCTGTGACTTATTTCACTTAGAATCGTCGTACCTAAATCCTCTCATCATGCTGCTACTAGCCTTATGACGTTGATTTCATGGCTGAGTGATATTCCATTGTACATAAGGACCACAACTTATTTATCCATTTTTCTCTTTCCTGAGATATTTAAGGTGTAACGAAGTGGAGGTTCTTGTCAACAGAGCAGCCCTAAACGTTGGGGTGCCTGTGTCTTGCTGATTTTTAGTTTTCCCAATTTATACGCCCATGAGTGGAAGTGCCCTGTGCTCCCTAAGCTGAGTTTTTTAGATGTTTCAGGACACACCGTACACTTCTCCAGAGTGGCTGTTGGCAACTTACATACCGCCCATCAGCTTAGGAAGGCTCCCGTTTCTCCATGGCCTGCCCTGCATTTCTGGTTTTGACACTTTATTCAGCATGGCCCTTTTGACCGATGGGAAGCGAGACTTCTTTGTAGCGCTGATTTGCCTTTCCAGGTTGGTTGGTTGGCCAAAAAGGGCGTATGCGTTTTTTCCTGAATATATTCAGGAAAAAACGCATACGCCCTTTTTGGCCAAGGGCATCATTGTCGAGGTTTTGCCGCTTTTCTTGTGCTTTAAAGGCGATTCGAATCTCCCTCCTGAAATCTGTTTCCTGCAATTCTGCCTTGCTTTCAAATCCTCTTCGTTCCCTTCCCTCAATATATTTGTGGACGAGAGTGAACATTTATAAGTCTGCAGGTTTGTGAATTGCAGTGCGCCTGAGCTCCATTTTTCAACTCGCTTTCTTGGGAGCTGGCCGCAAAAGCGCAGGATTGCTTCAGGCCCTATAGTGGTCCCGGGGGGCAGGCTGAGCCTGTGCTTAATTCTTCTTCCTGATGGGAAAATAGAGTGACCTGTGCCTGTCCCAACACCTAGAGCTAGTCTCTCATTGGTTCCCCCTCTTCCCTTTTATCCTCAGGACAAATTGCAAACTGTACGGAACAGGAGGTTAAAGGTGCTGATTCTCCAAGGAGGGAGATTGCTAGTAAACTGGCTGGAATGGCGAACCCGAGCACAAGGAGATGAGAAATGAGGAGTGTTTTAGAAACCTTTCCCGATCACACGGTGTACCATCTTCTGGGTTTCTCATGCATGTTTTCGATGTAGGAAGATGCCCTTGAACCTGGAGATTTGGGACCCATGGGATGGATACCACGCAGTATTACTTTAAAGGGTCTGCGTTTGCTCACCCAACCTCACCAAACCTCTCAGCCCCAAGAGTGTTCACCCTTATGTCTCAATCAGCTGTGGGTCTATACATGGTCAATCCAGGTGGCATCACAGCCCCTGAACGAATTTTGTAAGAATTTCTCTCTCTTTCACTGTCTTTGTTTCACAGGTTTTTAAAAGTAATTGATTTGTATAATGGGGTTTAGCTGCTTTTCACTGCTGTGTTTATGTCACTTTACACCCACTTGACTCACTTACAGAGAGATATCAATACATAGGTTTTAAGATTCTTACTAATCAGATATATTCTTGGGCCGTGAATAGGGGGTGTTGAGTCCAATTCACTGAGCAAGGAGTAGGTCTTGTCTGTTACATATTGGGTTTATGGAACGGTATCTGAGCTAATTTGAAACCCTTGTTTTATGCATCACCCCACCTCACATTTCCCCTTAAGCAGCCATAGTGTGTTTTGTAAAAGTGTGACTCTGTTCTGTTTTGTAATTCAGTTCAAGGGTAGCGGTTTTTACATTCCCTCTATAAGTGATATCTTATGATAAGTGTCTTTTTCTGTGTGACTTATTTCACTTAGAATCGTCGTACCTAAATCCACTCATCATGCTGCTACTAGCCTTATGACGTTGATTTCATGGCTGAGTGATATTCCTTTGTACATAAGGACCACAACTTCTTTATCCATTTTTCTCTTTCCTGGGATATTTAAGGTGTAACGAAGTGGAGGTTCTTGTCAACAGAGCAGCCCTAAATGTTGGGGTGCCTGTGTCTTGCTGATTTTTAGTTTTCCCAATTTATACGCCCATGAGTGGAACTGCCCTATGCTCTCTAAGCTGAGTTTTTTAGATGTTTCAGGACACACCGTACACTTCTCCAGAGTGGCTGTTGGCTAATTTACATCCCGCCCATCATCGTAGCAAGGCTCCCGTTTCCTCATGGCCTGCCCTGCATTTCTGGTTTTGACACTTTATTCAGCTTGGCCCTTTTGACCGATGGGAAGCGAGACTTCTTTGTAGCGCTGATTTGCCTTTCCAGGTTGCTTGCTTGGCCAAAAAGGGCGTATGCGTTTTTTCCTGAATATATTCAGGAAAAAACGCATACGCCCTTTTTGGCCAAGGGCAACATTGTCGAGGTTTTGCCGCTTTTCCTGTGCTTTAAAGGCGATTCGAATCTCCCTTCTGAAATCTGTTTCCTGCAATTCCGCCTTGCTTTCAAATCCTCTTCGTTGCCTTCCCTCAATATATTTGTGGACGAGAGTGATCATTTATAAGTCTGCAGGTTTGTGAATTGCAGTGCCCCTGAGCTCCATTTTTCAACTCGCTTTCTTGGGAGCTGGCCGCAAAAGCGCAGGATTGCTTCAGGCCCTATTCTGGTCCTGGGCGGCAGGCTGAGCCTGTGCTTAATTCTTCTTCCTGATGGGAAAATAGAGTGACCTGTGCCTCTCCCAACACCTAGAGCTAGTCTCTCATTGGTTCCCCCTCTTCCCGTTCATCCTCAGGACAAATTGCAACCTGTACGGAACAGGAGGTTAAAGGTGCTGATTCTCCAAGGAGGGAGATTGCTAGTAAAGCGGCTGGAATGGCGAACCCGAGCACAAGGAGATGAGAAATGAGGTGTGTTTTAGAAACCTTTCGCGATCACACGGTGTACCATCTTCTGGGTTTCTCATGCATGTTTTCGATGTAGGAAGATGCCCTTGAACCTGGAGATTTGAAACCCATGAGATGGGTACCACGCAGTATTACTTTAAAGGGTCTGCGTTTCCTCACCCAAGCTCACCAAACCTCTCAGCCCCAAGAGTGTCCACCCTTATGTCTCAATCAGCTGTGGGTCTATACACGGTCAATCCAGGTGGCATCACAGCCCCTGAACGAATTTTGTAAGAATTTCTCTCTCTTTCACTGTCTTTGTTTCACAGGATTTTAAAAGTAATTGATTTTTATAATGGGGTTTAGCTGCTTTTCACTGCTATGTTTATGTCACTTTACAGCCACTTGACTCACTTACAGAGAGATATCAATACATAGGTTTTAAGATTCTTACTAGTCAGATATATTCTTGGGCCGTGAATAGGGGGTGTTGAGTCCAATTCACTGAGCAAGGAGTAGGTCTTGTCTATTACATATTGGGTTTATGGAACGGTATCTGAGCTAATTTGAAACCCTTGTTTTATGCATCACCCCACCTCACCTTTCCCGTTAAGCAGCCATAGTGTGTTTTCTAAACGTGTGACTCTGTTCTGTTTTGTAATTCAGTTCAAGGGTAGCGGTTTTTACATTCCCTCTATAAGTGATATCTTATGATAAGTGTCTTTTTCTGTGTGACTTATTTCACTTAGAATCGTCGTACCTAAATCCTCTCATCATGCTGCTACTAGCCTTATGACGTTGATTTCATGGCTGAGTGATATTCCATTGTACATAAGGACCACAACTTATTTATCCATCTTTCTCTTTCCTGAGATATTTAAGGTGTAACGAAGTGGAGGTTCTTGTCAACAGAGCAGCCCTAAACGTTGGGGTGCCTGTGTCTTGCTGATTTTTAATTTTCCCAATTTATACGCCCATGAGTGGAAGTGCCCTATGCTCTCTAAGCTGAGTTTTTTAGATGTTTCAGGACACACCGTACACTTCTCCAGAGTGGCTTTTGGCAATTTACATCCCGCCCATCATCGTAACAAGGCTCCCGTTTCCTCATGGCCTGCCCTGCATTTCTGGTTTTGACACTTTATTCAGCATGGCCCTTTTGACCGATGGGAAGCGAGACTTCTTTGTAGCGCTGATTTGCCTTTCCAGGTTGCTTGGTTGGCCAAAAGGGCGTATGCGTTTTTTCCTGAATATATTCAGGAAAAAACGCATACGCCCTTTTTGGCCAAGGGCATCATTGTCGATGTTTTGCCGCTTTTCCTGTGCTTTAAAGGCGATTCGAATCTCCCTCCTGAAATCTGTTTCCTGCAATTCTGCCTTGCTTTAAATCCTCTTCGTTGCCTTCCCTCAATATATTTGTGGACGAGAGTGATCATTTATAAGTCTGCAGGTTTGTGAATTGCAGTGACCCTGAGCTCCATTTTTCAACTCGCTTTCTTGGGAGCTGGCCGCAAAAGCGCAGGATTGCTTCAGGCCCTATTCTGGTCCCGGGCGGCAGGCTGAGCCTGTGCTTAATTCTTCTTCCTGATGGGAAAATAGAGTGACCTGTGCCTGTCCCAACACCTAGAGCTAGTCTCTCATTGTTTTCCCCTCTTCCCGTTCATCCTCAGGACAAATTGCAACCTGTATGGAACAGGAGGTTAAAGGTGCTGATTCTCCAAGGAGGGAGATTGCTAGTAAAGCAGCTGGAATGGCGAACCCGAGCACAAGGAGATGAGAAATGAGGTGCGTTTTAGAAACCTTTCGCGATCACACGGTGTACCATCTTCTGGGTATCTCATGCATGTTTTCGATGTAGGAAGATGCCCTTGAACCTGGAGATTTGGGACCCATGGGATGGGTAGCACGCAGTATTACTTTAAAGGGTCTGCGTTTGCTCACCCAACCTCACCAAACCTCTCAGCCCCAAGAGTGTCCACCCTTATGTCTCAATCAGCTGTGGGTCTATACATGGTCAATCCAGGTGGCGTCACAGTCCCTGAACGAATTTTGTAAGAATTTCTCTCTCTTTCACTGTCTTTGTTTCACAGGTTTATAAAAGTAATTGATTTTTATAATGGGGTTTAGCTGCTTTTCACTGCTGTGTTTATGTCACTTTACACCCACTTGACTCACTTACAGAGAGATATCAATACATAGGTTTTAAGATTATTACTAATCAGATATATTCTTGGGCCATGAATATGGGGTGTTGAGTCCAATTCACTGAGCAAGGAGTAGGTCTTGTCTGTTACATATTGGGTTTATGGAACGGTATCTGAGCTAATTTGAAACCCTTGTTTTATGCATCACCCCACCTCACCTTTCCCCTTAAGCAGCCATAGTGTGTTTTGTAAAAGTGTGACTCTGTTCTGTTTTGTAATTCAGTTCAAGGGTAGCGGTTTTTACATTCCCTCTATAAGTGATATCTTATGATAAGTGTCTTTTTCTGTGTGACTTATTTCACTTAGAATCGTCGTACCTAAATCCACTCATCATGCTGCTACTTGCCTTATGACGTTGATTTCATGGCTGAGTGATATTCCTTTGTACATAAGGACCACAACTTCTTTATCCATTTTTCTCTTTCCTGGGATATTTAAGGTGTAACGAAGTGGAGGTTCTTGTCAACAGAGCAGCCCTAAATGTTGGGGTGCCTGTGTCTTGCTGATTTTTAGTTTTCCCAATTTATACGCCCATGAGTGGAACTGCCCTATGCTCTCTAAGCTGAGTTTTTTAGATGTTTCTGGACACACCGTACACTTCTCCAGAGTGGGTGTTGGCAATTTACATCCCGCCCATCATCGTAGCAAGGCTCCCGTTTCCTCATGGCCTGCCCTGCATTTCTGGTTTTGACACTTTATTCAGCATGGCCCTTTTGACCGATGGGAAGCGAGACTTCTTTGTAGCGCTGATTTGCCTTTCCAGGTTGCTTGGTTGGCCAAAAAGGGCGTATGCGTTTTTTCCTGAATATATTCAGGAAAAAACGCATACGCCCTTTTTGGCCAAGGGCATCATTGTCGAGGTTTTGCCGCTTTTCCTGTGCTTTAAAGGCGATTCGTATCTCCCTCCTGAAATCTGTTTCCTGCAATTCTGCCTTGCTTTAAATCCTCTTCGTTGCCTTCCCTCAATATATTTGTGGACGAGAGTGATCATTTATAAGTCTGCAGGTTTGTGAATTGCAGTGCCCCTGAGCTCCATTTTTCAACTCGCTTTCTTGGGAGCTGGCCGCAAAAGCGCAGGAATTCTTCAAGCCCTATTCTGGTCCCGGGCGGCAGGCTGAGCCTGTGCTTAATTCTTCTTCCTGATGGGAAAATAGAGTGACCTGTGCCTGTCCCAACACCTAGAGCTAGTCTCTCATTGTTTTCCCCTCTTCCCGTTCATCCTCAGGACAAATTGCAACCTGTATGGAACAGGAGGTTAAAGGTGCTGATTCTCCAAGGAGGGAGATTGCTAGTAAAGCAGCTGGAATGGCGAACCCGAGCACAAGGAGATGAGAAATGAGGTGCGTTTTAGAAACCTTTCGCGATCACACGGTGTACCATCTTCTGGGTATCTCATGCATGTTTTCGATGTAGGAAGATGCCCTTGAACCTGGAGATTTGGGACCCATGGGATGGGTAGCACGCAGTATTACTTTAAAGGGTCTGCGTTTGCTCACCCAACCTCACCAAACCTCTCAGCCCCAAGAGTGTCCACCCTTATGTCTCAATCAGCTGTGGGTCTATACATGGTCAATCCAGGTGGCGTCACAGTCCCTGAACGAATTTTGTAAGAATTTCTCTCTCTTTCACTGTCTTTGTTTCACAGGTTTATAAAAGTAATTGATTTTTATAATGGGGTTTAGCTGCTTTTCACTGCTGTGTTTATGTCACTTTACACCCACTTGACTCACTTACAGAGAGATATCAATACATAGGTTTTAAGATTATTACTAATCAGATATATTCTTGGGCCATGAATATGGGGTGTTGAGTCCAATTCACTGAGCAAGGAGTAGGTCTTGTCTGTTACATATTGGGTTTATGGAACGGTATCTGAGCTAATTTGAAACCCTTGTTTTATGCATCACCCCACCTCACCTTTCCCCTTAAGCAGCCATAGTGTGTTTTGTAAAAGTGTGACTCTGTTCTGTTTTGTAATTCAGTTCAAGGGTAGCGGTTTTTACATTCCCTCTATAAGTGATATCTTATGATAAGTGTCTTTTTCTGTGTGACTTATTTCACTTAGAATCGTCGTACCTAAATCCACTCATCATGCTGCTACTTGCCTTATGACGTTGATTTCATGGCTGAGTGATATTCCTTTGTACATAAGGACCACAACTTCTTTATCCATTTTTCTCTTTCCTGGGATATTTAAGGTGTAACGAAGTGGAGGTTCTTGTCAACAGAGCAGCCCTAAATGTTGGGGTGCCTGTGTCTTGCTGATTTTTAGTTTTCCCAATTTATACGCCCATGAGTGGAACTGCCCTATGCTCTCTAAGCTGAGTTTTTTAGATGTTTCTGGACACACCGTACACTTCTCCAGAGTGGGTGTTGGCAATTTACATCCCGCCCATCATCGTAGCAAGGCTCCCGTTTCCTCATGGCCTGCCCTGCATTTCTGGTTTTGACACTTTATTCAGCATGGCCCTTTTGACCGATGGGAAGCGAGACTTCTTTGTAGCGCTGATTTGCCTTTCCAGGTTGCTTGGTTGGCCAAAAAGGGCGTATGCGTTTTTTCCTGAATATATTCAGGAAAAAACGCATACGCCCTTTTTGGCCAAGGGCATCATTGTCGAGGTTTTGCCGCTTTTCCTGTGCTTTAAAGGCGATTCGTATCTCCCTCCTGAAATCTGTTTCCTGCAATTCTGCCTTGCTTTAAATCCTCTTCGTTGCCTTCCCTCAATATATTTGTGGACGAGAGTGATCATTTATAAGTCTGCAGGTTTGTGAATTGCAGTGCCCCTGAGCTCCATTTTTCAACTCGCTTTCTTGGGAGCTGGCCGCAAAAGCGCAGGAATTCTTCAAGCCCTATTCTGGTCCCGGGCGGCAGGCTGAGCCTGTGCTTAATTCTTCTTCCTGATGGGAAAATAGAGTGACCTGTGCCTGTCCCAACACCTAGAGCTAGTCTCTCATTGTTTTCCCCTCTTCCCGTTCATCCTCAGGACAAATTGCAACCTGTACGGAACAGGAGGTTAAAGTTGCTGATTCTCCAAGGAGGGAGATTGCTAGTAAAGCAGCTGGAATGGCGAACCCGAGCACAAGGAGATGAGAAATGAGGTGCGTTTTAGAAACCTTTCGCGATCACACGGTGTACCATCTTCTGGGTTTCTCATGCATGTTTTCGATGTAGGAAGATGCCCTTGAACCTGGAGATTTGGGACCCATGGGATGGGTACCACGCAGTATTACTTTAAAGGGTCTGCGTTTGCTCACCCAACCTCACAAAACATCTCAGCCCCAAGAGTGTCCACCCTTATGTCTCAATCAGCTGTGGGTCTATACATGTTCAATCCAGGTGGCATCACAGTCCCTGAACGAATTTTGTAAGAATTTCTCTCTCTTTCACTGTCTTTGTTTCACAGGTTTTTAAAAGTAATTGATTTTTATAATGGGGTTTAGCTGCTTTTCACTGCTGTGTTTATGTCACTTTACACCCACTTGACTCACTTACAGAGAGATATGAATACATAGGTTTTAAGATTCTTACTAATCACATATATTCTTGGGCCGTGAATATGGGGTGTTGAGTCCAATTCACTGAGCAAGGAGTAGGTCTTGTCTGTTACATATTGGGTTTATGGAACGGTATCTGAGCTAATTTGAAACCCTTGTTTTATGCATCACCCCACCTCACCTTTCCCCTTAAGCAGCCATAGTGTGTTTTGTAAAAGTGTGACTCTGTTCTGTTTTGTAATTCAGTTCAAGGGTAGCGGTTTTTACATTCCCTCTATAAGTGATATCTTATGATAAGTGTCTTTTTCTGTGTGACTTATTTCACTTAGAATCGTCGTACCTAAATCCACTCATCATGCTGCTACTAGCCTTATGACATTGATTTCATGGCTGAGTGATATTCCTTTGTACATAAGGACCACAACTTCTTTATCCATTTTTCTCTTTCCTGGGATATTTAAGGTGTAACGAAGTGGAGGTTCTTGTCAACAGAGCAGCCCTAAATGTTGGGGTGCCTGTGTCTTGCTGATTTTTAGTTTTCCCAATTTATACGCCCATGAGTGGAAGTGCCCTATGCTCTCTAAGCTGAGTTTTTTAGATGTTTCTGGACACACCGTACACTTCTCCAGAGTGGCTGTTGGCAATTTACATCCCGCCCATCATCGTAGCAAGGCTCCCGTTTCCTCATGGCCTGCCCTGCATTTCTGGTTTTGACACTTTATTCAGCATGGCCCTTTTGACCGATGGGAAGTGAGACTTCTTTGTAGCGCTGATTTGCCTTTCCAGGTTGCTTGGTTGGCCAAAAAGGGCGTATGCGTTTTTTCCTGAATATATTCAGGAAAAAACGCATACGCCCTTTTTGGCCAAGGGCATCATTGTCGAGGTTTTGCCGCTTTTCCTGTGCTTTAAAGGCGATTCGTATCTCCCTCCTGAAATCTGTTTCCTGCAATTCTGCCTTGCTTTAAATCCTCTTCGTTGCCTTCCCTCAATATATTTGTGGACGAGAGTGATCATTTATAAGTCTGCAGGTTTGTGAATTGCAGTGCCCCTGAGCTCCATTTTTCAACTCGCTTTCTTGGGAGCTGGCCGCAAAAGCGCAGGATTGCTTCAGGCCTTATTCTGGTCCCGGGCGGCAGGCTGAGCCTGTGCTTAATTCTTCTTCCTGATGGGAAAATAGAGTGACCTGTGCCTGTCCCAACACCTAGAGCTAGTCTCTCATTGTTTTCCCCTCTTCCCGTTCATCCTCAGGACAAATTGCAACCTGTACGGAACAGGAGGTTAAAGGTGCTGATTCTCCAAGGAGGGAGATTGCTAGTAAAGCAGCTGGAATGGCGAACCCGAGCACAAGGAGATGAGAAATGAGGTGCGTTTTAGAAACCTTTCGCGATCACACGGTGTACCATCTTCTGGGTTTCTCATGTATGTTTTCGATGTAGGAAGATGCCCTTGAACTTGGAGATTTGGAACCCATGGGATGGGTACCACGCAGTATTACTTTAAAGGGTCTGCGTTTCCTCACCCAACCTCACCAAACCTCTCAGCCCCAAGAGTGTCCACCCTTATGTCTCAATCAGCTGTGGGTCTATACATGGTCAATCCAGGTGGCATCACAGCCCCTGAACGTATTTTGTAAGAATTTCTCTCTCTTTCACTGTCTTTTTTTCACAGGTTTTTAAAAGTAATTGATTTTTATAATGGGGTTTAGCTGCTTTTCACTGCTGTGTTTATGTCACTTTACACCCACTTGACTCACTTACAGAGAGATATCAATACATAGGTTTTAAGATTCTTACTAGTCAGATATATTCTTGGGCCGTGAATAGGGGGTGTCGAGTCCAATTCACTGAGCAAGGAGTAGGTCTTGTCTATTAAATATTGGGTTTATGGAACGGTATCTGAGCTAATTTGAAACCCTTGTTTTATGCATCACCCCACCTCACCTTTCCCGTTAAGCAGCCATAGTGTGTTTTCTAAACGTGTGACTGTTCTGTTTTGTAATTCAGTTCAAGGGTAGCGGTTTTTACATTCCCTCTATAAGTGATATCTTATGATAAGTGTCTTTTTCTGTGTGACTTATTTCACTTAGAATCGTCGTACCTAAATCCTCTCATCATGCTGCTACTAGCCTTATGACGTTGATTTCATGGCTGAGTGATATTCCATTGTACATAAGGACCACAACTTATTTATCCATCTTTCTCTTTCCTGAGATATTTAAGGTGTAACGAAGTGGAGGTTCTTGTCAACAGAGCAGACCTAAACGTTGGGGTGCCTGTGTCTTGCTGATTTTTAGTTTTCCCAATTTATACGCCCATGAGTGGAAGTGCCCTATGCTCTCTAAGCTGAGTTTTTTAGATGTTTCAGGACACACCGTACACTTCTCCAGAGTGGCTGTTGGCAATTTACATCCCGCCCATCAGCGTAGCAAGGCTCCCGTTTCTCCATGGCCTGCCCTGCATTTCTGGTTTTGACACTTTATTCAGCTTGGCCCTTTTGACCGATGGGAAGCGAGACTTCTTTGTAGCGCTGATTTGCCTTTCCAGGTTGCTTGGTTGGCCAAAAAGGGCGTATGCGTTTTTTCCTGAATATATTCAGGAAAAAACGAATACGCCGTTTTTGGCCAAGGGCATCATTGTCGAGGTTTTGCCGCTTTTCTTGTGCTTTAAAGGCGATTCGAATCTCCCTCCTGAAATCTGTTTCCTGCAATTCTGCCTTGCTTTCAAATCCTCTTCGTTGCCTTCCCTCAATATATTTGTGGACGAGAGTGAACATTTATAAGTCTGCAGGTTTGTGAATTGCAGTGCGCCTGAGCTCCATTTTTCAACTCGCTTTCTTGGGAGCTGGCCGCAAAAGCGCAGGTTTGCTTCAGGCCCTATTCTGGTCCCGGGCGGCAGGCTGAGCCTGTGCTTAATTCTTCTTCCTGATGGGAAAATAGAGTGACCTGTGCCTGTCCCAACACCTAGAGCTAGTCTCTCATTGGTTCCCCCTCTTCCCGTTCATCCTCAGGACAAATTGCAACCTGTACGGAACAGGAGGTTAAAGGTGCTGATTCTCCAAGGAGGGAGATTGCTAGTAAAGCGGCTGGAATGGCGAACCCGAGCACAAGGAGATGAGAAATGAGGTGTGTTTTAGAAACCTTTCCCGATCACACGGTGTACCATCTTCTGGGTTCCTCATGCATGTTTTCGATGTAGGAAGATGGCCTTGAACCTGGAGATTTGGGACCCATAGGATGGGTAACACGCAGTATTACTTTAAAGGGTCTGCGTTTGCTCACCCAACCTCACCAAACCTCTCAGCCCCAAGAGTGTCCACCCTTATGTCTCAATCAGCTGTGGGTCTATACATGTTCAATCCAGGTGGCATCACAGTCCCTGAACGAATTTTGTAAGAATTTCTCTCTCTTTCACTGTCTTTGTTTCACAGGTTTTTAAAAGTAATTGATTTTTATAATGGGATTTAGCTGCTTTTCACTGCTGTGTTTATGTCACTTTACACCCACTTGACTCACTTACAGAGAGATATCAATACATAGGTTTTAAGATTCTTACTAGTCAGCTATATTCTTGGGCCGTGAATAGGGGGTGTTGAGTCCAATTCACTGAGCAAGGAGTAGGTCTTGTCTATTACATATTGGGTTTATGGAACGGTATCTGAGCTAATTTGAAACCCTTGTTTTATGCATCACCCCACCTCACCTTTCCCGTTAAGCAGCCATAGTGTGTTTTCTAAACGTGTGACTCTGTTCTGTTTTGTAATTCAGTTCAAGGGTAGCGGTTTTTACATTCCCTCTATAAGTGATATCTTATGATAAGTGTCTTTTTCTGTGTGACTTATTTCACTTAGAATCGTCGTACCTAAATCCACTCATCATGCTGCTACTAGCCTTATGACGTTGACTTCATGGCTGAGTGATATTCCATTGTACATAAGGACCACAACTTCTTTATCCATTTTTCTCTTTCCTGGGATATTTAAGGTGTAACGAAGTGGAGGTTCTTGTCAACAGAGCAGCCCTAAACTTTGGGGTGCCTGTGTCTTGCTGATTTTTAGTTTTCCCAATTTATACGCCCATGAGTGGAAGTGCCCGATGCTCTCTAAGCTGAGTTTTTTAGATGTTTCAGGACACACCGTACACTTCACCAGAGTGGCTGTTGGCAATTTACATCCTGCCCTTCAGCGTAGCAAGGCTCCCGTTTCTAAATGGCCTGCCCTGCATTTCTGGTTTTGACACTTTATTCAGCATGGCCCTTTTGACCGATGGGAAGCGAGACTTCTTTGTAGCGCTGATTTGCCTTTCCAGGTTGCTTGCTTGGCCAAATAGGGCGTATGCGTTTTTTCCTGAATATATTCAGGAAAAAACGCATACGCCCTTTTTGGCCAAGGGCATCATTGTCGAGGTTTTGCCGCTTTTCCTGTGCTTTAAAGGCGATTCGTATCTCCCTCCTGAAATCTGTTTCCTGCAATTCCGCCTTGCTTTCAAATCCTCTTCGTTGCCTTCCCTCAATATATTTGTGGACGAGAGTGATCATTTATAAGTCTGCAGGTTTGTGAATTGCAGTGCCCCTGAGCTCCATTTTTCAACTCGCTTTCTTGGGAGCTGGCCGCAAAAGCGCAGGATTGCTTCAGGCCCTATTCTGGTCCTGGGCGGCAGGCTGAGCCTGTGCTTAATTCTTCTTCCTGATGGGAAAATAGAGTGACCTGTGCCTGTCCCAACACCTAGAGCTAGTCTCTCATTGGTTCCCCCTCTTCCCGGTCATCCTCAGGACAAATTGCAACCTGTACGGAACAGGAGGTTAAAGGTGCTGATTCTCCAAGGAGGGAGATTGCTAGTAAAGCGGCTGGAATGGCGAACCCGAGCACAAGGAGATGAGAAATGAGGTGTGTTTTAGAAACCTTTCCCGATCACACGGTGTACCATCTTCTGGGTTTCTCATGCATGTTTTCGATGTAGGAAGATGCCCTTGAACCTGGAGATTTGGGACCCATAGGATGGGTACCACGCAGTATTACTTTAAAGGGTCTGCGTTTGCTCACCCAACCTCACCAAACCTCTCAGCCCCAAGAGTGTCCACCCTTATGTCTCAATCAGCTGTGGGTCTATACATGGTCAATCCAGGTGGCATCACAGCCCCTGAACGAATTTTGTAAGAATTTCTCTCCCTTTCACTGTCTTTGTTTCACAGGATTTTAAAAGTAATTGATTTTTATAATGGGGTTTAGCTGCTTTTCACTGCTGTGTTTATGTCACTTTACACCCACTTGACTCACTTACAGAGAGATATCAATACATAGGTTTTAAGATTCTTACTAGTCAGATATATTCTTGGGCCGTGATTAGGGGGTGTCGAGTCCAATTCACTGAGCAAGGAGTAGGTCTTGTCTATTACATATTGGGTTTATGGAACGGTATCTGAGCTAATTTGAAACCCTTGTTTTATGCATCACCCCACCTCACCTTTCCCGTGAAGCAGCCATAGTGTGTTTTCTAAACGTGTGACTCTGTTCTGTTTTGTAATTCAGTTCAAGGGTAGCGGTTTTTACATTCCCTCTATAAGTGATATCTTATGATAAGTGTCTTTTTCTCTGTGACTTATTTCACTTAGAATCGTCGTACCTAAATCCACTCATCATGCTGCTACTAGCCTTATGACGTTGACTTCATGGCTGAGTGATATTCCATTGTACATAAGGACCACAACTTCTTTATCCATTTTTCTCTTTCCTGGGATATTTAAGGTGTAACGAAGTGGAGGTTCTTGTCAACAGAGCAGCCCTAAACTTTGGGGTGCCTGTGTCTTGCTGATTTTTAGTTTTCCCAATTTATACGCCCATGAGTGGAAGTGCCCGATGCTCTCTAAGCTGAGTTTTTTAGATGTTTCAGGACACACCGTACACTTCACCAGAGTGGCTGTTGGCAATTTACATCCTGCCCTTCAGCGTAGCAAGGCTCCCGTTTCTAAATGGCCTGCCCTGCATTTCTGGTTTTGACACTTTATTCAGCATGGCCCTTTTGACCGATGGGAAGCGAGACTTCTTTGTAGCGATGATTTGCCTTTCCAGGTTGCTTGCTTGGCCAAATAGGGCGTATGCGTTTTTTCCTGAATATATTCAGGAAAAAACGCATACGCCCTTTTTGGCCAAGGGCATCATTGTCGAGGTTTTGCCGCTTTTCCTGTGCTTTAAAGGCGATTCGTATCTCCCTCCTGAAATCTGTTTCCTGCAATTCCGCCTTGCTTTCAAATCCTCTTCGTTGCCTTCCCTCAATATATTTGTGGACGAGAGTGATCATTTATAAGTCTGCAGGTTTGTGAATTGCAGTGCCCCTGAGCTCCATTTTTCAACTCGCTTTCTTGGGAGCTGGCCGCAAAAGCGCAGGATTGCTTCAGGCCCTATTCTGGTCCTGGGCGGCAGGCTGAGCCTGTGCTTAATTCTTCTTCCTGATGGGAAAATAGAGTGACCTGTGCCTGTCCCAACACCTAGAGCTAGTCTCTCATTGGTTCCCCCTCTTCCCGGTCATCCTCAGGACAAATTGCAACCTGTACGGAACAGGAGGTTAAAGGTGCTGATTCTCCAAGGAGGGAGATTGCTAGTAAAGCGGCTGGAATGGCGAACCCGAGCACAAGGAGATGAGAAATGAGGTGTGTTTTAGAAACCTTTCCCGATCACACGGTGTACCATCTTCTGGGTTTCTCATGCATGTTTTCGATGTAGGAAGATGCCCTTGAACCTGGAGATTTGGGACCCATAGGATGGGTACCACGCAGTATTACTTTAAAGGGTCTGCGTTTGCTCACCCAACCTCACCAAACCTCTCAGCCCCAAGAGTGTCCACCCTTATGTCTCAATCAGCTGTGGGTCTATACATGGTCAATCCAGGTGGCATCACAGCCCCTGAACGAATTTTGTAAGAATTTCTCTCCCTTTCACTGTCTTTGTTTCACAGGATTTTAAAAGTAATTGATTTTTATAATGGGGTTTAGCTGCTTTTCACTGCTGTGTTTATGTCACTTTACACCCACTTGACTCACTTACAGAGAGATATCAATACATAGGTTTTAAGATTCTTACTAGTCAGATATATTCTTGGGCCGTGATTAGGGGGTGTCGAGTCCAATTCACTGAGCAAGGAGTAGGTCTTGTCTATTACATATTGGGTTTATGGAACGGTATCTGAGCTAATTTGAAACCCTTGTTTTATGCATCACCCCACCTCACCTTTCCCGTGAAGCAGCCATAGTGTGTTTTCTAAACGTGTGACTCTGTTCTGTTTTGTAATTCAGTTCAAGGGTAGCGGTTTTTACATTCCCTCTATAAGTGATATCTTATGATAAGTGTCTTTTTCTCTGTGACTTATTTCACTTAGAATCGTCGTACCTAAATCCACTCATCATGCTGCTACTAGCCTTATGACGTTGATTTCATGGCTGAGTGATATTCCATTGTACATAAGGACCACAACTTCTTTATCCATTTTTCTCTTTCCTGGGATATTTAAGGTGTAACGAAGTGGAGGTTCTTGTCAACAGAGCAGCCCTAAACGTTGGGGTGCCTGTGTCTTGCTGATTTTTAGTTTTCCCAATTTATACGCCCATGAGTGGAAGTGCCCTATGCTCTCTAAGCTGAGTTTTTTAGATGTTTCAGGACACACCGTACACTTCACCAGAGTGGCTGTTGGCAATTTACATCCCGCCCATCAGCGTAGCAAGGCTCCCGTTTCTAAATGGCCTGCCCTGCATTTCTGGTTTTGACACTTTATTCAGCATGGCCCTTTTGACCGATGGGAAGTGAGACTTCTTTGTAGCGCTGATTTGCCTTTCCAGGTTGCTTGGTTGGCCAAAAAGGGCGTATGCGTTTTTTCCTGAATATATTCAGGACAAAACGCATACGCCCTTTTTGGCCAAGGGCATCATTGTCGAGGTTTTGCCGCTTTTCCTGTGCTTTAAAGGCGATTCAAATCTCCCTCCTGAAATCTGTTTCCTGCAATTCTGCCTTGCTTTCAAATCCTCTTCGTTGCCTTCCCTCAATATATTTGTGGACGAGAGTGATCATTTATAAGTCTGCAGGTTTGTGAATTGCAGTGCCCCTGAGCTCCATTTTTCAACTCGCTTTCTTGGGAGCTGGCCGCAAAAGCGCAGGATTGCTTCAGGCCCTATTCTGGTCCTGGGCGGCAGGCTGAGCCTGTGCTTAATTCTTCTTCCTAATGGGAAAATAGAGTGACCTGTGCCTGTCCCAACACCTAGAGCTAGTCTCTCATTGGTTCCCCCTCTTCCCGTTCATCCTCAGGACAAATTGCAACCTGTACGGAACAGGAGGTTAAAGGTGCTGATTCTCTAAGGAGGGAGATTGCTAGTAAAGCGGCTGGAATGGCGAACCCGAGCACAAGGAGATGAGAAATGAGGTGTGTTTTAGAAACCTTTCTCGATCACACGGTGTACCATCTTCTGGGTTTCTCATGCATGTTTTCGATGTAGGAAGATGCCCTTGAACCTGGAGATTTGGGACCCATGGGATGGGTACCACGCAGTATTACTTTAATGGGTCTGCGTTTCCTCACCCAACCTCACCAAACCTCTCAGCCCCAAGAGTGTCCACCCTTATGTCTCAATCAGCTGTGGGTCTAGATATGGTCAATCCAGGTAGCATAACTGCCCCTAAACGAATTTTGTAAGAATTTCTCTCTCTTTCACTGTCTTTTTTTCACAGGTTTTTAAAAGTAATTGATTTTTATAATGGGGTTTAGCTGCTTTTCACTGCTGTGTTTATGTCACTTCACACCCACTTGACTCACTTACAGAGAGATATCAATACATAGGTTTTAAGATTCTTACTAGTCAGATATATTCTTGGGCCGTGAATAGGGGGTTTTGAGTCCAATTCACTGAGCAAGGAGTAGGTCTTGTCTAGTACATATTGGGTTTATGGAACGGTATCTGAGCTAATTTGAAAACCTTGTTTTATTCATCACCCCACCTCACCTTTCCCGTTAAGCAGCCATTGTGTGTTTTCTAAACGTGTGACTCTGTTCTGTTTTGTAATTCAGTTCAAGGGTAGCGGTTTTTTCATTCCCTCTATAAGTGATATCTTATGATAAGTGTCTTTTTCTGTGTGACTTATTTCACTTAGAATCGTCGTACCTAAATCCACTCATCATGCTGCTACTAGCCTTATGACGTTGATTTCATGGCTGAGTGATATTCCTTTGTACATAAGGACCACAACTTCTTTATCCATTTTTCTCTTTCCTGGGATATTTAAGGTGTAACGAAGTTGGAGGTTCTTGTCAACAGAGCAGCCCTAAACTTTGGGGTGCCTGTGTCTTGCTGGTTTTTAATTTTCCCACTTTATACGCCCATGAGTGGAAGTGCCCTATGCTCTCTAAGCTGAGTTTTTTAGATGTTTCAGGACACACCGTACACTTCTCCAGAGTGGCTGTTGGCAATTTACATCCCGCCCATCATCGTAGCAAGGCTCCCGTTTCCTCATGGCCTGCCCTGCATTTCTGGTTTTGACACTTTATTCAGCATGGCCCTTTTGACCGATGGGAAGCGAGACTTCTTTGTAGCGCTGATTTGCCTTTCCAGGTTGCTTGGTTGGCCAAAAAGGGCGTATGCGTTTTTTCCTGAATATATTCAGGAAAAAACGCATACGCCCTTTTTGGCCAAGGGCATCATTGTCGATGTTTTGCCGCTTTTCCTGTGCTTTAAAGGTGATTCGAATCTCCCTCCTGAAATCTGTTTCCTGCAATTCTGCCTTGCTTTAAATCCTCTTCGTTGCCTTCCTTCAATATATTTGTGGACGAGAGTGATCATTTATAAGTCTGCAGGTTTGTGAATTGCAGTGCCCCTGAGCTCCATTTTTCAACTCGCTTTCTTGGGAGCTGGCCGCAAAAGCGCAGGATTGCTTCAGGCCCTATTCTGGTCCCGGGCGGCAGGCTGAGCCTGTGCTTAATTCTTCTTCCTGATGGGAAAATAGAGTGACCTGTGCCTGTCCCAACACGTAGAGCTAGTCTCTCATTGTTTTCCCCTCTTCCCGTTCATCCTCAGGACAAATTGCAACCTGTACGGAACAGGAGGTTAAAGGTGCTGATTCTCCAAGGAGGGAGATTGGTAGTAAAGCAGCTGGAATGGCGAACCCGAGCACAAGGAGATGAGAAATGAGGTGCGTTTTAGAAACCTTTCGCGATCACACGGTGTACCATCTTCTGGGTTTCTCATGCATGTTTTCGATGTAGGAAGATGCCCTTGAACCTGGAGATTTGGGACCCATGGGATGGGTAGCACGCAGTATTACTTTAAAGGGTCTGCGTTTGCTCACCCAACCTCACCAAACCTCTCAGCCCCAAGAGTGTCCACCCTTATGTCTCAATCAGCTGTGGGTCTATACATGGTCAATCCAGGTGGCGTCACAGTCCCTGAACGAATTTTGTAAGAATTTCTCTCTCTTTCACTGTCTTTGTTTCACAGGTTTATAAAAGTAATTGATTTTTATAATGGGGTTTAGCTGCTTTTCACTGCTGTGTTTATGTCACTTTACACCCACTTGACTCACTTACAGAGAGATATCAATACATAGGTTTTAAGATTCTTACTAATCAGATATATTCTTGGGCCGTGAATATGGGGTGTTGAGTCCAATTCACTGAGCAAGGAGTAGGTCTTGTCTGTTACATATTGGGTTTATGGAACGGTATCTGAGCTAATTTGAAACCCTTGTTTTATGCATCACCCCACCTCACCTTTCCCCTTAAGCAGCCATAGTGTGTTTTGTAAAAGTGTGACTCTGTTCTGTTTTGTAATTCAGTTCAAGGGTAGCGGTTTTTACATTCCCTCTATAAGTGATATCTTATGATAAGTGTCTTTTTCTGTGTGACTTATTTCACTTAGAATCGTCGTACCTAAATCCACTCATCATGCTGCTACTAGCCTTATGACGTTGATTTCATGGCTGAGTGATATTCCTTTGTACATAAGGACCACAACTTCTTTATCCATTTTTCTCTTTCCTGGGATATTTAAGGTGTAACGAAGTGGAGGTTCTTGTCAACAGAGCAGCCCTAAATGTTGGGGTGCCTGTGTCTTGCTGATTTTTAGTTTTCCCAATTTATACGCCCATGAGTGGAACTGCCCTATGCTCTCTAAGCTGAGTTTTTTAGATGTTTCTGGACACACCGTACACTTCTCCAGAGTGGGTGTTGGCAATTTACATCCCGCCCATCATCGTAGCAAGGCTCCCGTTTCCTCATGGCCTGCCCTGCATTTCTGGTTTTGACACTTTATTCAGCATGGCCCTTTTGACCGATGGGAAGCGAGACTTCTTTGTAGCGCTGATTTGCCTTTCCAGGTTGCTTGGTTGGCCAAAAAGGGCGTATGCGTTTTTTCCTGAATATATTCAGGAAAAAACGCATATGCCCTTTTTGGCCAAGGGCATCATTGTCGAGGTTTTGCCGCTTTTCCTGTGCTTTAAAGGCGATTCGTATCTCCCTCCTGAAATCTGTTTCCTGCAATTCTGCCTTGCTGTAAATCCTCTTCGTTGCCTTCCCTCAATATATTTGTGGCCGAGAGTGATCATTTATAAGTCTGCAGGTTTGTGAATTGCAGTGCCCCTGAGCTCCGTTTTTCAACTCGCTTTCTTGGGAGCTGGCCGCAAAAGCGCAGGATTGCTTCAGGCCCTATTCTGGTCCCGGGCGGCAGGCTGAGCCTGTGCTTAATTCTTCTTCCTGATGGTAAAATAGAGTGACCTGTGCCTGTCCCAACACCTAGAGCTAGTCTCTCATTGTTTTCCCCTCTTCCCGTTCATCCTCAGGACAAATTGCAACCTGTACGGAACAGGAGGTTAAAGGTGCTGATTCTCCAAGGAGGGAGATTGCTAGTAAAGCAGCTGGAATGGCGAACCCGAGCACAAGGAGATGAGAAATGAGGTGCGTTTTAGAAACCTTTCTCGATCACACGGTGTACCATCTTCTGGGTTTCTCATGCATGTTTTCGAGGTAGGAAGATGCCCTTGAACCTGGAGATTTGGGACCCATGGGATGGGTACCACGCAGTATTACTTTAATGGGTCTGCGTTTCCTCACCCAACCTCACCAAACCTCTCAGCCCCAAGAGTGTCCACCCTTATGTCTCAATCAGCTGTGGGTCTAGATATGGTCAATCCAGGTAGCATAACTGCCCCTGAACGAATTTTGTAAGAATTTCTCTCTCTTTCACTGTCTTTGTTTCACAGGTTTTTAAAAGTAATTGATTTTTATAATGGGGTTTAGCTGCTTTTCACTGCTGTGTTTATGTCACTTTACACCCACTTGACTCACTTACAGAGAGATATCAATACATAGGTTTTAAGATTCTTACTAGTCAGATATATTCTTGGGCCGTGAATATGGGGTGTTGAGTCCAATTCACTGAGCAAGGAGTAGGTCTTGTCTGTTACATATTGGGTTTATGGAACGGTATCTGAGCTAATTTGAAACCCTTGTTTTATGCATCACCCCACCTCACCTTTCCCCTTAAGCAGCCATAGTGTGTTTTGTAAAAGTGTGACTCTGTTCTGTTTTGTAATTCAGTTCAAGGGTAGCGGTTTTTACATTCCCTCTATAAGTGATATCTTATGATAAGTGTCTTTTTCTGTGTGACTTATTTCACTTAGAATCGTCGTACCTAAATCCACTCATCATGCTGCTACTAGCCTTATGACGTTGATTTCATGGCTGAGTGATATTCCTTTGTACATAAGGACCACAACTTCTTTATCCATTTTTCTCTTTCCTGGGATATTTAAGGTGTAACGAAGTGGAGGTTCTTGTCAACAGAGCAGCCCTAAATGTTGGGGTGCCTGTGTCTTGCTGATTTTTAGTTTTCCCAATTTATACGCCCATGAGTGGAAGTGTCCTATGCTCTCTAAGCTGAGTTTTTTAGATGTTTCAGGACACACCGTACACTTCTCCAGAGTGGCTGTTGGCAATTTACATCCCGCCCATCATCGTAGCAAGGCTCCCGTTTCCTCATGGCCTGCCCTGCATTTCTGGTTTTGACACTTTATTCAGCATGGCCCTTTTGACCGATGGGAAGCGAGACTTCTTTGTAGCGCTGATTTGCCTTTCCAGGTTGCTTGGTTGGCCAAAAAGGGCGTATGCGTTTTTTCCTGAATATATTCAGGAAAAAACGCATACGCCCTTTTTGGCCAAGGGCATCATTGTCGATGTTTTGCCGCTTTTCCTGTGCTTTAAAGGCGATTCGAATCTCCCTCCTGAAATCTGTTTCCTGCAATTCTGCCTTGCTTTAAATCCTCTTCGTTGCCTTCCCTCAATATATTTGTGGACGAGAGTGATCATTTATAAGTCTGCAGGTTTGTGAATTGCAGTGCCCCTGAGCTCCATTTTTCAACTCGCTTTCTTGGGAGCTGGCCGCAAAAGCGCAGGATTGCTTCAGGCCCTATTCTGGTCCCGGGCGGCAGGCTGAGCCTGTGCTTAATTCTTCTTCCTGATGGTAAAATAGAGTGACCTGTGCCTGTCCCAACACCTAGAGCTAGTCTCTCATTGTTTTCCCCTCTTCCCGTTCATCCTCAGGACAAATTGCAACCTGTACGGAACAGGAGGTTAAAGGTGCTGATTCTCCAAGGAGGGAGATTGCTAGTAAAGCAGCTGGAATGGCGAACCCGAGCACAAGGAGATGAGAAATGAGGTGCGTTTTAGAAACCTTTCTCGATCACACGGTGTACCATCTTCTGGGTTTCTCATGCATGTTTTCGAGGTAGGAAGATGCCCTTGAACCTGGAGATTTGGGACCCATGGGATGGGTACCACGCAGTATTACTTTAATGGGTCTGCGTTTCCTCACCCAACCTCACCAAACCTCTCAGCCCCAAGAGTGTCCACCCTTATGTCTCAATCAGCTGTGGGTCTAGATATGGTCAATCCAGGTAGCATAACTGCCCCTGAACGAATTTTGTAAGAATTTCTCTCTCTTTCACTGTCTTTGTTTCACAGGTTTTTAAAAGTAATTGATTTTTATAATGGGGTTTAGCTGCTTTTCACTGCTGTGTTTATGTCACTTTACACCCACTTGACTCACTTACAGAGAGATATCAATACATAGGTTTTAAGATTCTTACTAGTCAGATATATTCTTGGGCCGTGAATATGGGGTGTTGAGTCCAATTCACTGAGCAAGGAGTAGGTCTTGTCTGTTACATATTGGGTTTATGGAACGGTATCTGAGCTAATTTGAAACCCTTGTTTTATGCATCACCCCACCTCACCTTTCCCCTTAAGCAGCCATAGTGTGTTTTGTAAAAGTGTGACTCTGTTCTGTTTTGTAATTCAGTTCAAGGGTAGCGGTTTTTACATTCCCTCTATAAGTGATATCTTATGATAAGTGTCTTTTTCTGTGTGACTTATTTCACTTAGAATCGTCGTACCTAAATCCACTCATCATGCTGCTACTAGCCTTATGACGTTGATTTCATGGCTGAGTGATATTCCTTTGTACATAAGGACCACAACTTCTTTATCCATTTTTCTCTTTCCTGGGATATTTAAGGTGTAACGAAGTGGAGGTTCTTGTCAACAGAGCAGCCCTAAATGTTGGGGTGCCTGTGTCTTGCTGATTTTTAGTTTTCCCAATTTATACGCCCATGAGTGGAAGTGTCCTATGCTCTCTAAGCTGAGTTTTTTAGATGTTTCAGGACACACCGTACACTTCTCCAGAGTGGCTGTTGGCAATTTACATCCCGCCCATCATCGTAGCAAGGCTCCCGTTTCCTCATGGCCTGCCCTGCATTTCTGGTTTTGACACTTTATTCAGCATGGCCCTTTTGACCGATGGGAAGCGAGACTTCTTTGTAGCGCTGATTTGCCTTTCCAGGTTGCTTGGTTGGCCAAAAAGGGCGTATGCGTTTTTTCCTGAATATATTCAGGAAAAAACGCATACGCCCTTTTTGGCCAAGGGCATCATTGTCGATGTTTTGCCGCTTTTCCTGTGCTTTAAAGGCGATTCGAATCTCCCTCCTGAAATCTGTTTCCTGCAATTCTGCCTTGCTTTAAATCCTCTTCGTTGCCTTCCCTCAATATATTTGTGGACGAGAGTGATCATTTATAAGTCTGCAGGTTTGTGAATTGCAGTGCCCCTGAGCTCCATTTTTCAACTCGCTTTCTTGGGAGCTGGCCGCAAAAGCGCAGGATTGCTTCAGGCCCTATTCTGGTCCCGGGCGGCAGGCTGAGCCTGTGCTTAATTCTTCTTCCTGATGGGAAAATAGAGTGACCTGTGCCTGTCCCAACACGTAGAGCTAGTCTCTCATTGTTTTCCCCTCTTCCCGTTCATCCTCAGGACAAATTGCAACCTGTACGGAACAGGAGGTTAAAGGTGCTGATTCTCCAAGGAGGGAGATTGCTAGTAAAGCAGCTGGAATGGCGAACCCGAGCACAAGGAGATGAGAAATGAGGTGCGTTTTAGAAACCTTTCGCGATCACACGGTGTACCATCTTCTGGGTTTCTCATGCATGTTTTCGATGTAGGAAGATGCCCTTGAACCTGGAGATTTGGGACCCATGGGATGGGTAGCACGCAGTATTACTTTAAAGGGTCTGCGTTTGCTCACCCAACCTCACCAAACCTCTCAGCCCCAAGAGTGTCCACCCTTATGTCTCAATCAGCTGTGGGTCTATACATGGTCAATCCAGGTGGCGTCACAGTCCCTGAACGAATTTTGTAAGAATTTCTCTCTCTTTCACTGTCTTTGTTTCACAGGTTTATAAAAGTAATTGATTTTTATAATGGGGTTTAGCTGCTTTTCACTGCTGTGTTTATGTCACTTTACACCCACTTGACTCACTTACAGAGAGATATCAATACATAGGTTTTAAGATTCTTACTAATCAGATATATTCTTGGGCCGTGAATATGGGGTGTTGAGTCCAATTCACTGAGCAAGGAGTAGGTCTTGTCTGTTACATATTGGGTTTATGGAACGGTATCTGAGCTAATTTGAAACCCTTGTTTTATGCATCACCCCACCTCACCTTTCCCCTTAAGCAGCCATAGTGTGTTTTGTAAAAGTGTGACTCTGTTCTGTTTTGTAATTCAGTTCAAGGGTAGCGGTTTTTACATTCCCTCTATAAGTGATATCTTATGATAAGTGTCTTTTTCTGTGTGACTTATTTCACTTAGAATCGTCGTACCTAAATCCACTCATCATGCTGCTACTAGCCTTATGACGTTGATTTCATGGCTGAGTGATATTCCTCTGTACATAAGGACCACAACTTCTTTATCCATTTTTCTCTTTCCTGGGATATTTAAGGTGTAACGAAGTGGAGGTTCTTGTCAACAGAGCAGCCCTAAATGTTGGGGTGCCTGTGTCTTGCTGATTTTTAGTTTTCCCAATTTATACGCCCATGAGTGGAACTGCCCTATGCTCTCTAAGCTGAGTTTTTTAGATGTTTCAGGACACACCGTACACTTCTCCAGAGTGGGTGTTGGCAATTTACATCCCGCCCATCATCGTAGCAAGGCTCCCGTTTCCTCATGGCCTGCCCTGCATTTCTGGTTTTGACACTTTATTCAGCATGGCCCTTTTGACCGATGGGAAGCGAGACTTCTTTGTAGCGCTGATTTGCCTTTCCAGGTTGCTTGGTTGGCCAAAAAGGGCGTATGCGTTTTTTCCTGAATATATTCAGGAAAAAACGCATACGCCCTTTTTGGCCAAGGGCATCATTGTCGAGGTTTTGCCGCTTTTCCTGTGCTTTAAAGGCGATTCGTATCTCCCTCCTGAAATCTGTTTCCTGCAATTCTGCCTTGCTTTAAATCCTCTTCGTTGCCTTCCCTCAATATATTTGTGGACGAGAGTGATCATTTATAAGTCTGCAGGTTTGTGAATTGCAGTGCCCCTGAGCTCCATTTTTCAACTCGCTTTCTTGGGAGCTGGCCGCAAAAGCGCAGGATTGCTTCAGGCCCTATTCTGGTCCCGGGCGGCAGGCTGAGCCTGTGCTTAATTCTTCTTCCTGATGGGAAAATAGAGTGACCTGTGCCTGTCCCAACACCTAGAGCTAGTCTCTCATTGTTTTCCCCTCTTCCCGTTCATCCTCAGGACAAATTGCAACCTGTACGGAACAGGAGGTTAAAGGTGCTGATTCTCCAAGGAGGGAGATTGCTAGTAAAGCAGCTGGAATGGCGAACCCGAGCACAAGGAGATGAGAAATGAGGTGCGTTTTAGAAACCTTTCGCGATCACACGGTGTACCATCTTCTGGGTTTCTCATGCATGTTTTCGATGTAGGAAGATGCCCTTGAACCTGGAGATTTGGAACCCATGGGATGGGTAGCATGCAGTATTACTTTAAAGGGTCTGCGTTTGCTCACCCAACCTCACAAAACCTCTCAGCCCCAAGAGTGTCCACCCTTATGTCTCAATCAGCTGTGGGTCTATACATGTTCAATCCAGGTGGCATCACAGTCCCTGAACGAATTTTGTAAGAATTTCTCTCTCTTTCACTGTCTTTGTTTCACAGGTTTTTAAAAGTAATTGATTTTTATAATGGGGTTTAGCTGCTTTTCACTGCTGTGTTTATGTCACTTTACACCCACTTGACTCACTTACAGAGAGATATCAATACATAGGTTTTAAGATTCTTACTAATCAGATATATTCTTGGGCCGTGAAAATGGGGTGTTGAGTCCAATTCACTGAGCAAGGAGTAGGTCTTTTCTGTTACATATTGGGTTTATGGAACGGTATCTGAGCTAATTTGAAACCCTTGTTTTATGCATCACCCCACCTCACCTTTCCCCTTAAGCAGCCATAGTGTGTTTTGTAAAAGTGTGACTCTGTTCTGTTTTGTAATTCAGTTCAAGGGTAGCGGTTTTTACATTCCCTCTATAAGTGATATCTTATGATAAGTGTCTTTTTCTGTGTGACTTATTTCACTTAGAATCGTCGTACCTAAATCCACTCATCATGCTGCTACTAGCCTTATGACGTTGATTTCATGGCTGAGTGATATTCCTTTGTACATAAGGACCACAACTTCTTTATCCATTTTTCTCTTTCCTGGGATATTTAAGGTGTAACGAAGTGGAGGTTCTTGTCAACAGAGCAGCCCTAAATGTTGGGGTGCCTGTGTCTTGCTGATTTTTAGTTTTCCCAATTTATACGCCCATGAGTGGAAGTGCCCTATGCTCTCTAAGCTGAGTTTTTTAGATGTTTCTGGACACACCGTACACTTCTCCAGAGTGGGTGTTGGCAACTTACATCCCGCCCATCATCATAGCAAGGCTCCCGTTTCCTCATGGCCTGCCCTGCATTTCTGGTTTTGACACTTTATTCAGCATGGCCCTTTTGACCGATGGGAAGCGAGACTTCTTTGTAGCGCTGATTTGCCTTTCCAGGTTGCTTGGTTGGCCAAAAAGGGCGTATGCGTTTTTTCCTGAATATATTCAGGAAAAAACGCATACGCCCTTTTTGGCCAAGGGCATCATTGTCGAGGTTTTGCCGCTTTTCCTGTGCTTTAAAGGCGATTCGTATCTCCCTCCTGAAATCTGTTTCCTGCAATTCTGCCTTGCTTTAAATCCTCTTCGTTGCCTTCCCTCAATATATTTGTGGACGAGAGTGATCATTTATAAGTCTGCAGGTTTGTGAATTGCAGTGCCCCTGAGCTCCATTTTTCAACTCGCTTTCTTGGGAGCTGGCCGCAAAAGCGCAGGATTGCTTCAGGCCTTATTCTGGTCCCGGGCGGCAGGCTGAGCCTGTGCTTAATTCTTCTTCCTGATGGGAAAATAGAGTGACCTGTGCCTGTCCCAACACCTAGAGCTAGTCTCTCATTGTTTTCCCCTCTTCCCGTTCATCCTCAGGACAAATTGCAACCTGTACGGAACAGGAGGTTAAAGGTGCTGATTCTCCAAGGAGGGAGATTGCTAGTAAAGCAGCTGGAATGGCGAACCCGAGCACAAGGAGATGAGAAATGAGGTGCGTTTTAGAAACCTTTCGCGATCACACGGTGTACCATCTTCTGGGTTTCTCATGCATGTTTTCGATGTAGGAAGATGCCCTTGAACCTGGAGATTTGAAACCCATGGGATGGGTACCACGCAGTATTACTTTAAAGGGTCTGCGTTTCCTCACCCAACCTCACCAAACCTCTCAGCCCCAAGAGTGTCCACCCTTATGTCTCAATCAGCTGTGGGTCTATACATGGTCAATCCAGGTGGCATCACAGCCCCTGAACGAATTTTGTAAGAATTTCTCTCTCTTTCACTGTCTTTGTTTCACAGGTTTATAAAAGTAATTGATTTTTATAATGGGGTTTAGCTGCTTTTCAGTGCTGTGTTTATGTCACTTTACACCCACTTGACTCACTTACAGAGAGATATCAATACATAGGTTTTAAGATTCTTACTAATCAGATATATTCTTGGGCCGTGAATATGGGGTGTTGAGTCCAATTCACTGAGCAAGGAGTAGGTCTTGTCTGTTACATATTGGGTTTATGGAACGGTATCTGAGCTAACTTGAAACCCTTGTTTTATGCATCACCCCACCTCACCTTTCCCCTTAAGCAGCCATAGTGTGTTTTGTAAAAGTGTGACTCTGTTCTGTTTTGTAATTCAGTTCAAGGGTAGCGGTTTTTACATTCCCTCTATAAGTGATATCTTATGATAAGTGTCTTTTTCTGTGTGACTTATTTCACTTAGAATCGTCGTACCTAAATCCACTCATCATGCTGCTACTAGCCTTATGACGTTGATTTCATGGCTGAGTGATATTCCTTTGTACATAAGGACCACAACTTCTTTATCCATTTTTCTCTTTTCTGGGATATTTAAGGTGTAACGAAGTGGAGGTTCTTGTCAACAGAGCAGCCCTAAATGTTGGGGTGCCTGTGTCTTGCTGATTTTTAGTTTTCCCAATTTATACGCCCATGAGTGGAAGTGCCCTATGCTCTCTAAGCTGAGTTTTTTAGATGTTTCTGGACACACCGTACACTTCTCCAGAGTGGGTGTTGGCAATTTACATCCCGCCCATCATCGTAGCAAGGCTCCCGTTTCCTCATGGCCTGCCCTGCATTTCTGGTTTTGACACTTTATTCAGCATGGCCCTTTTGACCGATGGGAAGCGAGACTTCTTTGTAGCGCTGATTTGCCTTTCCAGGTTGCTTGGTTGGCCAAAAAGGGCGTATGCGTTTTTTCCTGAATATATTCAGGAAAAAACGCATACGCCCTTTTTGGCCAAGGGCATCATTGTCGAGGTTTTGCCGCTTTTCCTGTGCTTTAAAGGCGATTCGTATCTCCCTCCTGAAATCTGTTTCCTGCAATTCTGCCTTGCTTTAAATCCTCTTCGTTGCCTTCCCTCAATATATTTGTGGACGAGAGTGATCATTTATAAGTCTGCAGGTTTGTGAATTGCAGTGCCCCTGAGCTCCATTTTTCAACTCGCTTTCTTGGGAGCTGGCCGCAGAAGCGCAGGATTGCTTCAGGCCCTATTCTGGTCCCGGGCGGCAGGCTGAGCCTGTGCTTAATTCTTCTTCCTGATGGGAAAATAGAGTGACCTGTGCCTGTCCCAACACCTAGAGCTAGTCTCTCATTGTTTTCCCCTCTTCCCGTTCATCCTCAGGACAAATTGCAACCTGTACGGAACAGGAGGTTAAAGGTGCTGATTCTCCAAGGAGGGAGATTGCTAGTAAAGCAGCTGGAATGGCGAACCCGAGCACAAGGAGATGAGAAATGAGGTGCGTTTTAGAAACCTTTCGCGATCACACGGTGTACCATCTTCTGGGTTTCTCATGCATGTTTTCGATGTAGGAAGATGCCCTTGAACCTGGAGATTTGGGACCCATGGGATGGGTAGCACGCAGTATTACTTTAAAGGGTCTGCGTTTGCTCACCCAACCTCACCAAACCTCTCAGCCCCAAGAGTGTCCACCCTTATGTCTCAATCAGCTGTGGGTCTATACATGGTCAATCCAGGTGGCGTCACAGTCCCTGAACGAATTTTGTAAGAATTTCTCTCTCTTTCACTGTCTTTGTTTCACAGGTTTATAAAAGTAATTGATTTTTATAATGGGGTTACCTGCTTTTCACTGCTGTGTTTATGTCACTTTACACCCACTTGACTCACTTACAGAGAGATATCAATACATAGGTTTTAAGATTCTTACTAATCAGATATATTCTTGGGGCGTGAATATGGGGTGTTGAGTCCAATTCACTGAGCAAGGAGTAGGTCTTGTCTGTTACATATTGGGTTTATGGAACGGTATCTGAGCTAATTTGAAACCCTTGTTTTATGCATCACCCCACCTCACCTTTCCCCTTAAGCAGCCATAGTGTGTTTTGTAAAAGTGTGACTCTGTTCTGTTTTGTAATTCAGTTCAAGGGTAGCGGTTTTTACATTCCCTCTATAAGTGATATCTTATGATAAGTGTCTTTTTCTGTGTGACTTATTTCACTTAGAATCGTCGTACCTAAATCCACTCATCATGCTGCTACTAGCCTTATGACGTTGATTTCATGGCTGAGTGATATTCCTTTGTACATAAGGACCACAACTTCTTTATCCATTTTTCTCTTTCCTGGGATATTTAAGGTGTAACGAAGTGGAGGTTCTTGTCAACAGAGCAGCCCTAAATGTTGGGGTGCCTGTGTCTTGCTGATTTTTAGTTTTCCCAATTTATACGCCCATGAGTGGAACTGCCCTATGCTCTCTAAGCTGAGTTTTTTAGATGTTTCTGGACACACCGTACACTTCTCCAGAGTGGCTGTTGGCAATTTACATCCCGCCCATCATCGTAGCAAGGCTCCCGTTTCCTCATGGCCTGCCCTGCATTTCTGGTTTTGACACTTTATTCAGCATGGCCCTTTTGACCGATGGGAAGTGAGACTTCTTTGTAGCGCTGATTTGCCTTTCCAGGTTGCTTGATTGGCCAAAAAGGGCGTATGCGTTTTTTCCTGAATATATTCAGGTAAAAACGCATACGCCCTTTTTGGCCAAGGGCATCATTGTCGAGGTTTTGCCGCTTTTCCTGTGCTTTAAAGGCGATTCGTATCTCCCTCCTGAAATCTGTTTCCTGCAAT
Organism: Balaenoptera physalus; assembly: GCF_965194825.1. NCBI lineage: Eukaryota > Metazoa > Chordata > Mammalia > Artiodactyla > Balaenopteridae > Balaenoptera > Balaenoptera physalus. The sequence goes on along the minus strand of NW_028126565.1, from coordinate 19,421 downwards.
TCTGCCTTGCTTTAAATCCTCTTCGTTGCCTTCCCTCAATATATTTGTGGACGAGAGTGATCATTTATAAGTCTGCAGGTTTGTGAATTGCAGTGCCCCTGAGCTCCATTTTTCAACTCGCTTTCTTGGGAGCTGGCCGCAAAAGCGCAGGATTGCTTCAGGCCTTATTCTGGTCCCGGGCGGCAGGCTGAGCCTGTGCTTAATTCTTCTTCCTGATGGGAAAATAGAGTGACCTGTGCCTGTCCCAACACCTAGAGCTAGTCTCTCATTGTTTTCCCCTCTTCCCGTTCATCCTCAGGACAAATTGCAACCTGTACGGAACAGGAGGTTAAAGGTGCTGATTCTCCAAGGAGGGAGATTGCTAGTAAAGCAGCTGGAATGGCGAACCCGAGCACAAGGAGATGAGAAATGAGGTGCGTTTTAGAAACCTTTCGCGATCACACGGTGTACCATCTTCTGGGTTTCTCATGCATGTTTTCGATGTAGGAAGATGCCCTTGAACCTGGAGATTTGAAACCCATGGGATGGGTACCACGCAGTATTACTTTAAAGGGTCTGCGTTTCCTCACCCAACCTCACCAAACCTCTCAGCCCCAAGAGTGTCCACCCTTATGTCTCAATCAGCTGTGGGTCTATACATGGTCAATCCAGGTGGCATCACAGCCCCTGAACGAATTTTGTAAGAATTTCTCTCTCTTTCACTGTCTTTGTTTCACAGGTTTATAAAAGTAATTGATTTTTATAATGGGGTTTAGCTGCTTTTCACTGCTGTGTTTATGTCACTTTACACCCACTTGACTCACTTACAGAGAGATATCAATACATAGGTTTTAAGATTCTTACTAATCAGATATATTCTTGGGCCGTGAATATGGGGTGTTGAGTCCAATTCACTGAGCAAGGAGTAGGTCTTGTCTGTTACATATTGGGTTTATGGAACGGTATCTGAGCTAATTTGAAACCCTTGTTTTATGCATCACCCCACCTCACCTTTCCCGTTAAGCAGCCATAGTGTGTTTTCTAAACGTGTGACTCTGTTCTGTTTTGTAATTCAGTTCAAGGGTAGCGGTTTTTACATTCCCTCTATAAGTGATATCTTATGATAAGTGTCTTTTTCTGTGTGACTTATTTCACTTAGAATCGTCGTACCTAAATCCACTCATCATTCTGCTACTAGCCTTATGACGTTGATTTCATGGCTGAGTGATATTCCATTGTACATAAGGACCACAACTTCTTTATCCATTTTTCTCTTTCCTGGGATATTTAAGGTGTAACGAAGTGGAGGTTCTTGTCAACAGAGCAGCCCTAAACGTTGGGGTGCCTGTGTCTTGCTGATTTTTAGTTTTCCCAATTTATACGCCCATGAGTGGAAGTGCCCTATGCTCTCTAAGCTGAGTTTTTTAGATGTTTCAGGACACACCGTACACTTCACCAGAGTGGCTGTTGGAAATTTACATCCTGCCCATCAGCGTAGCAAGGCTCCCGTTTCTAAATGGCCTGCCCTGCATTTCTGGTTTTGACACTTTATTCAGCATGGCCCTTTTGACCGATGGGAAGCGAGACTTCTTTGTAGCGCTGATTTGCCTTTCCAGGTTGCTTGCTTGGCCAAATAGGGCGTATGCGTTTTTTCCTGAATATATTCAGGAAAAAACGCATACGCCCTTTTTGGCCAAGGGCATCATTGTCGAGGTTTTGCCGCTTTTCCTGTGCTTTAAAGGCGATTCGAATCTCCCTTCTGAAATCTGTTTCCTGCAATTCCGCCTTGCTTTCAAATCCTCTTCGTTGCCTTCCCTCAATATATTTGTGGACGAGAGTGATCATTTATAAGTCTGCAGGTTTGTGAATTGCAGTGCCCCTGAGCTCCATTTTTCAACTCGCTTTCTTGGGAGCTGGCCGCAAAAGCGCAGGATTGCTTCAGGCCCTATTCTGGTCCTGGGCTGCAGGCTGAGCCTGTGCTTAATTCTTCTTCCTGATGGGAAAATAGAGTGACCTGTGCCTGTCCCAACACCTAGAGCTAGTCTCTCATTGGTTCCCCCTCTTCCCGTTCATCCTCAGGACAAATTGCAACCTGTACGGAACAGGAGGTTAAAGGTGCTGATTCTCCAAGGAGGGAGATTGCTAGTAAAGCGGCTGGAATGGCGAACCCGAGCACAAGGAGATGAGAAATGAGGTGTGTTTTAGAAACCTTTCCCGATCACACGGTGTACCATCTTCTGGGTTCCTCATGCATGTTTTCGATGTAGGAAGATGGCCTTGAACCTGGAGATTTGGGACCCATGGGATGGGTAACACGCAGTATTACTTTAAAGGGTCTGCGTTTGCTCACCCAACCTCACCAAACCTCTCAGCCCCAAGAGTGTCCACCCTTATGTCTCAATCAGCTGTGGGTCTATACATGGTCAATCCAGGTGGCATCACAGCCCCTGAACGAATTTTGTAAGAATTTCTCTCTCTTTCACTGTCTTTGTTTCACAGGTTTTTAAAAGTAATTGATTTTTATAATGGGGTTTAGCTGCTTTTCACTGCTGTGTTTATGTCACTTTACACCCACTTGACTCACTTACAGAGAGATATCAATACATAGGTTTTAAGATTCTTACTAGTCAGCTATATTCTTGGGCCGTGAATAGGGGGTGTTGAGTCCAATTCACTGAGCAAGGAGTAGGTCTTGTCTATTACATATTGGGTTTATGGAACGGTATCTGAGCTAATTTGAAACCCTTGTTTTATGCATCACCCCACCTCACCTTTCCCGTTAAGCAGCCATAGTGTGTTTTCTAAACGTGTGACTCTGTTCTGTTTTGTAATTCAGTTCAAGGGTAGCGGTTTTTACATTCCCTCTATAAGTGACATCTTATGATAAGTGTCTTTTTCTGTGTGACTTATTTCACTTAGAATCGTCGTACCTAAATCCACTCATCATTCTGCTACTAGCCTTATGACGTTGATTTCATGGCTGAGTGATATTCCATTGTACATAAGGACCACAACTTCTTTATCCATTTTTCTCTTTCCTGGGATATTTAAGGTGTAACGAAGTGGAGGTTCTTGTCAACAGAGCAGCCCTAAACGTTGGGGTGCCTGTGTCTTGCTGATTTTTAGTTTTCCCAATTTATACGCCCATGAGTGGAAGTGCCCTATGCTCTCTAAGCTGAGTTTTTTAGATGTTTCAGGACACACCGTACACTTCACCAGAGTGGCTGTTGGCAATTTACATCCTGCCCATCAGCGTAGCAAGGCTCCCGTTTCTAAATGGCCTGCCCTGCATTTCTGGTTTTGACACTTTATTCAGCATGGCCCTTTTGACCGATGGGAAGCGAGACTTCTTTGTAGCGCTGATTTGCCTTTCCAGGTTGCTTGCTTGGCCAAATAGGGCGTATGCGTTTTTTCCTGAATATATTCAGGAAAAAACGCATACGCCCTTTTTGGCCAAGGGCATCATTGTCGAGGTTTTGCCGCTTTTCCTGTGCTTTAAAGGCGATTCGAATCTCCCTTCTGAAATCTGTTTCCTGCAATTCCGCCTTGCTTTCAAATCCTCTTCGTTGCCTTCCCTCAATATATTTGTGGACGAGAGTGATCATTTATAAGTCTGCAGGTTTGTGAATTGCAGTGCCCCTGAGCTCCATTTTTCAACTCGCTTTCTTGGGAGCTGGCCGCAAAAGCGCAGGATTGCTTCAGGCCCTATTCTGGTCCTGGGCGGCAGGCTGAGCCTGTGCCTAATTCTTCTTCCTGATGGGAAAATAGAGTGACCTGTGCCTGTCCCAACACCTAGAGCTAGTCTCTCATTGGTTCCCCCTCTTCCCGTTCATCCTCAGGACAAATTGCAACCTGTACGGAACAGGAGGTTAAAGGTGCTGATTCTCCAAGGAGGGAGATTGCTAGTAAAGCGGCTGGAATGGCGAACCCGAGCACAAGGAGATGAGAAATGAGGTGTGTTTTAGAAACCTTTCCCGATCACACGGTGTACCATCTTCTGGGTTTCTCATGCATGTTTTCGATGTAGGAAGATGCCCTTGAACCTGGAGATTTGGGACCCATAGGATGGGTACCACGCAGTATTACTTTAAAGGGTCTGCGTTTGCTCACCCAACCTCACCAATCCTCTCAGCCCCAAGAGTGTCCACCCTTATGTCTCAATCAGCTGTGGGTCTATACATGGTCAATCCAGGTGGCATCACAGCCCCTGAACGAATTTTGTAAGAATTTCTCTCCCTTTCACTGTCTTTGTTTCACAGGATTTTAAAAGTAATTGATTTTTATAATGGGGTTTAGCTGCTTTTCACTGCTGTGTTTATGTCACTTTACACCCACTTGACTCACTTACAGAGAGATATCAATACATAGGTTTTAAGATTCTTACTAGTCAGCTATATTCTTGGGCCGTGAATAGGGGGTGTTGAGTCCAATTCACTGAGCAAGGAGTAGGTCTTGTCTATTACATATTGGGTTTATGGAACGGTATCTGAGCTAATTTGAAACCCTTGTTTTATGCATCACCCCACCTCACCTTTCCCGTTAAGCAGCCATAGTGTGTTTTCTAAACGTGTGACTCTGTTCTGTTTTGTAATTCAGTTCAAGGGTAGCGGTTTTTACATTCCCTCTATAAGTGATATCTTATGATAAGTGTCTTTTTCTGTGTGACTTATTTCACTTAGAATCGTCGTACCTAAATCCACTCATCATTCTGCTACTAGCCTTATGACGTTGATTTCATGGCTGAGTGATATTCCATTGTACATAAGGACCACAACTTCTTTATCCATTTTTCTCTTTCCTGGGATATTTAAGGTGTAACGAAGTGGAGGTTCTTGTCAACAGAGCAGCCCTAAACGTTGGGGTGCCTGTGTCTTGCTGATTTTTAGTTTTCCCAATTTATACGCCCATGAGTGGAAGTGCCCTATGCTCTCTAAGCTGAGTTTTTTAGATGTTTCAGGACACACCGTACACTTCACCAGAGTGGCTGTTGGCAATTTACATCCTGCCCATCAGCGTAGCAAGGCTCCCGTTTCTAAATGGCCTGCCCTGCATTTCTGGTTTTGACACTTTATTCAGCATGGCCCTTTTGACCGATGGGAAGCGAGACTTCTTTGTAGCGCTGATTTGCCTTTCCAGGTTTCTTGCTTGGCCAAATAGGGCGTATGCGTTTTTTCCTGAATATATTCAGGAAAAAACGCATACGCCCTTTTTGGCCAAGGGCATCATTGTCGAGGTTTTGCCGCTTTTCCTGTGCTTTAAAGGCGATTCGAATCTCCCTTCTGAAATCTGTTTCCTGCAATTCTGCCTTGCTTTCAAATCCTCTTCGTTGCCTTCCCTCAATATATTTGTGGACGAGAGTGATCATTTATAAGTCTGCAGGTTTGTGAATTGCAGTGGCCCTGAGCTCCATTTTTCAACTCGCTTTCTTGGGAGCTGGCCGCAAAAGCGCAGGATTGCTTCAGGCCCTATTCTGGTCCTGGGCGGCAGGCTGAGCCTGTGCCTAATTCTTCTTCCTGATGGGAAAATAGAGTGACCTGTGCCTGTCCCAACACCTAGAGCTAGTCTCTCATTGGTTCCCCCTCTTCCCGTTCATCCTCAGGACAAATTGCAACCTGTACGGAACAGGAGGTTAAAGGTGCTGATTCTCCAAGGAGGGAGATTGCTAGTAAAGCGGCTGGAATGGCGAACCCGAGCACAAGGAGATGAGAAATGAGGTGTGTTTTAGAAACCTTTCCCGATCACACGGTGTACCATCTTCTGGGTTTCTCATGCATGTTTTCGATGTAGGAAGATGCCCTTGAACCTGGAGATTTGGGACCCATAGGATGGGTACCACGCAGTATTACTTTAAAGGGTCTGCGTTTGCTCACCCAACCTCACCAAACCTCTCAGCCCCAAGAGTGTCCACCCTTATGTCTCAATCAGCTGTGGGTCTATACATGGTCAATCCAGGTGGCATCACAGCCCCTGAACGAATTTTGTAAGAATTTCTCTCCCTTTCACTGTCTTTGTTTCACAGGATTTTAAAAGTAATTGATTTTTATAATGGGGTTTAGCTGCTTTTCACTGCTGTGTTTATGTCACTTTACACCCACTTGACTCACTTACAGAGAGATATCAATACATAGGTTTTAAGATTCTTACTAGTCAGATATATTCTTGGGCCGTGATTAGGGGTTGTCGAGTCCAATTCACTGAGCAAGGAGTAGGTCTTGTCTATTACATATTGGGTTTATGGAACGGTATCTGAGCTAATTTGAAACCCTTGTTTTATGCATCACCCCACCTCACCTTTCCCGTGAAGCAGCCATAGTGTGTTTTCTAAACGTGTGACTCTGTTCTGTTTTGTAATTCAGTTCAAGGGTAGCGGTTTTTACATTCCCTCTATAAGTGATATCTTATGATAAGTGTCTTTTTCTCTGTGACTTATTTCACTTAGAATCGTCGTACCTAAATCCACTCATCATGCTGCTACTAGCCTTATGACGTTGATTTCATGGCTGAGTGATATTCCATTGTACATAAGGACCACAACTTCTTTATCCATTTTTCTCTTTCCTGGGATATTTAAGGTGTAACGAAGTGGAGGTTCTTGTCAACAGAGCAGCCCTAAACGTTGGGGTGCCTGTGTCTTGCTGATTTTTAGTTTTCCCAATTTATACGCCCATGAGTGGAAGTGCCCTATGCTCTCTAAGCTGAGTTTTTTAGATGTTTCAGGACACACCGTACACTTCACCAGAGTGGCTGTTGGCAATTTACATCCCGCCCATCAGCGTAGCAAGGCTCCCGTTTCTAAATGGCCTGCCCTGCATTTCTGGTTTTGACACTTTATTCAGCATGGCCCTTTTGACCGATGGGAAGCGAGACTTCTTTGTAGCGCTGATTTGCCTTTCCAGGTTGCTTGCTTGGCCAAAAAGGGCGTATGCGTTTTTTCCTGAATATATTCAGGAAAAAACGCATACGCCCTTTTTGGCCATGGGCATCATTGTCGAGGTTTTGCCGCTTTTCCTGTGCTTTAAAGGCGATTCGAATCTCCCTCCTGAAATCTGTTTCCTGCAATTCTGCCTTGCTTTCAAATCCTCTTCGTTGCCTTCCCTCAATATATTTGTGGACGAGAGTGATCATTTATAAGTCTGCAGGTTTGTGAATTGCAGTGCCCCTGAGCTCCATTTTTCAACTCGCTTTCTTGGGAGCTGGCCGCAAAAGCGCAGGATTGCTTCAGGCCCTATTCTGGTCCTGGGCGGCAGGCTGAGCCTGTGCTTAATTCTTCTTCCTGATGGGAAAATAGAGTGACCTGTGCCTGTCCCAACACCTAGAGCTAGTCTCTCATTGGTTCCCCCTCTTCCCGTTCATCCTCAGGACAAATTGCAACCTGTACGGAACAGGAGGTTAAAGGTGCTGATTCTCCAAGGAGGGAGATTGCTAGTAAAGCGGCTGGAATGGCGAACCCGAGCACAAGGAGATGAGAAATGAGGTGTGTTTTAGAAACCTTTCCCGATCACACGGTGTACCATCTTCTGGGTTTCTCATGCATGTTTTCGATGTAGGAAGATGCCCTTGAACCTGGAGATTTGGGACCCATGGGATGGGTACCACGCAGTATTACTTTAAAGGGTCTGCGTTTGCTCACCCAACCTCACCAAACCTCTCAGCCCCAAGAGTGTCCACCCTTATGTCTGAATCAGCTGTGGGTCTATACATGGTCAATCCAGGTGGCATCACAGCCCCTGAACGAATTTTGTAAGAATTTCTCTCTCTTTCACTGTCTTTGTTTCACAGGATTTTAAAAGTAATTGATTTTTATAATGGGGTTTAGCTGCTTTTCACTGCTGTGTTTATGTCACTTTACACCCACTTGACTCACTTACAGAGAGATATCAATACATAGGTTTTAAGATTCTTACTACTCAGATATATTCTTGGGCCGTGAATAGGGGGAGTCGAGTCCAATTCACTGAGCAAGGAGTAGGTCTTGTCTATAAGATATTGGGTTTATGGAACGGTATCTGAGCTAATTTGAAACCCTTGTTTTATGCATCACCCCACCTCACCTTTCCCGTTAAGCAGCCATAGTGTGTTTTCTAAATGTGTGACTCTGTTCTGTTTTGTAATTCAGTTCAAGGGTAGCGGTTTTTACATTCCCTCTATAAGTGATATCTTATGATAAGTGTCTTTTTCTCTGTGACTAATTTCACTTAGAATCGTCGTACCTAAATCCTCTCATCATGCTGCTACTAGCCTTATGACGTTGATTTCATGGCTGAGTGATATTCCATTGTACATAAGGACCACAACTTATTTATCCATTTTTCTCTTTCCTGAGATATTTAAGGTGTAACGAACTGGAGGTTCTTGTCAACAGAGCAGCCCTAAACGTTGGGGTGCCTGTGTCTTGCTGATTTTTAGTTTTCCCAATTTGTACGCCCATGAGTGGAAGTGCCCTGTGCTCCCTAAGCTGAGTTTTTTAGATGTTTCAGGACACACCGTACACTTCTCCAGAGTGGCTGTTGGCAACTTACATACCGCCCATCAGCTTAGCAAGGCTCCCGTTTCTCCATGGCCTGCCCTGCATTTCTGGTTTTGACACTTTATTCAGCATGGCCCTTTTGACCGATGGGAAGCGAGACTTCTTTGTAGCGCTGATTTGCCTTTCCAGGTTGGTTGGTTGGCCAAAAAGGGCGTATGCGTTTTTTCCTGAATATATTCAGGAAAAAACGCATACGCCCTTTTTGGCCAAGGGCATCATTGTCGAGGTTTTGCCGCTTTTCTTGTGCTTTAAAGGCGATTCGAATCTCCCTCCTGAAATCTGTTTCCTGCAATTCTGCCTTGCTTTCAAATCCTCTTCGTTCCCTTCCCTCAATATATTTGTGGACGAGAGTGAACATTTATAAGTCTGCAGGTTTGTGAATTGCAGTGCGCCTGATCTCCATTTTTCAACTCGCTTTCTTGGGAGCTGGCCGCAAAAGCGCAGGATTGCTTCAGGCCCTATAGTGGTCCCGGGGGGCAGGCTGAGCCTGTGCTTAATTCTTCTTCCTGATGGGAAAATAGAGTGACCTGTGCCTGTCCCAACACCTAGAGCTAGTCTCTCATTGGTTCCCCCTCTTCCCTTTTATCCTCAGGACAAATTGCAAACTGTACGGAACAGGAGGTTAAAGGTGCTGATTCTCCAAGGAGGGAGATTGCTAGTAAACTGGCTGGAATGGCGAACCCGAGCACAAGGAGATGAGAAATGAGGAGTGTTTTAGAAACCTTTCCCGATCACACGGTGTACCATCTTCTGGGTTTCTCATGCATGTTTTCGATGTAGGAAGATGCCCTTGAACCTGGAGATTTGGGACCCATGGGATGGATACCACGCAGTATTACTTTAAAGGGTCTGCGTTTGCTCACCCAACCTCACCAAACCTCTCAGCCCCAAGAGTGTTCACCCTTATGTCTCAATCAGCTGTGGGTCTATACATGGTCAATCCAGGTGGCATCACAGCCCCTGAACGAATTTTGTAAGAATTTCTCTCTCTTTCACTGTCTTTGTTTCACAGGTTTTTAAAAGTAATTGATTTTTATAATGGGGTTTAGCTGCTTTTCACTGCTGTGTTTATGTCACTTTACACCCACTTGACTCACTTACAGAGAGATATCAATACATAGGTTTTAAGATTCTTACTAATCAGATATATTCTTGGGCCGTGAATAGGGGGTGTTGAGTCCAATTCACTGAGCAAGGAGTAGGTCTTGTCTGTTACATATTGGGTTTATGGAACGGTATCTGAGCTAATTTGAAACCCTTGTTTTATGCATCACCCCACCTCACATTTCCCCTTAAGCAGCCATAGTGTGTTTTGTAAAAGTGTGACTCTGTTCTGTTTTGTAATTCAGTTCAAGGGTAGCGGTTTTTACATTCCCTCTATAAGTGATATCTTATGATAAGTGTCTTTTTCTGTGTGACTTATTTCACTTAGAATCGTCGTACCTAAATCCACTCATCATGCTGCTACTAGCCTTATGACGTTGATTTCATGGCTGAGTGATATTCCTTTGTACATAAGGACCACAACTTCTTTATCCATTTTTCTCTTTCCTGGGATATTTAAGGTGTAACGAAGTGGAGGTTCTTGTCAACAGAGCAGCCCTAAATGTTGGGGTGCCTGTGTCTTGCTGATTTTTAGTTTTCCCAATTTATACGCCCATGAGTGGAACTGCCCTATGCTCTCTAAGCTGAGTTTTTTAGATGTTTCAGGACACACCGTACACTTCTCCAGAGTGGCTGTTGGCTAATTTACATCCCGCCCATCATCGTAGCAAGGCTCCCGTTTCCTCATGGCCTGCCCTGCATTTCTGGTTTTGACACTTTATTCAGCTTGGCCCTTTTGACCGATGGGAAGCGAGACTTCTTTGTAGCGCTGATTTGCCTTTCCAGGTTGCTTGCTTGGCCAAAAAGGGCGTATGCGTTTTTTCCTGAATATATTCAGGAAAAAACGCATACGCCCTTTTTGGCCAAGGGCAACATTGTCGAGGTTTTGCCGCTTTTCCTGTGCTTTAAAGGCGATTCGAATCTCCCTTCTGAAATCTGTTTCCTGCAATTCCGCCTTGCTTTCAAATCCTCTTCGTTGCCTTCCCTCAATATATTTGTGGACGAGAGTGATCATTTATAAGTCTGCAGGTTTGTGAATTGCAGTGCCCCTGAGCTCCATTTTTCAACTCGCTTTCTTGGGAGCTGGCCGCAAAAGCGCAGGATTGCTTCAGGCCCTATTCTGGTCCTGGGCGGCAGGCTGAGCCTGTGCTTAATTCTTCTTCCTGATGGGAAAATAGAGTGACCTGTGCCTCTCCCAACACCTAGAGCTAGTCTCTCATTGGTTCCCCCTCTTCCCGTTCATCCTCAGGACAAATTGCAACCTGTACGGAACAGGAGGTTAAAGGTGCTGATTCTCCAAGGAGGGAGATTGCTAGTAAAGCGGCTGGAATGGCGAACCCGAGCACAAGGAGATGAGAAATGAGGTGTGTTTTAGAAACCTTTCGCGATCACACGGTGTACCATCTTCTGGGTTTCTCATGCATGTTTTCGATGTAGGAAGATGCCCTTGAACCTGGAGATTTGAAACCCATGGGATGGGTACCACGCAGTATTACTTTAAAGGGTCTGCGTTTCCTCACCCAAGCTCACCAAACCTCTCAGCCCCAAGAGTGTCCACCCTTATGTCTCAATCAGCTGTGGGTCTATACACGGTCAATCCAGGTGGCATCACAGCCCCTGAACGAATTTTGTAAGAATTTCTCTCTCTTTCACTGTCTTTGTTTCACAGGATTTTAAAAGTAATTGATTTTTATAATGGGGTTTAGCTGCTTTTCACTGCTATGTTTATGTCACTTTACACCCACTTGACTCACTTACAGAGAGATATCAATACATAGGTTTTAAGATTCTTACTAGTCAGATATATTCTTGGGCCGTGAATAGGGGGTGTTGAGTCCAATTCACTGAGCAAGGAGTAGGTCTTGTCTATTACATATTGGGTTTATGGAACGGTATCTGAGCTAATTTGAAACCCTTGTTTTATGCATCACCCCACCTCACCTTTCCCGTTAAGCAGCCATAGTGTGTTTTCTAAACGTGTGACTCTGTTCTGTTTTGTAATTCAGTTCAAGGGTAGCGGTTTTTACATTCCCTCTATAAGTGATATCTTATGATAAGTGTCTTTTTCTGTGTGACTTATTTCACTTAGAATCGTCGTACCTAAATCCTCTCATCATGCTGCTACTAGCCTTATGACGTTGATTTCATGGCTGAGTGATATTCCATTGTACATAAGGACCACAACTTATTTATCCATCTTTCTCTTTCCTGAGATATTTAAGGTGTAACGAAGTGGAGGTTCTTGTCAACAGAGCAGCCCTAAACGTTGGGGTGCCTGTGTCTTGCTGATTTTTAGTTTTCCCAATTTATACGCCCATGAGTGGAAGTGCCCTATGCTCTCTAAGCTGAGTTTTTTAGATGTTTCAGGACACACCGTACACTTCTCCAGAGTGGCTGTTGGCAATTTACATCCCGCCCATCAGCGTAGCAAGGCTCCCGTTTCTCCATGGCCTGCCCTGCAGTTCTGGTTTTGACACTTTATTCAGCTTGGCCCTTTTGACCGATGGGAAGCGAGACTTCTTTGTAGCGCTGATTTGCCTTTCCAGGTTGCTTGCTTGGCCAAAAAGGGCGTATGCGTTTTTTCCTGAATATATTCAGGAAAAAACGCATACGCCGTTTTTGGCCAAGGGCATCATTGTCGAGGTTTTGCCGCTTTTCTTGTGCTTTAAAGGCGATTCGAATCTCCCTCCTGAAATCTGTTTCCTGCAATTCTGCCTTGCTTTCAAATCCTCTTCGTTCCCTTCCCTCAATATATTTGTGGACGAGAGTGAACATTTATAAGTCTGCAGGTTTGTGAATTGCAGTGCGCCTGAGCTCCATTTTTCAACTCGCTTTCTTGGGAGCTGGCCGCAAAAGCGCAGGATTGCTTCAGGCCCTATAGTGGTCCCGGGGGGCAGGCTGAGCCTGTGCTTAATTCTTCTTCCTGATGGGAAAATAGAGTGACCTGTGCCTGTCCCAACACCTAGAGCTAGTCTCTCATTGGTTCCCCCTCTTCCCTTTTATCCTCAGGACAAATTGCAAACTGTAAGGAACAGGAGGTTAAAGGTGCTGATTCTCCAAGGAGGGAGATTGCTAGTAAACTGGCTGGAATGGCGAACCCGAGCACAAGGAGATGAGAAATGAGGAGTGTTTTAGAAACCTTTCCCGATCACACGGTGTACCATCTTCTGGGTTTCTCATGCATGTTTTCGATGTAGGAAGATGCCCTTGAACCTGGAGATTTGGGACCCATGGGATGGATACCACGCAGTATTACTTTAAAGGGTCTGCGTTTGCTCACCCAACCTCACCAAACCTCTCAGCCCCAAGAGTGTTCACCCTTATGTCTCAATCAGCTGTGGGTCTATACATGGTCAATCCAGGTGGCATCACAGCCCCTGAACGAATTTTGTAAGAATTTCTCTCTCTTTCACTGTCTTTGTTTCACAGGTTTTTAAAAGTAATTGATTTTTATAATGGGGTTTAGCTGCTTTTCACTGCTGTGTTTATGTCACTTTACACCCACTTGACTCACTTACAGAGAGATATCAATACATAGGTTTTAAGATTCTTACTAATCAGATATATTCTTGGGCCGTGAATAGGGGGTGTTGAGTCCAATTCACTGAGCAAGGAGTAGGTCTTGTCTGTTACATATTGGGTTTATGGAACGGTATCTGAGCTAATTTGAAACCCTTGTTTTATGCATCACCCCACCTCACATTTCCCCTTAAGCAGCCATAGTGTGTTTTGTAAAAGTGTGACTCTGTTCTGTTTTGTAATTCAGTTCAAGGGTAGCGGTTTTTACATTCCCTCTATAAGTGATATCTTATGATAAGTGTCTTTTTCTGTGTGACTTATTTCACTTAGAATCGTCGTACCTAAATCCACTCATCATGCTGCTACTAGCCTTATGACGTTGATTTCATGGCTGAGTGATATTCCTTTGTACATAAGGACCACAACTTCTTTATCCATTTTTCTCTTTCCTGGGATATTTAAGGTGTAACGAAGTGGAGGTTCTTGTCAACAGAGCAGCCCTAAATGTTGGGGTGCCTGTGTCTTGCTGATTTTTAGTTTTCCCAATTTATACGCCCATGAGTGGAACTGCCCTATGCTCTCTAAGCTGAGTTTTTTAGATGTTTCAGGACACACCGTACACTTCTCCAGAGTGGCTGTTGGCTAATTTACATCCCGCCCATCATCGTAGCAAGGCTCCCGTTTCCTCATGGCCTGCCCTGCATTTCTGGTTTTGACACTTTATTCAGCTTGGCCCTTTTGACCGATGGGAAGCGAGACTTCTTTGTAGCGCTGATTTGCCTTTCCAGGTTGCTTGCTTGGCCAAAAAGGGCGTATGCGTTTTTTCCTGAATATATTCAGGAAAAAACGCATACGCCCTTTTTGGCCAAGGGCAACATTGTCGAGGTTTTGCCGCTTTTCCTGTGCTTTAAAGGCGATTCGAATCTCCCTTCTGAAATCTGTTTCCTGCAATTCCGCCTTGCTTTCAAATCCTCTTCGTTGCCTTCCCTCAATATATTTGTGGACGAGAGTGATCATTTATAAGTCTGCAGGTTTGTGAATTGCAGTGCCCCTGAGCTCCATTTTTCAACTCGCTTTCTTGGGAGCTGGCCGCAAAAGCGCAGGATTGCTTCAGGCCCTATTCTGGTCCTGGGCGGCAGGCTGAGCCTGTGCTTAATTCTTCTTCCTGATGGGAAAATAGAGTGACCTGTGCCTCTCCCAACACCTAGAGCTAGTCTCTCATTGGTTCCCCCTCTTCCCGTTCATCCTCAGGACAAATTGCAACCTGTACGGAACAGGAGGTTAAAGGTGCTGATTCTCCAAGGAGGGAGATTGCTAGTAAAGCGGCTGGAATGGCGAACCCGAGCACAAGGAGATGAGAAATGAGGTGTGTTTTAGAAACCTTTCGCGATCACACGGTGTACCATCTTCTGGGTTTCTCATGCATGTTTTCGATGTAGGAAGATGCCCTTGAACCTGGAGATTTGAAACCCATGGGATGGGTACCACGCAGTATTACTTTAAAGGGTCTGCGTTTCCTCACCCAAGCTCACCAAACCTCTCAGCCCCAAGAGTGTCCACCCTTATGTCTCAATCAGCTGTGGGTCTATACACGGTCAATCCAGGTGGCATCACAGCCCCTGAACGAATTTTGTAAGAATTTCTCTCTCTTTCACTGTCTTTGTTTCACAGGATTTTAAAAGTAATTGATTTTTATAATGGGGTTTAGCTGCTTTTCACTGCTATGTTTATGTCACTTTACACCCACTTGACTCACTTACAGAGAGATATCAATACATAGGTTTTAAGATTCTTACTAGTCAGATATATTCTTGGGCCGTGAATAGGGGGTGTTGAGTCCAATTCACTGAGCAAGGAGTAGGTCTTGTCTATTACATATTGGGTTTATGGAACGGTATCTGAGCTAATTTGAAACCCTTGTTTTATGCATCACCCCACCTCACCTTTCCCGTTAAGCAGCCATAGTGTGTTTTCTAAACGTGTGACTCTGTTCTGTTTTGTAATTCAGTTCAAGGGTAGCGGTTTTTACATTCCCTCTATAAGTGATATCTTATGATAAGTGTCTTTTTCTGTGTGACTTATTTCACTTAGAATCGTCGTACCTAAATCCTCTCATCATGCTGCTACTAGCCTTATGACGTTGATTTCATGGCTGAGTGATATTCCATTGTACATAAGGACCACAACTTATTTATCCATCTTTCTCTTTCCTGAGATATTTAAGGTGTAACGAAGTGGAGGTTCTTGTCAACAGAGCAGCCCTAAACGTTGGGGTGCCTGTGTCTTGCTGATTTTTAGTTTTCCCAATTTATACGCCCATGAGTGGAAGTGCCCTATGCTCTCTAAGCTGAGTTTTTTAGATGTTTCAGGACACACCGTACACTTCTCCAGAGTGGCTGTTGGCAATTTACATCCCGCCCATCAGCGTAGCAAGGCTCCCGTTTCTCCATGGCCTGCCCTGCAGTTCTGGTTTTGACACTTTATTCAGCTTGGCCCTTTTGACCGATGGGAAGCGAGACTTCTTTGTAGCGCTGATTTGCCTTTCCAGGTTGCTTGGTTGGCCAAAAAGGGCGTATGCGTTTTTTCCTGAATATATTCAGGAAAAAACGCATACGCCGTTTTTGGCCAAGGGCATCATTGTCGAGGTTTTGCCGCTTTTCTTGTGCTTTAAAGGCGATTCGAATCTCCCTCCTGAAATCTGTTTCCTGAAATTCTGCCTTGCTTTCAAATCCTCTTCGTTGCCTTCCCTCAATATATTTGTGGACGAGAATGAACATTTATAAGTCTGCAGGTTTGTGAATTGCAGTGCGCCTGAGCTCCATTTTTCAACTCGCTTTCTTGGGAGCTGGCCGCAAAAGCGCAGGTTTGCTTCAGGCCCTATTCTGGTCCCGGGCGGCAGGCTGAGCCTGTGCTTAATTCTTCTTCCTGATGGGAAAATAGAGTGACCTGTGCCTGTCCCAACACCTAGAGCTAGTCTCTCATTGGTTCCCCCTCTTCCCGTTCATCCTCAGGACAAATTGCAACCTGTACGGAACAGGAGGTTAAAGGTGCTGATTCTCCAAGGAGGGAGATTGCTAGTAAACTGGCTGGAATGGCGAACCCGAGCACAAGGAGATGAGAAATGAGGAGTGTTTTAGAAACCTTTCCCGATCACACGGTGTACCATCTTCTGGGTTTCTCATGCATGTTTTCGATGTAGGAAGATGCCCTTGAACCTGGAGATTTGGGACCCATGGGATGGATACCACGCAGTATTACTTTAAAGGGTCTGCGTTTGCTCACCCAACCTCACCAAACCTCTCAGCCCCAAGAGTGTTCACCCTTATGTCTCAATCAGCTGTGGGTCTATACATGGTCAATCCAGGTGGCATCACAGCCCCTGAACGAATTTTGTAAGAATTTCTCTCTCTTTCACTGTCTTTGTTTCACAGGTTTTTAAAAGTAATTGATTTTTATAATGGGGTTTAGCTGCTTTTCACTGCTGTGTTTATGTCACTTTACACCCACTTGACTCACTTACAGAGAGATATCAATACATAGGTTTTAAGATTCTTACTAATCAGATATATTCTTGGGCCGTGAATAGGGGGTGTTGAGTCCAATTCACTGAGCAAGGAGTAGGTCTTGTCTGTTACATATTGGGTTTATGGAACGGTATCTGAGCTAATTTGAAACCCTTGTTTTATGCATCACCCCACCTCACATTTCCCCTTAAGCAGCCATAGTGTGTTTTGTAAAAGTGTGACTCTGTTCTGTTTTGTAATTCAGTTCAAGGGTAGCGGTTTTTACATTCCCTCTATAAGTGATATCTTATGATAAGTGTCTTTTTCTGTGTGACTTATTTCACTTAGAATCGTCGTACCTAAATCCACTCATCATGCTGCTACTAGCCTTATGACGTTGATTTCATGGCTGAGTGATATTCCTTTGTACATAAGGACCACAACTTCTTTATCCATTTTTCTCTTTCCTGGGATATTTAAGGTGTAACGAAGTGGAGGTTCTTGTCAACAGAGCAGCCCTAAATGTTGGGGTGCCTGTGTCTTGCTGATTTTTAGTTTTCCCAATTTATACGCCCATGAGTGGAACTGCCCTATGCTCTCTAAGCTGAGTTTTTTAGATGTTTCAGGACACACCGTACACTTCTCCAGAGTGGCTGTTGGCTAATTTACATCCCGCCCATCATCGTAGCAAGGCTCCCGTTTCCTCATGGCCTGCCCTGCATTTCTGGTTTTGACACTTTATTCAGCTTGGCCCTTTTGACCGATGGGAAGCGAGACTTCTTTGTAGCGCTGATTTGCCTTTCCAGGTTGCTTGCTTGGCCAAAAAGGGCGTATGCGTTTTTTCCTGAATATATTCAGGAAAAAACGCATACGCCCTTTTTGGCCAAGGGCAACATTGTCGAGGTTTTGCCGCTTTTCCTGTGCTTTAAAGGCGATTCGAATCTCCCTTCTGAAATCTGTTTCCTGCAATTCCGCCTTGCTTTCAAATCCTCTTCGTTGCCTTCCCTCAATATATTTGTGGACGAGAGTGATCATTTATAAGTCTGCAGGTTTGTGAATTGCAGTGCCCCTGAGCTCCATTTTTCAACTCGCTTTCTTGGGAGCTGGCCGCAAAAGCGCAGGATTGCTTCAGGCCCTATTCTGGTCCTGGGCGGCAGGCTGAGCCTGTGCTTAATTCTTCTTCCTGATGGGAAAATAGAGTGACCTGTGCCTCTCCCAACACCTAGAGCTAGTCTCTCATTGGTTCCCCCTCTTCCCGTTCATCCTCAGGACAAATTGCAACCTGTACGGAACAGGAGGTTAAAGGTGCTGATTCTCCAAGGAGGGAGATTGCTAGTAAAGCGGCTGGAATGGCGAACCCGAGCACAAGGAGATGAGAAATGAGGTGTGTTTTAGAAACCTTTCGCGATCACACGGTGTACCATCTTCTGGGTTTCTCATGCATGTTTTCGATGTAGGAAGATGCCCTTGAACCTGGAGATTTGAAACCCATGGGATGGGTACCACGCAGTATTACTTTAAAGGGTCTGCGTTTCCTCACCCAAGCTCACCAAACCTCTCAGCCCCAAGAGTGTCCACCCTTATGTCTCAATCAGCTGTGGGTCTATACACGGTCAATCCAGGTGGCATCACAGCCCCTGAACGAATTTTGTAAGAATTTCTCTCTCTTTCACTGTCTTTGTTTCACAGGATTTTAAAAGTAATTGATTTTTATAATGGGGTTTAGCTGCTTTTCACTGCTATGTTTATGTCACTTTACACCCACTTGACTCACTTACAGAGAGATATCAATACATAGGTTTTAAGATTCTTACTAGTCAGATATATTCTTGGGCCGTGAATAGGGGGTGTTGAGTCCAATTCACTGAGCAAGGAGTAGGTCTTGTCTATTACATATTGGGTTTATGGAACGGTATCTGAGCTAATTTGAAACCCTTGTTTTATGCATCACCCCACCTCACCTTTCCCGTTAAGCAGCCATAGTGTGTTTTCTAAACGTGTGACTCTGTTCTGTTTTGTAATTCAGTTCAAGGGTAGCGGTTTTTACATTCCCTCTATAAGTGATATCTTATGATAAGTGTCTTTTTCTGTGTGACTTATTTCACTTAGAATCGTCGTACATAAATCCTCTCATCATGCTGCTACTAGCCTTATGACGTTGATTTCATGGCTGAGTGATATTCCATTGTACATAAGGACCACAACTTATTTATCCATCTTTCTCTTTCCTGAGATATTTAAGGTGTAACGAAGTGGAGGTTCTTGTCAACAGAGCAGCCCTAAACGTTGGGGTGCCTGTGTCTTGCTGATTTTTAGTTTTCCCAATTTATACGCCCATGAGTGGAAGTGCCCTATGCTCTCTAAGCTGAGTTTTTTAGATGTTTCAGGACACACCGTACACTTCTCCAGAGTGGCTGTTGGCAATTTACATCCCGCCCATCAGCGTAGCAAGGCTCCCGTTTCTCCATGGCCTGCCCTGCAGTTCTGGTTTTGACACTTTATTCAGCTTGGCCCTTTTGACCGATGGGAAGCGAGACTTCTTTGTAGCGCTGATTTGCCTTTCCAGGTTGCTTGCTTGGCCAAAAAGGGCGTATGCGTTTTTTCCTGAATATATTCAGGAAAAAACGCATACGCCGTTTTTGGCCAAGGGCATCATTGTCGAGGTTTTGCCGCTTTTCTTGTGCTTTAAAGGCGATTCGAATCTCCCTCCTGAAATCTGTTTCCTGCAATTCTGCCTTGCTTTCAAATCCTCTTCGTTCCCTTCCCTCAATATATTTGTGGACGAGAGT